>NC_091684.1:124140000-124765000 GCF_041296265.1 Equus caballus | reverse complement strand
AGATGTTTTGATTTGGCTGTAAGTGTTACACAAAGTAGTTGCCAATCTAACTTAATATAAAGTAAGTGTTTATATCAGTGTTCAGCTCAGACTTTAGAATTGTCTCACTCCACCTCAAGGATTTGCTCTGAGCTTGAATCCTCACCTGGATTCCCTGCTTGCAGTCTGTCTATTGGAGACTCTCAGACTGCCACGTAGTCTTTTCAGACATCACCATGGTTAAAAGGGCCTTTTCTGAAGAAGAAGACGCTTCAGAACATAGCAGGCAGGGATCCTCGACATCATTTACATGTCCAGGACATTTAATATTCACATGTGCCTTTTAAATATAACTGGCTTGATTTTCATTTTGTTGACATAAATAACCAATAATCATTCTATAGTAGAGAGTTTTATTTTAACCAAGCTGAGGACCATAGCCCAGGAGTATAGAGCTCTCTGGAGAAGAGTGATTTTCAGCATAGTTACAGACCAGTTCGGAACAAAGAGACATACATCAAGCATGACAGGGGTACATTCTTTCAATGCTTCAGGGTACACAAGTTAGCATGTACACAGCAGGTCACATGACCCTGGCATCATGGGAAGGAAAACTTATCTTTCAAAGGAGTACTGGTTTGGGGGTCATAGGGAGGGAGACATTCATCCTTATCTTCAAAGAGTACATTCTTCACTTTAGGGTAATGTTTAAAGCAGATGTATAATGTATGTTTGACAGGCCGTAATTCAGGATGCTCTGGGTAAAACAAATTTAGGCTAAATCGAATTTAAACCAGAATAGCTTTCCCATATACTTGAAAATATAAAAATTTCTTATATCAATTCTCAGTGAAAAAAAGGAAAAAGCAGACATTTTTAATTTTGATGAAATCCAAATTATTTTTTTCTTTTGTAAATCATGTTTTCAGTGTCTTATCTAAACCATTTTTGTCTAAGTCGACATCAGAGAGATTTTCTCCTATGTTTTCCTCTAGAAGTTTTATAATTTTAGGATTTACGTTTGGTCTAAAATTTATTTTGTGTTTATTTTTGTATATGGTGCAGCAGTATGCATCCGGGTTATTTCTTTTTCTTTTCCTTTTGCTTTTTTTCCCTTTAGCCTTCTTGGCACCATTTGTTGAAAAGAGTATCCTTTCCCTTGGTTGCCTTTATATCTTTGTCAAAAATCCATTTCCTGCATATGTGTAGGTCTATTTCTCAACTCTCTACTCTGATGCATTGATCTGTCTATCTTGATGCCAGTACTACAGAGTCTTCATTGCCAAAGAATTACAGTAAGTCTTGACATTAGGTAGTGTGAGTTCTCCAACATTCTTCTTCTTTATCAGAAATGTTTTGCCTATTTCTCCTTGTAGTTCTAACTGCTCTTGCTTCATGTATGTTGAAGCCCTGTTACATAAACATTTAAGATTGTTTTGTCTTTTTCACAAATTGGCCCCTTTATCAAAATGATATGACTTTAGTTATCTATAGCAATATTCTTTGCTCTGAAATCTGCTTCATCTGATATTAATATAGCCACTCCAACTTTCTTTTGATTAGTTTTAGATTGGTATACTTTTTCTCATCTTTTAAATTTTAACCTACTTGTGTCTTAGTATTTAAAGTGTGTTTCGTGTAGCTAGCCTATAAAGTGTGTTTCTGTTTATCCAAGCTGACAAATATGCCTTAACTGGAGTTTTTATACCATTTACCTCTCCAGTTCTCTGTCCTTTGAACTCTAGCCATTTTGGTCTCCAAGACTCTCAGAAATATCTCCTTAACTCTGGGACCTTACATGGTGTCCCTTGAGATCTCTCTGCCTACACCTGGGATAGGAAACTTCTTCAAGGCACTAAACTAGGGCTCACCTCATGTGTTTCTCTTCTATCAAGGATTACTGTCCTTCATTGCCTGGTGTCTCATGTCCTGAAAACTCATTTTTCAAATCTTCTGTCAGGTTTTTGTTGCCAGGTGGGAGAGTAACTCTCTTCCCTGTTACTCCATCTTGGTCTGAAGAAGTACCTCCCTGATGATTTATATACTAATGTCTTCTCCAAATTGGATTATGTCCAGGGACTTGAAGGGGAAGAGAGCCATGCCTTACTCTGGGCTCTTCCTTTTCTCTCCTTTTGGGTCCCTCTCCTCTTTTCTTCAGTACTTCAGAAAATAGGGATATCAGAAAGACTTTTTTTTTTACCTGGTGGCTGCTGCAATGCCAATAGTCTTTCATTGTTATTCTCAGTAACTCATCTTCTTAGAAGCTCTCTTTCTTGACTTGTGTTTAAACCTTCCCTAGCTGACAACTTGCCTCCCCTTTTCTTTTCCTCTCTCCTTCCTGCCTTTCTTTTAAACAGACTTGGGAGGGATAAGCATAATGGCTGGGGTATCAGGGTCAGTTCAGTAAACTATTGGTACAATGGGATGTGTTTGAATTTAGGGTGTGGAAGATATGAATCCTATTTATTCCCTGCTTTAGGTTCCAGTCCTCAAGCCTGGAACTAGGGTAGTTTCTCAATGGTGAGGGGTGGTAATTTTGCCCGCCCTCCTTTTCCAAGGGACATTTGACAAGGTCTGGAGACATTTTGGTTGTTAAAATTGGGAGAGGATACCTCTAACATCTAGTGGGTAGAAACCAAGGATGCTACTAAACATCCTACAATGCATAGGACAGTCCCACAAGGAAAATGCTCATAGAGCTGAGGTTGAGAGACCTGTGTCTAGGGAACAGTTCTTGTAAACATTTCTTCATATGTAGATTGGTTTTCCCTGCTATATTGTGGTTTTTAAATTCCTGATGCTCAACACAGTATTATTTATTTAATGAATATTTATTGAATTACTAATGTATATCACACACTGTGGCTCCACTTGATTTTTTCTTCATAAAATGTAGTTTTCTTTATAAAGCAATACGTGTATACCGTTTAATTTGTTACTTATCTCAGTGTGAACTCTAAAGACTGCACAAGACCTAGTGAACTGAAAAGAGGCACTCTAAAATCCTTTCACCCCATTTCTTCCTTCCTGACCATTGGCAACTTCTGAGAGTTGGTGGGAGGAGTGGTGTGCTTGGCAGCATGCTAACAAGAGAATGGTCTTAATTCTGGAGTGTTTTGGATCGGTTCTTTGTTTTTCACCTCAGAAGCTCAATTTGAACACATCAGTACACACGTACTGTTCCATGCACACTGGCTGTGCTTCTCTCTACATACCTCAGAGAAAACTATGGGGTCCTCCCCAATACCACAGCACCCACACCCTCTAGGAGGGCAGCTTGACCTGGAGCAGTGGCCAGATCAGAACACAGCAGGGCCTCATATGGAAATCTCTTCCCCATGTTCCTGATTCTACTCATCCCATCCTTGGAGTCCTGGGTGGGGCATCTCTGATACACAGGAATAGGGACCCATACTTGATGAGGACAGAGATTAGGGCAATGCCAATAGCTTAATATGTCATGAGGAGCAATGTTTTGTATGCTTTCCCATGTGCAATCTCATAAAATCCTGAAAACCCTCTGTATCATATCTCTATTTTACCTATGAGGAGACAGAGATTAGATGAGTTAAGCAAGAATCAAAGATAAACTGTCAGGAAAACAATAGTTGGGCTCAAACTATACAGTCTCTTCCCGCACACCTGTCCCAGGTTGTGGAGTCCCTTGGCACAGGTTTCATGGCTGAACTCAGGTTAAGTCATTTCCACTATATTTTTAGATACTAGAAAAATCAGTTTCATGAGCTCTGAGAAATTTACTGAAGGAATTCTCAATTTTATCTGCAACCTTAAACTGCCAGTCTGATCTTCCCATGAGAAATTAACAGAAAATAAGAAGCCTGTGCAGGAGATAAAGAGATATTTCTACAAATAATGTGAAAGCTGAGACACAAAATGAGTTTTTATTATGATTTTCAGACAGTCTACTTGGGTGAGTCTCCTCATTTTCCCCTGCTCTCAGAACTTTGATGAGAGGAAGGAGGGGCCAGAAAAAGAGTGAGAGTGATCCTAAGCAGGGCTTTTAACCTCAGGATTTCCTGGTTGGTAAAGTGAACCAAGGGATAAGATGCTCCATGCCTGTGCCAATGCAATACAGCTCAAGAACATCACCTCTACAACAAGCTTATGAACAGGGAGGCTCGGAACATTGAACATAGCAATAGAGGGCTGTCCCAAGGTAGGGGAAAGACACATAGTTGTGAGAGAAAGAGGAAACAGATTTATGATTTACTGCAAACATGCTAAACAGAAAACACTTTATTTCGCATAATGATTAACATATCATGGCTTTCAAGCACACTTTAGTAGGGATTGATATTTTAAAGATTTCCCTGTGTCATGAATGGACACAGGATGTGTTTTCTGCATGTTTATTGAAAAAGAGTTAGCACTGGGCCATGATTCTAAATATACAAAGATAAATCAAACATAGGTTCTTTATTCCTGGAATTCCAAGTCCTATTCATGCATCCTGTTAGTCCTATTTTGCCCAACTCCCCATCACAGAGACTTGCCTAATTCCTACAGGGCCTGACTTCTCAGTTCAACATGTTCTCACCAATAAGGAAGGAAAGGCGGTATAGGAAGTGACATTTATGGCATCAATTATGGCTTGTGTGAAGCATACCACTTGCCTGACCCATCACTGGCCGGGGGGACAGATGGGAGGTTGAATCCCAGGTGGACTGGAGTTGTGGATAACCCCAAATTGGGCCTTGGGACTCTGTGTTCAGCACAAGTTTCTGCCTTAGAAAGCCATCTTTGATTTGTTTCCAAAGTTTCTTGTTTGTAGCAGCAGTGATGCCAGTAATAAACTTGAAAAAATTTGTGGTGGGACAATCTTGTGCTTCCCAGCCTGCCAAGGTGGTCCACCCTCAAAATTTGGGAGATATCCTAGTGGACATGGCTAAGTAACTATAATTTGAAGCAGAAAGTGTTAATTTCTATAAATTGTTCTAGGAATTTAGTTGAGGGACATGATTCATGCTGGGAAAACTCCACCTTGATCATGACCTCTAAGTAGAACCTGGAAGTATGAATAGAAATTGAATGTGTCCAGATTGAGGGTGAGGAAAGGCTTTCCAGGCTAGGGAAACAGTATAAGTGAAGCTATTTATATAGGGAAATAAAATCCATATAAAAATGGCTGAATTCAGTTCACATAAAAAGAGGTTACATGGGAATTAAAATTTTTGGTGTCAGATGAAGAGAAAGTTTAAATGCCAAAGTGAGAAAATAGATGTCATCCTTTAGATAAGGAAAGTTAATGGAAACAAAGCAGTCGCAATAGAAGGATGATTTTAGGAGTTAATTTTAAAAGTGATGGACTTGCCTCAATGAAGTCTCAATAAGTAGCCCTTGAATTAATTCAGCTATACAAATACATAGTGATCATAGTAGATCAAACAAACAAAAAACGTTTACCAGTTCCTGCAAAATAGATTCTATCTTAGAGTGAAACATAAATGTAGCATCAATTCTAGCCTGACACTAGGCTTCCTCTCTGTGAAGCTGGGACAGCTTGACACCCACTTTGTAGACCCAGCCCTGCCCTGGGCACTAGGTCCCCTCCTGAAGAGGACCCTAATTTTAATTTACTACTATGAAATTAATGTTAAGTCATGCTTGGTTCTAGCCTTGTAATCCAGGCTTGATGAATGTACCAAGACAAGATAAAGACATTATAATAAAGGACTAATATCTATTATGAAGGTAGATGCAAAAAATCCTCAACAAAATACTAACAAATTGAATTTAACAATGTATAAAAAGAAAAACACCTAAACCATTTATTTGAAGACATCAGAGAGATGCTGAGGCAGACAGAATTGAGGTCCTATGCTTCTGGAAAGAAGAAAAGCTTATTGAAATGATGAGAACATTATATACACCACTCCTCCTCTTGGGACATATGCACAGGGCAAGAATATAAAGGATAAAGCATAGCTTTCAGAAGGCAATAAGCCACCATCCCTTTTAGCAATTGTATCAAGCTATGGAGACAAACCTTTAAAGTTTGGATTTGCCAAGGCAGCCAGGATATGAGTAGTTAAGGTTGCATAAAGAAGGGCACCTCAAAAAAATATAGCACTACATTTTTCTCTAGGCTTTCTTTAAAGGCATTAGCTGATTCCTAGGCTTCACAGGTTGAGAGGCAAAATACAAAGGAGAAATCAAATTAAAAGCTGGGATGAGCTTCCACCAGTCTAATGGTGGTGGTGAGAGAAAAAAATGGGTTTTAACATCCTGTAAGTAGTAGGGTCCCTACTGAACACTTAAGACTTTTATGTGGAAATTCTGAAGGCTACATTCTAGACTTAAGAATTACACAAATGTATACTAAGCATTGAAAAGTGTGAAACTTGGCCTGGGTCAAGAACCAGGTAGGTCATGCCTGATTAAGTTGAAGGGATCTATTCTACAGAAACTACTTTCCAGGTGATAGGGTTAATCCTTTCTTGGAAAGATAATGTTGTCCAGAGCCTCTATAATCCTTCAAGCAGAATTTCTGCTGTTGAATCTGGCATTTAACAGGCATGCCAAAAAGCAAGACAAGATGACAAAAACAGATAATAGAAAGAGGTCCACAGATGATGTAGAGATCAGAGTTATTTGATATGATCTTTAAAGCAATTCTGATTTTTAATATCAAGAAAATAGATGGCAAGATGAAAATTACATCAGAAAACTATACTCTGTCAAAAAGAATAAAATGGAATTTCTAGAACTGAAATTAAGAGCTTGTGTTTTAAACATAAGATGAGAAACATCAGAAGAATTAACTAGAGAAATGGAAGCTGGGTCAAGAGAAAATGGTCATACTGAAGCATGAAAAAATTTTGAACTGTGAGAAATATAGAAAAGAGCCTAAGAAGCACAGTGAACAAAAGGCAAAGATTTAAATTACGTGTAATTGAAGGCCTAGCAGTATAGTAACAAAACTGATGTAGGGAAAAAAGATAATTGATGAAATACTGGCTGAGGGTTTTCAAAACTGATGAATGACATCAAGCCCCAGATTCAAAAAGTTTTAAGAAAACCAATCAGGTTAAATACCAAGAAAACAACAACAAAGCGTATCTGAGTTAAACTGGTGAAAACTAAACAGAAGAGATCAAAGCTAAAACAGCCAAAATGAAAAAACCAAAAACATGACACCTTCATAGGAGCAACAATGATTGACCTCAGACATCTCAACAAAACAATAGAAACCATAATACAATGGATTCAACAGATGGTATTGGAAAAATTAGATATCATATGGGGGAAAAAAAGTAAACTTCAATCCGTACTTTGCACCATATAGGAAATTAACTAAATATGGATCAAACACATAAATGCAAAACCCAAAACTATTTAACACTTCTAAAGAAAACATGAGATTTCAATTTTGCAAAGATTTATTAGCTATGACACCAAAAGCATGATCCATCATAGAACAAAATTCACAAATTGGACTGCACCAAGGCTAGCAACTTCTCTTTTCTGTAAAAAAATTAAAATTTTTGTAAAATAATTAAAATCTGAGCCACACACTGAGAGAAAATATTTGCCTATAATATATCCAAGAAAAGATTGGTATGCAAAATATATAAAGAACTCTCAAATCTCAACTATATAAAAACAAACAACTCAAGTTTTAAAAATGGGCAAACGACTTGAGAAAACATTTTACCAAAGAGGATATAATTGTGGCAAATAAATACATAAACAGTTGTTAAATAACATTAGCCATTATAGAAATGCAAATTAAAAACATAATGAGAAACCACCACACGTCAATTAGAATGGCTAGAATAAAAACGTGTAAGTGCTAGCTAAGACACAATGTGTGCAACTTTGACAACCTGTTGGTGAGCATGCAAACTGGTACAGCCACTCTGGAAAATAGTAGGTTGGTTTCTTATAAATTGAAACACACACTTATCATATAGTCAAGCAATCCTACTTCTGTGTACAGAAATGAAAACTTATGTTCACACAAAGCCTGTATTTGAATATTCGTAACAGCTTTATTTGTAATGTTGAAAACTGGAGACAATTCAAATGTCTTTAAATAGATGGATGGGTAAACAGACTGGGATATATCTGTACAAATAAATACTACTCATAAATAAAAAGGAACAAACTATTAATACATGCAACAAGCCAGATGAAGCTCAAAGGCATTATGTTGAGTTAAAGACATCAGTTTGAAAAGATTATATAATGTATGATTTTATTTATATGACATCCATGAAAAGATAAAACTATAGGAGTTGAGAACAGATTAGATACATTATCTACAAAGGAATAAGGGAAAGCATTTAGGAGACTTCTTATTAATAATTATACAAACCAGAGACAATGTAGTGACAACTTTAAGGTGCTGAAAGTAAAAGCTGTCAACCCAGAATTCTGTATGCCACAAAAGTATCTTTCAAAAGTGAAGGAGAAATAAAGGTTTGCTCAGACAAACAAAAATTGAGAGAATTCATTGCTAACAGACCTACTCTCTCAAAATTAAGGGAAATTTTTGAAGTAGAAACAATAGGATACCAGACTAAAACTTAGATCTGCACAAATAAATGAAGTGCACTGGAAATGGAATAAAGCTGAAATTATTTTTTAACCTTTAATTGATCTAAAAGACAATTAACTGTCTAAAACAAAAATAGTGGCAATGTATTCTGTCTTTATAGCATATGTAAAAGCAAGATGTATGAAAAAATAGAACAAAGGATTAGAGAGAGGAATTTCGAGCATACTGTTATAAGTTCCTTAGAATTTTAAATATAGAAAATAGATAGATGGTAGTTTTTAATCTAATTATCTCAATAATCATGTTAAATATGAATGCTCTAAACACACCAGTTAAAAGGCAGATTTACAGATTGGACATAAAAGCAAGACCCAACTATGTGCTTTCTACAAAAACCTATTTTAAATGTAAAGACGTAGATCAGTTAAAAGTAAAAGAAGAGAAAAAGATATATAATTCAAACGTGAAAATAAAGAAAGCTGGAGTAGCAATACTACTATAAGCAAAACAGACTTCAGAACAGAGATTATCAGGGATAAATAGGATATTGCCTAATGATAAAGGCATCAATTCTACAGGTTATCATTACCTATATGCCACAACTGAACAAAGACATCACTATAAAAGAAAACTGTAGCTCAATATTGCTCATGAACATAGATGCAAGCCTCAATAAAATACTAAATAATCATGTGCAGATAAAAGATGGAGTGAAGTGGGGCTCTTTCTAGGAATGCAAGAGTGATTCAACAATCCAAATTCAATGAATGTAATTCATCGTATTAACAAACTAAAGAAGAACAAAACCACAGGATCACTTTAAAGATGCAGAAAAAAAATACAAGAAAACTTAACATACATTCATGATAAAAAATAAAAACTCTTGGCAAACTAAGAATAGAAGTGGACTTCCTTACCCTAGTAAACACAATTTACCAAGACAACAGTGACAATTCTTCAGATAACATGACATCAAATGATGAGAGACCAAATGCTTCCCCCCTAAGATCTAGAACAAGGCACATTGTCCTTTCTCACTACTCCTATTCAACATCCTGGTGGAAGTTCTAACCAGTTTAACAAGGCAAGCAAAAGAAATAAAAGGAATACAAATTGGAAAAGAAGAAATAAAGATGTCTCTATTCACAGATGTATTATTTGTCTGTATAGAAAACACCCAAGTATCAAAAAAAAGCTCTTAGAACTAATAAGTGCAATTATTAGGGTTATTATACAGGAATTAAAAATATTTAATGTAATATGATTTATAATCCCACCAAAAATAAAATGTTTAGGTATAATTCACACAAAATATATGCAGAATCTATATGCTGCAAACTATAAAGTATTGATGAAAGACGTCAAGGATGATTTAAATGAATGGATAGATATGCTGCATTCATGGTTCAGTGACTTGAAATTGTTAAGATATCAATTCTCCCTTATTTCTTCTATAGGTCAAAGCAATGCCAGTCGAATTCCAGGGTGCAATTTTTTTTTATACTTACAGACAAGCTGATTGTAAAATTTGCACAGAAAGGCAAAAGAACTAGAAGAGATAGAACAATGTTGACATATACTTGAAAATTTATACTTAATTAGAAAATTTCACGAAAAATACAACTCACCAAAACTGACACAGGCAAAACAGAAAACCTAAATAATCCTATTCCATTAAAAAGCAGCAACAACAACAACTGAATTGATAATTAAAATCCTCCTCATAAAATCAACCCCAGGCCCAGATGGCTCCCCCAACGAAATCTTTGCAAGTGTTTGAGATATAAATAATTCCAATCATTCTCAAGCTCATCAAGATAATAGAAAAAATAGAGACACTTCTCAATTCATTTTATGAGGTCAGCAAAGCCTTGGTGTTGTAATCTAACAAGAACATTATAAGAAAGGAAAGTGCAATAGAAGAAAAACAAAGTATTGTTGAGGAGGAAATAAAGTTGTCATTATTCACCGAAGACATCTTGGTTTCTACAGAAATGCAAGACTAAAAGCCAAGTTTTAGCATAACTAAATTGATTTAGCTGTATCACTGGATTTAACTTCAATGAAAAAGTCAGCTTTATTTCCATATATTGCCAACAAAACATAAATATTTAATCCTACACACCATAACATTAAAAATCTTATATACCTAGGAATAAATCTAATAAAATATGACATCTACACATAAAATTACAAAAGACTGTTGAGCGACATTAAATGTCTAAGTATAGCAACAAACTATGTTTATTGATTATAAATTCAGTACTGCAAAGATATCAAAGCTCTTTGAGATCTACAGAGCCAAGCAATCATGATGAAAATCTTATCTTTTTTTGTGTGGAAATTTGCCAAATTTTATTCAGATATGCAGAGGACCAAGAATATCCAAGATGCAAGAGGACCGTGAAGACCAAGGTAGGAGAGCTTTGTTACTAAATACCCATTCTTCTCATCTTCTAGCTGACAAAACTCCAATTTTCTTTCAGGATGTAATGTGCCAACCAGAAGTGATCATGTGACATGGATCTGACTGATGAGATGTGAACACATGTTGCTAGTTAAACTGCTGGAGAAACTCTTTGCAAAGTGGCAGATTCAGTTGACAAGAGGGTTTTTGTTTTTCCTTTTCTCTCACCTGGAATGTGAAGTAAAGTGACTGAGAATGAGGCAAAACACATGTGGATAAAAGCTTCCCATGGAAGGCAACTTGAGTGGACCAGAGAAAGAAGCTTTGGTCCCTAAAATCATTTTGAAGCTGCTGTAGCAACCCTGGAGGCCCAGCCTCTGGAAATCTTGTCATGTGGGAAGAATAAGGTATCTATTTGCTTTATCCACTGTAGTCAGTTC
Organism: Equus caballus; assembly: GCF_041296265.1. Classification (NCBI taxonomy): domain Eukaryota; kingdom Metazoa; phylum Chordata; class Mammalia; order Perissodactyla; family Equidae; genus Equus; species Equus caballus. Next base: position 124,753,653 of record NC_091684.1, on the reverse strand, counting down.
TGTGTTACAGCTGAAGGCAATTCCTGATAGACAAAAGTTTTAATTTTTCATGTTAATTAAATTGAGTTTATTGAACATATACTGTTTTTAAAAGACTTTTTTTAGAGCAGTTTTAGGCTTACAACGAAATTGAGAAGAAGGTACAGAGAGTTCCTATTTACCCTCTGCCCCCACACATTCATAGCGTCTCTCATATCAATATTGCTGATTAGAACAGTGCTTTTATTTATTTATTTATTTTTTTTTACCATGGATGAACCTACATGCACATCATAATTACTCAAAGTCCATATTTTATCTTAGGGTTTACTCTTGGTATTGTACATTTTATGGGTGAAGACAAATGTATAATGACATATGTCCATCATTATAATATTATAGAGTATTTTCACTGCCCAAAAAATCCTCTGTGCTCTGCCTATTCATCTCCTCTTCCCCACCCTTGGCAACCACTGATCTTTTCACTGTCGCCACAGTTTTGCCTTTTCCTGAATGTCATATAGTTAGAATCATGCAGTATCTATTCTCTTCAGATTGGCTTCTTTCACTTAGTAATAAGTGTTTAAGTTTCCTCCATGTCTTTTCATGACTTGATAGCTCATTTCTTTTTAGCACTGAATAATATCCCATTGTTGGGTTGTACTATAGTCTATCCATCCACCTACTGAAGGACATCTTCATTGTTTCCAAGTTTTGGCAATTGTGAATAAAGCTGCTATAAACATCTGTGTGCATATTTTGGTGTGGACATAAGTTTTCAACCACTTTAGGCATATACCCAGGAGCAGAGTGGCTGGATAGTATGGTAAGAGTATGTTTAGTTTTGTGAAAAAATCACCAAACTGTCTTCCAAAGTTTCTGTACCATTTTGCATTACCACCAGCAATGAATGAGAGTTCCTGTTGCTTAACATCCTCACCAGCATTTGGTGCTGTCAATGTTCTGAATTTTAGCTATGCTAACAGATGTGTAGTGGTGTCTCATTATTGTTTTAACTTGCAATTCCCTGATGACATATGATGTGTAGCATCTTTTCCTATGCTTATTTGCCATCTATATATCTTCTTTGGTGAGGTATCTATTAAGGTCTTTGGCCCATTTTTTAATCAGGTAGAGTTTAATTTTTAAAATTAGATTTATTATAGTTATTTATCATTCCACATGAAATGATGATTCGTTGATAGCACAAATGGCTGACACATCAGCCATTAATATCACACATTAATAAAACACTTTTATGATTAGAAAATAACTCATTTACTATATTTACTATCCATGTGGACTTGGGCAAGTCTAACCAGTTTGTGGGGCAGTTCCTCATCTTAGGATGAGGATCGTAGTAGTCATTACCTCACAGGGTCGAGGTAAAGATTAACTAAATTAATTGCAGAAAAGTGCTTGGAGCACTGATTTATCTTCCATCTGCTCCTGTAAGAAATATATAGAGGTAGAAATTTTTGTTTGTTCCCTATTGTTTAGTACATGGTAAGTATTCCTTAAATATCCATAATATTGATTAGAGGAATGAATGAATGAATACTTCTGGGCACAAATTAAATTCCACACAAATGTTTGCTTTCTTTTTATTAGTAGTAATAGCAGTGGTGTATCTGGTATACTTAAAATAGTCTGCAGTGTCATTTGCTTCCTTCCCTGTGAAATATTTGGGGAAGATGCTGTGCATGTGAATGCCATATATTTTGTGGTAGGACAATTGTTCAGACCCAGCATCTAGGGCAGAAATGGCTTGACAAAACTGAATGTGTCATTTTCTACCTTCAAAAAAGAAAAGAATCAGCTATTTTTCATCCTGTGTCATTTAGTAAGTCTCTCTGCTTGCCTAAATTTTCTGAGAAAGACTGAGGCTCAGAGCAGGAGGTGAGTGACATCTGTGGCTAGTCTTGGGGGCCCTCTAGGGCTGGTCCTTGGAGAACACAGCTGGGGCTTAGGGGTGACCCATTAAGAAGTCTTTGGGGGTGGGGATTGATGGTTAGTCATAAGTCTTATGAATAGCTGGACTATTCCCCAAATAAGATTTTGCTTAGAGGCTTAAGCTGACTATACAGCTTTTCTATCATCCAAGCAAAATTTTCAGGGAAGGATCTGTCAGAAAGTGTCCACCATGAATTGTTGCTCTGTAATACAGTCATCTTGACTGGAAGACCCTGTGTGTGCAAGCTGTCTACTTGCACTGGTCTGCCTCTTAATCCTGCACCTGGATCAGTGGCTGTAGAAAGATGTTCTAGTGGCAAGAAAACATGAAGAGGGCTGTCAGAAGCTTTACTTCCCCGTTTTTGGGATAAGTGGGTCTGCTAACACACCAGGGAGAGTAACAAAGCTCTTGCTGTCCATGTCTCCCTCTGTGAACCATCACTTAAAGTAGCACACTGCACCCTCCAGTTGGTTTTACCCCTAGACCACTCTAATCTGTCCTCTTCTCCTCACCCTCATCTTCTGTCTTCATGAAAAGCCCAAATCACTTCTATAAAGCAAGTCAACAGCTGAAACATGTCTCCCACCTTCAAGCTTACTTTCTCCCCTCACCAATAATTTCTCTATACAGTCATCAAAGTGATTTTTCCAAAACACCAATCTGTTTGCTCATAAAATAAAGTCTAACCTTCTTAGGATGGATATCATGAAAGGTCTTTCCTCATCTTGACCTGGCTACTCTCCCAACATCCCTTTCCTGAATAAAAATAACAATGTCCTAGCAGCAGCTTTCCAATTATGTCTGGTGGACTCATGCCCATGGTCTTTAGATGCCTGTTCTCTGCCCTGAAGCATGTTCCCTTCCTGACATCTGGGGACACCTGCTCATCTTTCAAGCTCCCTTCATCTCATGGGGTGGGGGGGCTTTCCTCCATAAAACCCTCTTGGAGACTCCTGTCATGTACACAGCCTTGAACAGATCACTGCAGTTTCTCCTCTGCCTTGTGCATGCTTCTGTCACGAAGGAGGAATGTTGCATTTGAATCAACACGCTTCAGTTAAGCATCTCTGTGGACACTGAGATGTTCAATAATGGGGACCTATGCAGTGGGGTAAACATAACACAGGATGAGGCCATGAAGGAGTGGATCATATTGGATAGAGACAAAAATGTACATGAAGGCCAAATCCTTGGTCTGACTAAAAAAGCTGGCATCTGGGATGGGAAAGAAGGGAGTATGTCGGGAGGTGAGAGGGGCTGAGAAGCAAGGCCCCTGCTTGACCTTCACAGAAATGTGAGCATTGAGAATCCAAGTGCTGGGGTTGGAAAAGGAGTCTAAGACTAAGCATGGCTAATATTTAACTTCAGGTAGTTGAGTTACTCTGATACAAACTCTTTTCCTGGTCCAAATATTCAGTAAAATCTATTAGGAATGAGCCTTGCCTGAGTTTTTTTTTTTTAACGGATTCAAAGAAGACAATTGATTCCAAAAGTAACAGAACATTCGTTCCTGGGAGGTGAGCTGCCAGTGGATTTTTGCATTTAGAGAAAGTCATCTCAGTACCAGAGGGGGCAGGAATTGAGTCCTAGGTCATTTGCAGATGCTATGGCAATTCAAATGACCTCTCCCTAGAATGTGGAGCAGTGGGTGGAACCAATATCAGTTAGATGACAGAGAGCAGTGGGACCTAAGCTGGCAGTTGAGTTTCACTTGTCTTGATCTTGATATTCATAAGCTCAGCACAGTGATTTTTCATTTGGACTGACCTGACCTGAACTGGTTTTTGTGATAGATGTGAAATAAAGAATTACAGACATTTTATAGACACTTGATTAGCAAATTAAAAACAAATTAAAGCAAATTAAAAACAAAACCAGGCAAAAGAAAAAAGTAGCTTAAAAGGTCAAATAATGGGCTAAAAAGTCAATATGATATCTTGAGTGATTATAAACACTTTACAAGATTGTCTCGTTTCTCCATATCATAGCACATGGGTGGTTATTGTTAACTCTTTCTCTTGTCATTGAGTGTCATTGAGGGTGAAGTTAAGACCGCAGTGCGAGGATTGGGAGAGGGGGATGAAAGTGGCTTTGAACGTTCAGCAAACCTTTTATCTGCTGGTGATCAAAGGCAAAGGCAAGTATGTCCTTAGAAACACCACAATGAAGATATTGATTAAGCGACACTGATTCTATTGGATCCTCTTTAGATTTTACTATCTTCTCCCCAAAGATGTGGAATTTATGGAAATGGAGTAATAAAAGTAATTGTTTTATACGTTTTTGTCTTCAGAGATTTATGTGATGACTTCTACATATAGCTAACACTCCTCAGTGTCTGCAATAATTGCCAGGAATATTAAGTTTGCTCCATGGCAAATGCTAATAAAAACCTATATTCGTCATAAACTTGCAAGTTTTTCTTGAAGGGATTCATGTGTGAGTGAAGCTCTGCTTCACCTTCATAACAAAAGAGACATTCAACTGCTTCTGCTGAATCAGTGAAGCCCCACAGCATTTAACACCAGCCCCTCTTCTGTGACCATCGTATGCTCTGTGGAGCAGACTGGATCAAAGCAGAAGCCAATCCCCACTGGTGCTGTGGTCAAGAAGGATCGAGGCTCACAGAGCAGTCTTTGGTGGCCAATGAGTAGATTGAAGGAAACAAAATTAATCAGACCACAAAGGGGATATAATCATCCTGACCATCAGCATAGAAGCTAATGGTCATTGACCACTTGCTATTGGTCAGACATTTATAAAGAATGTCTGGAATCTGAGAAAAACTTGCCAGATGGTTTCCAGCTTTCTTGGATGGAAGATCTTGAACATAAAAGTACTTCCTCTTCCCAAGCTCAGAAATGTCCAAGATTAAAATGGGATTTGGCAATGCAAACTCTGCTCAAAAGACAGCAACATCAGCCCACATCCCACAGACTTCTTGCCTCCTTTGCATAAACTATTTCTGAAGATATAAAACTTTGGGGACATTTTTCTTAAGTAACCACCACAGTTGCCTGCTACTTCACCTCGACCAGAGTTAGCTGTTTGCCACTGTGCTAAGGGCAAATGATGCTCAGTGCAGGGGGAGGGGAAGGGGAGAAGGATAGAGAGGGAGAGAGACAGAGAGAGATAGAAAGACAGAAGGGAGAGACTGAATGGGAAGAGAGACAGAGGAGGGAAAGAAAGGGAGAAGAAGAAGAGAGAGAGGGAGAGAGACAGGGAGAGGGAAAAAGAGAGGGAGGGAGAGAGTTAGAGAAGGGAGAGGGAAAGAATTAAATCAGTGAATAAAACTGAGAAAATCAGAATTTTACGTCCACTTTCACTGTTTCTTAAGCCTTCTTAAAGACTCTGTGTTCTTAAAAAATAGCATACTTCTACACAACTGTGCGTGTGTTGGTAGAGTGTAACAAAGTGACAGCTTTAGAAATGAACATTCTGATTTTTAATCTACTACAGAAGGAGTGGGTTGGATGAAATCAGAGAACAAGAAATAAACTTGCCTTTCAAAGGAAATCAAGAACAAAACAAAAAGACAACCCACAAACGGGGAGAAAATAATTGCAAATCATTTTTCTGACAAGGGGTTAATCTCCAAAATATAGAAAGAAGTCTCACAACTCAACAACAACAAAAACAAACAACCCAATCAAAAAATAGGCAGAGGATATGAACAGACATCTTTCCAAAGAAGATACACAGAGGAGAAGATCCAAGATGGCACCGTGAGTAGTCCTCTTTGTCTCTCGCCCTTCGAGTCTACAATTATTTGGACACTTATCGCTTGACAAAGGATATCCAGACAGCATCTCAGGACGTCTGAGACACCCACGCGACTATACATCGGAAGGCGGACGGACTTTCCTCCGGGAGGATGTGGAAATAGGTGAAAACTCTCCGACCCCGACGGGCAGCCTAGTACCCGCAAGCGGCTTTCTTCCAACGGACGCCCCCAGAGGATCCACACACATCTAGGGCAGGAGCGAGAACACAACAGAGGAGCGACGGTGGAAACAGGTGACCAGAACCCTACCTAAACCCCCCGCAATAACTCCTAAACGCAGAGGGAAACTTTGGAGTTGCACACCTGAGCCCGCGGGAAGAGTCTCTCCCCGCCATTGGCGGGGAGACCCAGACTGGTGCTTGGGGCGCCCGGAGGGTCCCAGAGAGAGTCACGGAGGGTACGGAGGTCTCCCAGCTGCCGTTGCCCGCCCCGTGGGACTAGGGATTGCCGGAGATCTCGGAGAGGACCGGGGCTGGGGGAACTTTCAAAGGCCGGTTCTGCGACCCAGAGGGGAAGCACCGGAGTTCCGCCAGGCAGCAGACAAAACTCTCTGTCTGCCATTAGCAGAGGGGCCACGCCCAGCATTCAGGGCTCCCGGGAGAGGCCCAGAGAGAAGCCCAGAGGGCACGGCGACCCCCAGCTGCCGTTGCCCGCCCCATGGGTCTAGGGATTGCCGGAGATCTCGGAGAGGACTGGGGCTGGGGGAACTTTCAAAGGCCGGTTCTGCGACCCGGAGGGGAAGCGCCGGAGCTCCGCCCGGGCAGCAGACAAAACTCTCTGTGTGCCGTTAGCAGAGGGGCCACACCGAACATTCATGGCTCCGGGAGAGGCCCGGAGAGAATCCCAGAGGGTGGGGCGACCCCCAGCTGCCGTTGCCCACCCCGTGGGGCTAGAGATTGCCAGAGATCTCGGAGAGGACTGGGGCGGGGGGAACTTTCAAAGGCCGGTTCTGCGACCCGGAGGGGAAGCGCCGGAGTTCCACCAGGCAGCAGACAAAACTCTCTGTCTGCCATTAGCAGAGGGGCCACGCCCAGCATTCAGGGCTCCCGGGAGAGGCCCAGAGAGAAGCCCAGAGGGCGGGGCGACCCCCAGCTGCCATTGCCCGCCCCGTGGGACTAGGGATTGCCAGAGATCTCGGAGAGGACTGGGGCTGGAGAGAGTTCCAGAGACCCAGCTTAGTAGCCTAGGGGGAAACCCTACAGGCTCACAGCAGCCTTAGGGAAAGCCTCTGCACAGCATCAGTAGAAGGCACCCAGCCGCCAGCCACAAGGCTGGAAGACCCCAGGGCAAAAGCAGCATAGCTAGGTGTACTAACCACAGACTTTAGAAGATGCCAATAGCTCTCCTGTGACCCATAGAGGACAAGTGAGATTCGGTGGGTGCCGACAGCAACAGAGCGACAAATATAAGTGATCCCACCCCTGGCCGCTGGAAAAGCCCATAACACTGTTGCAGACCCCAAGGAGAGAGCACATCTAGGTGGGCTGCAACAGTAGGCACCTGCAGCCTGAAGCCCCCCTGTGACGGCCCCCACGGCAGAGGAGGGAATCCAAAGGGCCACTGTGGCTACGAAGAGGGGCCCAGGCCCAGTTAGCAACTACGGACAGGGTTCCTGGTTGGTGAAGTATAAACAGCTGCTCCCCCCACCGCAGCAGCTGAAACAAGTGAAAGGAGCAACTAAACTCTATCTCCATGTGGAGGCACAAATCAACAACATCAAGCAATATGAAAAAATACATTAAATCTCCAGAACAGAAAGAAAGTAACAAATACACAGAAAACAATCCCAAAGAAAATGAGATATATAACCTAAATGATGATGACTTCAAAACAGCCATCATTAAGATTCTCAATGAGTTAAGAGAGAATTCTGACCGACAACTCAACGAGTTCAGGAGCTATGTCACAAAAGAGTTTGATACGATAAAGAAGAACCAAACAGAAATATTGGAAATGAAGAACACAATAGAGGAGATTAAGAAAAATCTAGATGCTCTGAACAGTAGGGCCGATAATATGGAGGAAAGAATTAGCAATTTGGAAGATGGCAATATAGAATTGTTGCAGGCAGAGGAGGAGAGAGAAGCAAGACTTAAAAGAAATGAAGAAACTCTCCTAGAATTATCAGACACAATTAGGAGATGCAACGTAAGGATTATAGGTATACCAGAGGGAGAAGAGAAGGAGAAAGGGGCAGAAAACCTATTCAAAGAAATAATGGCTGAGAACTTCCCAAATCTGGTGAGGGAGATGGATCTTCAGGTGACAGAAGCCAATAGATCTCCAAACTTTATCAATGCAAGAAGACCAACTCCACGGCATATAGTAGTGAAGCTAGCAAAAGACAACGACAAGGAGAAAATATTAAGGACAGCCAGGCAAAAGAAACTAACCTACAAAGGAACCCCCATCAGGCTATCAGCAGATTTCTCAGCAGAAACTTTACAGGCTAGAAGAGAGTGGAATGATATATTCAAAAATCTGAAAGACAAAAATCTACAGCCGAGAATTCTCTACCCAGTGAAAATATCCTTCAAATACGATGGAGAAATAAAAACTTTCCCAGATAAACAAAAATTAAGGGAGTTCATTGCCACAAAACCTCCTCTTCAGGAAATCCTCAGGAAAACACTCATTCCTGAAAAATCCAAAAAAGGAAAGGGGCTACAAAACCAAGAGCAGAGGAGATAAGTAGAAGGACAACAACAGAGAGTAGCAGCTCTACATCAGAACAGATTAAACCATGGGACGAGAAACAAAGGAAACTGAAGAAAACTGGAAAACAAGACACAAAATGGTAGTGGTAGGCCCCCACATCTCAATAATCACTCTAAATGTAAATGGATTGAACTCCCCAATCAAAAGACACAGAGTGGCAGGATGGATCAAAGAACAAGATCCAACAATATGCTGCCTCCAGGAAACACACCTCAGCCCCAAAGACAAACACAGACTCAGAGTGAAGGGATGGAGAACAATACTCCAAGCTAATAATGAACAAAAGAAAGCAGGTGTCGCTATACTAATATCAGACAAGGTAGATTTCAAAGCAAAACAGATAAAGAAAGATAAAGAGGGACAGTATATAATGATAAAAGGGACTCTCCACCAAGAAGACATAACACTTATAAATATATACGCACCCAACACAGGAGCACCAAAATTTGTAAAGCAACTCTTAATAGAACTAAAAGAAGACATCAACAACAATACAATAATAGTAGGGGACCTCAACACACCATTAACACCAATGGACAGAACATCCAGACAGAAAATCAACAAGGAAATAATAGAATTAAATGAAAAATTAGACCAGATGGACTTAATAGATATATATAGAACACTTCATCCAAAAACAGCAGGTTACACATTCTTCTCAAGTGCACATGGAACATTCTCAAGGATTGACCATATTTTGGGAACCAAAGCAAACATCAATAAATACAAGAGAGTTGAAATAATATCAAGCATCTTTTCTGATCATAACGCTATTAAACTAGAAATCAACTACAAGAAAAAAGCAGAGAAAGGTGCAAAAATGTGGAGACTAAACAACACGCTTCTGAACAAACAATGGATCATTGAAGAAATTAAAGAAGAAATCAAATATTATCTGGAGACAAATGAAAATGAGAACACGACATACCAAATCATTTGGGATGCAGCAAAAGCAGTCCTAAGAGGGAAATTCATCGCAATACAGGCTCACCTCACTAAACAAGAAAAAGCTCACGTAAGCAACCTCAAACGACACCTAACAGAACTAGAAAAAGAAGAACAAACAAAGCCCAGAGTCAGTAGAAGGAGGGAAATAATAAAAATAAGAGCAGAAATAAACGATATTGAAACAAAAAAGACAATAGAAAGGATCAATGAAACAAAGAGTTGGTTCTTCGAAAGAATTAACAAAATTGACAAACCCCTAGCCAGACTCACCAAGAAAAGAAGAGAGAAATCGCAAATTAATAAAATCAGGAATGACAGAGGAGAAATCATAACAGATACCAATGAAATACAAGAGATCATAAGAGAATACTATGAAAAACTATATGCCAACAAATTGAACAACCTGGAAGAAATGGACAAATTCCTAGACTCCTACAATCTCCCCAAACTGAATCAGGAAGAAATGGAGAATCTGAATAGACCAATCACAAGTAAGGAAATAGAAACGGTAATCAAAAACCTCCCCAAAAACAAGAGTCCAGGACCAGACGGCTTCTCTGGAGAATTCTACCAAACATTCAAAGAAGACTTAATACCTATTCTCCTCAAACTGTTCCAGAAAATTGAGAAAGATGGAGAACTCCCTAACACATTCTATGAAGCCAACATCACTCTGATCCCCAAACCTGACAAGGACAACACAAAGAAGGAGAACTACAGGCCGATATCACTGATGAACATAGATGCAAAAATCCTCAACAAAATTTTGGCAAACCGATTACAGCAATACATCAAAAAGATTATACACCATGATCAAGTGGGATTTATACCAGGGACACAGGGATGGTTCAACATCCGCAAGTCAATCAACGTGATACACTACATCAACAAAATGAAAAACAAAAACCACATGATCATCTCAATAGATGCAGAGAAAGCATTCAACAAGATCCAACACCCATTTATGATAAAAACCCTCAGTAAAATGGGTATAGAAGGAAAGTACCTCAACATAATAAAGGCCATATATGATAGACCCACAGCCAACATCATACTCAATGGACAAAAGCTGAAAGCCATCCCTCTGAGGACAGGAACAAGACAAGGGTGCCCACTTTCACCACTCCTATTCAACATAGTACTGGAGGTGCTGGCCAGAGCAATTCGGCAGGAAAAAGAAATAAAAGGAATCCAAATAGGTAACGAAGAAGTAAAACTCTTGTTGTTTGCAGACGACATGATCTTATACATAGAAAACCCCAAAGAATCCACAGAAAAACTATTAGAAATAATCAACAACTACAGCAAAGTAGCAGGGTATAAAATTAACGTGCATAAATCAGTAGCATTTCTATACACTAACAATAAACTAACAGAAAAAGAACTCAAGAACTCTATCCCATTCACAATCGCAACGAAAAGAATAAAATACCTTGGGATAAACTTAACCAAGGAAGTGAAGGACCTATACAATGAAAACTACAAGACTTTCTTGAAAGAAATAGGCGATGACATAAAGAGATGGAAAAACATTCCTTGCACATGGATTGGAAGAATAAACATAGTTAAAATGTCCATACTACCTAAAGCAATATACAGATTCAATGCTATCCCAATCAGAATCCCAAGAACATTCTTCACAGAAATTGAACAAACAATCCTAAAATTCATATGGGGGAACAAAAGACCGCGAATTGCTAAAGCAATCCTGAGCAAGAAAAACAAAGTCGGCGGAATCACAATCCCCGATTTCAAAACATACTACAAAGCTACAGTGATCAAAACAGCATGGTACTGGTACAAAAACAGGTCCACAGATCAATGGAACAGAATTGAAAGCCCAGAGATAAAACCACACATCTATGGACAGCTAATCTTCGACAAAGGAGCAGAGGGCCTACAATGAAAAAAAGAAAGTCTCTTCAACACCTTACCCCCGTTAGATTGGCAAAAACATCCAAAACCAAGAACAACAAATGTTGGAGAGGTTGTGGAGAAAGAGGAACCCTCATACACTGTTGGTGGGAATGCAAACTGGTACAGCCACTATGGAAAACAGTATGGAGATTTCTCAAAAAGTTAAAAATAGAAATACCCTATGACCCAGCCATCCCATTACTGGGTATTTATCCTAAGAACCTGATATCAGATATCTCAAGAGTCCGTTGCACCCCTATGTTCATCGCAGCATTATTTACAATAGCCAAGATGTGGAACCAGCCTACATGCCCAGAAACCGATGATTGGATAAAGAAGATGTGGTATATATACACAATGGAATACTACTCAGCCATAAAAAAAGACGAAATTGGCCCATTCACAACAACGTGGATGGACCTCGAGGGCATTATGTTAAGCGAAATAAGTCAGTCAGAGAAAGACGAACTCTATATGACTCCACTCATAGGTGGAAATTAGTATATTGAGAAGGAGATCTGATCAGTGGTTACCAGGGAAAAGAGGGGGTGGGGGGAGGGTACAGAGGGGGAAGTGGTGTACCCACAACATGACTAACAAAAATGTACAACTGAAATCTCACAAGGTTGTAATCTATCATAACATTAATAAAAAAAAAAGAAGGAAAAAAAAAAAAAAAGAAGATACACAGATGGCCAACAGGCACATGCAAAGATGTTCAACGTCACTAATCATCAGGGAAATGCAAATCAAAACTACACTAAGGCATCACCTTATACCCATTAGAATGTTTATAATCACCAAGACAAAAAGTAACAAATGTTAGGATGTGGAGAAAAGGGAACCCTCATACACTGCTGGTGGGAATGCAAACTGGTGCAGCCACTATGGAAAACAGTATGGAGATTTCTCAAAATAGTAAAAATAGAAATACCATATGACCCAACTATTGCACTACTGGGCATTTATCCAAAGAACTTGAAATCAACGATTCAAAGAGACTTACGCACCCCTATGTTCATTGCAGCATTATTATAGCCAAGAAGTGGAAGCAACTCAAGTGCCCATCAACTGATGATTGCATAAAGAAGATGTGGTATATATATACAATGGAATACTACTCAGCCATAAAAAAGACAAAATCGTCGCATTCACAACAACATGGATGGACTTGAGGGTATTATGTTAAGTGAAATAAGCCAAATATAGAAAGACAAACACCATATGATTTCACTCATATGTGGAAGATAAACTAACACATGGACAAAGAGAACAGTTTAGTGGTCACCAGAGGGGATGGAGGTTGGGGGTTGGGCAAAAGGGGTGAAGGGGCACATATATATGGTGACTGACAAATAAGAATGTACAATTGAAATTTCACAATGTTATAAACTATTATGACTTCTATTAAAAAAATAAAAAATTTGCCTTGGATATGAAGAGAAAAAAAAAAAAAAAAAGAAATGAACATTCTCTGTTTCCGAAGAAAACAGCCCCCTAGCCTTGAGTCTTGCTTCCAAAAGCACACACATGGGGTTATGTGGAAAGATCAGATACTCCAGCCTCAATGACGTCGTTCAAACAGGCATTCATCCATTTAATAGGTACCAAGTACCTGCAATATGCCAGGCCCTGTTCTTGGGATCCTGTAACAAGGGGTACATGGCCTTGTTCTCATAGAGCTTCTGAAGCAGTCAATGGTCTTGGCTCTCATCCTAAAACATCTCTCTAAGCACGTTGTCTCAGGCCTGGAGACAGGCTTCCCAGCTCTGGAGTGTGCATGGACACGGCCTCTGAGTTTATGGGCAAGGCACTGTGTGTGCATAGCGGCATTATCTGGCATGCCCCTTTAAAAACCATGTGTCCTTGAGACTCCTGTCTGGGCTATGTGCCAGCACTCACGATAATAACAGTCCTGGGCTTGGCCAACCCATCTGCTTTCTCGTGGGAGAGTTAGCACAGAGACCCTTGCAGTTTGAGGGAACGTGGGGGCTCTCCGGGATACGGGGGGAATCTAGACCACGGACAATCTCCCTTGGCAAGCATGCAGCCTTTGTTCCTCCGCCTACTTAAGCAAGCTTCTCTCAGGGGCCAGTAGTGGGTGTATGTGGCAGTCCAACTGACTGCCACTGGACCTTCCCTGTAAGTAACTCCCAAGAAACCTATATGTCTTGTTTGCTGTCTCTGGATCTTTTCTTTGGTCTCTTGGCAACCTATCCCACATTGCTCACCCAGATGAGCATGTGGCAGAACAGCATGTTTTCTAGGGGTCCTTGTCAGTCCTCTGTCTTCTAGTTCCTCTCTGTGAATGGAGTCTTGAAGATGAAAGGAAAACTCCCTGAGTGGGGTGGCTGAGGTGACTCCCACACAGCAGCCCAAAGCCCTTGACTTTATGAGTCCCAAAGGGTGACTTTCCATTACCTTGGGTCATTTCCATTACCGTCCAGGCATGGCAGCTTTACTCTCTCAGCATTAGAACTGAAAGGTACTAAAGAATAGTATAAATAACACAGGTGGACCATATTTGCATAAGAATACATCTCAAAAGCTATGCTTGAAAATCTGTGTTTATTTTTACTTTTCCTGAATCAAACAGTGTTTTTTTTAATTTTTATTTTTTTCTGATGTACATTATATTTCAAATTCTGTATACATTACATCATGTTCACCACCCGAACACTAATTATAGTGCATCCCCTCACATGTGACCCTAATCACCCCTTTTGCCCTCCCCCCTCCCCTCTTCCCCAATGGTAACCACCAGTCCAATCTCCAATGCTATGTGGGTTTTCTTTGTCGCTTTTATCTTCTACTTATGAGTGAGATCATATGGTATTTGACTTTCTCCCTCTGACTTATTTCACTCAGCATAATACCCTCAAGGTCCATCCATGTTGTCACAAATGGCTGGATTTCACATTTCTTATGGCTGAGTAGTAGTCCATCGTGTATAAATACCACATCTTCTTTATCCATCCGTCCCTTGATGGGCACCTAGGTTGCTTCCAAGTCTTGGCTATTGTGTATAATGCTGCAATGAACATAGGGGTGTAAGTATCTTTATGCCTTTGTGTTTTCAAGTTCTCTGGATAAATACCCAGCAGTGGAATAGCTGGATCATATGGTAGACCTGTCCTTAATTTTCTGAGGATACTCCAAACTGCTTTCCATAGTAGCTGCACCAGTTTGCACTGCCACCAGCAGTGAACAAGGGTTCCCTTCTCGCCACACCCTCTCAACATTTGTTGTTTCCTGTCTTGTTAATTATAGCCATTCTGACCGGAGTGAGGTAATACCTCATTGTAGTTTTGATTTGAAGTTCCCTGATAGCTAATTATGTTGAGCATCTTTTCATATGCCTGTTGGCCATCTGTATTTCTTCTTTGGAGAAATCTCTGTTCAGATCTTTTGCCCATTTTCTAATTGGATTGCTGGTTTTTTTGTCGTTGAGCTGTATGAGTTCTTTGTATATTTTGGACATTAACCCCTTATCTGATATGTGGTTTGCAAATATCTTCTCCCAATTGTTAGGTTGTCCTTTTGTTTTGTTGATGGTTTCCTTTGCTGTGCAGAAACTTTTTAGTTTGATGTGGTCCCATTTGTTCATTTTTTCTTTTGTTTCCCTTGCCCAGACAGACATGGGACTTGAAAATATGCTGCTCAAACCAATGTCATAGAGCGTACTGCCTATGTTTCCTTCTAGAAGTCTCATGGTTTCGGGTCTTACATTCAAGTCTTTAATCCATTTTGAGTTGATTTTTGTGCATGGTGTAAGGGAATGGTCTCCTTTCATTCTTTCGCACGTGGCTGTCCAGTTTTCCCAACACCATTTATTGAAGAGACTCTCCTTTCTCCATCATATGCTCTTGGCTCCCTTGTCGAATATTAGCCGTCCATAAATGTGTGGGTTTACTTCTGGGCTCTCAATTTTGTTCCATTGATCTGTGTGTCTGTTTTTGTGCCAGTACCATGCTGTTTTGGTTACTATGGCTTTGTAGTATAATTTGAAATCGGGGAGTGTGATACCTCTAGCTTTGTTCTTTTTTCTGAGGAATCCTTTGGCTCTTCGGGGACTTTTGTTGTTCCATATAAATTTTAGGATTCTGTGTTCTATTTCTGTAAAAAATGTTGTTGTAACTTTGATAGGGATTGCGTTGAATCTATAGATTGCTTTAGGAAGTATGGACATTTTAACAATGCTAATTCTTCCAATCCAAGAGCACGGAATTTCTTTCCGTTTCTTTGTGTCTTCTTCAATTTCTTTCAACAATGTTTTACAGTTTTCGGTGTACAGATCTTTCACCTCTTTTGTTAAGTTTATTCCTAGGTATTTTATTCTTTCTGTTGCAATTGTAAATGGGATTGTATTCTTAATTTCCCTTTCTGCTACTTCGTTGTTAGTATATAGAAATGCAACCGATTTTTGTACATTGATTTTGTATCCCGCAACTTGACTGTATTCCTTTATTATTTCTAAAAGTTTTTTAGTGGACTCTTTAGGGTTTTCTAGATATAAAATCATGTCATCTGCAAAGAGTGACAGTTTCACTTCTTCTTTTCCAATGTGGATCCCTTTTATTTCTTTTTCTTGCCTGATTGCTCTGGCTAGGACTTCCAATACTATGTTAAATAAGAGTGGTGACAGTGGGCATCCTTGTCTGGTTCCTGTTCTTAGAGGGATAGCTTTCAGTTTTTCTCCATTGAGAATGATATTTTCTGTGGGTTTGTCATTTATGGCCTTTATTATGTTGATGTATTTTCCTTCTATACCCAATTTATTTAGAGTTTTTATCACAAATGGATGCTGTATCTTGTCAAATGCTTTCTCTGCATCTATTGAGATGACCATGTGATTTTTATTCTTCATTTTGTTAATGTGGTGTATCACGTTGATAGATTTGCAGATGTTGAACCATCCTTGCATCCCCGGAATGAAACCCACTTGATCATGATGTATGATCTTTTTAATGTATTGTGGTATTCGATTTGCTAGTATTTTATTGAGGATTTTTGCATCGATGTTCATCAGTGATATTGGCCTGTAATTTTCTGTTTTTGTGTGGCCCTTGTCTGGTTTTGGTATCACGATAATGTTTGCTTCATAGAAGGAGTTAGGAAGCCTCCCCTCCGCTTCAATTTTTTGGAAGAGTTTGAGAAGGATAGGTATTAAGTCTTCTTTGTATGCTTGGTAGAATTCACCAGGGAAGCCATCTGGTCCTGGACTTTTATTTTTTGCAAGGTTTTTAATTGCTGTTTCGATCTCCTTACTGGTGGTCGGTCTATTCAAATTTTCTACATCTTCTTGGTCCAGTTTTGGAAGGTTGTATGTTTCTAAGAATTTATCCATTTCTTCTAGATTATGCAATTTGTTGGCGTATAGCTTTTCATAGTATTCTCTTATTATCTTTTGTATTTCTGAGGTGTCCGTTGTAATCTCTCCTCTTTTGTTTCTGATTTTATTTATTTGAGACTTATCCCTTTTTTTCTTGGTGAGTCTAGCTAAGGGTTTGTCAATTTTGTTTATCTTTTCGAAGAAACAGCTCTTGGTTTCATTAATTTTTTCTATTGTTTTTTTAGTCTCTATTTTGTTTATTTCTGCTCTGATTTTTATTATTTCCTTTCTTCTGCTGATTTTGGGCTTTGTTTGTTGTTCTTTTTCCAGTACCTTTAGGTGCACTTTTAGATGGTCTATTTGGGATTTTTCTTGTTTGTTGAGGTAGGCCTGAATTGCTATAAACTTCCCTCGTAGAACCACTTTTGCTGGATCCCACAGATTTTGGCATGTCGTGTTTTCATTTCCATTTGTCTCCAGGAATGTTTTTATTTCTCCTTTGATTTCTTCATTGACCCAATCATTGTTCAGTAGCATTTTGTTCAATCTCCACATTTTTGTGGCTTTTCTGGTTTTCTTTCTGTAGTTGATTTCCTGTTTCATACCTTTGTGGTCAGAAAAGATGCATGGTATTATTTCGACCTTCTTAAATTTATTGAGACTTGTTTTATGGCCTAATATATGATCAATCCTAGAGAATGTTCCATGGGCATTTGAAAAGAATGTGTATTCTGTGGTTTTTGGATGGAATGTTCTGTATATATCTAGTAAGTCCATCTGGTCTAATGTGTCCTTTAAGGCGAGTGTTTCCTTATTGATCTTCTGTTTGGATGATCTATCCATTGGTGTAAGTGGAGTGTTATTTAAAGTCCCCTACTATTATTGTGTTACTGTCTATTTCTCCTCTTATGTCTGTTAATAATTGCTTTATATATTTAGGTGCTCCTCTGTTGGGTGTGTAGATATTTACAAGTGTTATATTTTCTTGTTGGATTGTTCCCTTTATGATTATGTAGTGCCCGTCTTTGTCTCGTATTACAGTTTTTGATTTAAAGTCTATTTTGTCTGATATAAGTATTGCTACCCCTGCTTTCTTTTCTTTGCCATTTGTGTGGAATATCTTTTTCCATCCTTTCACTTTCAGTTTGTTAGTGTCTGTAGGTCTGAAGTGTGTCTCGTGTATGCAGCATATACATGGATCTTGTTTTTTTATCCAGTTGGCCACCCTATGGCATTTGATTGGAGAATTTAATCCATTGACATTTAAAGTAGCTATTGATAAATATGTATTTATTTCCATTTTGTCCCTTTACCTTTTCTTGGGTGTTTTAGTAGTTCTTCTCAGTTCCTTTCTTTTTCTCTTGCTCTCTTCACTTGTGGTTTGATGGGTATCTTTAGTAATATGTTTGATTTCTTTGTCTTACTTTTTTTCTGCTTGTTATAGGTTTCTGGTTTGTGGCTACCATGAGGATCCCATTTAATATACATGCATATAACAGTCTATACTGAGTAGATAGACTCTTTAGCTTGACCTCTTTCTAAAAGCTGTACTTTTTCACTCCCCTCCTCCCACATTATATGTTTTTCACATCATATATAGTCTTTTATTTAGTGTGTGTATATTCATTACCCACTTATCTTTGAAATAGGTAGTTTTAGTACATTTGTCTTTTAACCTTAATAGTACCTTCACAGGTAGTTGATCTGCTGCCTTTACTATACTTTTACCTTACAAATGATTTTATTGCCTGTTTTTTCTTGTTGTTTTGGGTTTTTTTGATAATTTTTTTCTTTTATCTCTATTTGTGGTCATTACTTTCCCACTTAAATAAGTCCCTTCAGCATTTCTTGTAGAACTGGTTTCTTAGTGATAAACTCCTTTAATTTTTGCTTCTCTGGGAAGCTCTTTGTCTCTCCTTCCATTCTGAATGACAGCCTTGATGGATAGAGTATTCTTGGTTGTAGGTTTTTTCCTTTTAGCACTTCAAATATGTCGTGCCATTATCTTCTCGCCTGTAGGGTCCCAGCTGAGAAGTCTGCTGACAGCCTGATGGGCTTCCCTTTATATGTCACTTGTGGCCTTTCTCTTACTGCTTTTAGGACTCTCTCTTTGTGTTTAACTTTAGACATTTTGATTATAATATGTCTTGGTGTGGGCCTCTTTGGGCTTCTCTTATTTGGATCTCTCTGTGCTTCCTGAACTTGGATGTCTGTCTCCTTCCTCAGGTGGGGAAAATTTTCCTCTATTATTTCTACAAATAAATATTCTGCCCCTCTGTCTCTCTCTTCTCCTTCTGGGACCCCTAAAATCTGAATGTTAGCATGCTTGATATTGTCCCAGGGTTCCCTTACACTGTTCTCATTCTGTCTAATTCTTTTTTCTCTTTTCTTTTCTGCTTGGGTGATTTCCTCTAATCTTTCATCTAGCTCGCTGATCCGTTCTTCTGCTTCCTCTACTCTGCTATTGAATCCCTCTAGTGAATTTCTCATTTCGAGTATTGTATTCTTCATTTCTGATTGGTTCTTTTTTATATCTTTCACTTCTTTGCTGATGTGCTCACTGTGTTCATCCATTCTTCTCTGCAGATCTGTGAGCATCCTCATTATATTTTGTTTGAATTCGTTGTCAAGGAGGTCACTAGTTTCTGTTTCACTTAGTTCTTTTTCTGGTGTTTTGTAGTGTTCCCTTGCTTGGAACATATTCCTTTGCCTCCTCATTATGCCTCTTTCTCTGTGCTATTTTCTTTGTACTAGGTGAGTCAGCTATGTCTCCTGATCTTGGAGAAGTCACCTTATGTATGAGATACCTTATGAGGCCCAACAGTGTGCTTCCCTCTCATCACCAGACCATAAGAACCAGGAGTGACCCCTTTGTGGGATACTTGTGTTCTTCTGCTGTGGCAGGGTTGCTCCCACTGCAGGTACCCAGGGAGTCTGATCTTTCCTTCCCTGGCCAGCTGTTTGTAAATCCGGTTTGGAGGGGCCTCAGCACTGTTGGCTACAAAGTCTATTAGCACACTCTTATTGCAAGTGTCCTCTTAATTGGGTTGGTACCCAGTGTAGCTGGTTGCTAGGCTAAGGGGCGTACAGTTGTGATAGGCCTCAGGCCAACAAGGCTGATGTCAGTTCTCTTAGGAGTGCACCTGAGTGGGGCTAGCCCTTAGCATGGAGGCACTCAGTTGTTTCAGGCTTTGGAAGGTGGGGCTGATCTTTTTTATGGCTATTTGTGAAGCACAAGTCTTGTGCCGCTGATAAGCCTCACCCCCCTCTGGACTACATACACTGTCAACACAGTCCAATGCCCCCCACAGTTCACCTGGTCCTCACACAAGCCCTGCCCCACAGAGGCAGACACCCTTGCCTACCTGTAGAGGATCAAGGCACTCAGTCAATGCAGGCTGAAAAGTAGCCTGAGGGCTTGCTGTTAGGTGGGGCCAGTCCCTGGGGCGGGTTGTCTGCCCTGGCTGAACTGGATTAAATCTGTGCTCTAGTGGGCTTGGCAGACCCCTGGGCTAACAGCCCAAGGGATGCATCTCAATGGCCCCCACTGGTTTCCCTATCAGCACGCCTGGACCAGCTCAGAACAACGGCCCCACCAATGTCTCAGTCTCAGGAGAGGATCCTCCTCTCACCAAGATGCCCCCAGAGCCCACCAGGTGAGTCTTGTTTCACCAAAGGACAGTCAGCCTTCTCTCTGGTGATTTTAGGTTGCTGCAATGAGTGAGTTTGTGCGTGGGCCCTTTAAGACCCAGATCTTTTCGGCTTTCGGCCGATAGCTTTTCTGGGGTGTCCTCGCTGCAGTTAATAGCCAGCAAAGCCAGATAGTAAGACCCCCTCTCAGTTGGGCTGAGTCCGAAGGATGGTTATAGCAGTATTGCCCCCGCTCCGGACATCACTCCTCCAGGGAGGGCTGTGTACCTTAGGTTGGCTCCCGCCTGGCCAGCTGAGAAGCTCCACTGCTCCCAAAGGTGGCTTTTTTCCTCTCCGGTGGGATTTACTGCCTCTTCTGCTTTCGTCAGGACTGTCCCTTGTCGTGGGGGTTCTTTTTAACCAGTTTTCAGGTTTCAATCCAGGGTGATTTTTCCCAAAATTGTTGTAACCTGGTTGTGTTCGTGGGAGGAGGCGAGTTCAATGTTGCTCACAGTGCCATCTTGACGAGAACTCCTGAATCAAACACTTTTTTAAATGCTTGAGCAGAGCTTGCTCTCTATAGGAACTTGGATAAGTGTCATGAATTGTCATGACCTCCATGTATACACACGTAAGTTTTTCTCCTTGATTTATCTCTTTTTTAATGTGGAGGCAGAAAGAGTAGCTTTCAGCCCTGGTTCTCCTGATTGAGGAAGCCAAGCCAGCCAATGAGCCTTCCTTCCTCAAGTTCCCTCACGTGTAAAATTCGGATTATCATTCCACACATATTTGTGGGGCCGAACCTGTACCAAATACTGTGAGAGTTTCTCAGGTGACAATGATGCATGAGAAATAACTCTGTCCCCCACTGCCTCCAGCCTATGGAACGGTGCAGACAGGGACCACTCAAGGGTGTCCCAGCCACACCAAGAGCAGAGGGAGCAGGCCAGAACTGTGCGCTGCTGTCTTCCCTTGTGTTCTGCCCTGCCCAGCAGCACCCACAGAGTCTGCTCACCACTGCAGGGCGGACAGATGCACAGACAGAGCTTAGCCACTCGGAGGGAGAAATGTGCCTTTAAGAGAGCAGCATAAGGATCAGAGAGGTCTTTTGTCCATACTTTCTAACCTATCCAGGTTGGTGCCTGGTACAAACAAGCTAATGCAGGGAAGCATTTATTTTAATTTTATTTTTAGGCTTTAAAAAAATTGTGGTAAAATACACATAATATATAATTTACCATCATAATCATTCTTAAGGGTACAGTTCATTAGTGTTAAGTATATTCACATTGTTGTATAATCAACTCCAGAACTCTTTCATCTTTCAAAACTGAAACTGTGTTCCCATTAAACACTAATGTTGTGTTCCCACCTGCCCCCAGCCCTTAGCAACCAGTATTCTCTCTGTCTATATGAATTTGATGACTATAGGGACTTCATATGAGTAGAATCATATACTATTTTTCTCTTGTAATTGGCTTATTTCACTTAGCGTAATGTCCTCAAGGTTCATCCATTTTGCAACATGTGTCAGAATTTCCTTCCTTTTTAAGGCTGAGTAATATTGAATTTTATGGAGAGACCACATTTTGTTTATCCATTCATCTGTTGACTGACACTTGGGTTGCTCTCACATTTTGACTATTGTGAGTAATGCTGCTCTGAACATGAATACATAGGGAAGTATTTTTAAAAGTAAAGATGACAAATAGCCTCCTTATTTTTATTTCAAAGACTTTCCCAAAGGTAGAGCTCATCAATAGCCCATATGTTGTTTCCATTCCTTTCTGCAATTAATCAACTATTCTCTTTACTCCACACACACTTTGTATCAGACAATAGCACCATCAACAGGGCAGCAAAGATACAGTCCTGTGGGAGAAATAAACAACATAGCATTTTCAAAATTGATTTCAGTGGAGTCATTTTAAAATGGAGTCAGAGCTGCCTCTCCAGAGAAACTGCCTTGCTGTCTTAAACCTTTGACTAGGGCAAACCTTTTGACTGGGTCAAAACAGCAACTGTTTTACAAGCAACTGTTTGAGAAGCCAGCAAGAGAGCGGACTTTCTAAAGATGGAGCCAATAGTCAATCATTGCTTAGCCAAGACTAGCTCTCTGCCTCCAACTCCAATTAAAATTCTTTGTAACAGTAGTTCCCTTCTTTGCCTTTAAAAGCCTCTGAGTTTTACTCTCTAGTGGGACACTATTTGAGTGTTCACCTGAATCTGTGCTCCCCAAATTACAATTCTTTGATCTGAATTAAACTCTTTGCTTCTTAAATTGGCTTCCGTTTTTTAGGTTAACAACATGACTCTGGGCAAGTGGATTCTACGGAAGGGGAAGTGCAGCGTGGAGGACTCATAATAGAGACTCAGCCAAGACGGGGTGCCTGTGATGAGAGAAAGATCACATGAGCTTCCCCAGGAAGCTTAACTTAGCCTGACAGATCAGGCCCAGCGAAGAGCAAGAGGTTTGCAGGCTGCGGCATCTCAGGAAATAGCAATGCTGATTGATGTATTCATTCATCTGTTCACAGCAACCTGCGGAGAGTCCCAGCCGCTTCTTCTGCAAAACTAACAGGTATCGCCAGACTCTCTTGCCCCACTGTGCAGTGTGTCCTCTGCACACTCGAGGACCCCAGCTCTGCCCAGCTGCCCACCTGCACTCTTGGGGCTACACAGGCCCACTTAGACACCCCACACCTGTGCTTTGAGGTAAGTATTCCCATCAGAGCAGAGCCCTCCCCTCAGGGCTTCTCAGTCCTCACTCTTCAGCACAAGGTTCCAAAAGAAACAGAGACCCCTGGGAGCCTGAGGACAAATTGTCACCAGGCCTCAAAAGCTTTACACTGGTTTTACAAATATTACTTCTTACTTTTTTTAAATGAACATATCTGCCTAAATTTTGATTCGTATTGTTATAAAAATTCTACCTTAAAATTTTTCAGGCCTACAGGAAGCCTCTGGAACTGTATCATGTACAATAAGATAGTTCATGCTGGACACACTAATGTTAAAATTAACTTTTTTTCCAGTTAGGTAAACTGCACTAGTCTTTTGTAGGAATTGACTTTACTTAATTTTTTATAGTTTGATTTCCATTACAGAACTTAATGCAGATTCATCTAAATATGAAAATTGTCTATAGCAAAATGTTGAAATATGTCACATTTGTGATGATTTTATGAGTTAGGTTTGCCAAAGATAAACAAAGCCAGTGTAGGTGAGGAAGACATTTCCTTTACCCACTGTGGGTTCTTCTGGCCAGAGAATGAATTAAATTCACATGAGACACAATAACAGGAGAAAATGAAACAAAGCTTTATACCATGTATACACGGGAGAGGCTCAGGCAACCTGAGCGAATCACCAAAATGGCCAAAGGCACCACCTTAAATATCATCTTCAGCTAAAGACAAAGGAGGATGTTGGTGGTGGGGGGAGTCAGTTACAGGAGGTCACCAGACAAGTACAGTAAACAAGACGCAGATTTAAGTCCTTGCCTTCCGCATTGATTAAGAGTTTCTAGAGATAAGGTCATCCCCCCTTCTTCCTGGTACAGAGAGGGAGACACCTTTACAGATGGAGATTTCCTTTACAATGTAAATGTCTCTTAACAAAGGGTAAGTAAATTCTGCTTTTCAGAGTTTCTTTCCTGTCTGCAGTTTTAAAAGTAACCAGCCCAAAATAATCCTCATGCCAAAGAGACGTATCTTGGGGTGGCCAATTCCAGTCCCCCACACTAGACACTAGTAAAACAACAAAAACAGACTTTAATTACTGCAGCAGGGAAAAGAGTCCAGCTTTAACTGAACTTAATCTTGTGGAAACAGCAGGCAGAAGACTTTCTAAAGGCTGGGGTGTGCTGGGGGCAGACACTGAGAGGCGTGAAGGAGAGTTTGATTCATAAGACTAGGCCATCAGGGTTTATTAATTGGTGTTTACTCAGAGGAGAAACAAACTTTTCATATCTTTATGAAGGGAGGCAGTAGAGGGGTTGGGCCAAGATGCGCACTTCCCACAGGGTTTGGGAGCAAGAGAAGAGTCATCTCCTTGAATGTTCATTCATATTTCAAAGAGACAGCTATGAGGTCCTTGATGAGACAGTTCTGAGTGGTGGAAGATTTACCTCTCAAAGGGCAGAGAAAAGAATTACAACTTCAAGCTTTCTAAAGTGACTGCTCTAAGAGGAGGGACAGGGCCTATCTGGCTATTACCAGGTTTTGGCTGGTAAAAATAAATTAATTTGGCTGGAAAAAATAAATCCTGGCAATGCCGAGCTTTCTCAGGCAGGCATTTTAAGGGATTCTGCAGATCCTAGGGACAAAGCCTTAAACCTCCAGAAGCCATGCTAGAGTATGGTCAAATCTCTTAGTGCAGGGGTTTGGATGGAGTCGTTACATGCTGAGAGCTCTTTTGTAGTTTTCAGGTTCCATCAATATTTACATTATACAACTGAGTTGGGTTGAAAGCAAAGAGAAAGATTCTAAAAATTATAATAAGAAATCACCTCACAGCCATCAGAATGACTATTATTAAAAAGAGAAGAAATAATAAGTGTTGGAGAGGATGTGGAGAAAAGGGAACCCTTGTACATTGCTGATAGGAATGCAAGCTGGAGCAGCCACTGTGGAAAACAGTATAGAGATTCCTCAAATAATTAAAAATAGACTTACCATATGATCCAGCTATTCCGTTTCTGGGTATTTATCCAAAGGACATGAAAACATTAATTTGAAAAGATATATGCCCCCCTATGTTCCTTGCAGCATTATTCATAATAGCCAATACTTGGAAGCAATCTAAGTGTGCCCATCAACGGATAAATGGATCAAGATGATGTGGTATATATATATATATATATATATATATATATACAGTGGAATATTACTCAGCCATAAGAAAGATGGAATTGTGTCATTTTCAACAACATGGAAGGACCTTGAGGGTATTATGCTAAGTGAAATAAGTCAGACAGAGAAAGACAAATACTGTATGATTTCACTCATAAGTGGAAGATAAACACATAGATACAGAGAATAGATTAGTGGTTACCAGAGGGGAAGGGGGCAGGGGAAGTAGGAAAGGGGTAAAGGCAGACTTGTATGGTGCTGGATGGAAACTAGACTTTTGGTGCTGAACATGATGTAGTCTATACAGTAGTTGAAATATAATGATGTACACCTAAAATTTGTATAATGTTATAAACCAATGTGACTTCAATGAAATAAATTTTACAAGAAGAGAAGAAGAAAACACTTCTTCCTAAGCCTAGAGGATGAACATGTGTGTGTGTGTTTGCATATGTAAGCACACGTGTGTGTGTTTTTTTTTTTTTTTTTGAGAAAGGTTAGCCCTGAGCTAACATCTGCCACCAATCCTCCTCTTCTTGCTGAGGAAGACTGGCCCTGAGCTAACATCCTTGACCATCTTCCTCTACTTTATATGCAGGATGCCTGCCACAGCATGGCTTGACAAGCAGTGCATAGGTCCACACCCGGGATCCAAACCAGTGAACCCTGGGCTGAAGAAGTGGAATGTGTGAACTTAACTGTTCTGCTACAGGGCTGGCCCCACTGCGTGTTTTCTTTTACAAGACAACTCTATAAAATATCTCACTGAGTGGTTAAATTCAGTATTTCTAAATTCTATGTCTAGTATTTTTACCTAGTGTCTTTGTTTGCTCCAGTCAATCTTTAAATTTGGAGAGAAAATGAAATGAAAATTTTAAAACCATCTATAGTACCAAGAGCCTCAGGCATATGCTCCTCACAGCCACACTCCTGGGAAAAGTGTCTTTCCTCTGGAATGCTGCCTAATCCTGTGACATGATGACAGTGATGATGCCAATAGCAACAACCAGGCATCAGACACGCTTGCACACTCAGCATGCAAAGCCCTGTTCTACAGACCCAACACACATTACCTCATTTCATCTGGGAAATCTACTATTATCATACCCGTTCATCACACTGGGAAACTGAGAGACAGAGAGGCAGACCCAAACAGCATCAATGGTTTTCTGGTTTTAAGTTTTTTTCAGTTTTCCAATCTTAAAAGAAGCCTACTATCTAAAACATTCTCAGAATGCCCCTGGCTGGGGTGACCAGCTGATGGGATTCCCTGATGCTCTCATACAATCAAGGACTCGACAGTACAGTGTGGAAAATGTGAAACTCTCAATGCTTGGTACCATTTTCTGCTTTTAAATATTATGTCTAATATTTTTATGGCTACTAATTTATTAGAGAAATACTAATTTCTTGTTTCTACAGAGTTGAGGTAAAATTTCACCAAGGTGTGATATTCATTATAAAATAATTCTGCTGGAACTTCCTCCATTCCTCCAAATAAAAATGAACCATGATTTAAGGGAAAATGACCCAAAGAGGCACGTGCCTCTTTGTACATGATTTCTGTAAGGTCCGCATTGAGATCAGCGAATCTGTTTCTCGTTACCAACGTAGCATCCAAGGAGGGGTGACTAGTTTGGGCTCATAATGAGTCAGGTCAGGTGTATTCTAAATGCAATAAGTTTTCTGTTCAAGTTTTTAGAGAGCTTGAGGGCAGATCTGAGATGCCCAAATCTAAGTCCTTTGTTTTATTAAGGCCCTGACCACCCTGCTCCCGGGTCACAGTGTGTGTTTGTGAGCCCTCGCTGGCTTAATTGCTAATATGGATTTCCATTATTTTCCTCCTATGTGTTCATTTTCCTGGTGGTTCACAAATAAAATAGAAAAGGAAGCAATGAGAAATATAAAAAGAACTTTATTAAAATGCATAATAAGCCTGAAAATGCTTATTACCCATTCTACCTACAGGTGTGCTGTCCATGTGGGACTTCTTTCTACTATATTTGTTACTTAATATGAGAATTCAGTATCCAAGGTGGCGAAATTTTGTTTTTTCTAGAGAATATGTTTGCTTTGGGGAAGGTATTTTTGAAGCACCAGAATAACTTTCAGTTGTCTTCTGGAATGATTTTCCCCCCATTCCTCTCATGTGGAGCCTCTGTTCTCTGCCTTGTACTAGTGGCAGTGAATTTGGCAGAGAGCTTGTCATTTGACAGATGGAGGGGTTTTGCCTAATGAAATAGTGCAGATCTTCAATCTTGTCAAAGGCTGCCTAACAGAACTTGGTATCTGAGTTAAAACCAGATTTCATGCACACTCATAGGTGCTCAGATCTTTCAGGAACCCGGGCTTTTGCCCAAATGACCATCAATGTAATAGTTGTCACTCATCCTTCTTAGTTTATTGGTCCAGGTGATTGAAGTGCTGATATTCGTTCTGAATTTTATCTAAACAGTCTCAAATATCTACAAATAGGGCCATCTTGTACGAATTCTGATGTTTATGTGTTCTTTGCACTCTTATGTGATTTTAAAGAGAATTCTTAGGATTTAGAACTCTAGAAATACACAGGAATCAATACATCTGAAATCCTGCCATATACAAAATAATTACTTTAATTGCTGTTAAATTTGAGGTGATGTGTGTGGAGATGTCTAGCAAATTTTAACTGAATGAGTTTTCTGATTTCCATTGATCTTTAAACTTACCATAAGAGTAAACTATTTGGAGGCAATTTTGAATTAGCAAGAGCAGTCAATGTCTCTCAAATTTAAGGTGCTTACAAATGCAGATTTATTTCAGTAGTTCTGGGATGAGTGGAGTCTGCAGTTCTAATAAGTGTCTAGGTGCTGCAGCTGCTGCTGGCCCTGGGAAACCACCTGCTGTGCTTACTGGTCAGCTATGGGGACTTCCGGTACTCCTTCCTGATATTTGAGCTACAGGACCTTCTTTTACTTATCTTCCCCTGCGTGGCAGAGACTCTTGATCACCAAAATCCACTTTACCCTCTTCTTCCTGGGCAGGCAGCTGGACACTTTATGGCCTTCTGTGCCATTAGGAGTATCCATGCTCCTAGACTCTGCCTAACAGAACGTGTGCAATTTCCAGCCCAGCCCATAAACACCTTCCACCCGCGAGCTCACTCTTTCTGGCCCATCCACTGGATAGTTAGAAAAGAAGGACAGTGCCTCTCAGAAGAAGAAATGGGAGTCTCTGTGTCAGGGTGGGGCTGAATCCTCCACTGGCCTCTCCAAGCTGGGCTGTGAGAAAACTCTGATTCTGTGAAGCAGCTGAGATTCCAGGTTTACTTGTAGTAACAGCCTTCCTTGGCAAATACAGTGTCTGAGGGAAGACTGCTTAATTCCAGGAACGTATTGCTTGAAGAACTTGCTACTCAATCTAATTTCAAAATACTTCTCAGTCTCAAATATATACCTATTTAATTCATGGATTTGCATTCCTTCTTCCACTCTCAGGGGACGATTAAAGGGTTTGCTTAAAGAACATGAAAATACAAATGCGTCAAGATACATGCACCCCTACGTTCATTGCAGCAGTATTCACAATAGCCAAGTCTTGGAAGCAATCTAGTTGCCCATAAAGAGATGAATAGATAAAGAAGTGGTGTATACACATGGAATACTACTCATCTATAAAAAAAAATGAAATGCAGCCATTTGTGACAACATGGATGGACCTTGAGGGTGTTATGCTAGGCAAAATAAGTCAGAGGGAGAAAGTCAAATGCCATATGATCTCATTCATAAGTAGAAGACAAAAACAACAAACAGTCACATAGAGACAGATTGGTGGTTACCAGAAGGGGCAGGGGAGGGAAGAGGGCAAAAGGGGTCATTAGGCATATGTATGGGGTGCTCAATTGTAATTAGTCTTTGGGTGGTGAACATGATGTAATCTACATAGGAATCAAAATATAATGATGTACACCTGAAATTTATATAATGTTATAAACCAATGTTACTGCAATAAAAAAAAGAGGTTTGCTCAGGTATCACCTCTCCCTCTAGTTTCCACCTCTAAGTTTTCTCCCAATTTAGCTATATAAAAGTTTTAAAAAGGCATATTGTGAATATTAGGTTCTACTCCAGACCTAATAAATCAGAAGCTACTGAGGATGCACTTGGAACCTAACTTTAGCAGGAGACCCAGGTGCCATGCTTATCAGCAGCCAAGTTTTAGAAATGAAGAATTAGGCAAAATGGGCTGTGTGATGGAAGGAGAAAATGGATTGGGGATGACTGGTGTTTTTAAACTTCCCTCTTTAAAAGGGCTTTTCTTTTATGGAAAATTATTCCCTTCAGCCTTGCATTTTTCTCACCAGTTTGGTTTATTTGATTATTACCCACTTCGCCCCAGAAGAACAATGTGGAATTAAAGTCTTTTAAAATTTAATTTTCTGTCACCAGGGGATCTGCACTTTTCTGCATCTTGCTTTTGAAATGCCAAATGCTGGGGCTAGCCCGGTGGCATGGCCTAGTGGTTAAGTTTGTGTGCTCTGCTTCAGTGGCCCCGGGGTTTGCAGGTTTGGATCCTGTCTTGGACCTACACACCGTTCATCAAGCCATGCTGTGGCAGCATCACATATAGAAGAACTAGAAGACCTACAACTAGGCTACACAACTGCGTACTGGGGCTTTGGGGAGAAAACAAAAAACGAAAGTGGAAGATTGGCAACAGATGTTAGCTCAGGGCCCATCTTCCTTACCAAAAAGCATACTTAAATAAATAAATAAATTAATTAATTAATTAAAAGGCCAAATGCTCCTTCTCATTAAGTCTGATATATGCAGTTTGCTGCTGACTCCATGTTTATTGCTTCACTTGATTGTAGTGGTTTTCTGCTCCATCTTTGCTCTATTTGGTCAGATTTATGCTTTATTCAAACTTTGCATGGCATGGTTAGAGAAGCTGAGAGGAACCAATCAGATTAAAAGTTAGGGTCCAGAAAACTGATACCCCAGTTTTTGGTGAGTCTGTTAACACCTGAACTGCTATGACACTGATTAGCTTTCATTTCTATCCCATTGGTTCTCAATGGATTATGGCTAGCATTATTAGAAAATGTGACCTATCTTACTGGAGAGTGGGTATATTTGTAGGACCCTGATTACATCCTACAATATATCATTACTATTTAAACATTTGCCACCAATAAAAGCTCTTGCTACCAAGCCATTAAAAAATCTATGAGAACATTTGAAGTTCTGGCAAGTTGAATTGGCCTGAAAAGCAGAGGCGACATTGCTTGGGCTGCCATGGTGATAAATAAGGCATGTAAATATGGGAATGGCCAAGTTGGCAGGAAAGGTGAATTCACATCTGAAATAGTTCTTTATCCCAGAGAGGAAGAACCACTCACCCTCAGCTCAGATGTAAGGCATTCAATGTAACGAACCTACTAAGTGGATGGCTAATGTCCCTAGGGAATGGTGCCACATCAGGGGCATAGAGTTGGCCTCTAGGAAAGTCACTCATATGGCATGATTTTATGTGGCATGAATTGGTCAGACTCTGGGATGAGTCTGTTTTACTAAAGCACCTAGGGTGCTTACTTCTACCACTCAAAAGATCTAAATAATTTTGAGTCCATCAAAATGGACTAGCGGAATGTGGTCTGTAGGATATCAAAATGATTAAGATCTCTCTGAGCTGGACGTATTATGACAAAAAGAATATGAGTTTACCAAGTCCTGGGATAAGTGTCGAAGTGTATTACTGGCCCTTGCAGGTGAAGCCAATCATTTTTTATTGTCTATTGATTGGGACTAAAATAAAAGCATTTGCTGGGTCAATAGCTGCACACTAGCTTCCAGAGCCTTTGTTATTTGCTCCAGAAAATATATCACGTCTGGAGCTGTCTCTGTGAACAGCATCATACGCTGATTCATTCTATAATAATCCCTGAAGTCATTCTCGATGAAGAGTTATTATTTCAGGTCTATCTGGCGTTTGCACCAGACACATGTGCAAGTCAAATGAGGACGGATAGAATCATTTTCCCTGCATCTTTGAAGTGTTAGATGGAAAAAGCCTGACATTCCCCCAAGGATGGGACATTATTTGGGGTTTACCATTTTGGCAAACTAGGGTCATTAGGCTGGCTTCCACTTGACCCTCGTACTGCATTAGCCCTTGCTCTGTGGGTCAGCAAATATGGAGGCAAACTGACATCCTGCCCTTCATCATGGCAGAACACTCCACAACTGTTGGAAAGAAAACGAAAAGGCTGTTTGTCTTCTAACTCAAGTGCTCCAAACAAATAAAACCTTGAGCTTTTCTGCTACTCATTTCTTCACAAGATCGTGTTTATCCCTGACTTTTGTATTCCCATTATTTGAAAGATATGTAATATCGTTTGTGGATATTGTGTTAATCATGGTAGAAAATGACTATTTTTGCCATATGAAGAGACATAGCTTGGTTACTTTAGTAACCTGGTTTTATTTTCTTTAGATATCATTGTGTGTTTCATTTGGTGAGATTTAGCTGGTACTTCGCTGGCAAACATCTTTGCAAGTAGAAAACTTTTTCTTTTTTAAAAGCCTTAGTCTCTCCATCTCCATGGAACAAATGTGTGAAATTTCCACCAGATTTAAAGTATGTCTACTTGTATGGAATGTTAGGAACCGTAGTCCTCTGGGCTTTTAGAAGATGGACATGGACAAAGAGATTGCTGATGCCCTGACTTCTATAGCCCCCTCTGACCTTGGACCTTAGGATCATTTTGCTTCCCCAGGGAATTTTTAAAGTCCATAGCACCAATATTGAATAACTCTAGAAATTCTGATTATTTCCTTTTCCACTATGCAGAGTCACCCTGGTGAATAGCTCCTGTCCCCTGGGAAAGGCTTGGAGGAAGAATTGAACAGTTTCTGTCCTCTGGATCTGTGAATTGGCTTATACTCGAGTGTGGTGAAGGTCTATGAACCCTATTACGTCAACGTATTTGGCCACTTGCCCTAGTTTTTCCTAAACCATGTACATCAAGCAGTACTTTTGTAGGCTTTTCATTTATGTCACTCCCAAAGACCTTGTGATCAATCAGCCACTGCCTCAGATGCTTGTGGATGGAAGTGTTCTGATTTCTCCTCTATTCGTTGGGTTTATTATGGTCATTCAATCCACTGTCTCTGAAGATTCTCATGCCACCTAGCCCTGCTGCTCTAAGGTTTCATGATTCCCACTGAAACCAGAGATCTCAGGTCCGTGGAGGTGTCTCCCACCATTATCTGCACCTCCTCCAATTTTCTGTGGATTCCTGGGCTCCCTCACTAATGCTTGTCTCAGTCCTTAGGTGAGGGGGACATCCCTGAGTGCCCCTGCTTGTGGTTAGATGGTGGATGGATTAATGGCACATGATGGACCCACTCCAACATATCCACTTTCCAAAGACTTGGGCTTTTTCCTCTACTGTGTATCAGGGAAGTGCCAGAATCTGAATTTCCTTAGCTGAAGGCCACTGCAAATCCATATTGCAATAGTGATTTTACTTGAAAAACTAAGTTAATCAACAACCTTTAAAAGAAATTGCTGGTTCTGTTTAATCCTTTCACATATAAATGCAGTCACCCCAGCCTGAAAGTTTTCTGTTTCTAAGACTGATACAAATATTCAAGATGTTGCAGCCTCTCCAGTGTATTTACCACCTCCCTGGGGAATAGACCTTGAGGTGCTCCTCTGGGCTGTACTTGGATGGGACTTTTCTTTGGGCTCAAAACAATGAAGAGAGCATCTCTTGAGAGACTCCTGCCCCACAGAATGTTATTGAATGGTTTTGAGAAAAGGAAAAGCTCATTTGGTGTGATATGGAAGGTTCACACAGGCCACTCCAAATCTCAGGGCGCCAAATCTGGAGACTGTGAAGTCTCTCCTTTACCTAGAATTCCAGTTGTGCAACCAATACATTCAGGCCCTGGGCATGATCTCTGTTCTTAACTTATAAAAGTCAGAGAATTAAGTCAGAGAACATTCTATGTATTACTTTTTAGTTGAGAATAGTTACTGATTTCTGTGGATCCCTACTAAACACAGGTGACCTCAGAGTGCCCTTTTAGCACATTCTTTAGATGTCACTTTGAAAAGGATGTTCTTTTCCAAACAAAAGAGTTTAAATTACTTAAGAAGTGACTTTCTGCCATATTAAAAGCATTGTCTCAGAAGTTCACTCCATAATATCAAGCAAGATTTTCAAGACACTGACTAACAGAGTGTAGCCACTAAGCAGAGAAGTTTTGAAGTGTGTGAAGTCATATTTCCATCCTTTAAATCCTTTTCCTGCATTTTTCCACATCTATGATACTGGGCAAATTACTTTAACCAAAGCTTCAGCTTTCTCAGCGGTAAAATGATGACAAAACCAGTACCTTCTTCATAGGGTGCTGGAAGGACTGAATATTTCGATGTGTGCAAAGTTTGTAGCACATAGCCCCTCATAAACATCAGCTGTTGTTTAATTCATCTCTGAAGAGGCCTGAAACGTTGGTCACAGACCAGGGAAAACTTGATAATTCTAGTAGGAGGAAGGTATTAATGCACATCATAAGATGTTCACCGGTGTTCAAGCACAGAGTGAAATAATTTCTGAAAACACCAAAATAGATACTGTTGAGAGGTTCAGTTGGCATATGAAAACCCAGTGTCGCATTTGGAGGCCTCTGTTAGGACTTAGGCAGAGGTGGTAGAAAATGTCTCATAGCCCCACTCCGGCCATTCCATCAGCGCAGGGCCTGTCCAGGAGAAGGTGTGACTATCTTGTTGAAAACACAATAGGGTGAGCTAGGGCACCTGGAGTTGTTCATTTTTAGTGAAATGTGCTCAATTCAAATTGACGAAAGAGTATAAAGTTTTTAGTTGTTACTTGGTGGTGGTGGTTGCAATTGGTTTAGGTTTGTGTTTGTGAAAGTGCGCCTTTATTTGGTGGGCGCCTGCATCACCTCCCACGGAACCACACTATTCAGATTCCGGGGGTGTTTAGGCCTCCCTTCAGGATGCATGGATGGTGTAGGGGGAGGTACCTGGAGCCATACCCATACTATTTAATCCACATCTGAGCTGCAGGTGAGGCCCTCAAGGCTGGCACCTGCCACCATGGCTTGGCTGGAATGGGGTCTCATACTCCCCAGGAGTGGGTTGGGGGAGTCTCTCTTCATGGGCTTTGCCAGGAATGGAGGAGGAAGGCGCTTCACTTGGACATGATCCACCTGTAACCTTTTTACCAGAAGATACAATTCACCTGCCCATCAGCATTTATAGAATCTGCCTCTGGGTTGGGCTGGCCTAGGAGCTGAGCCTCTGAGAGGGGCAGTTGGTGTCATGCCTCCTGTGATGGGCAGGACCCATGAGCAGACCTGTACCCTTGACCTAGGCCCCAGCCCATGCCTTTCCCAGGTCTCCTGGTTGGTCACCCCAAACCAGAAAAATGTCCACTCCTGGCTCAAGTATTTCTGACAATGTGTGCTTTTATTTGTATTAGAAGTACAAACGTAGGAATCCAAGTACAAATACAGAGGGGGCCCAAGCCTCCAGGCCCAGCAGGCCTTGGGGAGGGCATGGCCCAGAGGGCGTAGTGGGGACGGGACAGGTGAAGTGGGGCGAGTGCCTCCTGTGTCACCAAGGCACGTTGGGTGCAAGGGCACCCTCGTTTCACTAGGACACCACGAGCTGCAGGGCTAGCAGGCAGTCATGTCCTCGACGGAAGGGAGGAGGACAGGGCAGGCCTTGAATCTGCCCGAGACGGCCCAAAGACCTGGATCCAGGGCCTTCAGGCCCTTGTGGATGACAGAGGGGCAGGGACTGTTGGAGGCCACTTGGTAAAGGCAGGAACCCTGCCCTGGCCTGGGCCCACGTGCCTGGGGAGGGAAGGCCTACGCACTGGGGCAGAGTGGATCTCCTCTAGGGACCATGCTCATCTCCGCTGAGCATTCAGAGCTGATTCCAAGATGTTCTCAGATCCAGGAATCCCACCTTCCTCTCACCTGGATGAAATGCTTCACAGGCAAGAAAGATTCCATTGAGCCACTCGCACCACTACCCTCCCTTTCTGTCTGGGGCATCTCCCAGAGCCCCTGACAGTATTGCTTGGCACACAAGCTTCAGAAAGAGAGACAGTCCACTCCTTATGGCTAATTCCAATGTGTCACACAGTTCACACTAGACCTGATGCTTTCTCATGTTGTATGTGAAAGCTGCATCCTAAGTAAGTGTGGGGATGGCTATTTGCCACCTACCTCTTGAGAACTACTTTCGTTTATGTGCAAATGATCAAGCATGTGCTCAGATGTGCACTCAAGCAAAAATATTATGATCAGCTGCTCTTTGTAGGAGGCAGGCTTGTTTGGACTTCAGACCAACTTCTGATCAGGTATTTAAGCTTGCCTTTTTTTTTTAAAGAAAGAATGTGGCCCCAGATTTCCAGGAAATGTAAAGATTGTCGGTTTATCTCTTTCTCTCTCTCTCTCTCCAGCCCCCCCCCCCACTCCTTTTTCCTTAACCAAAGGCTTAGTAAGCTAATATGCTAGCATTAGGAAACTGCTCCTTTCTACTTGTTTCATCTACATTTGGGGTGGTGGGTAGAGTTATACACACGTTAGTAAGTTTTTCCAGTTTTACCACTGTACATACATACACAAATGCACATGTTACTGCATGTAAACACAAGATGGCCCCTTGCTCCTCACAAGACAATCCAGGCCCAATCCCTGAAAATTGTAACTCTCCTAGAATCTTCCATAGAAAATGCACTTGTGAGGAATGAACCTTTGCTCAGTCCAGGAGCTACTTGTAAAGAAAAATATATCACATAGTTGTACAAACGTATGCATGTAAACATTGTACACTAGCACAAAATTAGTTATTTTGAAGGTCCAGAATAATTTAAAGTGTCTTTTAAAGTGTTTTAATAGTTATTCTAAACATAGATAATACAATAGTAAAGACTATAAAGTTCATCAATATATTTTGCCTGTGTCTATTTCTATTCAAAAGTAAAAATCCCAAGATAAATTGGAGGAATCAAAGCCTAGACCCAAATTGTATAATAAGAAGCATATTGATTATCCTTTTGGGCTAACAAAATCTGCTATGTCCACGGATGCATCCATTGTATAGAAAAGAGAGAGTTCTTAGCCAATTCAAATGTTATCTTCATGACAAGGAATAAAAAAGCCACGTGAGGTAAAAACTAAACAAAACATAAGCAAGCAACAAACAAAAACTAGGTAGAGTGTTCTCCTAAGGAATAATTTCAAATTCTGATTGAGGCAGAGCAGACAGATAAGACTGCTGGGACAAAGAGCACTTCTGGAAAGGTTTTAAGCAAGCAAAATTTCGAACTATGATATGCGTATTTAATATTTAAACTAAAATGAACCTTTTCCATTTTTTCCTTAATTTAAGTTCTAATTTTGCTATAGTTTGGAAAAGACACTAAACCTTTGTGTTGAATCAATAGCTAAAGACTAGTATGGAATATGAAAAAGGATATAGATGATGATGGAAATGAGAGTGATGATGATGATGGTGAGGATGATGATGATGGTGATGATGATGATGGTGGTGATGATAGTGATGATGGTGTTGATGGTGACAATAGTAATAATGATGATGATGTGATGATGATGATGATTGTGGTGATGGTGATGAAGCATAGTTTATTTCTACTAAAATCCTATCATCATATCCAGCTTGCAATTTGAAAATTTTAGTCAGCAAGTGATGTGAATTTTCTATCATTACTTATCTTTTAATTACATTGAAAGTCACTTCAGAATGCAGGGTTTTTTCTTTTTTCTTTCTGTCCTTTTTTTTTTTAACCTCTCTATAGTTTCCAGGGCCACCCTGCACTAGCCAGTGCTGGACTCAATGAAAGGGGTAGGTTATCTGATTGGTAGATGGGTTGACTTGGACTGCCACTGCTAGCTAGAGGATGGGGTGGTCTGATCTCCCTATCAAAGTAACTGAAGTGCTGCTTTGTGCAGTGGGAGGTCTTCACTCATTGATAAAACTGACCCAGAAAAATCCTTCCTGTTAGAAACATGAACAATATATGATCAAAGCCTGTTACAATAAATACCAACCAAATCAAAGCACATTTCTTCCTGAAAGTCAGAGTCTGACAGTGAGTTGACTTCTACTTTTTAACGGAAATGGGAACTTTAATACTTTTGTGAAAAAGTATTTAGTGGGACAAACAAAGAAGGAGCCCCAAAGAACTTGAAAAGAAGAAAATATAGCAGTTACCTTCTCAGTCTGGGGGATTTCATGACTGTCAATCAGTCTTCACTGTTCTTTCCAAACTGTTCCACTTAAACATTTCAGCAGATACAGAGGACACTCCTTCCCTGCAGGAGCCGTCATCACCTCCACACTGTGGAGCCCTCCCACTAGGCTTGGAAAACTTTGTGTTGTGTGTACAAACCAAAAAATGAAGTGGTGAAAGTAGTGATTATCTGAATAATTCAAGCAAGCAATTTACATTTCCCTCAATTACCTGAACGCTGCATTCAAATAGTATTTGCTCTGTGTGTGTGCATGTGAGTGTGTGTGTGTGCTTCTATGCATGCTCAAGTGTTATGTCTTCCTAACTATTTTCTAGCTATGCTCCTATGATACTATCTGAAAAACCCACTTGGTTAACTCAAAACATTGAAAACTTGTGACTGTTTAGTTTTTTAGCACTGATTTAAACTGGTCTAAAATTTTGTTTTTATGTGAGAAGAGTAATGAGATTTAAGGCATTTCACTGACAGCATTAAAAACCAAAGCATCATTTAACTGGAAGACGTTTTGAAAAAAAAGTAAGAAACGTTCTCTCTTTTGACCATAATAGAACTAGACTAGGCTCATATCCTGGAATTGCTAACTTGTAATCAGAAGAAATTTTAAAAGAAAGAATGGAAATGCCCTAGTCTCTAGTTGCAAAACCATCAGACATTAAAAAAAGAGTCAAATTTTTATTCTTCCAGAGATATGAATGGCTGAATTGTTATCCAATTATCTCAACATATACATGTTTTCTCCCTATAACGATAGGAATCTATTTTTTTATAGTAAAAAGTAAGTCCACAAGGAATACAAGAAAAGTTCTGTCATTCAGCCTGAACTGTTATTTTTTGGTTCTTTGGATGTGATTGTACAATCTGGAAGTACTGCTAAACTTTGTGGACCCGAATGTTTACTACAGGAAAATTTGAGGAAAAAGCATGTACAGATTACACACTGCCTCAGTTTTGGGCAATTTGAATGAGCCCCAACAGGACTGTGAATTTCACATTTACAATGTATCCACAATCTGGTTCTTTCCCCCTTATTTTCAGACACCTTTCTGAATGTTTTAAAAATGATAGTGTTCTGAAGCCCAAGACTGATAGTAAACATTTCGATGTATATTTACATCCAATATATTTATCCCAAGTCATTCACTAACTTTTTTTTACAGAAATTGACGATGAAATTTCATATATGTATAGTTATAAACTCTCAGAAAAAGCACTCAGCTGCAAGATAGTGGAGAGAATTCAAAGTGCTTTGTGTCTTGAGAGCACTAATCTGATATATAAGTATATATAAGTAAAACGGTTGGAGATCAGCTATAGTTCTCCAAATCGGCAAAGGAAATCACGGAAAGTTTTCAGTTACTGGCAGCCAAGATAAAAATGACCAAGGAAGGGGCCAGCCGGTGGTTCAGCGGTTAAGTTTGCACGTTCCGCTTCGGCAGCCTAGGGTTCGCGGGTTTGGATCCCGGGTGCGGACATGGCACTGCTTGGCGAGCCATGCTGTGGCAGGTGTACCACATATAAAGTAGAGGAAGATGGGCATGGATGTTAGCTCAGGGCCAGTCTTCCTCAGCAAAAAGAGGAGGATTGGCAGCAGGTGTTAGCTCAGGGCTAGTCTTCCTAAAAAAACAAATGATCAAGGAAGAAAACGTTTGATTTGGCTTGTTTTCTAGCCCTTTGGGTAGAGTGCCCACTGCTTTCTAGCTGTGGCAAGCATTTGTCAGTGCAAAATGGGGTTATAGATTTGCGCCCTTTTGCTTTGAGAGTGTGATATTTTGCAGAGCAGCAAAACATATGCCTAAACATTTTTACAGCAACAAGCTAAGGCCAGGTAAAATTATGCGGTGTGAAGATTCTACGTGGACACTCCCATCCCATTACAAGCACTATGTCGGTGACTTTTACATTGGACCCAATTTCCCAAATGTAGCCTGAAAATGCTTTGCTATGTAGGACAAGCATTTCTTCAATTGAAGAACCCACAAAAACTTTGTTCTTAACTGATTTGTTATAAAATTAAGGATAAGACAGTTTGGCGTGTAAAGAAATGAAGTCTTGTCTCCATCAGTTCATAAAAGATAAATAAAACCTAGCATGAAATATAGCTGATCACAGGAAATGAAAAATATACAAGATGTGTATTATTTGAGCTTTATGTGTTATTTTAAGGCATATATTGGGTAAATTTGGGGCAGCATTGGCTGGGTCCAGAGAAAATTATAGCAACATCGTCCTTCTCTGTTCAGTATCTGAGTCTCTGTTCTGGTCAGTGACAGTGAGACTTTGCAGAAACAGAAACTTTCTAGGCTCTGAAGACACCTTTCCCTCTAATTCCATTAAAGTGAAATGCCTTTTCTTCTCTCTCCCTTTCTGTCTGGATGCAGCTTAAAAGAGAGACAGTCACAGCTGTAAGTATGATCAATAATGGTCAGAAATTTGGAATCCTTGCCAAAATGTGGAACGTCATCTCCTCTATTTAGAGTTATTTCTGAAAATGAGGAACACAGTAGCACCTTTGGCATGCAGATCACTCAGGCAACTTCCCTGCAGTTGCCACACAATCACCAAAAATATTTCCTAATTCTACATGCAAAGCAAGCTGGGCAGAGCTGTAATGGTGCAGGGTCTGTGTGGAACAGCCTCACACCCGTGTACCCCACACATATGCCTACTAACCAAGCATACTGGTGAAAGACAGTCTTTCGATTAAAGAGTGATGCGTTTCCCTCACCCTGTCTCTGTGCTCCTCCCCTTCCTTCTTCCAAAAAGTAACCTCAAACATACTTCACAAGCCCCTGAGCTCTACACCCGTATGAGGTGCACATGACTCTTCTTTACTGTGGACTGAAAAAGCTCATCTCAGGAGCTGAGGCTGATAAGAACATGAATAGGCAAGCCTGCAGAGAAACAGGCATTGGCATGCTTTTGGGGATGCTTTAGTTCTGTTTAGTCAGGCCCAATGGTGAGGAGATTGTTCTATGTGCAAGAATCTATTTTATGCTCTAGGAATGAACATCTGTTAGACTTTGTTGAGTGAAGGTTCTCCTTCATGAAAAGGGAGCCATGAACTAGCACGTATAGGTCAGCAGGACAACTGAGCTTGAAGAGAAGAGAATGGTTGGATGCAGAAAACAGAGGTTATAGCTATATACATCCTATACATATAATTTCATGAGAGTTGCTAATGATGCCCAAATATTTAGTGGCTTTGAAACAAGAGGCATCAGTAAAAAAATTTTAAGGTAAAATTGGACCAAATCTATATCATAAAAATACTTTTAGGTTATTTTCCTCCCAAGAAGAATTTCATTGAAAATTTAGCTCCATCCAGAACTTCTTTTAAGACATATTGAAATTCTTCATATCGTTAGAGATTATAAATTCATGAAGCTGGAAATTGTGTTTGAAGAAGACCAACCTTGGGCCACCTTCCCTGGGTGCTCAGTGCTCTGGTGTGACATGGTGGGATTCTCTTGGTCAGGGTGCCTTCAGACTGCCTCTCCCAAGCGTGGGAGGGCAGTTTACGCATAAGAGACAAAACGAGGCTGCAAGAAGGTGAAATTCTCCAATACAGCAGAAATTTCATTTAAGCCAATAGGTTCAAACTGTTTTGCCACAAATATTTATCATTATTTTATTTTTAAAATTGAATTTGCTAAACAGAAGCCAATTGGCTTGTGGCCTATCTAACAACTGTCAAACCAAAGGCAGGGAGCTGACAGCAAAAAGAGCAATGGGCTTAAATATCTCACACTATATAGACTCAATCCTTGAAAATTGGGTCACAGCATACACTTGATATGTAATGATGTTCATAAAAATAAACAGACTCATCTGATTTCAACTTTTTTGGCCTCTTGCAATCCCATCCCCTTCTGTGTCTGGTCTGCGTGCAGTAAATTGTGTGAAATTAGCACTTGTATATACTTTCTCTGCATAATGTTTTATCTTTTTTCTGAGTGATAATACGTAGAATAGATAATTAAAATAAAATTTTATGGTTTCCAGTAAAATTAATTCAAGTTTTTGAGTCAGACAGGTGAGAAGCACAGAGATTCTGGTACCAAAATTTTACTACAAAATTTCTAATAATGCCAAAGCATTATTAACCAACTAGTAGGACATTATTTTCCTATCGATGGCAGGAAGCTTCTGAAAAGTCTTGTGAAGTACATACTGGCATCCAGTTATAACAAATAACTAACATCAAGAAGCAAGTTGGTTTTGTGTTATAAAAATATCAAAAGAGTAATAACTTCAGGGATTTTTTTTCTTTGGGGTTTTCTATGTATTCCTATTTCAAAGTATAAAATAATTTTTGTTCATCAAAATATATCATGATATGATAGCCATTACCTTTTTTTTAATCTAAAGTTGATTTGACTTGAAAGCTAATATTCATTAAGAAATTTTAAAACTCTATCTACATTTCTTTCACACTCTGGAAAACATTTTCAAGACAAAGACTTGTGAATGCTCTATACCTTTCTTTGCAAGATGAAGATAATAATTGAACCCATAATACCATAATATACTCTGGGGTTGCACCTTGGTTGAATAAAACACAACTCTGAAGGTAAAGTGTTGAACTCAAGCTGAACTAGTCCAAGAACCTAAAGTTCAAATGCTGATTTTCAGTAGTTTGGAATAAAGTAATAACCATCTGATGTTCAGAGATAGTCAACATAGTTGACTTCAACAACACAAGAATTTTGAAATCACAGGTTTTCCTCAATCAGAAACTTGTGGATGATGCATGCACACCCTCCTGAGCCAAGGGTCAGGTTATCAGATAAAGTAATGCTAGCTAACGACAGTGGTGCCAGAGCAAAAGAGGCCACAGCAAGAGGAAACTGGATCTAAACTCACTGAAGTTCACACTTGAACTCAGGCTGCTAAGTACCACAGGGCTGAAGTCAGTATGAGAGTCTTGGACATTGCACACATGGACAATGACTCTGCACACATCGGCACTGGTGCTGCTGAGGGCTGCAAAGGAAAGATACAGAAGAGGTCTGGGCCCAAGAGAGCTTCTCAGATATTTGCTTGCATGTTTTGTAGATTTCTTTGCAAGCATAATGGGCAGCTGCTTCCAATATCCAAAAACCATTCATAAATATCACCAAGCTATAGATTCAGTAAGGGATTAACAAGAATATCACTTTAAAACTCAATTAACTTGTGTGTTTGCATGTGCACGCGTGTGTGTGAGTGTGAAATACATGATAGAAATATTTGCCAAATACTCCTGCGCTGCTCAAAGATAATGTATAAACTTCAGATAAACTGAGCAGTGTCCTCCACTTGGTCACTACTGGTCTGGGGAGAGTGGAAGGTAAAGAGGAGAATTTTTAGCTTTTCACTCATCAGGAACAACATTTAGAGATACAGGTATCCAACCCAATAGACCAAGTTGAAGAGCAGGAATGATGTAGGGAAAAAGACCCGGGAATATGAGTCCAGCTCCAAGATGTCTATGTGAATACGCCCTTTTCTCCATGATCCTGATTTGCATTCTTCATAGCAGCAGAAGAAGCTTTGACAGTCTTTGCCGTCCAGACACTCATAGACACAGGTATCCTCAAAATCTTGCCAGTACACGGAATTGTTTAAAGTGATCATCGCAGGTGGTGGTGGCCTCATGTCGAGGAGAGAATAGTTCTGCAGGCAACAAAAACAATACAACAATCATCTTGAAATGCAGTAAGAACAGGCCGAGGTGCATAAAGTAATAGGCACAGCCTAAGTCTGTCCACGAGATAAAGAGGACAATGCCGTGCCCTTCCTCTGTACCTCCCTACACTGGAGTATCCACTGGGTCCATTTTTGCAAATATAATGCAAGAAAAAGTACAGTGCAGTTTTCAAAACTTGCATCTCTCAGATTATTGGTCAGGGAGACTGAAGCACATTTTCAAATGTGTATTAAC
Organism: Equus caballus; assembly: GCF_041296265.1. Lineage (NCBI taxonomy): Eukaryota > Metazoa > Chordata > Mammalia > Perissodactyla > Equidae > Equus > Equus caballus. Next base: position 124,710,316 of record NC_091684.1, on the reverse strand, counting down.
CATTTCAAGTCCCTGTTCTGCCCACTTTTCTGTTGATTTGGAGTAAGTATGTACATATTAAATATTATCCCTTAAATGTTAAACAGTACATATATTGATGTGTGGAGAGATAAGTTTCATATTTTTTCCAATTGGAAAATAGTAAAAAAATAGAAATGATGAGAGAATCTTCTTGTTCCATGTCATTCAATGAAAAAATAAGCTTTTAATGTGTGGCAGCCGGATGAAGCTTGTTATCTCAGGAGGCATAACCAACCACGTGTACGATTGGAATGTTTTATTTTCTATTTCCCAAGTTCTCCTTTTGATGTGGAAAAGTCAATGTGAGGTAAACAAAGGAGAGAGGACAACTCATGTTCACTCATGTGAGGGGAATCATTCTCAACCCTGAGAAGTGGCCTCAAGTAGACTTGTCAGTTCTTCAGGTAGCAGTGCTTGGAGAGAGGCCTTCCATAATTCATTAGAAAGCATCATGAGTACCCTTTACATATTTACCAAAAACTATTCTTACAAGGAAACATGGCACTCCTTTTCCTTCTACTTTTGGATGTTAGTTTGAGTAATTTAATATGTTCAGAGCTATGTTAAAAAGGGGACAAGAGACCCCAAATGGAGTCACCTGTGCCAAACCCCACATTAGCAAACCAAGACTTTGACGAATAAAATTGGCAAGCAATAGGATATATTGGAGTATATGAGGAAACCATTTGGTATAAACCTAATTTGACCTGACTTTGTTTTTTCCAAAAGGGCCTGACCATGGCCATTGAGTGCGCATTGCATATCTGCTTTAAAACATTTCCTATGGCAAGAACAAAGGCCCTTGAGACAAAGCTGCAACTTCCCCCCCACATTGGCATTTCCTTAAGGATAAGAATCTTTCCTTAGGCTAGGAACTGATTGCTGTGCTCACCTGTGACCACCCAGCTCGAGACAACAGACCTGCCACCCTACCTTGTTCATCGAGACAGCAGACCTACCTGCTATGTCCATCAATCGCTGTACCGACAGAGCAGTCTCGTGACTATTGTAAAAGGGACATTTCAATCATATGTGAAACATCCTGTTTGGGGGTATATAACCACTCTGTGCACCCCACTTCTTCGGTGCCCTTTCTTCCTTCGGGAAGAAAGGCCCCGGGCCATGGTCCTCAGATTTTAGCTCAGAATAAACTCTCCCAAATTTTCATTTATAGATTGGTTATGGATTATTTTCGTCGACAACTTAATACCTAACCCAGCTGCAGTTTCAGCTTCCCAGGAATGTGACTTTTAACCAGTCAACATGGAATTACCGAGTCAGCACTAGTGAGACAATCCACACAATAGGCACTTCCATTCCCCTTAGGTGGGCAACCTTGCCTGAAACAACAGCATTATTTGCTAATAATTTCCTTTTTTTCCACCCCTCTCTGACTTTAAAAACTTTCCCTTTTCTGTAGCTCTTTGGAACTCCTTTCTATTTGCTAGATGGCATGCTGCCTGATTTGTGAATCATCGAATAAAGCCAATTTGAACTTTAAATTTATTCAGTTGAATTTTGTTTTTTAACAGATTTGGTGGCAGCAGCAGGACTGAAAGAGACGTCCAACAGCTTTAGGCACAATGAGCAACACAGGTGTGGTACCCGCAAATCCTTTTTTGGAGTTCATTGTCTTTCTCACTGTTTCTGAGGGCTGTGGGTAAGTTTCCTTGGTTCAGAGCTCCACTCTCTTTGTGTTGCACTCCTGATCTAATTGGCCTTCCAGTCCAGGGCTTAGCGTTGTGGCTCAGCTTGAGCTGACAGATGGTCCCATCTGGAATGTGAGTCCCTAATCCTTGCTTCAGTCCACAATTCCCCAGGTTTTTGGAATCCCTTTCCCCAGTTCCAGTCCACAGTCCCCATTTACTGGGGTTTGCTGGTTTAATCCTTTCCCCAGTCCCAGTCCACTGTCCCCAATCACTGGGGTTTGCTAGTTTAGTCCATACTGGGAATTGCTTGTGGTGCACATGACCTTCTCTTGGCTAGTCCACAGTAACATCTCTTGGTTACTGCTGGTGTGTTAAGGTGCACGCGTTTGTCTGTCCTGTTTTGTGTAGATAAAGGCTATCGCTGATGAGGATCTCAGCTGTCAAAAAAGAAAAAAAAAGCCACACAAAAAAATTGGTGGGCACAGGTCACACATTTAAAGGCTGTTAGAGCACTCACCACCTAACTCAAAGACTCTCATGTTAGGATAAGTTGGTCATGGAATGGATTAGATTGACTCTAGGTCACCTGTCAACCTCAAGAAAATTTCTGTGCAATGAAGTACACTGTAAAACACCACACAACTCCCAACTGAGTGATGCATCCCTTTCAGGTATTAGTTCAGCTCCAAGAGACCTAATGTCTTGGCTAATGGGATCCTTAAACTCTAAAGAGTCAAGTGCACCACCTTCCAGCACACCTGCTTATTTTGTTTAAAAACTACAGTCCCAGAAGCTATAAACATTTACAAAAATGGCAAAATTTTACTAAAAACAGCATAGAACTGCAACAGTCATTAATGGGAACATTCTAATTAGACAAGGATCACCCATTTAAGAAATGCACTTGAAAGCAAGAGTTCCTGAATTAAACGAACAGAATGGGATACCTATTTTAATGGGTATGCATGAGCTTTCAAAAGGCTTCAAGATTCCAAAATAGTTTCAATGAAAGACTTGTTACAGAAGGCTAACGAAAAATTAAAGACATAAGAGATACCTAAAACAGAAGACAGTAGGACTGACATAACTCCTATTCCTCCCCTCTATCCTTCTTGAGTAGAGTATTCACACTCTACTCATTTTCTGTCTGAACTGCCTTTCCACTCTGAAGAGACTATTAAACAGTTACCTTTTAAAACAAAACCACTGAAGTTTGCAAGTGATGCTCCTCAGATATTTTTACTCCTTGGTCAAAGACTGAACGAAGGGCCATAGTTAAGGAATTTCCTAAACCCAGGGAAGATCCCCAAAAGTTTTTAAAAAAATTTAGAATCCTTATCAGGACCTGTGACCCTGGGCTGTCAGATCTTCATCAGCTTGTGCATGCGTTGGTAGGACCTGGGGAAGACCATAGATGAATCTGGATGCAGAATGGTATAATCTTGAAGATGATATTTGAGTTCCTGAATCTCCAACATGGTCTTCTTATGGACCAGAAAACTTGTAAAATAGCAGTTGACCTTAAAAGCCATTCCTAGAGTCTTCCCTGCCTACACGGATAGGTCTGTTATTCAAACATGCAAACAAAATAAAGATGAATCCATGGCCGACTTTAAAGCTCATTTGGAAGCACTCTTCTTATGGCATTCTGGATTCCATAAAGTAAATGAGGTCACCTAACCTGCTCTAGCTGCCCTATTTGTAAATAAATTATCCCCTGAGATAGCCAGTTGATAAAAAGGCATAAAATAGGATGAGAGGCACTGGCCTCACTGAACTCATGACCATAGCTTAACACTTTTAAAGACTTTAGACCAAGATCATAAACAAAGGTCTGCCAAACTAATGACCTTACAGCTTCAAGGCGAGAGACCTAAAATAGCACCTGGGCCTCCCACATGACACTCCTGCTAGGGGTCCATCATCAAAGGCTGGCCCAGGGGTCGATGTCTCATTTGTAATCAGTTGGGAACACAAAAATATTGTCTTCAAAATTCCTCAACCTTCCGTGGAATGCCCTCAAGGGAGGGTCCCCAAATGGGCCCCTCCCCAAACTGACAGGGCTCCAAGGGACCCTTGGATAAACTGCTACCAGTAACCCCCTTAAACAGCCAAGGGGAAACTAAACTTAGAACTAATGGGAAATCTTGCCAAATTCTGGTAGATAACAGGCTATGATTTCTACACTAAACCCCACTCTCATAGGACAACAAATCTATCATAGTGAAAAAAGTTTCCATTGTGGGGATATCTAATAACTTTCAGGTAAAATTTCTTTCTCAATCAGTACAAATGAATTTGGGACCTTTTAATGAAAAATGTCCTTTTTTGCCACGTGAGACAACCCCAGTCAATCTATTAGGTAGAGATCTCCTTTCTAAATTAAAAGGGCTAATACATTTTGCCTCCAACAGAGATCTCACCTTAGAATTCCTGACCAAACTTGACCTGATCTTTCTTTTTGGTGAGGAAGATTGGCCCTGAGCTAACATCTGTTGCAGTCTTCCTCTATTTTGTATGTGGGACGACATCACAGCACGGCTTGATGAGGAGTGCATAGGTCTGCACCACAGATCTGCGAACCCCAGGCTGCCTACACAGAGTGCACGAACTTAACTACTACACCACCAGGCCAGCCCCTCAACCTGATCTTTTATGTTTCCTACAATCTGTCCCTGACATGGAAGAGAAGGGATTCTAACCAAGTTCCCCTAATTCAACCAACATGCCCCCAAATCTGTGGGCTACTTCTAATACTGACATTGGGAGAATACAAAGCGCAGAGCCTATAAAAATTCTAAAACTATCTCCTTCTCAAACTGACTCAGTATCCATTCAACCTAAGGTCATACAAGGCCTCACACCCATAGTAGAAGACTCAATTGCCTAGGGGCTGATCTTTCCCCGTACCATCCCCAGTAACACGCTGATCTTGCCAGTCTGGAAACCTAACCGGAGGGGATGGCGATTTGTCCAGGACTGGAGGGCTATTAACAAAATAGTTATTTCTTATTCCCCAGTTTTTCAGAACCAAATTACCTTTTTACCACTAGTCCCACCTGACTTCAAACAGTTCCCTGTTGTAAACTGTTTTTCAACCTTTATCGCTCCCTATAGACCCCAACAGCCAAAGCTACTTGCCTTTACTTAGACCAATCAACAACACACCTGGACAGTAAAGAGTTCACTGAGGCCTCTTCTTATTTCTCCCAAGCACCCCACCAAGATTTAAGCACCCTCCAGTCCCCTGGGAAGTTGATTCTTTTACAATAAGGAGATGACTTCTTGCTATACTCAGTTACCAAAGAGGTGTCAATAAAACATTTTATTTATTTGCCACAACAATTCTCTGAAAAAGAACATAAAGTCTCTAAGGAGAAATTACAATTATCTCTGGACACTGTTTATTACCTAGGTTATAATCTAAGTGCTGAAGGAATCCAGTTATCTCTGAAAAGAATTAAGATAATCCAAGAATTTCCTAGCCCACAACTAAGAGACAGCTTGGGGATGCCTAGGCCTGGCTGGCTATTGCAGACAATGGGTCCCTAATTTTTCTCTATTGTATTCCTAACTCTGTGAACTTACTAAAATTTCAGTCCCTGAGCCCTTTCCTTGGGAAGATAAACATGAGCACTCCTGTATAAGACAAAACAAGCACTGCAGGAACTGCCTGCCTCAGAGCTACCTGACTGTTGAAAATCTTTTACTTTATTTGTGCATGGAAGAAATAACCAAGCCCTGGGAACACTCATGAAACAATGTGGTAATACACACAGATCTTTTGCCTATTATAGCATACCACTTGATTCAGTTGCTTGTGCCTATGCCTGCTGTCTTAAGGCTATAGCCACAGCTGCAAAGTCAGTAGAAGCCTCAGTGGATTGAACCCTAGGAAATGACATTTATTTACAAACTCCAAATGCTGTCCAAAGTTTTCTTAATTCTGAATTGACTCAGCATTTCTCCTGTCAGATCCTTGTGCTCTCACCACCTAACCTGCACCTTAAAGGGTTGTAACATTTTTAATCCCATTACATTTCTACTTCTGCCTGATGAAAGCGAGCCTCATGATGGTGAGGTAATAACATCCCATTTCATGACACCACTCCCTGATTTACAAGTCATTCTTCTGACTAATCCTGATCTAATTTGTTTTATTGATGGGTCAAAAATGAAAAAGAGAATTTCCAAACTGATTACGCTGTTACTACCCAATGTGAAGTACTTGAGAAGGGAAACCTCCCACAAGCAAAATCAGCCCAAGAAGTAGAGCTCCACTCCCTTACCTGAGCATGCTAGATATTAAAGAGTAAATTGTTAATATTCATACTAATCACCAATATGCCTTTGGAGTCATCCGTGATTTTGGGACTCTGTGGAAACAAAGGGGTTTTCTTAAGTCCACTGGGAACCCAATCAAAAATGGACAACAAATAAACAATATTTTTGCTGCTATTCTCTTACTTTCCAAAATTTCTGTCATCAAAATTGAGGCTCATACTTAAAGGCCTGAACCTGAGTATCAGGAAAATGCCCTCACTGACTTTCATGCAAAAGCAGCAGCAACAGCATCAGTAAAGTGTGTAGCACATGTGGATGAAGTCCATTCTGCTTCTGCAAAAATTGACCCCTTGTTGCCGGAGTTTTGTCATCCTGATGTTCTTGTGACATGGTAACAGCCTGCTCCCAAATCAGAGAATTGAAGATGGGCAAACGATGGTTGTAAATTCATTAAAGAGTCAGGGCTATAGGAAACCTAAGAAGGCCACTTGGTTCTTCCCAGCTCCCTGGCAAACTCCATTTTTTGATTTTTACATTCCTTCACCCACTACGGTACATTTAAGATGACTCAAATTATAAATAAACATTGGTGAGTAGACTTTCATAAAATTGCAAAACTAGTTTACCATCAATGTCTGATCTGCCAGGTCCATAATCCTGGAAAAACGATTTTTGTCCGCAGAGGCCTCAAACCTCCTGCCTCTGTACCCTTTGAACACCTGCAACTGGACTTCATTCAATTGCCACTTGGTATGGGTTATCAATATGTTCTTCTTGTTGTATGTATGTTTTCTGGATGAGTTGAAGCCTTCCCCTGCTACAAGGCTGATGCTCTCATACTGACAAATAAACTGTTACAAAATGTGTTTCCCACTCGGGGTATAGCTTTCATAATTTTCAGTGATTGAGGCAACCACTTCACTGGGAAATCACACAAGCCTTAATAAAAGCCTTGCAAACCTCTTGAAATTATCACTGTCTCTATCACCCTCAATCATTAGGCAAGGTCCAGAGAACTAATGAGATCCTCAAACTTAAAATCTCTATATTTGCTGAAACTACTGGACTCCCTTGGCCTAAGGTGTTGCCTCTGGCCTTACTGACTATTTACAGAACCAGCTTTGGGAAACATAAACTAACTCCACATGAGATAGTCACCAGTAGATGAACGTCCATCAGAATACAACTTTCTGCAGATTCCTTGTTATCCCATGTTAGTATGACCAGTTACTGTAAATCTTTAATGTCTTATGCTAAGGTCTATCATAAATAGGTTAAAGAAGCTCCCCAGATTTCCAATCCAAAGGATCCTGTTGGTCATAGTCTGGAGCCTGGTGATTGGGTATTCTGGAAGTGTCATCAGAGAAAAACAGCCTTCAAGCCCCATGGGAAAGAAACTTATCAAGTGCTCCTGACCACTGACACTGCTGCAAAACTAGAAGGCATTGAGTCTTGGGAACACATCTTACAGCTGAAGAAGCCTCTACCTGACATCTGATCCTATGCACATGCTAGAGACCACCAAATCAAACTGATGAGGAAGAGAAATAGCTGACCTTAGGGTAGCATGCTTCCATCCAAAACTCTGGATCAAGACTTCATACTTTAACTAAAATGAAACTCTTTCTTCTTTTCTTTCTTTCCTTTACTTTGGCATTGGCCTGGAAAGATAACGCCATCATCTGTGTCTCCCAGGCCATTGCTAAGGGGGTAACCTTTCTGACTGCCGGATTTGTCATCAAAGAGTCCAATCTATCCTTGATACTAGAGACCTCCTGGTGCTCCTTATGACCAATTTCTCTTCTATTTCCAATGCCACTGCAAACTACAACCAACTCCCCCTTAAAAGTCTCTGACCAAGTTCAACTTTTACAGCCAGAACAACCTGAGCCTTGTTTCTACCTTTCTCTGTTTATAATTGTACATGCCTAATTAAACACAAATACCTAGGCAAATCTTAGTACACTTGCACCCCCACATTCCCATGATTATCTACATCAGATCCACCCCCAACTCACTAAGAGATCTCTTTATTTCATGTTAGGAGATTTACTTTCTGAATGCACCAAAAATATAACTGACCCCTGGCTTGAATGGGTAAACTCAGCAATCCCAACAAATGAATCTATTATCTGTACCATCTTAGTGGAAATAGTTTTTGCCTGGCAGGGCTTGTCATTTTCTGTGGTGGTTATCACTCTCCTTGGGCCTGGATAGCTGGTGCATAGCTGGGCAATGCCTCTTAGGTTATCTAACTGTGCCCCTAACTTTCCACAAATGATGTAAGATACCTCATTTGTTGACTCCTCTGGATTTACAACATTGAGTTAGAAAGGGATTACTAGCAGGCATTCATGACTCAGGATTAACTTCTTTTGGGCAGGGCCATACTTCCCTGGTTAGAGTAATCGTAAATGAGAATATGGTCAGGAACCTCTCCTTAAACTCTTCAAAGTATTTCAGAATCTGGTGCTAAAGCAGTAGTTACCTAACAAAGCTCCTTAGATTCTCTGGCCAAAGTTGTTCTTGGTAATAGGATAGCCTTTGATTATCCTTTACCTGAATAAGGAGGCTTCTGTGCTGTGATTGACATCATCTGCTGCACCTGGATAAACACTTCTTGGGAGATTAAAACTCAGTTACACAGGATCCCTTAGCAAGCCACTTGGCTTAGAAAGGTAACTCTTTCAACCAGGTCTTTATTTGGTGTAATGATTTTGATTGGTTTGGGTCTTGGAGACCTTGGCTCTGAGGGGCAGTCTAAACATTGGAAATTACCCTGCTTATTATAATCATAATAATCCCCCTGGTGGATTGCATCCTCCCAAAAGTTTTAAATGCATGTTGATAGCTGCTAACCCCTAAGCAAATGAGCTCCCTAAGACTGGAACATCAGAAAAGGAACAAAGAGAATGACTAACTTCAAAATTATGAACCTGAAGTCATGGCCTGTGAATATCACACAGATTAAGCAAAAAACATTATGCCCTGTGAACACCATACAATCGGTCAACAAAAGCTGTGGCACCTTCAGAGCAGTAGCTGGGAGTGGCACTAATACCTTCAATCTGATCACATCTCTCAATTAGGCTGAAAGTCTGATCAAAAGGAGAAGTTGTGAAAAAGGAGACAGCAGGCCCAAAATGGAGTCACCTGTGCCAAGCCAACATCTAGCAGACCAAGACTTAATACCTACTCTACTTACAGTTTCAGCTTCCCAGGGATGTGACCTTTAACCAATCAACACAGAATTACCAGGTCAGCCCTAGTGAGAAAATCCACCTAATAGGCCCTTCCGTTCCCCTTAGGTGGGCAACCTTGCCTGAAACAATGCATTCTGTGCTAATAATTTCCTTTCTTCTGCTCCCTACCTGCCTTTGAAAGCTTTTCATTTTCTGTAGATCTTTGAAGCTCCTTTCTATTTACTAGATGGTATGCTGCCTGCTTCATGAATCATTGAAGAAAGCCAGTTTGACTTGTATTTACCCAGTTGAATTTTCTTTTTTAACAGCTTTGTGGAGTCATAAACCAGAAAGAAGCAGGTAGAAGTGCTCACTCCAAGTCACTACTGGTAATCTTTTGGGGCATTCTTTTAAATGGGAAGCATCTGTGTGTGAGGACCCACCTAAAGCGAGATGTCCTGGACCATGTGTTCACTAACCATTTCCTCCTCTGCACATGCCAATGGCCAGTCAGGGGCATCACGGTAGAGCCATCTACCTTCCTCCACAGTTCTGGACAATGGCAAAAATGAAAGTCTTGATGTCCTTGTGGCTTTAATGTGGACACATCTCTTGGGTTAATGGTTCTTAGACCTGAGTAGATATAAAAATCACCAGTGGGGTTTGATAAAAAAAAGTAGATTCCTGCCTCTACTCCAGTGCACTTGAGGAATCTGCATCTCTTTGACAAGCTCTAACTGGAAAAATCTACCTTTATTAACTAATAATTGCATGTGTATTTTAACAATGTTCAACCTGATATTCATCTGTTCATTTCTTCAATCCTGTGTACCTGTGTAGTGCCACACAGAACAGCAGACTGGCCATTACAGGCATGGCAGACCCAAAGGCAGCTGCACACTCAGGATGGGCATCAGAAGGCTCTGCAGGGATGAGGACAGTTCACTAGCCATCTAAAGGGTGAGTTGAGGAGCCCACAGGCAAAGACGCAGTAAAATTTCTGGGGGCAAGACAAATCTCCATTTCACTTCTTCATTTAGAGAAATAAAAACTCATAATGATTGAAACACATATAAACCTGATGCAACAATTGAGAGCTCTATTTACGTCTTTATAGCTCACTGTTTTGAAATGAAACTAATTCTATTTTACAATATTGAAATAAAACTTAGGATGTTAAAAGCCCTAAACAGCCATACACTGTATTGCTTTTAAACAATATTTCTTTAAATATTTAAAGAATATTTAAATATTAAATATTTCAATATTTAAATACTTCTTTAAATGTATCCCTCTCATTTTCATGCAAATTTCAAACTGTGCCTGCAATGGAGATTTTAATTAATGAATCTCCAAGGCTATCTTCAGCCAAGCTGACTCACTCCTGCTTTGCCTGTGTGTATAACGCAGCCCCAGGACATCCCTGAAACCGCTGTGCTTCCCGGATGGTAGGCATTACTTCACATGTGAGGTGGATTAGCCTCGCTTTGTTTGGGTTAGGAAACTGAGGCACAGGTGTTCAAACAACTTGCCCAAAGCCTACATATGTGATCGTTAGCGGGGCCTGGCTCCTGCCCTCCTTGCTCTGAGGCTGCTCATTTTTGTTTCTTCTTGGTAATAGTGGCCCCTTAACTAGCCCAACACTGTGGATCTTTCAGAATAGAGTTGAAGCTGTTGACAATTATCATCCAGGCTTTGAAACACTCTGCTTCTTTGTCTACCTTATGTACTCTTGTGGAATATCTCTGATTGCGTCTTTTCACTTGGCCTGGCACCCTTTCTGTCTGTGAATTATTTTTCTCCATACTTTTCTCAAGGTCATTACTTTAAAAAAAATTGGGGGGCCGGCCCTGTGGCCGAGTGTTTAAGTTCACGTGCTCAGCTTCGGTGGCCCAGGGTTTCGCCGGTTCTGATCCTGGGCGCGGACATGGCACCGCTCATCAGGCCATGCTGAGGCAGCATCCCACATAGCACAACCAGAGGCACTCACAACTAGAATATACAACTATGTACTGGGGGCCTTTGGGGAGAAGAAGAAAAAAAAAGATTGGCAACAGATGCTAGTGCAGGTGCCAATCTTTAAAATAAACAAACAGGGGCCAGCTCCGTCGCCGAGCGGTTAAGTTCCTGTGCTCCACTGCGGAGGCCCAGGGTTCGGATCGTGGGCGCGGACATGGCACCGCTCGTCAGGCCACGTTGAGGCGGAGTCCCACATCCCACAATTAGAAGGACCTGCAACTAAGATATACAACTATGTACAGGGGAGTTTTGGGGAGATAAAGCAGAAAAAAGAAAAAAAAAGATTGGCAACAGTTGTTAGCCCAGGTGCCAATCTTTAAAAAAAAAAAAAGGAAGATTGGCAACAGTTGTTAGCCCAAGTGCCAATCTTTAAGAAAAACAAACAAACAAACAAATTTCTTCTGGTTTTGTGGAAATTTCTTTTTTCTCTCTGTTAAAGGATTCTTTCTTTCTTCTGGCAGTTTCATTTCTATACCAAAAGTGTCAATATTTCTTCCTCGACTCCCAGCCCCCTGGCTGTGTGTGATAATGTGCTCTCTGGGTCTCAGGCTATGCATTCTGACTTGTCTCTGTTATTCAGCACCCTCACCCCTCACCCTTTCCCATTACTTTTCAGTCTCTTGCTATTTGGAAACATTTCCTGGCAAAATTTGTGTGTTCACTGTGGCTTCCCACAACTGTAAAAGTCGCTGCACCACTTGCCTTCTGTCAGAACTGCCATGATACACATTTGCAGAGTATACATAACCAAGCAGTCTCCTTATGAAAAAGGGCTGAAATGCACTAAACATAAAGTGCTGACTTGCAGTTAGAAAACCACCTATGGTGTAGGGGCAGGCATAAAACTCTGTGTAATTAGTGAATTGATATGTATAAAGGAATATAAGTAATGACTACATACCAAAATTGTTATATGATAAAAGAGGTAGTTCACATCAGTGATGTAAAGACATTTTTCAATTTTTAGGTAAAGTTAGATTCTAACCTCAAGCCATGTATGACAAATTCAGATGCATTAATAATTAAATGTAACAATTTTTTTTTTAAAAAATTGTCAAACCTTGGTCAATATCGTTAGGTCTTAATTTCTCCAGATTTCAGTTTCCTTATCTGTAGAATGGCTGTTGTAAGGGATAAAATGATTTAATACACCAAAGTACTTAGAACATAGTGTCCAACAGAATAAGTGCTTAAAAGAAAGTGAAGGGGAGTTAGGTCATTCTGAGGGTGGAGAAGACTTTCCCAAGTGGAACATAGGAAGCAGAGACCACAAAAGGAAAGGCTGATAAGTTGGACAACAGGAGACTTGAAGCAATGCATGTGGAAAAAGGCACAAGAAATGACAGTGACAATGTTGCCAATGAAAGCTGAAGTAAAAATTACATAACAAAAAATGGATTAATATGCCTAATATATTCTACATGGGACTATATAAATTTTGTGTTATATAACATGCAATATACATAACATATAACATAAAAAATTGTCAGATTGCTGGGGCCGGCCTGGTGGTGTGGTGGTTAAGTTCAAGCACGCCGCTTCGGTGGCCTGGGGTTCACAGGGTTGAATCTTGGACAGGGACATATGCATGGCTCATCAAGCCATGCTATCGCATCATCCCACATACAAAATAGAGGAAGATTGGCACAGATGTTAGCTCAGCAACAATCTTCCTCAAGCAAAAAAGGGGAAGATTGGCAACAGATGTTAGCTCAGGGCCAATCAAAAAAAAAAGTCAGATTGCTACTTTAAAAAAGCTAAAAGACATAAAAATGTTATAAAAGTTATGTATACATAAAACTTTTATAAAAGTTAGAAGACATAAAAAGTAATTCACAAAAACAGAAATGAAAATCAAAAGTAAACATGTGGAAAATATTAAGCTTTGTCAACAAAGAACTGCCAATGGGAACAGTTTGCAAGAGCCGTTTTTCTGTTTGGCTATCAAACTGAATGTAGGGAGAGTTCTGAGAGGGGAGTTCCCACACTGCTAACGGAGCTGGTGGAATATGATTTGACAAAGATCTTGCAACTCCTTTGACCCAGGCATTCTGCTTCTAGGAATTTATACTAAGTAGTCACAGGTGTATAGAAAACTGTAGTGATAAGAATATGTATAGAGGGGAAAATGTGTGGATTATCCCAGTGTCCAGACAAGATTGTCTGTGCATTGATCTTGAACATATGATGCAATCATTAAAATGATCCTACAAAATAATATTTATGATACAGAAACTTATTCATAACATATTTTTGAGCTACAAAACAGAAATATGTAACCTATACACTAATACCGGGGTAGAAAGATTATGACTATTTTTTTTCATTTATTTTCTAAATTTTCTAAGTTGAATATTAAAAAAATGTAAACACATTTTTGAAGGGAGTACATGCATTACTCATTGTTATTCAGTACATGCATAATACACAATAACATATCTTTCAATCTTAGTTTAGTAAGAGTTCTCAGAAACATTTGCACCTGCAATGCTATACATACAGAGGGAGCTTGTAGGCTTATTCGCTCATGAATCCATCTTGAGGATTCTGGACGTAATAACTGCAAGAAAAGAAAAAAAACGAAAAAAATTAGAAAATAGCTACTAAAATCTTCATCACAATCCCTTAGTTAAGAAAAATCTTTAAGGTATGATTACATCAATCCACGTCACTGGTAGGTGAAGCTGAAGAGGTGCTTGGGGGTCACATTCATATGTTAAGAATACCTGTCTTGTCTTTTGAAAGTCATGATGAATTAGTTATTTATATCATGTTGTATAAAGTCCTTAGGACTAAGCATCATTTATTTCAAACTATCCTCCCACTAAACTTCCCCAGAAAATCTTTGCTACTGCAACTCACTGATGTTTTCTTCTTAGTGGTGGTTGGTTTTCTACAACTTGAATAATAGTTGAGGGTAGCATACTCCATGAGAGCAGCAAAGACAAATAAGAAGCACACAGTCACGAAGAGGTCCATGGCAGTCACATAGGACACACGGGGCAAGGACTTCCTGGCTATGGTGCTGAGCGTGGTCATGGTCAACACTGTGGTGATGCCTGCACAGGGAACAGGTATCAAGTTGTAAAAGGAGCCACAAAGAATCCCTCTACTCCAACACAAAATGTTTTACTTTTACATGAATCCTTCTTGACATTGCAGAAATGTAATAATACTTTTCAGTTTAATGTCTATACAATTTTGTAAGCAATGTTTCCATAAAAGTTGTTATCAAAGTCTTCACAATAACCTTAAATTACCTGAATTAAGTTGACACCTTTCAGGTCATTCAGTAATTCTCTCGTTGTTTGAGATTTTGTCTTTTAAATATTCTTAATGAAGGTACAGTTTGCACTCCCCCTATACATTCTATGCTGTTCCACATCTCATACTTTTCTTCTTCACAGATAAACTCTTTTCCTTCTTACTTCTCCCTCCCTATGCAATTTGTAAACGCATACCTTTCTTCAGGATTCAGCTGAACCATCACTCTGTTTGAGGTGCCTTCACATATGGCACCCCAGGCAGAATTGACAACGTGCACATCTGCACTAGCCCTGTACCTTCTAGGCACCTTGTTTTTTCATCATCACTGTGAATTGCATATGTTTTGGCAGTCTTTGCATGCCTGTATCCTTGAATTAATTGTGTTATATTTAAGAGCAAAACTGTATCTTGCTCATCTGTGATAGCCTGTCAACATCTTGCCTAGCACATTTTAGGCATTTCAATGAATGTTTGCACTGAATGCATTAATTCACTTATTAACTATTTACTAATAATATTGAGTGTTGGTATGACTTTTACTAATTCATATACATGGGTTAATACTAAAGATTTAATCAAAGATTGTGGAAAATATTTAGAAAAGAGACATATGTGAAGGATAGTTTAACAGGAAAATCAACTAAAAATAGGAATGGAATCTACTGAACATGAAGGGGAACAAAATGACTAGATGCTTATCATATGAAATGAGATAAGGCTGACCCTCCCCTGGATGAGCTCCTGGAGAATCAGAACCTATTAGAGTTGCTGGACAGGTAGGCTAATGACACAAAATCTCAGAATCATAGGAATCTGGAATTTAATGACTCACTACCTCTGTGATTCAAAGGGAATAAAATAAGATATCTGCTTGGCGGTACTACTCAAGGATTAAGTGGACACGCCAGATGAATGCACATTAGTTCTCACCTTTGCTGGAGCATCACCATTCCTGTTTAGTTCCTCTCTGTAACTGCTCAGGGTGATCAGTCAGGGCCAGGTGTAAAGGATGTTGACCGGGAAGTCAAAACCCTCAGCCTTGCTCTGGGCCTTCTGAAGTATTTGGTCATGTGATGCCACTTACCTTCTTTGAATGGGTTTCTTTAACAATACAGTGAAACAAGAATACCAGACTCTCCTCATTGTAGGTAGGAGAGTGGTGATACTTCATGTAAAAATGCTATGTAAATTGAGAACATCTACACTGATGTCAGGTGCATTTTCATGAAAATAGATTTTGTAATGAATATCCAATTTAGCTTTTAAGAAACTGTGGTGACCATAGTGTCATGTCTACAGAATCTGTAGATAGGTATTTTTCACTAAATTTGGGGATTTTAACCTATTTCTTCACAAAACTTTTTAAATTCATTATGTTTTCTGTTTCATTCTGGAACCTCAGTTACAGTTATGTTATACCTCTTCATATTGTCACACAGATCATTGAGGCTCTGTTCATTCTTTTAAATCTTTTTATCCCTCTCTTCTTCAGATTAGATACATTTTACATGATGGTCTTCAATTATACATGACCTTTTTTTACTGCCATCTTCAATCTGCTCTTAAGCCCATTTAGTGACTATTTCAATTCAGCTCTTATGTATTTCATTCTAGAATTTCGCTTTTAATATACTCAATCTGCTGAGATTATCCATCTGTTCACTCATTCTCATCATATTTTCCTTTAAGTCCTTGGACATTATTATAATAGCTGCTTTAATGCACATGTCTGCTGATTTAACATCAGAGTTGTCTTTTTATATTGACTCTTTTTTTGCTTGATCATGGGTCACATTTTCCTGCTTCTTAGAATTTCTAGTAGTATTTTATTGTATACTCAGTCTTGTGGATGATAGACTGTAAAGAGTCTGGGCTATGGTATCTTTTTTAAAAGCATGTTGAATGTTTTCTTAGGACAGACAGTTAATTTGCTGGAGGTTCTAGATCTTGTCAAGGTTGGGTTTGAGCTTTATTTAGAGGAAGTCTAGAGTACCCCTTTTATTTCTGGGCATAGCCTATCTGGTGTCTCAACAAAATATCCTGGTGTTAATGACATTTCCCCACTCTTCTGTGCTGTAAATCTAACTGCCATCACTGTGTATATCTAGTATCATTGTCCTCTTAATCCCACAACAGCTACTCTTTGATAGGACTTTCATAGTCTCAAGTTGTGGAAACATAAGTACATATTATATTGTTTTGAAGCTGATCTTTAAAGTCAGTCTCACTATGATATCCAGAATTTGAATTGTGAGGTCATAACCCCAAGAATAGTTACTAAATTTGGGTTATATCTTTGCTTGCTGATTTACCAATTCCATCTTGTATTTAGAGAAAGCATGATGTAATATGAGAGGCTTTGCAGGGATTTTGAAATTGAGACAACTTCCTCTTTTCTGAAAGAAACTTTT
Source organism: Equus caballus (assembly GCF_041296265.1). Lineage (NCBI taxonomy): Eukaryota > Metazoa > Chordata > Mammalia > Perissodactyla > Equidae > Equus > Equus caballus. Next base: position 124,693,483 of record NC_091684.1, on the reverse strand, counting down.
GGGAAAAACAACCTCTATATTCAGTTGTATACATTACCTATCTTCACAAATCAAAACACTGAAAATTAGGCAAAATTCATATCTTAAAGAAAAACTGATATAAAACATGTTGCACAATTCTAAAACCACTGAATTTTAATGTTTTATTAAGAGGACTTTGGGCATCAGAGGAAAATTCATGAAAAGACTTTGAGCTTACTGAGTAGATCATTCTGAAGAGAATGATTATTTTCTTGTTTTCTGATAAAGTTGATATACACAAGCAGAACTTCTTTTATTGAGAGACTATTTTACCAATATTGTGTTTTCAGTTCTCAAAGTTGTGTGCTAAGTTCTGTTTCCTTCTACTGACATAATGAGATTTTGAGTATGGTAGGTTCTGGGACATGACTACATTTTTATGATCACATTATCCTTAGAGGATAGTATCAGATGACACATTTGATTCATCCTGGATACTTAATCCCATCTTAATTTAAGTGGTACATGAGATTCTATTGTCAGAAAGAACAATCTAACTTGGCTACTTAAGAATATCTAAGCATGGTTCAATTAGCCCTCAGATTAAATCAATTACAACATTTAACTCTCTTTCACTGAAGATATTTTTATGCATACTTGAAATAGTGGGAGAGTTACTTTGAAACTCACCTAATGCTGTTCTGGCCGGTGTAGCATCTTTTTTGATCCAAAAGGAGACCCAAGACAAAACCACAGTCAGAATACAGGGGATGTATGTTTGAATAGTGAAGTATCCCATTCTTCTACTCAATTCAAAATATATAGTCATGACAACATAATCTCCTGTAATAAAAGATTGTCAAAATTGAGAAAACTTTCTTGGGTTAAAAAATAATTCAGGGAAATCATTTATAATTTGTTTTGTTAAATGGATGACTTGGAACAAAATGTACAACTATAACAATACCAAACTGGGGACAGGATCAAAATGTTGTTTTTCTTAAACTTAATTTTTATAGTATCCATGGCTGTGCAAGGCATTTTACTGTTCACAGTAAAGAACACATAAACATATTAATTTATAGAGGAGATAGACATGCACATCGATTCCATGACAGACCATTACTTAATGAGCTATTATTGCTTGAGTCTCTCTGTATGTTGCATGTTTAAAATCAAGGGTAAAAGGTAATAAACTCAATCCTCCAACAGATTCATAGTCATTTTATTTTTTCAATAATAATAGTTATACATAAGCTTTCATACATGCACTTGTGTAATTATTTTATATTTTTATTTTGTTATAGCATGAATTTTAGCTTATTAACCTTGTAGTTTGTTTTATTTAATATATATATTATTTGTCTTTGCCATCTGAAGTTTATTTTTAGTTTTCTAATTTTTATTTTTTTAGTCTTTTTTTATTTCAGTAACATTTGATTATAACATTATATAGCTTTCAGATGTACGCCATAATATATTTCGAATTCTGTGTAGATTACATCATGTTCACCACCCAAAAACTAATTATAGTCCATCACCTCACGTGTGAACCTAATCACCCCTTTTTCCCACTCCCCTGTCCCCTTCCCCTGTGGTAACCACCAATCCAATTTCTGTCGCTAAAAGGAAACCATGAACAAAACAAAGACAACCTAACAATTGGGATAAGATATTTGCAAACCGTATATCAGATAAGGGGTTAATATCCAAAATACACAGAGAACTCATACATCTCAACAACAAAAAAACTAACAACCCAGTTAAAAAATGGGCAAAAGATCTGAACAGAGATTTCTCCAAAGAAGATATACGGATGGCCAACAGGCATATGAAAAGATGTTCAACAACATTAGTTATCAGGGAAATGGAAATCAAAACTACAAGAAGATATCACATCACTCCAGTCAGAATGGCTGTAATTAATGACAGGAAACAAGTGTTGGAGAGGATGTGGAGAGAAGGGAACCCTGGTACACTGCTGGTGGGAGTGCAAACTGGTGCAGCCACTATGAAAAGTAGGGTGGAGTAGCCTCAGAAAATTAAGAATAGATCTATCATATGATCCAGCTATCCCACTGCTGGGTATTTATCCAAAGAACTTGAAAACACAAATGCATAAAGATACATGCACCTTTATGTTCATTGCAGCATTATTGACAATAGCCAAGACTTGAAAGTAACCTAGGTGCCCATCAAGGGCCAAACAGATAAATAAGATGTGGTATATATACACAATGGAATACTACTCATCCATAAGAAATGATGAAATCCGGCCATTTGTGACAACATGGATGGACCCTGAGGGTATTATGCTAAGTGAAATAAGTCAGAAGGAGAAAGTCAAATACCATATGAGCTCACTCATAAGTAGAAAATAAAAATAATGACAAACACATAGCAATAGAGATTGGATTGGTGTTTTATTTAATATTTCTATATTTATCTTATCCTTTCATAACTCTGGCACTTAGGCTGTGCCAACCTAGAAACAAGCAGAAGTAATCATTTTATGATATTCTGCTCCTACTACTAAAGAAAACCACATCATACATGATTTGAGAGCAATATAGATGTTACTAGCCAGCCCTGCTGGTCTAGTGGTTAAGATTTGCACTCTCACTGCTACTGCCTGTGTTTGTTTCTCAGTTAGGGAACACCACCACCCATCTATCAGTTGTCATACTGTGGTGGCTGCTTGTTGCTGTGATGGTGAAAGCTATACCACTGCTATTTCAAATACCAGTGGGGTCACCCATAATGAACAGGTTTCAGCAGAACTTCCAGGCTAGACAGACTAAGAAGAAGGACCTGGCCACCCACTTCCAAAAAAACTGGCCATGAAAGCCCTATGAAAAGCAGCAAAGCATTGTGTGATACAGTGCCAGAAGATGAGAGGATGGCACAAAAAGACCGGGCAGAGTTCCCTTTGCTGTACACAGGGTTGCTGGGAGCTGGAATCAACTTGATGGCACTAACAAAAACAAATAGACATTACTAGAGATTCTGTAAGATTTCCTGGGGGATTAGGAAAGGGCACAAGTACACTCTACATTTTATTCCAGAATTATCTCTATTCATGTCTTTTCTAGGTGATCGCCTGAGAATATGTCTTTCCCCATCTTCCCATTTGACCTCCACCCTTAAGCCTGCTGGATTCAGCCTTCTGGATGATAGTCTAGAATTGAACTGTCATCTCCACCACACTGATTCCTGCTGTTCATTCAGGTCCTTCTCTCACTTCCTCCTGGCAGAAACCCAGGAACCATGTCTGACTTCTCCTTTTCCCTTCTTCAATTCCTGCATCCTTCTTAACTCTTTTCTCCAACAAGCCCAAGCACTATCATTTATCATGAGGGTAGCTTGTCACATTCTGACAACCACTTGTCTACTCCATTCTATGTCCTGCCACCAAAACGATCTTTCTAAAGCATAAATATCATTATATCACTCTCCTTATAACCCTTCATCAGCATCTTGCTGTCATTGTACAATTGTTACATTTTTATTAAGGTTGACACCATTCTACATGAAATGCCCCTTGCCCTGTACTCTCTGCACTCTGGGCACTGGGGTCTCCCCAGGTCCTCAGACATGCCATATCCTTCTCTAGAGGCCACCGAATCCCTCCCCTTCTTCCTAGGATGCTCTTCTCTTCCTTTCTCTGACATCCCGATAGTACCCACTCATCTCTGAATCTCAGCTTAGAAATCACTTAGTTCCCCAAGAAGTCCTCCCAACAACTGTAATTAACTTGTTTCTATAATTACTAATATAACATCTGTCTTCAAACCAATAAACTGGTTGGCTTATATAATATTTCTCTGTTGTTCAGCAGTGCTGTTTAATGATAAGCAATCAGTTAGTATTTGTTGAATAAAAAGATCGTCATGAAAAAGACTCAGCAAATATCAAAAAGATATTTGCTGAATAAAAGATTAAGATCATTTTACTTAAAAGATTGACAAGGAGACTATATTGAGTCTACATGAAAACTATGCCTTCAATAAATTAGAATTTCTTTTGAAGGATGTGGTGTTCTGTTATAGCAATATTGAGGATGGTTGATAGAAACAACAATTTTGAAATCATTTCCCAAGACACATTTAAAATTTTAAGCAAATTAGCACTGCAGTACAAAGGAATCAGAACGACTAACCTGAAGCAATCAAAGAACACAAAAATATCTTTCTAAGTAACATGAATGCCAAGTTACATAATTTTCTGGGGAAATATTGAATTATGTGTGATATTTAATTGCCTATTAATTTTTACATAAAATTTAAATTAAAAAAACAAGCAGAAAACCAAACAGCAAACAGAAGAATAAAACATAATAAATCACCCCAGCAGTTATGAACACAGCTCAAATAGAATATCCAAAGAGTTGAATAATTTCTTCAACCTCCAATGTAGGTTCCTGAGTAAGACAAACAGAGGAGCAACTCCAGAATACAATCATTTAAGCAGATCCATCTGCTTTCTCCCAGCCTGAAGTGATGGGCTCCCCACACCTGTGCTCAGCATGTCCCTTTGCCTAACTTGGAGGTCTGCCCAGAGGTCCTCATCAGGTGTGAAAGTGAGGTGAGCTGTCAGGGCCACATTCTGGCACCTGATTCTGTAACTGAGCTGGCTTTTGGTGAGGTTCTAAGACACACCCCAAGAAGTGGTTCCAGAGAGCGCTATGGTTCTCATTTTCCAGCTTCCACAGGGAGTAAACAGCTGGTGAAGCAGTGGCAGGATAAATTGTAGGTTCCAGCTCCACTGCCCCACATAGGAAGACCAACGCATAGCCAATGTGCCATTAATTCTAAATTGAAAAGAAGAGACCATGGGGTACTCATTTTCAGATGCATCACATATTTATGTAGGCCAGAGGTAAAACAAGTCCTCATAGAAGGCAAAAGCCCTTTCTGTTTCTGAAAACACATGACCCAAAAGTTTCTCAGACAGTCCAAGCCCATGCCTAGATTACATTTTCCATTAGTTCTAGGACTCTTGACCGAAAACGAAGTGTTATTGCTTTCTATCTGCTCCCCCTCTGCAAGTATACACATACCCACACACAGACATACATCCACACACACAGACACTCACACCCTTGTGGACCTGGCCAGCTCCAATTTGGGTGTGAGGTCTCAGCTCCAGGTGCTTGCTTCTTGGAGGTTCTTCCTTCCCTCCTTGAGGTCTTTTAGCTCTTCACCCTGATCGATGGGCAGCTTTTCCTAATGTAGTTCACAAACTGGACTGGTTTGGATTTTCTGTGGTCAGTGCTTTCCAAACCAGAGAGACCTGGGATTCTAGTTCACTCTTATGGCAGGTAACAGGGATCAGTGATTCTGGAATCCATAGACGCCATCAGAGTCCACCTTTGAAAGTGACTGATGCCCACTTCCCAGGGGAAAGACGGAATGGAAACAGTTGAGGAGGCAATGAGAAGCTTCTCTTTGATCCATTAAGGTAGAAAAGTCATCTTGGGCCTAGTGAAATTGTAAGAACAAGTTGCTTTTTGCCAATTATTCATTTTTGTGATTTTTTTTTCCTGAGCCAATTTAAAAAAAAGATATATGAAAGCACTGAAGACTTTTTAGAAGAGCAATGTGTAGTACTACTTTTTAACATAATGGCACAGAGTAAGCAGTCAATAAATATTTATGAAATAAAAATCTCATTTATTGAATGAAGTAAAATTTCATTTCATTTAGCTGATACTAAGTTCCATGAAGTTGGGACTAACAGGTTAATAAGATCCAGAAAGTTCCCTCAGGGTTAAAGACTAGCACATATTCCATAATGTACCCCAGTATTGTTCCCAGGGAATACTATTATAAGTTATTATTTACTCCATGTCATAGATACCTTCATTTCTTTATTGTTCCTCAGGTACCAAAAACTTTCTTTGAATCTCCTTTAAACATTATTGTTATTTCCCCAGATTTCTTCTCATTCTGATGGCCATCTCTTTTCTCCCCGTCACAGAGGTAACTGCACTTGATCTCCTTTCAAAATATTCTGAGGTTAATACTCTTCAAAAACCAACCAAGTCCTGGTAATTAGTAAGCAATGCTCAGCACAGCAAAAGCCTAATCTTCTCCATCCTATTCTTCAAGTTTTCCCTGGAACACTTGTCCTTTTATTGTCTTTAGGACATCCATTCATGAAAAGGAGTTCTTCATTTTAAGAAAATTAAATTTATCAACGTTTTATTTTATTGTTGGTGCTGTTCATGTCATCTTTGAGAATTTGTTTCCTAACCTATGGTCATAAAGATATTGTACTGTTTTTTTCTATGAGTTTTGCTTTTCTACCCCACATAATTTTATATGCAGGTTATTTTTCTTCAGATTAAGTTTTTAAAGGTGATAAGCTGTCTCAACATCATTTATTGCCACCCCTAGTCATCTGCAATGCCACCTCACTTATCCATATTTGTATGGATCTATTTTATTCATTTGACTCTGTGTACATGGATCTATTTCTGCATGTCAATTCCTGCCCAAGTACCAGACTATCTTAATCATTAAAACTGGCAGAGACATCCTAAAATGATTCCCAATTGTACAATTCTCTCCTCTTAAGTGTGGGAAGAACCTATGATTTGTTTTTAACCAACAGAAAATAACCTACCACTTCCTTGATTAGGTTACTTTATATGGCAAAGGTGAATGGATTTTGAAGATCTGTTGATTTGAAGTTAATCCAGAGAGAGATTATCATGGATGGGCCTGACATAATCAGGTGAAAACCCTTAAAAGAAGGATTGGGCTTTCATGAAAAGAGATTCTCCTTCTTGTCTTGAAGAAGTAAGCCACCATTAGCTTTACAGCTATAAATAATAAGTTCTGCCAACAAGCTAATGAGTTTAGAAGTAGATTCTTCCCTAGTTAAGCTCTTGGATGAGAATGAAGCTCAGCCAATACCTCAATTTCAGCCTTATGAAAGCCTGAACAAAGAAAGTACCTAAGCCATACCCATACTCTTTACTCACAGAAAGTGTTGGATTATAAATGCATGTTTTGTTTTTAGCCACTAAATTTGTGGTAGTTTGTTACACAGAAATGGAAAAATAAAGGAGAGTGACATTAGCAAGATGGCCAAATAAGACATCCCTTGGATTCTTCCTTCAACAACACCAATTTGGCATCTAACCATGAACAAAAGTGCCTTTGTGGGAGCTGTGGGATCCAGGTAGGACATTGTGAAACCCTGATGCAGTCCAAGAATGAAGTGAGCCATTTTGAGGAAACAGACCTGTACCCAGGTGGCTGACTCATCAACTATGGTCCAAGCAGCATACTTGAAAACAGCTGTTTGCCTGAAGACTTTTGTTCTGTCACCAGCACCATGTGCCAAGAGACTCATGAGGAGTCATACCTACTGTGTGTCAGGTAATAGACATAAAGAACTTTGTCCCAGTTGTGGACCATGAAGTGGCCATGGATCAGCTCCAGCCCCTCTTGGACATGATCTGGGAGCCCCTGAAGAACACAGATTAGACAATCACTCATGGAGGGAAGAGACTTTGTGGAAGTTCAGGAGTCAAGTGGACAAGTTAAAGCACACCACTAGAGGAAAGAAATCTGAGGTTGGACCCATTGAAGAGGGTGAGAGGAACAATTTGACTTTAGCTACATCCAGCATCCCCTAAGGCAGCACAGCTCAGTGCCAAGAGAGGTCTTCTTGGCTTGTACTTTCTCCCATGGGGGAAAGTGAGTATGTTGGTGAGTATTTGGATTCCTCAACTCTGTGGGATGTTGTCAATGAGGCCCATTTCTCTTTCTCCTTACCTGGAGCACTGAGTCCTGAGCTGAATGCCTGGGTTGTAGTGAGCACTGGAGAGCAGCAGCCAGAGCTTGTAATGGAACTTAACAAAGAGACACAGATCCTACTAACTGCCTCATGGACTCAATCAGGAGGTCTGCCCTCAAGTTGCTGGGGCCACCTCACCTGTGGATCTTCCCACTGGCCCACAGGTACTTCCAGCACTCTGCATGCTGCAATGTTGCTCCCCTCCCCTCCACCCAACAAATCTGGGGCTGGCTCCCTATGCGTGCTCCCAATGGTGGTGAGAGAAAGCCTTAGCAGATGGCTAGTGAGCACACACAGAAAGCTGGCCTAAATCTGTGGGCTTGGGAGAAACCACTTGAGCATTCAGCAAAGCTGTAGGGAAAGCAAAAGAAAGGATGTCAGTACCCACTATGGCTTTGCAGGATTGAGAGAAGGAATACAACTTTAATTATTCTTCTATAAGAGGGAACAAGAAGTGGAGCAGGAGTTTCCATAGAAAGGTCTGAGAAAGCCTCAAAATCCCTATCGGGGCTGCTGGAAGGTATTTCTCTGCAAAAGTCAATATGTAAAGACTGGAGGAGCTGACTGATACTTCAAATACAGCAATGCAAGACTTCAAGGAATATGAAAAATCAAGGAAATATGACAAAAGAACGCAATAATTTTCCAGTAACCAACCCCAAAGGGAAATCTGTGATTTACCCAATAAAAGTTCAAAACAGCTTTTTAAAGAAGCTTAGTGAGCTATAAGAAAAGAGAAAGACAATTCAATGAAATCACAAAACCAAGATACAAAAAAATAAGATTTACAAAGAGACAGAAATCACAAAAGAACCCACAAAATATCTAGAGATGAAGAATACAATGAATGAAATGGAAAAAAAAAAAAAAACAGCAATAGAAAGCATCAACAGCAGACTAGATCAAGGAGACGAAAGAATTTGTGAAGTAGAAGAATAAGACTTCTGAAATTATTCAGCTGAAGGAGAGAATGGAAAAAGGAAAAAGAGTGAAGAAGAGCACAGAAAGCCTGTGAGAACTATGGGATATTATTCATAGGAACAATCTGCAAATTATTGGAGTCCCAGAAAGAGAAGAGAGACAGAAGGGGGCAGAAAGCTTATGTAAAGTGACAAAGGCTGAGAATTTCCCAAATCTACAGAAAGATTTGGACATCCAGGATCGTGAAGCTAAAAGGTAATCCCCAAATTTCTATCTAAAATGATCTTCTCCAAAATACAGTATAATAGAACTGACTAAAATATAATACAAAAAGAGAAGACTGAAAGCAGCAAGAGTAAAAATATCTCTTATACAAGGGAACTCCCACAAGGCAATCAGCATATTTCTCAGCAGAGACCTTGCAGGCCAGGAGACAGTGGGATGATATATTCAAAGTACTGAAGAAGAAAAATCTGCCACCAAGAATACTTTACCCAGAAAAGTTGTCCTACAGAAATGAAGGCAAGATAAAGACTTTATCAAACAAACAAAAGCTGAGGAAGTTAATCACTACTAGACCCACCTTACAAGAAATCGTGAAAGGAGTTCAAGCTGAAACAAAGGGTGTGATTAGCAATATGAAAATATACAATGCACTGGTAGAGATAAGTATATACTCAAATTCATAATACTCCAATACTGTAATATGATGTGTGTTAACCAATTAACTCTAGTATAAAAGTTAAAGGAAAAAAGTATTAAAAATAATTATAGCTTGAGGCCGGCCCCACGGCCGAGTGGTTGGATCCGCGTGCTCCGCTGTGGCGGCCTGGGGTTTTGCCAGTTTGGATCCTGGGCGCAGACATGGCGTTGCTCGTGGGGCTACATTGAGGAGGCATCCCATGTGACACAACTAGAAGGATGTGCAACTAAGATATACAACTATGTACGGGGGGGATTTGGGGAGATAAAGCAGAAAAAAATAATAATTATAGCTACAACAATTTGTTAATGGATACAAAATATAAAAAGAGGTAAATTATGACTTCAAAACATAAAAAAGGGGACATAAAAGGATAGCACCTTTTGTGGAATAGAAGTTAAATTGTTAACAGAGTAAAATAGACTGTTATATCTACATGATGTTTTGTTTAAGCCTCATGGTAACCACAAAGCAAAAACTTACAGTAGACACACAAAAGATAAAAAGAAGGAAATGGAAGCATCCCACTATGGAAAATCATCCATTTACAGAGCAAGACAGCAAGAGAGGAAGAAAAGAAACAGGGAAGTACAAAACAGCCAGAAAACAATGAATAAGATGACATTAGTACATCCATACTTATCAATAATTACTTTAAATGTAAATAGATTAAATTCTCCAATCCAAAGTCATAGAGTGGCTGAATGGACTTAAAAAAAAAAAGACCCACCTATATCCTGCCTACAGAAGACTCACTTCAGCTTTAAAGACACACATGGGCTCAAAGTGAAGGGGTAAAAGAATACATTCCTTGCAACTGGAAACCAAAAGAGAGCAGGAGTACTTTTGTTAGAAAAATTAGACTTATAAGGCAAAAGGTGTAACCAGAGGGGCCAGCCCGGTGGCATACTGGTTAAGTTCACAAACTCTGCATCAGCAGCCCAGGGTTCATGGGTTCAGATCCCAGGCACAGACCTACAAACTGCCCATCAAGCTATGCTGTAGTAGCATCTCACATACAAAATAGAGGAAGATTGGCACAGATGTTAGCTCAGCAACCATCTTCCTCAAGCAAAAAGAGGAAGATTGGCAACAGGTGTTAGCTCAGGGCTAATCTTCCTCATCAAAAAAAAAAAGTGTAACAAGAGACAAAGAAGGCCATTATATAATGACAAAGAGGTCAGTTCATATATCTTCTTGATCAATAAGTGTACTTATCATATATTAAGCAGATACTAACATGTCTGAAGAGAGAAATTAAACAATAATATAAATGGAGTAGGAGCCTTCAACACTCCACTTTCAACAAGAGAGAGATAATTCAGAGAATCAATAGGGAAATATTGGACTTGAACTATACATATGACCAAATGGACCTAAAAGATATATTCAGAATAATCCATCAAACAGCAGCAAGAATACACTTTCTTCTCAAGTACACAGAGAACATACTCCAGTATAGAACATATGTTAGGTCACAAAACAAGTCTTAACAAGTTTAAGAATATTGAAATCATATCAAGAATCTTTCCCAAACACAATGGTATAAAACCAGCAATCAACAACAGAAAAAAAGGGGAAAATTCACGAATATGTGGAAACTAAACAAAACATTCATGAACAACCAATGGTCAAAGAAGAAATCAAAAGCAAAATAAAAAATTCTTGAAACAAATAAAAATAGAAAAATAATATACCAAAACCAATGGGATGCAGCAAAAGCTATTCTAAGAGAGAGCTTTATAGCAAAAATTGCCTACATCAAGAAAAAAGGAACATTTCAAATAAACAAAGTAACTCACAGCTCAAGGAACTAGAAAAAGAACAAACTAAGCCCAGAGTTACCAGGATAAAGGAAATAAAGATCAGAGAAAAAATAAATGAAATAGAGACCAGAAAAACAACAGAAAAACTCAATAAAAGTTTGAGCTGTTTTTTAAAAAAGAAACCTTTAGCTACATTAACTAAGAAAAAAAGAGAGACGACTCAAATAAATAAGATTAGCAATGAAAGAGAAGACATTACAACTGATACTGCCAAAGTACAAAGGATAATAAGAGAATAACATGAATGATTATGTGCCAAGAAACTGGATAACCTAGAAGAAATAGATAAATGTCTAGAAACATACAATCTACCAAGACTGAAACATGAATAAGTAGAAAATCTGAATGGATCAATAATAGGTAAGGAGATTGAATCAGTAATTAAAATCCTCCCAATGAATAAAAGCTCAATATTAAATGGTTTCACTGATGGATTCTATCAAACATTTAAAAATGAATTAATGCCAATTCTTCTCAAACTCTTTCCAAAAACTGAAGAGGAAGGAATACTCTCAAACTCATTTTACAAGGCCAGCTGATACCAAAGCTGGATAAGAACAATGCAAGACAAGACAATTACAGGCCCATATCTCTGATGAATATAGATGCAAGTATTCTCAACAAAACACTAGCAAACCAAATTCAATGCACATTAAAAGAATGATACACCATGATCACGTATTGTTTATCTGTGGGATGCAAGAATGGTTCAACATATGCAAATTAATAAATGTGATATACCACATTAATAGAGTAAAAGCTAAAAATCACAATCATCTCAATAGATTCAGAAAAAGCATTTAACAAAACCCAACGTCATTTCATAATAAAAAACTGGGTATAGAAGAAAGGTACCTCAACATAATGAACACTGTATATGACAAGGGGAAAGCTAACATCATACTCAGTGGCAAAAGGTTGAAAACTTTCCCCTAAGATCAAGCACAAAACAAGGGAGTCCACTCTCACCACTCTTATTCAGCATAATAGTGGAAGTCCTAGCCAGGGCAATTAAGCAAGAAAAAGAAATAAAAGGCAAGCAAATTGGAAAGGAAGAAGTAAAATTTTCTCTGTTTGCAGGCAATATGATCTTATATGTAGAAAATCCTAAAGACTCCACCAAAAAACTATTAGTGCTAATAAATGAATTCAGTAAAGTTGCAGGATAAAAAAAATCAACATTCAGAAATCAGCTGCATTTCTATACAAGAATGAATTATCTGAAAAAATACAGATAAAACAATTCCATTTACAATAGCAACAAAAAATACTTAGGAATAAATTTAACCAAGGAGGTGAAAAATCTGTACACTGAAAACTACGAGCTATTGATGAAAGAAATGGAAGAAGATACAGTGTTCATGGATTGGGAAAATTAATATTGTTAAGATGTCCATATTACCCAAAGCAATCTGTAGTTTCAATGCAATCTCTATCAAAATTCCAATGGCATTTTTCACAGAAATAGAAAAAAATTCTAACATTTATATGGTACCACAAAAGTCCCCAAACAGCCAAAGAAATCTTGAAGAATAAAAGCTGGAGGCATCACACTTCCTGATTTCAAATTATATTACAAACCTATAGAAATCAAAACAGTGTGGTACTGGCATAAAAACAGATACATAGACAAATGGTACAGAATAGAGAGCCCAGGCATAAGCCCTCACATATATGGTCAACCAGTATTTAACAAGAAGGCCAAGAATATTCAATGAGGGAGATGATAGTTTCCTCAATGAATGGGAAAGCTGGATAACCACATGCAAAGAATAAACTTGGACCCCTATCTTACACCACTCACAAAAATTAACTCGAAGTGGATTAAAGACTTAAATGTAGTCTCCTACAATATAAAACACCTAGAAAAAAATAGGAAAAAAAAGTTCCCTGACACTGGTCTGGGCAACAATTTTTTTGGATACGACTCCAGAAGCACAAGTGACAAAAGAAAAAATAAACAAGTAGGACTACATCAAACTAAGAAGTGTCTGCACAGCAAAAGAAACAATTAGCAAATGAAAATGTGACCGACAGAATGAGAGAAAATATTTGCAAACCATATATGTGATAACAAGTTAATATCCAAAATGTATAAGGAACTTTAGAACTCAATAGCAAAAGAGAAAAAAAATGATTAAAAATGGGCTGAGGACCAAAATAGATATTTTCCCAAAGAAGACATACAAATGACCAAAAGGTAGATGAAAAGATGCTCAAGATCACTAACATCAGGGAAATGCAAAGCAAAACATAACATCACCTCACACCTGTTAGAATAGCTAACATCAAAATGACAAGAGATAAAATTATTGGTGAGGACATAGAGAAAAAAAGAAACTTTGTGCACTCTTGGTGAGACTATAAGTTGGTACAGCCACTATGGTAAACACTATGGAAGTTTCTTAGAAAATTGAAAATAGAACTACCATAATATCCAGGAATCCCACTTCTGGGTATATATCCAAAGGAAATAAAATCAGTATCTCAAAGAGATATCTGTATCCTATGTTCACTGCAGCATTATTCACAATAGCCAAGATACAGAAACAACCAAAGTGTCCATCTACAGATGAATGGATAAAGAAGATGTGAGATATATACACACACACACGGAATGGAATATTGGAATATTCCGATACAACACTCTTCAGCCATGAGTAAAAAGGAAATCCTGACATTTGCAACAAAGTGAATGGACCTTGAGGGCATTATTCTGAGTGAAATAAGTCAGACTCTCTTATAAGTGGAGTCTAAAAATGCAAAACTCACAGGAGCAGAGGGTAGAATGGTGGGTGGTTGCCAGGGGCAGAGGTGAGGAGGATGAGGGAAATGGGGAGATGTCGGTCAAAGGTTACAAACTTCCAGTTATAAGAATAATAAGTTCTGGGGATCTAATGTACAGCAGCATGGCGACTATAGTTAACAGTACTGTAGTATATACTTGAAAGTTGCTAAAAGTGTAGATGTTAAATGTTCTCACCATAAAAAAGGATAACTGTATAAGGTGACAGAGGTGTTAACTAACCCTATTGTGGTAATCATTTTGCAATATATACATTTATCACCACGTTGTACACCTTAAATTTACACAATGTTATATGTCAATTATATTTCAATAAAACTTGAAAAAAGAGAAATAGAAAACTAATATGATAGCATTGTTCACTAATACAATATATTGGACAAAAGTCTCCAGTCTTAGTATTCTTCTCCAAGCATGTCTAGGCTAGTCTTGGGTCTTTATATTTCCATATAAATTATACAATCAGTTTGAAAAGTTCCTCAACAAGCACTTTTGGTATTTTGATTGGAATAAATCAATAAATCAATGTATCTTCATTTGTCTGGCCATCTGAATGTAGAGCTCTTAAGAAAACAAAATTTGTTCCCTCGTAAAGTGTTAGTTATTTCAATTTGAACCTCCTTCAATAAACTATTGGATTTCTTCCCTAGAGCATTGGCATGTGTTTTGTTACATTTAGTTCTTGATGGATTTATATTTCTGTTATCATGGACAATGATATACCTAAATTAAATATAAACTATATTTCCATCTAAATTACATTATATGATTCTTTATTGCTGGTATACAGAAATGAAAATTTTTTACTATTGATCTTATATATAACTATGTTTTAAAATCTTATTAATTTTAATAAGATTTTTCTATAGATCCTTTTGGGTTTTCTATGTAGAATATCTTAACTTTATACTGTCAAGGACCTCTAGTAATATATTGAATAGAAGGAATCATCTTGAGTATGCTTTCCTTGTTTTAATTTTTTTCTTTCTTCCTGATTCATTGTAACTTTATTGACATGTTTCATATCCTGTTTTCTGGGGAACTAGTCTCCAGATTCATGTCTTCTTTCATTTAGGGATTTTTTTCAATATTATCTTTAAATGTTTTATTTTATTTGCTTTGTTCTTTTCTCTTCCTCAGGAACATCAATTACGTGTTTATGAATAATCTTTGTTTGATTTACATACCTATTATCTTCTTCTCACTAACTTTTCCCTCTTTTGGTGTACTCCTCAGTATTTCTAAATCTGTTTTTCATGTCCCTGACAATGTTACTGGCAGATTAGCTTCTATTATTGTACTTCTAAAGTGGCTTTCATTTATTATAATCTTATTTCCTCTTCTGTTTTTTTCCCTGACCTCTCTCACTCTGCTTTATATTTCCTCTCTTGTCTTATTTCTTTCCAGTTTTCTTTTATCTCCCTTTGGGCTATTTTAATTTTGAGCTCAAAATTTTTTTAAATTATTCTAAGATCTTAAGGAAGTATTTATTTGGAATATCCTTAGGATACCTATCCGACATCTGCATTTGTAGTGTTTTATGTTTTGTCTTGTTCTCCGATATGTTGGTATAGGTCCCATTTGTACTTCTAACTCGACATTGATTGGAGATACTTCTTTGGGGGTTAGCCCTACTGGAAGAATAATGCCACCAAGGGTCAACTTAACATAAGTAGTTGTCTCTGCATCCTTCAGAAGCCCTCAACTGCCTACTCTCCCCATCGCTCTGTCCTTGAGCAGTGTCTCCTTAGTTCTTTCTATATTTCTCTCTATCTCTCTGCAACCTCTGTATGCGAGCACACCCAAGCTCAGCCCTAAGATTTCCCTCCTATTCTTTGTTTTTCTAGAGGATGTCATTCAATTTCAGGAGTTTAAATACTATCAACATCTCACACAGTCTTGTACACTTTCTGGAACTACAGACACATATATCCTAATATCATCTTAATATGTCCATGCAGATGTTTAAAAAGCTTTTCAAACGCAGTGTGCCTCTGACTCCTGTTTCTTTTGCTTCCTACCCTGGAATAAGCAGTTCTGTCTGCAGTATACCCACCTTAGAAATGTCAACTGTGTCCTTGTTTGTTGCTCAGTCCTAAAACATCAGTGTCATCCTTGATTTCTCCCTTCCCATCACACTATATGTTCAATCCATTAAAAAAATCCACAAAAATATACTCAGATTCCAACGACGTATTACCACCTTCAATGTACCAGTCATATTCCATCTGATTATTATAATAGTTGCCTAACTTGCCTTTCTACAGACTATTCTTCATGCAACATCAACACAATTGTTTTAAAATAGGGAACAGATCAAGCCTTGGCCAAGCTCCATCCAGTAACTCTTCATCTCATTCAGAATAACATTAAGATCTTGGGTTGGGCTACAAAGTCCTCCATGGTTTGAACTCCCTCTCCATTACTGACCCCATGCCTGCCATGCTGACCCCTGTATTATCCCTCAAACAGCCCAGTCTTGCTCCCCTTGCTCTTGCATTTCCAATTCCCAGACTGCTCTTCCTGTAGATATCTGTGTTGCTTACCTCCTCACCGCCTTCAGATTTTGCCCAAATATTATCCTATTAGGTCCTTGACTACTCGGTATAAGATAAGAATGGTTTGCCATAAACAGTAGAAATCCATTCCTCCTCTGTTTTATTTCTCTCTATGGCACTTATCACCATCAAATATATGAGATATCTATATGTTTGTTTACCATCTATTCCTCCCACCCCCTGTAATGCAAGGTCTATAAGAGCAAACACTTTGTCTATTTTCCTTGCTTCCTGAGCTCTTCTAGGCCCTCCATGTTTGTTGAATGATCAATTAATCTTTTCAGCATTATGCATCCCATGATTTTTCATTGAGCAGCTTATCAGTGGGGAATTCTAAAAGGTCTTTGTAAGACATGAGGCTAGGTGCAGTGATTTAGGGTTTCTCTTTTGTTAGCAGTATGGCTGCTCTCTTTCTTACTGATATATCAATAGTCTGTTCCATAGAACATGGCCTGTCTCTATGAGGCCTTCTTCAGTGTCACCACCTTCACTCTCAGTCTGAACTATGTTCAGGGATGCATCTCCAGACTGCTACCTCCTTACCCCAACTGATTCACACACACATACACACAGTATTGGTCCAAGTCAGAAGTTTCTGGCCTGCAAATTTTTGCAAAACTCTGAACCTTAAAAAAGAATTGTAGATATGTACAAGTTCTTTTGGTGTTCTAATTTCATCACCATTTCACTATAGCTTCTTTTCTTTCTGGTGTTGGCAGACTTACTGTTGCTTCCTACTTTTCATGATTTTTAAAAAATTTTTGCTTTTCCCTTAACATCCCATTGCTTCCAAAGAGGAATGAGTGCTAAAAATATCTTTACTTTCCCATATTACGTCATTTTTAAAAGTAGGATCACACATAGATTTCTATTTAAATGAGTTAAATTCATACCCATATTCTTATAATTCACTGTTCATGATCACTGAAATAAAAATGTTTGTAAGTATTACATATTTTACAACAGAAATACATGGTCTTTTTTTGATTAAAATTAGTTTTTACTTCGCATCCATTGCCACGTTTAATCATTAAGTAATGAACAATTTTTAGAACAAGCAAGTTTTGCAAAATTTGATGTATACTAATTCCGTAAAAAGGTAATCTGTTAATATAATTGTCTGCAAATGAAGTGCTGGGGAAATCTTTGGAATAATTACCTTATGTAGGTCACTAAACTCTGAAAAATGAAAAATACAATTCAATATTTTAAATGTAAATAGAGTATTTTCCTTCATATGCATCCCTATATAGTCCATGTAGATTGATCCAGTTAATTGCATTCTTAACTTTCAGTTTTTTCCTCTTAGCATTGAATTTTTAGTAGGTACACATCTCCCATTGGTTCCTAATCAGGTGAAGAATCAGGAGCATGGGCAAGACAGTATATGAAAACAGCATAGACTTTTGGTTTCAGCTTCAAAATATAAAGAACTAGGAAGTTGTTACTCTTGTCTTTACAACAAAAAGAGACATACAAACTAAAAATTATCTTTTTTCACCCAATAGAGAAATGAGGTCACAGGGCAAACCATAATCCAAGAATCTGGAGAATCAGGTGTATCCAGAGAGATATAACACACAGAATTTTCTTACGTGGAACAGAAGTTGATGGATGCCATAAGCCAGCAGAAAAACTAAAATGGTAATTTTGACAAATTTCTTGAAGTTGAATGTACACTAGCATGAAAGTGAAGAGCCCTTCAGAGCTGCAGACACAGGGGTTCGCCAGGACATTTGCAGACTTTTCCTCCAACTACCCACTAGGTTCTCATGAGGAGAATCTGAGAAAATTCCCAAAGTGGCCCTAGCAGGAGCAGAAGAATGTAGCTAACATGAAATCTTCCAAGACCTTTGGCCTAACAAAGGCCTGAATTCCAGGCTGAAAGGACTTCACCAGATGGCAATTCTGAAACCTTACTCCAGATGAGGGAAGGGAAATCCACCCTATTCCAGTCTGCTCCAGCTTTCCTATCTCATCTACAGGGGAAAAAAATTCATAGTCAACAGGGACAGGGATTCAAGGAAGCAGACTGGAAAAGCTATAGCCAGAGATAAAATAAAATCATATAAACTGCTCAGTTAGAGCCAAAGAAGGTAGAAAAAAGGGGGGAAAAGAAACAAAAATATAACAAACAGAAAAGAATTACAAAGATAGTAAATTCAATCTAGCTATACCAATAATTACTTTAAATGTGAATGGTCTAACCATACTAGTTAAAAGATAGAGACTGTAAGAATGGATTAGAAGAAAAGAAAACAAACAAACTTCAACCACACACTTTCTACAAGAGAACCACTTTAAATATAAAGATTCAAGTGAAATAAAGGGATAGAAAAAATACCATCCTAACATTAATTGAAAGGAAGCTGGAGTAGCTTTATTAATTTGAGACAAATCAGACTTCAAAACAACGAAGAATACCTGGGATAAAGAGAGATATCACACAAAGGAAAAGATGTCAATTCTACAAAAAGTTCTAACTAGTTCAGTAAGACAAGAAAAAGAGATAAAAGATATACAGATAGGAAAGGAAGAAATAATTTCTCTTTATTCACAAATAACATGATTGTCCATGAAGAGTCTACAAATAAATGTCCTGTAGGTAAGAAGTAGGTTTAGCAAGGTCACAGGATACCAGACTTTTATACAAAATTAACTGCTTTCCTATATATTAGCAATGAACACTTGGAATTTTAAATAAATAAAAACCAATACCATTTATAATAAATAGCACTCCCCAAAATTAAGTAGTTAGGTTGCACACCTAACAATATATATACAGGATCTGTATGTGGAAAACAACAAAGTACTGATGAAAGAAATCAAATAATATCTAAATAAAAGCAGAGCTATTCCACGTTCACTGATTGGAAGGTTCAGCATTGGTAAGATGTCAGTTCTTCCCAATTTGTTCTATAGATTCAATATAATATCAATCCAATTGCCAGTATTTTTTGGAGATATGACAATCTGATTCTAAAATTAATATAAAAAAGCAAAGGAATAAGAATAACTAAAATGATTTGATAAAGAAGCATAAAATCAGAGGACACACATTACCTGACTTCAGGACTTGCTGTAAAGCTACACTAATTCCAGACAGTGTGGCATTGCCTAAAGAATAGATATGTAGAGGAAGAAAACAGAATAGGAAACCCACACTATATAATGAAGAAGTAAATCCACATTACTACAGTCAACTGATTTTTACAAATGTGGAAAGGCAAGTCAAAATATAAAGAATAGTCTTTTCAACAAATGATGCTGAAAATATTTGAAGTCCACACGCAAAAAATTGGATCCAGACACAGATATAACACTTTGAACAAAAATTAAGTCAAAATGAATCATAGAATCAACTAGGAGAGCAAGGGATTCCAAGATGGAATGCAAAATGTGACAAACTAACTACATGAAAAGTGTGTGACATAACTTTACTAAAGGAGGTGAGGAAAATTAGGTCTTGATCTAAGTGATTTTGGTAATAACTGGTCATTGTAAGAGAAAATCCCAAAAGAAATATAAATAGCACTGTAGTTGGCACAATTGTTTCTCCTGATGATTTAGGTTAACAATTCTGAAACCAATGCATGTGTATACTGGAATTGAACAAAAAAATAAATGATGGCAATGGTGGAAGCCAGGTTTCTCATTGCTGGAATGACAGATAACAATTCAACAAAGTGGAAGGCTAGAGTGAACCATATGCTGTAAGATTAGTGCTATAGACATCAATAGGTTTAGCTTAATATAGATGGATGGAGTGTATATGGATGGGGTGTATTTATATACACATTAATAGATTGTGTGCATTCAAATGTTAGTATACATACATATACTTCCTTACTCTGTGGAGAAGGCCGATGAGTAACGATACTCCACTAGCAATGAGCTAACCCAGCACCAAGATCTTAGTTTATAATACTATTCTCCAAGGAAAGGAACCAGGGCTCCTTGAAGAAATCTCTGATTCTTTGGTTAGGGCAAGAAATATATAAGATGAACTTGGAGCATCTATAGTGACCAAAGTAAAGATGTGTTAAAGAAAATCAAATGATAAAGGAGTATATCAAAGGGAAATAGGGCCAACTCAAAGAGCTCCTTAATGCTCAAAGCTGGAACAATTTGAGAAGCAAAATAAATAGAACGGTATTGAATTATGACCTAAGTATAAACTAAATATCCATGAATCCATCCTGATATAAATAAATGATTGATTAAATAAATAAATGCTAGATAAGGGACAAATCTCCCATGAAAAATATTACCAAATAATTTATGTAGATACTTTCTCCTCAAGGAGGTCAAACATACCTTCCCATCCCGAAGGTAAGTGCTGTACTTAATAACTTGCTTCCAAAAAGTACACTACAAAAAGAGGGAGAGGCAGTAATTTTACAGTGAGGATACTTAGCACACACTATCTTATCTTCAGCAACAAGTAATGTTGATGTACCCTTAATGTGATGTGTTGAGAATGACATCTCATCTCTATAGTCTTTCTCCCAAAACTCCTAATACCAGTCTAACTATGAGAAAAACATCAGAGAAATGCAAATTCAGACACATTTTATAAAATGACTGAATAGTACTCTCAAAACTGTCAAATTTACTAAAAACAAAGAAAGTCTGAGAAACTTTCGCAGCCAAGAAAACCTCAGGAGATATGATGACTAAATGTAATGTGGTATCCTGGATGGGATCCTTGAATAGAAAAATGATATTATGGAAAAAAAACTAATGAATCTGAATACTTGGAGTTCACTTAATAATAAGGTATCAATATTGGTTCATTTGTTTTGACTAATGTACTATATAAATTGAAAGAGCTGTTAACAGAGAGACCTGGGTGTGGAGTGTACAGGAACTGTCTATATTGTCTTGGTAACTTAAAACTATTCTAAAATAAAATGTTTATTTAACTTTTAAAAACAACATGATTCAGAGACAAGCAATCAAGTTTATGTTAAATGTACTGAAGTAAATATTTTTATAATTTATCAAGGTATGAATAAAGCATTTATTGTAGTGGAGGTATATGGTTTTTCTATCTCTCATTCTGTCGTATGGGAAACTGCTCTCTCTCACTTCATTCAGTCCTGGTGAGGCTGTTAATTATTGTCTTTGGCCCTCTCCTACAATGATTATGTAATCCACTCCTGGCCAATTGGGGCAATCTATTCCTTTGTCTGTAGTGATTGCAAACTAATAACTTTTATTGAAGCTATCTAAGATATAAGGTTTCAGGGCAAATGAGTAGTCAAAAATTTGGAGAAACACAGGCACTGGTAGGCATTTGCTTATTCAAGCATCTGCTTACTTGAGACAGACACCAGCAAACACTATCTAAGCCAGCAAGACTATTCAGCAAGAAATGTTTGCCAAATTGCTAAGTGCTAAATGTGGGGTAGCATGAAAGTTTGAAGTGTCTGGGGGCTACAGATATAAGATCTTCTCATCCTCCTGCAGGTTTTTTCATCCAGGAACTCCACCAGGCTTTCAAAGAGAAGATCAGGAAGAATCCTGAGAAAGCCTCTCTGGTGGTGCAACCTGTGGGGGGGCATCAGTATCCACTTCCAAAACTCTACCCAGGCCCATATTGCTAGGTACCCTATAAAACAAATGCATTGGTATACAGGGAGAAGGGCAACAACAGCTGTTAGATTAGGCCACCTGTGGAAACTACTGCATCTGTGGGAGGGGAACTGGAAAATAACAAAAGCTCTACCACTAAGAGAGAGGCAGGAATACTGGCTAGGCCCACCACTACATCTGGAGGAAGCACAGGAACACTTGTGAAGGTCACGTCTGAAGAACTAATTTCACAAACTCTGCCTAAGACTGGGTCTTAGTCAAAACATCAGATAACACTCCACCCTTCCCTGTTTCAACCATCAACATACTAATAAGCACTGAGTAAGAACAATAGTGTAATCCAGGTGGAGCTGCAAGAGGCAGATTATCCCTAGGCAGAGTGAAAAGGGAAGACCCAAAGCCAAATCATAAGACTCAAAGTCTAGCAGGAAGAAAATTTCAAACCTGGCCCAACTTCCAACTAGATAAGCAAAAACTCTCACCCTAAAGGCCTAGGAGGATGAAAGGCAAGCTCATGTCCAAGTATACAAAACATTTACCTTAGTTTCTACTATTATATACAATGTTTGGCTTCCAAATAAAATGGCAAGTCTTATAATAAACTAAGAATAGCAGTCTGAAGAGACAAAACAGTCATTAGAAAGAGAACCAGAGATGAAAGAGGGTGTTTAAAATAATCATTTATATTTTAAATTCTGTAATGGAGAAGGTAGACAACATGCAAGACCAGATAGGTGATTTCAGTGAATCACTGGAAACTATAAGAATGAATCTTGCACAACCAGAAGGACCTACAACTAGAATATACAACTATGTGCTTGGGGGCTTTGGGGAGAAGAAAAGGAAGAAGGAAAAAAAGAAGATTGGCAACAGATGTTAGCTCAGGTGCTAATCTTAAAAAAAATTCCTTTAAAAAAAAAGAATGAATCTAATAGAAATGCAAGAAATCGAAAGCCCAGTAGGAGAGAAGAAGCATGTCTTTGATGGGTATATCATTAAATTCATCACAGCCAAAGAAAGAACCAGTGAGCTTGACAACAGGTGAACAGAAATTATCCAATCTGAAACACAGAGAAAAGTGAGTTAAAAAATTAGAACAGAGAAACCAAGAGCTGTGGAACAATAACACACTGTCTAACATTTGCCATATTGCCAATTCTGTATTCAAGCCAGCAAAAGCATGTCAAATCCTTCTAGTGTCTCAAATCTCTGAATTCCCCTTTTAGAACCAGCCAGAGAAAACTCTCCACTTTTAAAAGCCTCATGTGATTACAAAGGCCCACTCAGATAACTTCCATATTTTAAATTCAACTGTGCCATATAAAATAACCTAGTCATGGGAGTAAAATACATCAGATTCATGGTGCGGAAGATTATGTAGAGGGTGGAAAATTTTGGAGGCCATCATAGACTTCTCCCTACCACAACTGAAAAAACTCTCATGGGCTGGTGAAGGAAAAGGATACGACACAAACAATCAAATCAGGAATAAAAGAGGGGCACAACATTACTTGGTGATAAAAGAATTAAATCAAAAATGCTATGCCAATAATTCTACAACTTAGGTGAAATGAACATATTCCATGAAAAACAAAAACTACCAAAACTTACTCAAAAAGAAATAGATAACCTGAATAAACTTGTATGTATTAAAGAAGTTAAATTTTTATTTAAAGACCTTCTGAAAATATAACTCTAATCACAGTTTCACCACCAAATTCTATCAGGCATCTAAGAAAGAAACAGCACCGATTCTAAACAAACTTATCCAAAAAATAGAACAAAAGGAAACTTTTCCCAACTCATTCTATGAGGCCTGACTTACCAATAGCAAAACCAGACATAGATTTTAGAAGAAAAGAAAAGAAAGCTAATGAAGGCTAGTATCCCTTATTAATGTTACACAAAAATCGTCAACAAAATAAGAGCAAATTTAATTCAGCAAAAAACACATATAAAACACACAAGAGGACAAGAAGCAGTCATTCCAAGAATGCAAGGTTGGTTCACATTCAAAAATCGATGTACTTCAGCATATTAACAGGCTAAACAGAAAAAAATATATGATCATTTAGGAAATGTAGAAAAATAATTTGATGAAAGAAAACGTCCATTTATGATAACAACTTCCAGAAAACTAGGGATAGAAGGGAACTTCATTAATCTATAAAGGACATCTACAAAAAAAACCACACACACACACGAACACAACTGCTAACATAATTCCCTCTAATTGAACATAGGCTATTCTTAATGACTTCTAATGGGTAGAAAATTGAAAGGGATAAATTTGTAACTTTACAGTGGAGAAATCTGCCAGAAAGCACCCTAACCAAGTGAAGAAGGTTAACATCCCCTGTAATAAGTAATGTTGATATCATGTAATCCCTGATGTTACGTGATGAAAAATGTCTAATTTCATCATGAGAAAACGTCAGGAACAGCTAAGCTGATGACATTAGACAAAGTATTTTACAAGTAGTGTTAAAAAGTGTCAAGGTCAATCTGTTTTTCATAAAGCAAATTGTCACAGATTGGAAGAGACTAAGGAGACATGAAAACTAAATGTGACATGATGTCTTGGACTGGGTCTTAGAATAGGAAAAAGACATTAATGGAAAAATTGGTGAAATCTTAATAAAGGCTCTAGTTTAGCTAACAGAGTTTTGCCTATGTAAATGTCTTAGTTTTAATAACCTTGCCATAGCTATGTAGGATGTTAACAGTAAGGGAGAGTGAGCAAAAGGTAAATGAGATGTTTCCATATTAACTTTACAATTCTTTTGTAAACCTCAAAGTTTTTCAAATGAGAAATAAAAAAACAAAACCCCTGTGAATTTATAATCCCATACCTGCAAAAATAGCTTCCAAGAGTAAAGGCAAAATACTTCCTCAGACATATAAAAGAATTCATCACCCACAGACTTGCACTACAAGAAATGTTAGAGAAAATCTTTCACACAGAAAATTAATAAAAGATAATAAATGGACACACGGGTTTACACAAATTAAATGGCCAGCCCTGGAAACGGAAACCATATAGGTAAACGTAAGATTTATTTGCTTGGTATTTAAATCTCTTTAAACAAAAAAAAAATAATAATGTAGTATACGGTATACAACAGATGTAAAAGTAAAATGTATGACAACAATAGCACAAAGTATTGGAGTGGAGAAATAGAAGTATACATTTGTAAGATTCTTATACTGTACATAAAGTGTTGAAACATCATTTAAAGATAGCCTGTGATAAATTCAAGATGTATACTATAAGCCCTAAAATAAACTTCTAAAGCAAGTCAAAGAGTTATATCTAGAAAGTTAACAATGGAGATAAAATAGAATCACAAAATATGTTCAATTAATACAAAAGAAGGCAGAAGAAGAGAAAAATAATGAACAAAAATAGATTGGACAAATGGAATAAAAGAGCAAAATGATAAATTTAAAACTAAACATGTCAACAATCACACTCAATGTGAATGGTATAAATACACCAATTAAGGCAGACTTGAATAATTATCTTGAAATCGAAAAGATAATTAAAAACACTATCAAAGAATAAATCAAAAAATAAATTAGAAAGTATTTTAACTGAATTAAAATTATATTGAATATAAATGTTGAATGAAAATGAACTTAGCGAAAATTATCAATGGTTCAGATTCAGACTTTGTGCTAAATTTGATGAACTTCATTTATCAAAACTATCTGATTTTTATTAAATACAAGTCATATGCTGGCCCAACCTTGAGCTTGGCCTTTGTTTTAGAGTGCTCTGTTGCTGGTGCTTGTGCACCAGACCCATGCTACCTCACCTTGTTACTACTGGGCTCCTATGGATCCGTGTCGTCTAAAGTCAATGCCTCAGAGTGCTTCAGCATGGGCAAGAATGTGGGTAGGAAAATCATCTTCTAAAAATGTCATCTTTGTCATCTTCTAAAAGTGGACATTTTCTCAACATACCATCACACTCGATTCTCTTACTTGTAGGTGACTCAGTATAGTAAATCAGAGATATAACTAAAATTAAAACTTCTAGTTTCTCATTCCCAGGTCTTCCAAGATACTTTCACATTGCCAATCAATACAGAGCTTGGGAACAGCTACAAAGCCTGAAGAATGCAGATGAGGAGAGTTGAGCTGGGATATTTCATAAGTATATTTTACTTTGCATAAAATCTTTTCAAAGCCTGTGTCCTAAAAGGCTTTGGGAATTTTCACAGCTGATGGAATCCCTTCAAATTCAGTGTCAGAGAAGAATTATCAGTTAGGAAGCCTGATTTAAATATATCACAGAAGAATGAGCCTCTTTTGGGATAGAACTCATTACATCTGTGATGAGGGTTTAAAATGGATTTGAGGTGACTGATTTTGAGACTCTAAAAAGCAGCCTCAAGGAATAGCCTCATGAGCAGTCCATAACAGTCTGCAGGGAATATTTAGGGAGGATTTCTGGGACTTGCTTTGAATAAGAGAATCTCTGTTCCTGGCACATCATTGTAGTTGTTGTCTGCACTTTTCAGAGACAAACATGCTATCATCCCTTTCAACATTTAGAAACAGGCGTCGATTCTTATTTTGATCAGACAGCTTCCCCAAACTAAATCTAAGGTCCCATTTTACATTTTCAACCTAATGTATTATAATATTTTAATTTTTTAATAGCAAATACGAATGAAGGCTGCAAGTTATCAAAAATGATGGACAGGGTGATATTATTAATGCAGACAATCAGACTGTGGTACTGAACTCCATAGATTTTGCACACTATTACCTTAGCTTGATAAAACAAATGAATGTATTGTAAAATAAAAATAAATGAGATCATGGAGTAAGCTGGGAAGATTCTTAGGATTTCAACTGACAGGTGAGACTTAACAGAGAAGATGCTTCCAGGAAGGGCAGATTTTAGGGAGTTGGAATTTAAGGAGCTCTTTATTTAACACATGTTTATGTTATATCTGTGCTGGCCCTTGGGCCTCTGTCCACAGATCTACTAATGGCTGAGTAGGTTAACCAAGTTACTGCCCTGGTAGGAACTGTTGTGGACTCTGTTCCTCCCCTGCCTCGCTTACTTTTTTGGTCATATTCTCAACACCTGCCAACTTTGTGATGTACTTTTTAACAGTTTTGTTCTCTGTGCTTATCAGAATTGCTGGTATATTTACTCATCCATCATCAGAACTCTTACTTTGTAGAGAAGTAGTATAGCATGATATTTAAGAGCACAGCCACAGAAACTGTACTGCCTGGATTTTGGCTAGGTGGCTCATCTCTCTGTGCCTTATTTTCCTTATCTGTGAAATGGGAATAATAATGGTATCTATCTCTTATGGTTGTTGGGAGGATTAAATAAGTTAATAATTGTAAAGCACTCAGAACAGGGCCTAGCAGAAGGAAGCTGTCAGCACATGTCAGCTGAGTTTCTAAAGTATGATGATGTTGTAGACACTATGTGTCACTTTTGGTCTTTTTCAGAATAAAGGTGGAGGGAAATTCATAATTTTTATCTAATTTCTTCAATAAAGGTTACAAGCTTAATTGA
The DNA here is from genome assembly GCF_041296265.1 of Equus caballus. Lineage (NCBI taxonomy): Eukaryota > Metazoa > Chordata > Mammalia > Perissodactyla > Equidae > Equus > Equus caballus. The sequence goes on along the minus strand of NC_091684.1, from coordinate 124,665,753 downwards.
TGCTAACACTCACTACTTTTCAAAAGTCTAAGAAGACTTACCACTTCTTACATGGAAATAAACATTTCCATTAAAACAAAAGTTTATATCAAAAGGGAATTAGCTTTTGAAAACAAATGTAAGACTAATCCTCAGATTGGAGCTGAACATTTTTTTGTTTCTGTGTGTGAGTGTGCTACTCATCAATGACCATGGTGTTTATAGTCAGTGACTTATCTTTAGAATTAGAGCTATGGTTTCAATACCGGAGGATATGAAGACAAAAATGAGTATTAGGGAGCCAATCTCCCCTGTGGTCTGTATCTTGTTTCCTGAGACTCCTTCTCAGGAATTTTCTATCTGTGATCAATTAGTGCTTAAAATGGGAACAAGCAACGACTTCATCAAATCTGGGTTCTCAATATTTTAGAATTATTCTTATATCTTGGTATCAAATTAAATCCTGAAAATTCTAAAAATTGTCATAATGTGCAATTATAGATATGAAAAAAGTATATTTCAAGCCATATGAGGCTAGTAATCTTGGGATGATGAAAGCATTGTGCTCAGTACCATTATAACTGACCAGACTTGTTTGATAATATAGGGGAAAAGGGATAATTTCACCGGCCCTTCCCTCTGATTCTTATGGCTGGTCAAATAATTAAAAAGTCAGGTTAGCTGGAGAAAATAAAATAAAGTTTACTAACATGTATACATGGGAGAAACCCAGGAACACTGAACAACTCACCACAATGGCCAAAGTTGCTGCCGTAAATATCATATTCAGCTAAAGACAAAGGAGGATACTGAGGGTAGTGGTTTGGGACTTCAAAGGGGAGGAAGGCAATTCACATAGAGATGTAAAAGCAAATATTTGTTAGATAACTTCTACTGAGTCACCTGTAGAGAATGTAACCCAAGGGACAGAATTTTGAGAAGATGGGTTTTGGTGCCTTTCTTATCACACCTATTTTACATTTTACTATAGTTATCTTGTGATATTACCTCCTTCCTGGATCAGGCATTCTATGTTAAATTCCTATAGACAATTTGGAGGAAGGCCAAATTTTCTCCTGAGTCTTCTGAGCCTTCATAGTCTTCAGCACGAAATAATCCGCATATCAGAGTGGCACATCTTGGGGTGGCCTGACTTGAACCCCATCAATAAGAAAGTCCTAATGGGCAGATATCATTTTCCTAAATGATAATCAAAGGCTAGACCAAGCCCAGCCATATCTCAAAAAGGTGATGATGCCTGTCATATGAACCAGTAGACAAGTCAGGTGGATGGAATACTGGAAATCCATAATGATCCCATGAAAACTATAAGGCTGCCATCTTTCTGATACTGTATATGCTTCTAAGGGAAAAGCATTAGATTGCTCTTAGATTTCTCCAAAGCAACAGTTAAGGCCATAAGACAATGGAACAGTGACTACAACGTTCTGAGGGAAAGAAACTGTGACTCAGCCAAGATAAAATTAAAGAATAAAGGTATGGTCAAACATTCTTAAACATGAAAGAAATCAAGAAATACAGAACTCATGGGTCTTTCATGGAAGAAATAACTTAAAAATAAAATCCACTCAATTAAGAATTGGCTCAAATTAAGAACTCAGGGAGGAAGGGAATATTATATCATGGAGCTTGGTAATCACTGAATTTACTTCAATATAGAAATGCAAAACAACTTTGGAAAATATCATTCAACAAGATAAGTTGAAATGTATAGACTCTAACAGTGTAAAAAATCACAATGTAAGCAATGTGTATCCAATATGGGATATTAATGAGAGGAGATCTTAGAATGATAGTGTCTCTGAGAAAGAGAAAAACAGTCTCTGACTTTTGGGAGCTGGCCTGGTACTACTGGCCAGGGCTTGGTGTTGCCAGGAGCTGGCCTGACACTCACAGATGGGCATATGGTAGCATCCAAATCAGAGCCAAGCTCTACTCCCTCAAACCTTCCCCCAAACTCTTAGATCCTATAATAATTCCTTTATCTCCTTTTTACTGAGACGTACCATGGTTCCCATAGTGTGTGTTTTTCCTCACTACAATGGGTAATAACCACAACTGTTCAACTGTAGTTGTGTCTTGATGACCTCTGGATGGAGAGTATTGACACCAGCTCGTTTATCATAGTGTCAGGCCTATGGATTCTATCTAACATTGGAGCATATAGCTAATAATTAGTCTAACTCTGAAACTTTAACAAAAATATTTTTCTTAATTCTAGAGAGACATTTTAGGAAATAATATATTTGGTAATGAAAAAGCATTTATTTGAAGTTTTAATTTCTCTGTGTCCTCTTTCATAAATAAATGACAAGCAATAGGATATATTGGAGTAGATGAGGAAGCCATTTGGTGTAAAACTAATTTGGCCTGAATTTGTTTTTCCAAAAGGGCCTGACGTGGCCATTGAGCATGCATTGTATATCTGCTTTAAGTATTTACTGTGTCTCAAAGACAAGAACAATGACCCTAAAGATAAAGATGTAACTTTCTCTGCATCTGCATTTCCTTAAAGATAAACATCTCTCCCTAGGCTAGGGGCTGATTGCTGACCTGCTGTGTTCATAGAATTGAAGAAATGTGTGACTGTTGTAAAAGGGACAGTCCAATCATATATGATACATGTTCTTTGATGGTATATAACCACTCTGTGCACTCCCACTTCTTTGGAGTGCTCCATTCATTTATGAAAGCACCTTCTTGGGCTGTATGGACCTCAGATCCAGCTCATAATTAACTCACTCCAATTTTGATTTATAGATTGGTTATGGATTATTTGCATCAACATCTCTACCTATTTTCTACTAGAATCAAGGAAAATTAAATTACTACTTAATTTTGAAAATAGAATTGAGACTATAAAATTGTTATAAAACATATCTACATTTCTATGTCCACATATTGGTCTACTAATCTACCTGTGTGATTCATCAAACACTGCTTTGGAAGACATCTACTTAATATTAGCCATGGCTTTTACTAGGAGATAAAACTGAATTTTTAAAGAAACTCTCTTCTTTGTACTTTTCTTCAATTTTGAGGACTTTTAAAAAATATGACAACAAATTTACAGATGAAAAGAATATGTCTTATGTTAAAAAAAAACCCTAAAAAATCTGGAAACACACAACAAAATATTAACAATTGGTGGAGGATGGAGATTTATTCCTTTATTTTACATATTTTCCTGTGTTTTTTAAGTTTTTTAAAATAACAATATTTTAAAACGTGTGGAACATGCACAAATAACTTAAGAAGAAAAGGAAAATATGCTAATAATGAGAGCAAAACCACCATTATGATTTTGTTATATCTGATTTCAGAACACATCCATGCCCCAACAAACACATGAGGGGTCACAGAGGATTTTATACAATTATTTTTGCCTATCATTTTATTGTAAGCAATTTTACATATTCAAAATACTAATTGTTCAAAATACTTATACAATACAAATAACTCTTTCTCTTTGGAGCCATTGAACAGTTTGTGAATAGAAGACACAGAATCTCATTGATATCAGACACTTCAAATAGCAGGTGTGGTGCCAAAGGCCAGTCTTTATACGAAAAAATTAAATGCAGACATATTTTTGCCAGTGGTCCCTTCATCAACACAAAGAACAATATAAGTATCCATCTTAAACAAATAGCTGTTCTACTTTAGCAAAACAAATTTCTTTATAAAGCAAACAATATCATTCCATTGAATCTGTGGGGGATCAGAATTGGCCACCTCAAAATGTGTCTCTTTGGCTTCATTATTTTTAAGAACAAAGACCCTGAAACAAACTTTGATCTTCCCCCTAACTGCCTAAAACAAATTTAAGATAAAAGGCCTCTCCCCAGGACAGGCCATCACCATAGATAACTCTGGGTATTGGTAGACTGTGAGGGTCCTTGCTAAGCCCATTCTTATCTACCAAACATTTGCTTTTCCATCTCCATGTGAATTGCCGTTCTCTCCTTTGAAACCACAAACCGCTATCCCAACACCTTCTTTTGTGTTTAGCTGAAGATAATATTTAACGGAATAGCCTCTGCCATTTTGGTGAGTTGCTCAGTTTTCCTGGGTTTCTCCCACGTGTACATGTTATAAAGTTTTGTTTGACTTTTCTCTTGTTATTCTGTCTCATGCCAATTTAATTCATAGCCCAGCCAGAGGACCTAGAGTGGGTAGAGGAAATATTTTTTCTCCCCTAAGTTTGATGACTTGGATGGGATAAAACTTCATTGGCTGGATGCTGCTTGCTCCTAGACTACTGCAGCTGAGAGATCCTGGACCCCTGACAAGAGCTGGCAGGAGGTAAGAGTTCTTACCACATCAGTCTCCCAGATCTCTGCCTGCAGGGTCCACTAGAAGGGGAAGTGGTGAGTTTTTTTGCTTTTCTAAATTTGGATTAGCAGGAGGAAATGTTGGTGAAGCTAGCATCTTGGACTCAGTGACTCTAGGATTTGGTTGAGTACTCATTTTTTATTGATCCCTTTACTCCCAGAGACGGTCACTATTTTTCCTTGTCTCTGTCTTTCTGTCATTTGTCATAAAAAGGAAAAATCATAGGGCAAGATGCAGGCATCTCTATAAGCCTGTTGTCTCTATAAGCCAGTGAAGTTTTATCCCATCCAAGTCATCAAACTGTAGGGGAGAAAAATCATTTCCCCTACAGGTCCCCTAGGTCCCTCTGGCTGGGCTATGAATTAAATTGGCATGAGAGAGAATAACAGCCAGTTTGTGGGTTATGAGGTTTTTTCTTTTTTCTTGTTCTGTGTCTTGAGAGCTTGGCTTTGTGGCCTTTCTGGTCTCTGCTATCTGGAGAATGCGTGTACCAGCACACATCTTGGCAGGCAGTCAAGTAGACTGTGGTTCTGGGACACACTCTTTGTCAGTCTGTGTCAGCTCTCAGGAGAGTTTGTCATAAGGGGTCCCAATTGCTTTCATAAGAGGTCTGTGTCATCTTAACCTTCATTGCCTGTTGTGAAGTGAAGGCCTTTGCTTTCCTTGACTATTTTTGGGAGTGAACTTTCTGGATCTCTTTTGGGGATGCCTCTTGCATTAAGATTCTACTCATCAATGTGGCTAGATGATGGACTATTTAAATTTGAAAAACTTCTAGGCCGGGGAAAAATTTTGTGAGAACTTTCATCATAATTTTTATTGGGGTCTATGAAAAGGCCACAGTAAAAAGGAATACATGAAAATAATGACTAGCCTTAAGTCCCTGACTCAGGTTACAATTAAATTGAGAAAATACAAAAGTATAAATGTTGATAAGATCATAAAATTTGGAATGTTTGAGCTGATTTTATATAGTTTATATCGACTGTTACTGTACCAGTTCATTTTTGCTCACTGCTTGAAAGTCAATCAATGAGACAATGAGATTGCAGTAGAGAAAGGGTTTTAATCACAAGGCAGCCATGCAAGGAAGCAAGAGCATAAGTCTCAAATTTGCTTCCCCAAAAATGGGGACTCAGGGATATTTATGGGGTAGGGGGACAACGTGGTCTGAAATGTGGAGATAGATGATTGGAGGTCATGGCTCTTCATAGGATGAATGCTCACAAAATGGTGATGTTAGTACAACCTGAGGGTGGGTTTTTTGGCCTCTTGTGGTCAAAAGGTTGCTTATCATACATCTGCTGGGCCCAGTTGATGAGTTGGTTGTCTCAACTGGCCTGGAGTGGACAAAGGGGTTTTAATTCCTGAAATGGTAATGGTGACCCAGGCTCCATGGAGAGGTTGTTTATAGGAACCTAGTAGGAGTCAGACAGCATATTGCATAATCAGCACAGTTAACAATGAGTGGGTTAAACAGCTAAAAGCTATAATCAGTAACTGCAAAAAGGAAAAAACACTTTAGTTCCTAGCTACTTAATCATCAATGGCTAACTGTTTTCAGGTTTCAATCCCCCTATCCCTTGGTCATTCCTTTTTCTTGAGGGATTTGGGGGTGGTAACCAATCTAGCTACTTCCTGCTAAACTGGGGCATAGATCTGTTTTAGAGGAATGAAACCGTTCAGCACTCATTTGGAAATATTCTCTTGTTCCTGGATTCAGGTTGACATTTTCATTATTAGAATTTGTACCTTGCTCAACAGTTTTGGAACAACATCAAAGGTGTATTTTATAATCAAGTATCTGATCAGAAGGATGAGAAGTACAGACAACCCAAATTTTAACAGTCCTTGAAAAATAGACCTAATCCCAGTGGGGCCTCCATCTGATCTCCAGGTCAGGGCAGACATCTGGTCTTAGTTTATGATAGTCTTTTGTTTTACTGGACATGCATCAGAGACCAGAGCAATGCCCTATATCCTGACCTTTCAGTTGTCATTGATGATGGCTATCAGCATAGACTCTCTGCCTAGGGGTCATCACAATCCTAAGGAACTCAAAAGAACTAAGTTATCAACTTACAGCAGCTGGGAGGAGCCATAAAATTTACAGAGCACGTCTGAGTTAGTTAATCAGAGATCATTCAAAGTTACAGTTTGGTTTCTTTTCTACAAAAATGTCTGGCTGAGAATGCTTTCCCTATGCAAAATTACAAGACCAAGACCTATTGATAAATTCCTAATGAAAGCTATGATTAGAAGTGTAAGAGTTGATGGAATTCAGATGAAATTTTGTAAAAAAACTTGATATATTTTTGGGCTTTATGTGAAGTGATTGCATCTCTCTTTGCATGAATGTATCGTAGATTGTATTGTAGGGATAAACATTATGACCTATTGGGGAATGTTTTTCCCCTGCCTGACTGTAAGACAACATATGTCTCCCCTTCAGACAGTGTTAATTAAACTTACAAAAGGCGAATCAATACGGGTGCCTGAGCCCCCATAGTGTGAGATTAAAAACTAGAGGCTAATGTCAGGTGCTAAGAAAAAGGATAGTAAAAACTCCCTCCCAAAAGGTAAATTGGTCTGAGGTTAAATTGTACACTTAGAAAGAAAAGGACCTTTGTTAAATTCTTTGGGCAGAATTTTAAAGGTGTGATACATTGTCCTGAAAGTTTTAGAACTTACGAATCTTTGATTCATCTCTAAAGTTAAAAAATTCCCTGATATAAAGAAACAATTGGATGGGTGTAACTGGAGGGATGAGTCAGCTTTTTGGTCAAACTGTAATCCAGTTCTTTGGGGAACTGGAGGCAACCTTTTTTGTCTTGCAAATCTCTACAAGGCTGTAGGTATGGCTCTGGAAGCAGTTCAAAGTTCACCTGTTTTATGCCAATCCAAAAGCCTCCCCTCTTCCTCAAAATGCTCCTAGATATTGATTGAGACAAATATTGAGACATTAGAAACAGATAAGCCAAATATGCACCAGAAATTCCATCTTGAAGAAAACTTAACTGCTTTCTCTGTGCCTTTATGAGGTAGATTTTCTACTCCCATCTTCTCTAGGACCTAAGAGCCATTCTTTGAAATGCAAATGTTTCTCAGATACTAGTGAGTTTTGTATTGCATCTCATTCATAACAAAAAATTTAATGTCTCTGTCTGTGTCTACCTGTGTGTTTATTTGTGTCTATATGTATGTTACATATACATACATATATGTGTAACATTTTACCTCCAGATGGTGTGCCCAAAATTAAGAATTCTGTTTAATTGACTTAAAGTAAGTGCTTACACATCTTTCAAGTTAACGTAATATGAGATAATCTTTGGTAAGTGAAAAGCTTGTTTAAGTTTATTGGTTTGATTAAAATAGTCATGTCCTCAGGATTATCAACATTAGATATGATGCAGACATGCAGCCTGGGTTTAGTAGTTAAATAAGCTCATGTTGTCCCTGTTACAAATTTGTCAGCATAATAACTTAAAATGATTTAATAACTTCCAAAATCTCTTTGGTAATTTGAAACTTTGAAGTTTTGCTAGGTTAATTTAAATGATAAAAATTCATTGATTATTTAGATCATTTTAAAATAAGATAAGATATTAGACATTAATTACTAAATATAAGTTTATCTACCTTTGGCTTCTTATTACAGAAAAACTGAAAGGTGTTTTGGATTTATTGGTAAACATGTCTTGTGTTTTATTAAAGGATTGTACTATAAAGTAACATGTTTCTTGCTGGCAGCCGTGGCTACATCATTTGATCGGCTGTTTGACAGGGTCCAGCCCATTAACGCCGAGGGATGCAGGGTCACCCCTTGGTGAAGAATAACTGGCCAGCCCCTCACATAGTTCTGAAACCTGTGCTGCTTCTAATTGCCCTTCATTTCTTTTCCTTTCTTAACCTCCAGTTTTCACTCCTTTGGGTGGCTGCTTGGGAGGGACTACCTCCCGGGAAAATTAAATATAGTAAGAGAATGTGACCACCTACAGGTAACTTTCAAGATATTTTTCAGTTAATTAATGGAGGAGCACACAGTCCCATTTGAGACAATCAGAAAGGAATCCTGCCCAGATAAGATGTCGAATTAGGTTTATGGCCTCCATCTGGTTAATGTTTCCTTCTCCCTCCAGTTCTTTGTCTAAATATATATATATGCATCGTCCTTCTAAGTTTGTTGGTTAATTGGATGATCAAGAAGTATCTATATATTATTCTTGACCTTCTGCTTTCTGTTAAAATGTTATAGAGGTTTTCTCCTAAAAGCAATAAATAATAAATAATTGATGAGTAGAAGGGCCGAGGGGTGCAGGGATGCCCCTCGGTGAAGAATGGCCAGCTGACACCCCTGATATTTTCTGAATTATATGCATGCTTTCTAGCAAGGTTATGTCTATACTTATTTCTGTTTTTCATTCTTGAAGATATATAGTTTAGCTTAGCTTTTCAGCCCTTTACTTTACTAACAAAGTGATACTTTCTCCGGCAGTGTACTTAAGGGACTGTTAGCTCTACAATCTAAAAGACAAAGGAATGCTTCCACCCCCTAAAGGGCGTGAAAAAGTAAAGATGTTTAACTGCCCGCTGAGAATGCAGATAGCCCTGGGGATAAGACACCCTGGAGTCGCCTTTTGTTCCCATTAACCATCTACACTAATGGCGTAAATGATTGAGGGAGGCAGGGATGGCTCCACCAGGATGTAACCAGACAGACTGCTGTCCTGTCTGGAGGCCTGGACCTTCTCTCTTTGATTTAACTTTACCATGAATTACAACAGATGCCTAGGTACCTATCTCCTTTAGCTTAGAGACAACAAACACTAGTTAATTGCAGAGAAGACTACCATTAACCTTATGCTCTATAGAACAGAATGCTAATAAATATTCTTGTGTTCGTTTTTTACTTCCTTATCTCTCTGAGAATATTTGTAGAACTATTTCTGTATTAATCCTGAAAAATATATAAACGACACTTGTGCACAGTAAAGTCGGACTTGCTAACACCAACCCAAGTCTCACGACCCCTTTATTTCCCCCTCAGTCATCGCGCCATGCCGTCCATCCCTCAGGAACCTGGACTCCACCGGGGCGGGACCCTGGCAGTTTCTAAAATTATAAAAAGTATTTATAAGTTTGTCAAGCCACAGAATGGCAATGTAAAAGAAAGTATATAATTGCTTACTTAGTTTTTACTTAGAAATTAAGGTTTCTAAGGGTTAAAAATTCTAATATGTGATTAAAGCTACTAAAACTTGAGGAAAACATGTTTGTATTCAAGGAAAGTGAGATATATTTTCAGTAAAGAAGTTTATATCTTTGTTTTGTTAAGAAAGATAAATTTGTCCTGAAGTGCTAGGCAAAAAGGAGGCATGGGACAAATTCTGAAGATAAAAACAAACTTATAGAAGGTTTTGGAAAGAGAAATTCTGAAATGAGTTTTGTGCATGATCAAGCTGGCAAAAATTAAAATTAATTTAATTAAGTAAATAAGTTTTAATATCAGAAGTAAGCTGATGCAAAATTAGTCTTTTCCCCCTCTCTTAACAGGATAATTTTCTTGAACTTTTAGTCTGCTTTTGGTAAAGAGATTATGAAAGGTTTTTTCTTTGAGTAGTCTACCAGAAGGGTAGGGATTTTGTTTTTATCAAAATAAATTTTCTATATTATTTTAATCAGTTCTTTAATAGCAGGTGCTAAGGTTTTTCTTACAGCTATTTAATTCTCTATGTTCACCTAAAATTTTTTAACTGCCATCACGATTAAATGGATAAGTAAGCATTGTTTTATAGGGACCTATGATATTGTGTGGGTAAATTTTATTGATGTAAGTGTGTTAAAAATTATGACATTCCAAAAAAGTCTAATCTGTCCTGATTGTTGGTCATACTTCTAGTTATTGTCTTGAAGTGTTTTATGTCACAGAATTAACCAAATTGTCATTTTTAAGTCTTTTATAATTTTCAGACTGATATTGTTTTACTCTGATGCTTTTGGAAATATGTCTCATCTTCAGAGAGATCCATGGAAAGTACCCTGATATTTACTCTAGAATACAGGCTTCTGATAAACTTTCCAATTATAAAACTTAATTAGTAAGAAATTACAGAACTCTAGCAGAGAAAGTGATGACCTCATAAAACTCCTAACAGAAGATTAAGATCAAGAATCAATTATATGGGACTGAGTGAACTGATGAAGATGATTACAAATTTTATGACTTTCATTTGAAATATTGCTGATTTTTAAAAATGTTTTGTTTTTTCATCTTTAAGGAAAACTTTTTCTCTTAATCTAACTATGACTTATAGCAATTTGGTAAGTTATATTTTTGTAAACATAATTGAAATATTTATCTTTTTCTCCCTGCCTGATCCCTCCAGAATTTGGAAACTCTTCATCAGTGAGTATTATTATTTTCATGGCAATATAGCTATTTACATAAGTTCAATAGGAATCTGTTCTCTTCATAATAGGACACAATTGGAAACATTGGTTATATTACCAAAGTTTTGACTGGAATGTCATATTTGAGAGAAACATGCATAGACTCTCATATGACCAGACAGCTTTTGAGAAACAAAGATCAGACCTTATGAAATAGAGCTGCTTGGGAATTTTGGCCTGGTACCTTGTTTACAGGGTTCCCAGAAACCTTACTGGGTAAGTAAATAAGATCACTTATCTGACAGGTGCAAGTAACCTCAATATTTTGGGGAACCTCAAAAGAGGAGAGGAATTCGCCCAAATTTGTAGGTATTGCAGGCAAAGTGTACTGACAAAGTCCTTGGCCTGGCTTTTCTGGCCTCAATAGGCCTTTAAAATTCAATCAGAGATTCCTTATAAAAAGTTCCAGCAAAGCAGATTTAAAAGATTTAAAATCAATGGCTATTCTTGTTGTGCTCACATAAATAATTGGGCCAAGATTACTGGCAAACCAGTTAGTCTTAATTTGGCTGTCTTTTACAAGAACTGAGGGTGATTTTAGACAGAAAAATTATGTTTCAATAGAAACTATAGTACATATTCATGGATATTAGGTACTCGTTCTGACAATTGCCTTTGAGATTTTGTTTTATATCTCTTAAGTTAACTGGATCCTGAATACGTCTAGTCTCCTGAAATATCTGGCTATAAATCTCCAAACTAATGTTTTCATTTTTTTTCCATCATTTTCATTTGGAATCATTGAGAATTGAACTTGCCCTTTTTTCCTGAAGCCTTGCAAACTGTAGCTGGACAACTTGATATAAGCTTGAGAGATTCACGTCTGTTGCTGTGTAAGCCACTCAGAAAGATACCTGAACACCTGATGACATCAACAGGGACATTTCAAACCAAAAAAGATACTTTGACCCTGACATCTAGAAATCTTTTCCTTTTTTTTTTTTTTTAAGATTGGCACCTGGGTAACAACTGTTGCCAATCTTTTTTTTCCTGCTTTTTCTCCCCAAACCCCCCCGTACACAGATGTATATCTTAGTTGCAGGTCCTTCTAGTTGTGGGATGTGGGACGCCACCTCAACATTGCCTGATGAGTGGTGCCATGTCCGCACCCAGGATCTGAACCCTGCGCTGCCACAGTGGAGCCTGCAAACTTAACCACTTGGCCATGGAGCTGGCCCCTAGAAATCTTTACTGAGTGGCTCCTGGACTCAGAAACTAGTTTATAATTTGCTCCAACCATTAACCTTGTTTCTCTTTTTGTTTCCATAGGAATACTTATTAAACACCTGATTGCTTGTTCCCACAGTGTAGGCCTAGCTTTGGGGGCCAAACTGCATCCCTGCCTCCTAAAATGAATTTAACAAGACTGATCTATTACCAGGACTAAGAAACATGTTCAGTGAGATGGAATAATCTACCAATTCAGCTTCTGCACTATGAAACTTCTTGAAGTTTCAAAAGGACTGAAGAACTTCTTAAAGTTTCAAAGGCAGGACTGTGGGGGATAAGAATTGGCCACCTCAAAATGTATCTCTTTGGCTTGATCATTTTTAAGAAGAAAAGACTCTGAAAAAACTTTCACCTTCCGCCTTTCTGATTAACAAGAAATTTAAGACAAAAGGCCTCTCCCCAAGACAAGCCATCACCATAGATAACCCTGGGTATTAGTAGACTGTGAGGGTCTTTGCTAAGCCCATTCTTATCTACCAAACATTTGCTTTTCCATCTCCACTTGAATTACCTATTTCTTCTTTGAAGCCCCAAGCCACTACCTGCAACATCCTCCTTTGTTTTTAGCTGGAGATAGTGTTCAAGGGAACAGTCTCTGCCATTTTGGAGAGTTGCTCAGTTTTCCTGGATTTCTCCAATGTATACACAATACAAAGCTGTGTTTGATTTTTCTCCTGTTATTCTGTCTCATGTCAATTTAATTTATAGCCAAGCCAGAAGGACCTATAGTGGGTAGAGGAAAAGTTCTTCCTCCCCTACACTTCCAGGTGTTACTTTGAAGATTCACTCCCTAGAAAATATTCTGGCTTTCAGTAATAAAAACGGCATAAAGAAAAAAGAAACCCTGCGCTAGGAAGGAGCTGGGATGGGACATCTGAGACAACAAATCTGTCTATTCCAGACTTACTCTTCACCCCACTAACTAGCCTTAATATTTCCGATTTGTTCAGGGATTCAACTTGGGCCACAGGGTTAACAACTTTATGATGTTCTAGGAGCCAGTAACGTTAATTTCAAACCATCCTCAAGTCCTTTTGAAGTGAAACTTAAACCAAGACCAAAGCAGGTTTTTTTTTTTTTCACTTCTTTTATCTATGACTTTATTACAGAAGAAATAAAAAGCTCTGGGAATGCGACATATCCTTTTACTTAAGATATATTTGGGAAGTGATGATGAATTCTTAGCCAAGTCTGCATCTTTAAGTCCTCACTAAAATTTTGGGCTTGCTACCTACTTTTTGAAAAAGAGACTTTATTCTAACTTCAGTGTAATTAGGCCTGACAAAGGGATTAGTCACAACACTGCAATTCTGGGTAAAGTCCAAACCTCTGGAGTTTTATTTATTGATAAAACAAAGACTTTCAGTATAAAGACAATAAATTACCCCAGGATGGTCTGATAGCAATGTTTTGACACACAAAATTACAGAAATCATATGAGATATAATTTTAAAAATTAATAAAAAAGGAAACAATGATAACATTGGTGTATATATAAGTAATGGATAAGAAAATTTAGAGGTATGCAAACTGGCAACTTTGTCCATTCATTTGACATAAGAACACAGGGAGTAACAGAGTAATTTCTAAATGTCCATGTAATTATTACTTCATGTAAGCTTTTCCTCAGACTGTGTAGCTTCTTAAATCGTGTTTGTTACTTTCTTAGGAAGAGTAAGCTACCTGAGGTTGACTAAATAACAGTTTTCATGCTCTCTAAGATGACTGACAGCAGGTCATCAATGAATCAATGGCATGGGCTACATTGAGGAGCTGATGCTGATGTGTCTCCCAGAACAGAGTGGGACTGGGTTCACATGAATTATCTGCCTAGACCAGTGAGGGTATCTAGGCAGCAGAGCACAGCATAGAGGGTATGAGAAGGGCACTGTGGAGGACCAGACAGTCAGAAAACCACTGCAATACTGCTGAAACTGTATAGTGTTCTGATAAGTTAAATGTCTCCCCTTGGTTTAGAGCAAATCAAAGGATAAGGTGGACTACTAAATCCAAAGGAGCATGACTCTGACCTCAGACCTCTTCAATGGCCATGGAGACAGATATAGGGATGAGACAAGGGCCACATGAAGAGGGCCACATGACAGGGAGGGGTGATAGGGAAAGTGGTGCCACAGCAAGCATTCTCATTCTCCTCTCTCAATAAGTTGTGGAGAGTAGAGTGGGAAAAAAAAAACAACATCCAAAGAACAGGGTTATTGTCTGGGGATGTTGGGATCTGTAAGGAACTACTTCTTGCACTGAAGTGTTGGTTCAGTGACAACTAGTACAAATAGAACTAGTAATAAAAGTGTCACTGGACAGAAGAAATGCTGCCCAGGTTAGCTAATTGATGGCCTATTTTGCTAATAACATCTCATCATGGTGAAGAAAGATTGACTCTGGCAGGCAAACCTCTAGTTGTCTTGGGAAACAGCCCTGTATTTCCCCAGATTCTATGCTGATTAAGTCCGAAAATGAAAGTCAGACCAAAATCTTCAGATGACTTAGATGTATTATCTTCTGGATGGACATTAACAACTGAAGCTCCTTACTCTCTAGGGGACTCCTAATTAAGGAATTAATTCCCCACCTAGGAAGCCAGCCTCCAAAGAGGTCCCAGGCCATAAGCAGTGTAGACTTCTTAAATTTGAATCCTTAAATAAATCTGTTAAGATTAAATCTCTTAATGCCAAAAGCATTCAGGGTTTTCATGGAAAATGAAACTGTGGTAAACCACATGCTTGAGTGGGTCTGTAAACATATATATCAAAGAACTAAATAAATGAATCTGCTATATCCCTTTTACAAATTTCAGTTCAGATATTTGTATCCATACACCAAAGTAAGTGTTATCTTTAAAGTGCAAATTAGATAAAAGTGTCCCTTAAGTCAATTTTAAATCATGAAACTACAAACAAGAGTGAAGTATACTACTAAAATTTCAAAACGCATTTCTAATACCATATCACCTTAATGTTCCAACGTCAATATTTCTAAGATGACAACTAAATGTTTGCAAAGTGGACTATTTATCTTTTTGACTTGTTTGCTAAACAAATTAATGATTAGTTTCTCTTCCAAACATTCACATATCTATCAAGTACTTTCATTGAGCTAATTACATTGCTAGATCCCTAGGATACAAACAGATCAATCTAATGAGAAACACACATAAAATTAATGCTAGGCAATGATTACCGGCTGCTTTCAAGCTCATCTAATGCTCACAAGATCCTTATCTATGAAGCAGGCACTAGGACTGTCCTCCCCATTTTACAGATGAGAAGACTGAGTCTCAGAGATGTAAGATAACTGTCCAAGATGACACACTTGTAAGTATAGGCCTGGAATTTAAACCCACTCAGAATGACTCCAAAGTTCTTCTTCTCAACTATGTCTCATATTTCCTCTTTGGTACAATCACAATACAATGCGACGTGATAAGTGTTACTCCGGCAAGATCAGGACATTGTGGAAGTAAATAGCTGTCCTACTTTACCTGGTCTTTGAGAGATTCTTAACAATGGCTTCCTTCTGGAAGATATTGATGCTTAAGAATATAGGAATGATTGAAGTTAACCAGACTGTTGTGGGAGGGAATAGGAAGGAGAGTGGTCTGAAGTGCTTGCTAGGACATAAACAGGAAAAGTATTCCAGGTGGATTTAGCACAGGACTAGGAGAGTTGTTTGACTTCTATTCTGAGCAGGACTCTCCCAGCACTTTCTAGAGTAATGCATTCAACAGAAGCACTCAAGAGCTCTCTTGAGGCTAGAACCAGGATGGCTTGCCATTGGTTTTCATGAAGAAAGTCACTTTTAAGACTTTAATACACTTTTTAGGCTACCACCCGTATAATGGGGATAATAACATAATTACCTTAAAGGGTTATTGTAGCATCAAAAAAAGCATATAAAACAGTAAATGTTATTTAGCATTTTAAACATAGGAATATACTAGAGCATTCTCTGCCAGAGTTCTAAATTTCAACAATAATGCAATTATTTTTTAATTTTTTTCCTACCCATATCCCCCTAGTACACAGCTGTATATTTTAGTTGTGGGTCCCCCTAGTTGTGATATGTGGGACACCATCTCAGTGTGGCCTGACCAGTGGTGCCTTGTCTGTGCCAGGATCTGAACTAGAAAAAACCCCCAGCTGCCAAAGCGGAGTGCACGAACTTAACCACTGGACCATGAGGACAGCCCCAATGCAATTATTTTTATAGATAATTTCAAATTATCATGCTTTCTTATGCCAGTGTACAGATTTAAGACTTTTCTTCTGATCAAATGACTGGAAGCAGTAATGTAACTCCATATTGGCAAAAAAGGTATATAATACCCATGCCAGAGAATATTCCAAACAATGATGCTTAACCCAATGCTGGACCAGAAAAAACAAAAGATTCTGAAAACCAAGAGTTACAGGGAGTAAAGTTGCCTCTTTGTAGCAGTGATATCATGGAAAAGCCACTGGCCTCACAGTGAGAGAGTCTAGCATTAGCTGGAGCACATATTGGGTGCATTGCTCTTGGCCATCCCTGCTCTTTCTGAGATTCAGTCCCTCATCTGTTAATCAAGATATTGGCACTTGTCCTACCTCCCTCAAAGTGCAAGACAAGAGGCAAATGGAAACCTTATAATGCTACATGTATAATTACCACCTTCACCATTTATTAATGCTATGATTTGTTCAAGTCTTATGGAAAGATAATTTTGTTTTTAAGGAGTAATAAAATCTGGTTTTAAAAGAATAGACATAGTTATATTGGGTTTTGATACCAGCTTAACACAAGGTTGACATAGGGAAGCCATATTGTAGAAAAGAAACCATATTGTAACTTTGAATGACTTCTGATTAACTAGCCCAGACACACTCTGTAGATTTTATAGCCCCTCCTAGCTGCTTTAAGTTGACAACTTTGTTCTTTTGAGTTCCTTAGGAATGTGAACACCTCCAGGCAGAGTGTCTATGCTGATAGCCATCATCAATGACAACTGAAAGATCAGGGTATAGGGCATTGCTTCAGTCTCTGATGCATATCGAGTAAAACAAAAAACTATCAAAAACTAAGACCAGATGTCTGCCCCAACTGGGAAACCAGCTGCCTCCCTGACCCAGAGACCAGCCCCCTATATAACTGGTCTGTAGTCTTTGTTCTGTAAGATGGTTCTTTTGGACATTAATAGTGTGGGGGACTGGTATTGCCCACCCCAAGATATGTCTCTTTGGCATGAGGATTATTTGGGGCTGGTTACTTTTGAAAACTGCAGACAGGAAAGAGACTCTGAAAAGTGGAATTTACTTACCCTTTGTTAAGAGGCATTTACATTGTAAAGTAAATCTCCATCTGTAAAGGTGTCTCCTTTTCTGTACCAGGAAGAAGGGGGGATAAATTTATCTCTAGAAACTCTTAATCAATGCAGAAGACAAGGACTTAAATCTGCATCTTGTTTACTGTACTTGTCTGGTAACCTCCTGTAACTGACTCCCCCCACCGCCAACATCCTCCTTTGTCTTTAGCTGAAGATGATATTTAAGGTGGTAGCTTTGGCTATTTTGAGGAGTTGCTCAGGTTGCCTGAGCCTCTCCCACGTATCCATGTTATAAAGCTTTGTTTCATTTTCTCCTGTTATTCTGTCTCATGTGAATTTAATTTGTTTTCCAGCCAGAAGAACTCAGAGAGGGTAGAGGAAATGTCTTCCTCCCCAACATAGGCCATCTTCCCTCTTGCTAGCAAGCTATAATAAAAAACCTTCTCTCCTACCACCTTGCCTCTTGGCTACTGGCATGTCTTGTGGCAGGCAGTTGACTCCTCTCGGGTGCTAACAATTTATACCATAGAATTTCAATTTTCTTAGTGGATAAGCAGTTGGTTCAACCAAGCAGAGCTTTTTCCTCATTTCCTCTCTAAATCAGAGTTGGAGGGTGAGCACAGTGGGCTTGAAAGATTTTTCACTTAATCTCGTGAACAAAGACTGTTGCTATTTTTGAAATTCTGACTCTGAAACTCAGACTGATTTATTACTCAGATTGCACTCAGACGAAAATGACAAAAAGCCAAAAGATACTACTTTTAGAATTTCTTCTGCAGGAGCTATTTTAAACATATATTCCTATTTGCATTCAAGATACAATTCTCACTATAGGGCCCTGTTAAAGCATGTCTCATTAAATAAAATGCTAACAGCTGACAACGGACTATTTATTAAATAAAGTGAATGTGTGAACCTCACAATTCTCCCTCACAGGAAGTACATTAAGGCAATAATAACACATAATGTTTATAAAGACGCATGGCAATTATGCACTTTATATATGTTAGTCTACTGAAATTCACAACAGCAGTATAAAAGAGAAGGCAATTTCCTTCTCATTTATGAGAGGTGCACATGGAGGGGTCACAGAAGTTGCCCAAGGTCAGACAGCAGGTGAGCGGTGCTGCTGCATTCACACCTAGGCAGTCTGACTCCAGCACTTCTAACCACTGTGCTCGCTCTTTGCCACTGGCACTGTTGGAGAAAACATTTTTAAAAAATAAGCTGGAGCATAAGCTACATATTGAACACTGAAAATATATAAAACTTCATATACCAAAGAATTTTTTTGGAGTTTGGAGAATTACTTACAGAAGCTGCTAAACTTAAAGTTTGAATAAACTTCAAAAAGATCAGATATTCACATCAAGCTATGTTGCTTTTGCCGTAGTCATGGAAGAGCAGCTCTTTCTCATGGTTACTTTGACTATAAAAACTTTATTCCCTTGGGGGGGCCTATTTGGGGCTTTGTAATAAAACAGGTACTAGGGGAAAAGCTACTAGTGCAATTAATTTGGGGCCCCAGGTTTCTGACTTGATCTTCCCCTTTGATGTCATGGGGCCTTTGCTAGGGCTGCCTCAACTACAAAGTTACTTCTAAGCCTGCTCTGAGCATGCCTTAAGCTTTCCAGTAAGTATGCCCACTACAGATCATGTTTCACATTTCTGGCCCATTTCACAAAGCTTACTGTAGATGCCTTCATATGCACAATAAAAAGTACTGTGTGTCCTGCCAAGTGATTTTAGACAACTGGACTTAGGTTCAAATGGACATTATGGGTAGCCTTGATGTGGCAAAGAAATGAATTAGCATACAAATATCTGAAAGGTTTCACACAAGAGAGAGGAGCAGCAGCTTGCTGCAGAGATCACAAAATCAAACTCTTTTCCTCCCTATTTTCCCTTAGCCTGAAAACATTATTTTGCCTTTATTTTTATTGGCTATTTCGTTGGCTATAAAATTCCCTGTCTCTTTTCACACTTCAAAGTCCATTGTGTTTTGGTTGCCATGACTTCTGGTGAAGAGTCAGACATCTGTGTTAATTTTGCTTCTTTGAGACTAATGTGTCTTTTTTCCTCTAGATACTTAAAGACACACTTTCTGCCTTTGGTCTTTCGCAGATCAGGGTTTCCTTTGCATTACCCATCCTTAATCAAGTATTCTTGAGTGCGTGATTTCACCTATCTAGGTTAATTCTAAGCCACTATTTCTTCAGATATTGCTTCTAACCCATTTTCTATGGCCTACATTTCTGAGATTCCAATGACACTTAGTTTTCAATTTTTTTCTTTACCAATTCCACTTATGTTAGAACTTTATATCATATCCCACACATTTATTGCACTCTTAACTTTTTCATTATGTTTTCCTCTGTATTTTCTTCAGTTTTGCTATTTTCCATTGATCTATTCTATAGTTAATTGATTATATATTTTCCTTCATCAAATAATTTGTTATTAAATTTATCTTTTGTGTTTGTAATTAAAATTCTTGAATTTTCTTTTTAAAATTTCCATGTGAATGTTTGGCTTTTTACAAATTCCTGTTCTCTGGTGAAATTATCCATCTTTTCATTAATTTTCTCTCTTCCTCTGTCCTCTTAAAAATATCAGTTCTATCCAAACTAAAGTCTTGCTGGCTAGCTCTGGTATCTGAACCAGCTGTGCATCTGTGTCTATCCTCTATTATTTTTCCTTTCAGTTGTGTTCATTTGGTAACAGCACACACTTTATATGGAAATTTGTATGACAATTTTTGTTATCCTTCAAAGAGAGTTCATCATTTTCTTTTTTGCTCAGTAAATTTGGGGCTCATCACTTTAATACAACCAGGGGCTGGGGTAACTCAGGCTGAGTTGTAATTTGATGAGTTCTTTCCTATCTATTGCACACGTGCTCTAGGGATTCTAACTCAGAGCTTGGTGTGCTCATCGTGGCCTCTCCTCCTGGTGCATCCTCAGCGATAATTCTTGTCTTCCCAACACTGAAGGGCTTTTAGACATTACTCTGCTTCTCAGAGGCTTTTCCCTTGCCTTCTTAACCTCCATTTCTTCACAGTTTCAGAAAATTTCTAGGGCATGGAGTTCACTTCCTTTTTCTACCTGTTTCCCTGGGATTCTGGCCTGTGGGGCCTTTAATTATTGAATCTTACTGATGCTCCAGTCCAAGGAGATATATTTTCATAGCAACTTTCTTTCCAGGGTCTTTACTTAGATTCATTGATTACATTCTATTTCCTGATGCTCAGAAAATGTCCTGAAGGATAATGCCACAGCAGAATTTGGGTTTACCTCTCTGTGTGGTGTCTGCTTCTCCAAGATTTTGTTCCCTCAAGTCATGGTTGCTTCAGCACCTACCTGATGTCCTCAAACAGATTTCAATGTTATTTTATCCATTTTTATCCCAGTCTATCTCAGTGAGATTGTTGGTATATGGCAAGCCACTCAATAATAATTGGGAGCAGAAGTTCACCATTATGATTCAGTTTCTTTTTTTTAAATAAGGTTTTTATCTTAGAACACTTTTAGATTTACAGAAAAATTGAGCAGAGAGTACATGAGTTCCCATATTTCCTAACTCCCATTTCCCCTATTATTATCATATTACATTGCTATGGTTCATTTGCTACAATTACTGAGCCAATATTGATATATCATTATTAACTAAAGTCTATATTTTATTCAGATTTCCTTAGTTTTTTCCTGATGTCCTTTTTCTGTTCCAGGATCCCAATCAGGACACTATACTGACTTTAAGTGGTTGTGACAGTTTCTCAGGCTTCCCTTGTTTGTGAGGATCTTAACACTTTTAAGGAGTTCTAGTAAGGTGTTTTATAGAATATCTCTCGACTGTGACTTGTCTGTTTTCCTCCTTATTATACTGGAGTTACGTGATTTGGAGAGGAAGACACCAGAAGTCCAGTAGCATTTTCATCATATCATATCAAGGGTCATGCCACCAACATTATATGACTATTGATCTCCCGGCTCAGGCAGTGTTTGTCAGATGTCTGCTCTGTAAAATTATTCTTTTTCCTTCCTTTCCACACTGTACTCTTTGGAAGGAAGCCACTGTGTGTAGCTCACACTTGAGGAATAGGAGTTAGACTCCACCTCTTTGAGGCATAATGTCTAAGTAAATTACTTGGAATTCTTATGCACAAAGGATTAGTCTATTTTCTCCTATTTATTTATTCAATCAGTTTTTTACATCAGTGGACACTCATGGATACTTAGTTTATCTATGTGTTATAATCCAATATTACTTCATATGGTTGCTCAAATGTTTCAGCTTTGACAATTGTGACATCTTTTAGTTGACTCTGTGTCCCTCTGATGTATCCCCATCATTGTGTGTGTGTGTGTGTGTGTGTGTGTGTGTGTGTTTTAACATTTTCTTTCTTTTCAGCACAACAAGATGCTCCAGGCTCATCTTGTACCTCTTCTGCCCCAGTCCTACAACCAGCCATTTTCCCAAGGAGCCCTGGATCCTTTCACTGGAGAATGGCATTAGAAACCAAGACCTGGGCTCATTGATACTGGGCTGTTGTTGTTTATAGGCCCCCTAAGCTGACAGAGCAAGGCAATACATGTGTGCCTACTAACTTGTGCATGTACACATATCTATAAATATTTGGCTTCTTTTGGATTAATAAAATTTATTGAAAACTCAAGCCAAATATCTTGCCACTGATCTAATTCCAAAATATATTTCCTTGAATTCCATGCAGGTTTTTCTCATTGAAGTTATTGAGATACCATTTTAAATTGTCAGAATGACAATCTAGTAGGCTTATTTCTTCTACATTTGGTAGATTTTATATATATATATAGACATGCAGTTTCTGATTTTCTATATGCAAGGTGGCTTTTAGCTAATACAGATGAAAAGATCTGCTGCAGCCATCCTTGGAGGAATAGTTGAGGAAGGGGTAAAGAGTGTATTAAACTGTTGAATAGCATCAGTAACCTCAAGAATAAAGCATACTGTTGAGCCAGTCAGAAGGCATAGAGAGAGATTATTCTTCATTGGCTGTGATTCCACAGGAATACAGTTTTTATACCATCTACAAACTATAGTCTGTACAGGCCCACCTGTTGTATACCAAACTTCAATATTATCAGAGTCACTTGTAGAAGTTGTGAAATGCAGAGTCTTGGGCTCCTCCCTGAAAGATTCTCATCCAGAATGTTTGAGGTGAGGTCCAGGAATTTCAGTTTCTTACTAGCTCCCAGGTGATGCCAAGGTTGCCAGTTAGCAGGCCACACACATGCTAAGTGCCCTGGCCTATGGTCTGTTTTCTTTACAGTAAAGGCAGGCAGTCCACTTGGGAGGGGACACTGACCATGAAAGGCACTAGCGAACCCAAGTATAAAGAACGCATCTGGGACAATGAGAAAGTCTCACTTCCAAATGCTGTCAGAACACTAATCCTCAGAGTGTGTGATACTTTCTGGGTTACTGTTATGGGTTGGATTGTGTTCCCCAAAAGATACTGAAGTCCTAATACCCGGTACCTCAGACTGTGACCTTATTTGGAAATATGGTCATTGCAGATGTAACTAGTTAAGATGAGGTCAAATTGAAGTAGAGTGGACCCCTAACTAATATGACTGATGTCTTTCTACAAAAGGAGAAATTTGGACACAGAGACAGACACACACAGAGGGAATTCGATATGAAGACACAGAGAGAACACCATCTACAAGCCATGGAGAGAGGCCTGAGATAGAGCCTTCCCTTGTGGCCCTCAGAAGGAGCCAATCCCGGTAACACCTTGATTTTGGACTTCCCACTTTCAGAACTGTGAGATAATAAATTTCTGTTGTTTAACCATCCAGTTTGTGGTATTGTTACTGCAGCCCAGAATTTAATACAGTCACTCATGCTCTTGAAGAGTCTTTAGGAGTGTTAAACAAACATTTCCCCTATATTACATCAAAGTCTCAGAGTGATATAAGTAATATTTTTGATATTCTTATTATCCCAGCAGAGAGAAGTAGGACCAGTCAAATAAAAGTGGCTGTCCAGGACATGCCCCAAGGATGTCATTGTTAGAGTGAGGACAGTGCTTACACAGGTTCTGTAATGATGCTGTGAGGCATAGTGAAGATAGTCCACCTCAAAGTACCCGCTCTTGGCAACACACTTAGAGGCTGGACGGCTGGCCTCATGATTCTGAGAGTTTTCAATGTTTTCCATAGTTTTATAATAGAATTATTTACATGTTTAAAAACATGGAATAATAATATCCATCCTCTTCACAATGGTTTGTGAATACTGGTTAGATATGCTTTAATCTCCTTGTGAGTACTGGTTAGAAATGCTTTGATCTTTAAGTGCTTTAATCTTCTGGGAAAAAAGCAATTATGTAAGTACATATTATTGCCATCATCATTTTGAGTTGGGAGATTGAAAGCAAGGATAACGTTTGTCTGTAAAAGGACGTTTATCTAACAAGGATCCTCTAAAATGCCATCGGAACACTCTGTGTGACCCTCCACATTGCGAAATGCCAGCCATACTTAGTACTCAATTGTGTTTCATGAATATTCATTAAACTGTATTAACTGTTGACATCTAAATTCATGCTGGATGTGGCCAGAAAAACACGTACAGAAGAACACAACTCAGTGTGCAGGCATGGCATGGTTTCTCATCTTGGAGGCTCCAGCTATCACTCTTCCATCTCACTTTACCTTGAGTCCACAGCAATGCTGTACAGTTATATATAGGAAATAGTCTCATTGATCCCTGCTGTACTTTCCTGCAAGCCTTAATTGTGACCAGAGGTTTAACTTTCCCCTCTTCAAATTGGGCTTTAGATAAATGAACAACTATAATAAAAATGTTTTATTTACTTTAAAAGGATTATGAAACAGCTCATCAACAAGGCAAAGTTGGACATTTGTCATAATGCTGCTTTAGGGCTTCAAGGGGCTCATAGTACTTCTTTTTCAGATCCGTCAGGTCTGGTCACAAGTTTTATTAACCTTGAGTTTCTACACAGAGAGGAATTCCCTCAGTAAGAAGCTGGGCATCACGTCAGATCTCTCCACACTGATATTTTTAAGGCCACTCTGGGGATCCTATAAAGATGATGTGAAGCTAAGAATGGTGTGGAGAAACATACTGAATGACATGAAACCCACTTGGACTATGTTGATCTTAAGAGTTTAAAAGCCAAATATTTCTTATCAGTAGATGAACTCCCATAGGAACAGGTTTTTTTTTTTTTGTTCTTGTCTTTGTTTTCAGACTTGGAGACATTACAACATAAGAATGTGATCACTAAATAAAGAAATACCTAAAAGAGTTCTTTTTATATTTTACTTTATTTATTTTATAAGCACACATTGTGCTAATGAATCTATTTCTTGGTTCGTGTAATCAGGATACTGCCAATAATCAACAACTATTTGCTTGTGAAAATTGTGTGGATGTTGTGATTAATGCCCATCAGTGGCTACCAGTTCATACAAAGATTATTAATTAGGGAACATATGATTTTTTTTTTTTTTTATCATCCAAAGGATGGTTTCCTTACAAGTGTAATTATATAAAAGATTGACAATGGTTGTAAAACTTTTAAAAAGTGTGAACTCAGATACTTTCTAATTTTCTTATGGGTCATAGTATTGGTAGGACTAGATCAATTCACTTGAAGGAAATTATTATTCTCCATAATAAGAATTTAAATAAGAAATAAATCTGTAAACTTCTCTGTGGCAGAATGCAATTCTTCTTTTCCTCTATCACAGTACTTGTGAGAGGCATATGTAAATGTTTGATATTTGTCCAAGAAATAGGCTTAATTATTGATGAGCATGCTGATTTTGTGGGGTATTTTTTGGTGCGCATTTTGCCTCAAACAGGGCACTTAATACTCAACGTCTTCTAAATCTAGAAAACAATATTATTATACATACGTAACACCCAGAGTAATGTTTTGCAGACTAATAATGCCAACCAGAATGTTATTGGATATTCCACAAGTAAGTATTTTTTAGTGCAAAGAATTTAAGAAGTGCTGGATTAAACACAGACTGATTTATTTAACACATTTTTTCCTTGTGTTTGACACATTAGGCATCTTCAGGAGGAGAATGAAGTATGTAGTGTTTCCTGATTGATTGCTGTGGTTAGGAAATAATTCTGCGAACACTGACATTGATATCTCGTAGAATACGGGTGACCTCTATGAGACAGTGGGGAGATGCTGAGACCCCTGACCACACGTGAACTCTTCCCTGAAGTGGCAACAATGAGGCCTTGCCTCACCTCTTTGCTCTTGCAGCAGTTGGTGGGACACATTTATATGGATGAGTCTCTCACTAAATTCTAATTCCTTGCATTCCCTTCTAGCCTGGAGATTACTTAAGATCAAGAAATGTCCATATTCCAGCTTTTCTGAAAACTCTTTTGCAAGTAAATGATTTAATAGATGATTGAATCTAAGACCAGTGGTTGAAAGTACTTTTGAGGGCATAGCAAAGTTTGTATAGAAAATACTAAAAAAAAATCAGTACATCATGAGCATTTCCACAACTTCTTAAATATTTTAGATTGCTCTATCATGGCGTTTTAACAAAAATTCACTTTGCTCATATTTAACATCCTTTGGCAACATAATCCTTCCATGTCCATAAGCTTAACTTGGGTTCTATGACAAAGGTAGTCTGAGGAGAGCAGGCTTCAGAGCACTCCAGTTTCACCAATAACTTGCATTGGGCACATTACTTTACCTTGATGAGCTTTGGGTGTCCTAACACCAATCATGTGTGGGCATTGTGAAGTTTAAATGAGTTTGTTCATGTAAAACATTTAAAATAGCAACTGGCATATTATACATTAGCTGGCATTACTGTAGTCAAGGTCATCCAGCTCACGGTGCTGAATTTTAGATGGCATAATCACCAAAGAGCTTTACAGATTTTGGGGAAAGTATTTTACTCACAGCCCCACAGCTAGCTGCCTGAATGGATCTTGCATAATCTAAGATCCTAGGACTCTCCCTGGAAATGCAGGTGAACTTCAGTAGCTGGATCCCCTTCAGGCAAAGAACTTCACAGGTCTAGGACAATCAGGAGAGGGATCCAATCTCAGGAAGGTATTCCAAACACTGTCTTACCTAGGTTTGTTCTTGTGGGTCTCACCTTCTGGGCACATCTGGCCGTAGGGACCCTGCCAGCATGATTCTACTGCAGGAGCATGGATATCAACTTGTTCAGCCCCAATGTTACAGCTGGTAGATGGATACAGCTGTGTTAGTTTCCTGTTGCTGTTATAACAAATGACCACAAACTTAGTGGTTTAAAACAACAAAAAATTATTATCTTACAGTTCCTTAAATTAGAAGTCTGGCATGTATCTTGCTTGGCTAAAATCAAGGTATCAGTAGGGCTGTGTTCCTTTTGAGGGTCAAAAGGCTGTACCTTTTGAGAGACTCTAGAATTAATTTCCTTGCTCTTTATAACGTCTAAAGCCACTGAATTCCTTGGCTGGTGGCCCCCTTCCACCATCTTCAAAGCCAGCAATGTTGCACCTCTCTGTGCCTTTCTTCTGGAGTCACATCTCCTTATGACTCTCTTCTTCTGCCTCCCTTTTCCACATTGTGCCCACCTAGATAATCCAGGATAATCTCTCTATCTGAAGGTCAGCTGACAAGCAACTTTAATTCTACCTACAAGCTGAATTTCCCTTTACCATGTAACATGATGTACTCACAAGTTCTGGGAATTAGAACATGGACATTTTTGGGGGCCATTAGTCTGCCTAACACAATGACTTATTGCAATATGCCCTAAGAACTGCCAGCAGGATTGTAAATATTTTCTTCTCTATATTAATTTCTTCTTAATTACCTAGTTTGTGTGTGCCCTTTGTTGCCTGCTGGAAACCTGACTGAAATAATCTTTTTTTTTCTTTGAAGATCAGGGAAATAACAACTAGTTTTTAAGTTGATGGCTATAATGATCCAGTAGAAATTAATTAAAAAAATATGGTGTAAGAGAGAGGGTGATGTGCTGAAGAAATCCCCATGTAGTGGAGAACAAACAGGACATAGAGCACACATGGATAAGCAATAGGAGTTCACCTGCAATACTATGGGACAGCAATTGCAAGAGGTGAGCAAACGTGTTGGAAGTTTTCTGATTGCTTCAGCATTCTAGGGATGGTGAGGAGCAAGGTCCCCAGTGGAAAGTCAGGGAGAAGGTGGAGCTGTCAGAGGTTGAGACTGAGAACAAAATAGGAACTAGCCATCTAGGAGAGAGGGAGAATAAATAGACTAGAATGCGCATTTTAATGGAAGTCATATTGCCTCTAACAGGTTAAAAATGTGTTTTTGGTGGGAAGGTGAAAAATCTTGGATATTACCATGTGTAGCCCTCCAAAAGGCCATGGTACATGAGAAAATATACAAGCATATCTGTAGCATCACTATTTCAAGGCAAGGTGACAATGAAAAAAAATATCCAAAAAGACTCCTTAGCAGAGATGATAATGAATAAAAGGTTGAGAAATATTGGACTAGCACAACATAGTATGTTTACTTTAAGGCTCACCTGAAATTCATGGCCAAGGACTTCAAATGAGACCAGTGATGGAAGTTGTGTGTTTTTATTTATTTATTTGTTTGTTTGCTTATTTGCCTCATAATGCTGCATGAGTGCAGTGTGTACTGGGTAGTGGGCTAGATTTAATAAGGTTAGGTTTTGTGCAAAAGAAAGGGGAAAGGGAGCTGAAGGAGTATGCAAAAGAGTGATCATGGTGATGGCTCAAGTCCTCTCCACTGGAGAACAGGATCTAGGGCACTCTGGCCTGTTGCAGACAGGTATGGGGCAGTG
Source organism: Equus caballus (assembly GCF_041296265.1). Classification (NCBI taxonomy): domain Eukaryota; kingdom Metazoa; phylum Chordata; class Mammalia; order Perissodactyla; family Equidae; genus Equus; species Equus caballus. Next base: position 124,637,568 of record NC_091684.1, on the reverse strand, counting down.
GTGACCACCTTGAACCCCTGGAAGCACTAGAAACAAAGAGTGAAAATCCATCATTTACATCTCAGTCCTGTCTTCAAACAGCATCTGATTTGTTGGAAGCAAGTGAGTTCAATTTCTTTAATGCAGATTTACTTCTTTAGAATATATTTTTTGCTTATTTTCTAGAGAAGCCACAGTGATTTATAAGATTCAATATGATGTGAAGTTTCATATATAAATAGGAGAAGCCATATAAGAAGAGCAGATAGAGAACATCCTTCCATCAATGCCAATACATTCACTGACTTCACGGAATGATGTCTTTGCCTTGAACGAGAAAACAAATTTCAGGGAAAGTCAGTTCTTGTTGGTAATAGACTGCCCTCAACTTTGCTTCTGTCTTCCGTAAAGTTGAGCATGATATATCTATTTGTTATGCTGGTGTATAAATTCCTAGTTTGTTCATTAATCTCTCTTGTCTACCATGCTTTCCTAGTGAGACTGAGAGCTCCTTGCTGCCAGTGAATATTTTTCATACTTTTTTTTTTTTACCACAATAACACTTAACACAATAATTGCTGAGACCATTCCTTCTACTCCACATCTCCCTACATTTGCCACTTCCCTGGGCTCCTCTTCTCCTACCATCAATTTCAAACCCCCTGAGCCAGTGTGTTCAACTCGCCTTTGTGTTTCCTTTCCTTTAACATCTTCTGAAGAACTCCAGGAAAGGAAAAGCTTGTCATGTCTGACATTTAAATGCTAGAACTATCCTCCCTGTTTGATGAGCCCCCCTTTGGGCTGCCTTACACACTAAAGGTCTGCTAGCTCATTTCAACAATCAGAGAGCAGAATTACATATTAATGGAGGTGACTCATAATTGAGAAAATCATTTTCCTTTATGCCGCCTCCACAGTTCATTTAAATAACTTAAAATCTCCCATTCCTTTAACTTTATTCCTGTTTGATATTTAAACACAGATGCCATTTCTCACCTTTACCACCAGGAACCTATAGGGAAGTTTTGCTTTTCTCCATTGATCAAATAGCTTTTAAGACCTTTCTTAACATGTAAATAGTCCTCTATTTTACAATTCTATCAAGAATTTGACCCATTCTTTAAAGATATTTACCGCTAACTATGAAACTTTACATCTTAATTCAATCATCCATGAAACAAATTATTATGGAGTTTTTAAGAGCCAATAAATCATTTATATCACCAAATAATAAGATCAATAGAAAAGCTGATTCCAATCTCATCTGCACCCCATATCCTGCCAGAAGAAAACCAGTTGCAAAATAGTGGACTGTAGGTATAAGTAAATACCAAAAAACAAACAAGAAACCTATTAAAATAAAAAAAAATTCAAAGACATTAATAGGTAAAGCATCTCTTTTAACTTAATTATATGCTTTATAATATGCATATAATAATCACTTAATAAAATCAAATTGGTGGATAATTACTATCTTCAATATATTCTAAAAGAAACTCTAAATTTAAAATAGAGTTGCTAGCAAAGGAAAGGAGGAAGCTAGAAATTAAAATTCAAAAGACATTTCACACCAGTTTCTTTTATTTGTGGATTCTCAGTAATTTGTGTGTATGTGTGAGGAAGATTAGCGCTGAGCTAACATCTGTGCCCATCCTTCTCTATTTTATCTGTGGGATGCCATCACAGCGTAGGTCCGCGCCCAGGATCCCAACTAGCGTCCGCTGGGCCGCCGAAGAGGAACGCACGAACTTAACCACTATGCAGTTAGGCTGGCCTAGATTCTCCACAATATTTGATGCTTATTATGTGTGTGGAAAGTTGTAGAACTCTCATTAGTAAAACTGTTATATAAATATGGTCAGTAGTGACTAATCTTAGTTGGGTTTACAGACATAGTACAAACAATCTCAATTCAAAAACATAAGGCAATTCTAATCACCCTTTTCCCATCCCAACTAAAACATTTTTAAAAAAACATTTTCACTTTTGAATCAGTTGTTTTACCTCAAATATCACTTACAAATCAGTTGCCTGAATATAATTGGTTAAAAACAAACACATGAAGGAATTCTACATGAAAGGTATGACTATACAGAGCCTTAGGCATCAGTGGAAAAAAAGTTGGATTTTTTTTTTGAGAGGTACACTTCCTTGAGTTAATTCCTACCTGCAGATGTTGTCACAATTTCTGTGGTGTTTTTGAGGCCCATGAAGTCAAACTGATAAAGTCGCCAGGATTTCTGATCAGCGGCTTCAACTGAATTTTTTCTCCATCTATAAATCATTTCTTCTTTGGGGTAGCCATCTAAAATATAGAATAAATATTAACAATTAATGATGTAGGTTTATAAAACGTTAATGTCAAAATTATAATTCTGATCACTTAGGAGTTAAAATTTTAGGTCATATTTGTTGTCCAAATTTTCCTCAAACACACAGAACTCCAAAAATAAATAGGCAAAGGCCACCTAACCCAGAAGGTTTCTGTTGCAGATCTTCATGATCAGCAGGAGATTCCTAGCCACAAGCCTCACCATTGTCTGTGTGGACACAGCACATGGGGAGGCAGTGGTCTTTATTTCTTTCGTCTTGGAGAGCCACAGCTGTAATCAACCTTCATAGAGTAGAGATGCTCGTCAGAGTCTCACTAGCACCCAGACACCGAGATCTAACTGCCTGGCCCATTCCTATCACACCTTCCACCCTTCCTCAGAACTTAGTCCATCCAGAACTCAGGAAAGATGAATTTAATAAGGCAATCACTCTAGGATTCCATAGGTCAACTGACTCTTAGTCTGACATTATCTGCGAATTTTGGTCTTTTCCAGAGACCATTTCCCATCTGGTTAATTACTCCAGGAAGCAAGATGCTTTAGTGTTTCTGCTGCCTTAGGCCCAGTGTTGGCAACCTGCCCAGAGCCAAGTGTCATGGATAGGGGCTCTGCCCCACTCCTGCTGGTGCTGTTACCAGGGGTCTGTGGGCTCCGTGAGCCCAAGCCAGAGATTGACCTGATGCTTGCTTCTCCACTCCTGGATCCCCTCTTCTGAACAGTGCTTGGGACCATATCATTAACTCTGAGCTGGAGCTCCCTGGGATGGTAGAAGGGCAGACCTGGAACCCTTGCTTTCTGTGGTTCTGTCCCGTCTCCAGGCCCTGCAGTGAGGTGTACCCCACGGGGCATACCATACTCAAGAGCAGGACTAGATCTCATTTTGTCACTCAACACATGACAGCATTGGCATTATTAGCCCTTTACTGACTCATAGCAGACACAGGCATGACTCTGGAAGGAGGAAACATATGCACCACCTTGATGAGTTATAGTGAGTACAAAAAGCACTGAACTGACAAACATATACTTTTGCAAATATGTTAATAAAGTGGTTGAAAATTGCTAATTAAACATTTAGATCAGCTTGCAAAAACTCATAGACAATCCGCCTTCTCCATTTTTTTCCTTTTTGCCCATCATTGCTAGCTTGGCTCATTTTTTCAAAGACGAAAATAGAGGGGCCAGCCTGGTGGCTGAGTTCTGTGTGCTCTGCTTTAGTAGCCCAGGTTTGTGGGTTTGGATCCCGGGTGAGGACTTACTCTACTCAGCAGTCATGCTGTGGTGGCAGCCCACATAGAAAATAGAGTAAGACTGGCAAAGATGTTAGCTCAAGGCTAATCTTCCTGGAGCAAAAAGAGCAAGATTGCCTATGATTTTAGCCCAGGGCTAATCTTCCTTATCAAAAAAAAAAGAAAGAAAAGAAAGAAAGACTGAAATAGAGGAGAGGTGTGCCTCCTGCTTTCTGATTGTGGATTGCTCTGTGAAATTACTGTCAACATCGCAGGGACACTTGCTCTCTGCTAACTTGACAACGTTGATGTTAAGGCACTTAGACTCAGCCTGAACAGACCAAACATATTACTTGGCCATTAGCTGCTGTCTCAATTGCCTCATCTCCTTGTTAGACTGTCATAATTAGAAAAGGTACATTATTTTATAATTCTTTCTTTTTAACTTTGTTTTGCTAAACAGTTTTATTGCGATATAAAACTTACTTAATATGCACAGTTTAGTGGTTTTTAGTATATTCTCAGAGTTGTGCAACTGTCACCATGATCTACTTTTAGAAAATTTTCAACATCTCAAAATGAAATCCCTCAGTCATCAGCAGTCATTCCCCATTCTCCCTCCTTGCATGCACCACCTGTATTATTCAGTCCTAGGCAGCCACTAATATATTTTCTGTCTATTGTTTGCCTATTCTGGGCATTTCATATAAACGGAATCATGCAACATATCTTTTATAACTGTCTACCTTTACTTAGCATAATTTGTTTAAGGTTCACTCATTGTAGCTCATGTCAATACTTCATTCCCATTTATTGCTCAATAATATTCCATTGTATGGATATACTATATTTTGTTTATCTGTTTGTCATTTGATAGACATTTTGGTTGAGTCTACTTTTATACTATTATGGATAATGTGATAATGAACATTTGTGTACAAGATCTTGTGTCAACCTATGTTTTCTATTTTGGGGGGTATATACCTAGGAGTGGAATTGTTGAGTCATGGGGTAACTCCATGTTTAATATCCTGAGGAATTGCCAGATTCTTTTCCAAAGTGGCTAGACCTTAAAGTCCCACCAGCAAAGTATGAGGGTTCCAATTTCTCCAGATTTTCTCTGATATTTGTGAGTGTCTGACTTTTTAGTTATAATAGTCGTAGTGGGTATGAGTGGTATCTTTTTTTTTTTTGAGGAAGATTATCCACGAGCTAACTGCTGCCAATATTCTTCTTTTTGCTAAGGAAGACTGGCCCTGAGCCAACATTTGTGCCCATCTTCCTCTACTTTATATGTGAGACGCCTGCCACAGCATGGCATGCCAAGCAGTGCCATGTCCGCACCTGGGATCTGAACCTGCGAACCCCAGGCCACCAAAGCCAAACTTGTGCACTTAACCGCTGTGCCACCAGGCTGGTCCAGTATCTTACTGTTTTAATTTGCATTTCCCAAATGACTAATGATATTCAGCATCTTTTCATGGATTTATTGGCCATATATATGTCTTGTTTGGTGAGGTGCCCATTCAGATCTTTTGCTCACTTTTCAATTGGGTTGTTTTCACATTGTTGAGTTTTAAGAGTTATTTACACATTTTGGGTGCAAGTCCTTTATCAGATATATATATTTTACAAACATTTTCTGCCATTCTGTGACTTGTCTTGATTCTCTCTGCTTCATTTTTCAAGGAGAGTTTTGCTAGTTATAGAATTATTGGTTGACAGTCTTTTTCCTTCAGAACTTTGAAGATGTCACCTAATCGTCTTCTGCACTTCATGATTTCTGGTGATAAATCTGTTATTAAATGTATTGAAACTTACTTTAAAATGTTACATTGTTTTTCTCTTTCTGCTTTCAAAACCTTCTCTTTCTCTTTGACTTTTCTCAGTTTGATTATGATGTGATAGGAGTGGATCTCTGAGTTTGTTGGAGTTGGCTGATCATCTTGGATGTATAGACTAATGTGGGTTTTTTTGGTCACTTTTTTGGCTGTTATTTCTTCAAATAGTTTTGGCTCTATTTATTTACTCTTCTCCTCTGGGACTCCCATTAAGTGTGTGCTGGTAATCTTCATGATGTGCCACAGGTCTATGCATTTCAGTATGTTTTTCTCCATCCATTTTTCATTTTGTTCTTCTCACTGGATAAACTCTATTGGCCTTTCATCAAGTTTTCTGATCCTTTGTTCTGTCTACTCAAATCTATGGTTGTAGCTGACTACCGATTTTTTAATTTATGTCATTGTCCTTTTCAACTTCAGAATTTTTATTGGGTTCTTTTTAGTAATTTCGATCTTTTCACTTCTATTCTCTATTTGGAGAGATCTAGTTGTCACACTTTCCTTTAATTCTTTGGACATGGTTTACTTTAATTCTCTGAATGTATTTAAAATAGCTGAATTCAACTCTTTGTCTAGTACATCCAACATCTGGGATTCTTCAAGGGTAATTTCTACTGATGGCTTTTGTTCCTGTATATGTGTCATGGTTTCCCGTTTCTTTGCAGGTTTTATAATTTTTTCTTGGAAACCAGACATTTTAGATAATATATTGTAACAACTCTGGTACCAGAACCCTCTGTCTACTCCAGGGTTTGTTGTTGTTTCTGGTCTTTTTGGCTTTGTTGTTGTTTTTCTTCTTTCTGCTTATTTGTTAGTGACACTTCTGAACTAATTTAGTAGATCTATATTCCCTACAATGTTTGACCACTGAGTTCTCTGTTAGCTTTTTGTTATTGTTGCTTTTATGCTCTTGTTTTTATTTTAAACCCTTGCCTTCTAGGATTCACCTTTGGTTCATTAAAATTTAGTGGTCAGTCAATCATCTGTCAGACTATTTCCTTACATGCCTTACCTGTATTTCCTCCTATGTTTTCCAAGGGGAACAGTGTGTGAAGGCATGACTTCAAACAGTTTATGAGATGGGCTTAGCTATAATTTCCAGCTTGCATATATCCTCAAGACCAGAGGTAAGTGACTTGGGCCTTCTCCTTTCCCTAGTCTTTCCTTGGCATGCACACAGCTCTGCACATGTGTACAGCATTCTTCTGGATCTCCAGGAATTCACCGATACTTTTCGAACTTCTCTGTGATCACCTAGTTCTCTAGGACTTCCTTTTACTTTTTTCTTTTCTTTTTTTTTTTTTTTGCCTGGACCCTTGTTTGCACCAATTGATATTACAATCTTAGGCAGATGCAATTTTTCCAGAAGATTTCTATTTTTTTCTATGATTCCCTGGGGATACTGCTCTTTTTGCTGAGCTGAGCTCTTAGTTAAATCAAATAGCCACAACATCCTGGGAATGGAGATTTCCCAAGTACTGCTAGTTTTGACAAAATATTGACTGTGCTCTGAACAGAGTTCTTAACAGAGTCCCAAAAGAGGTCAATCTTCTACTTTCATTATGAGACTGCAGGTCTTTCACAGCTACCATGTCACTGAGCTGGGGAGGCAAGGAGAAAGGGAATAGCCCCAAGTTGACATACACAGGTTCCACTGACTTTCTGAGGTCCAGAAATTTTTCCTGGATAGGTAACTTTCAGTCTTATTGGTGACTTTGGTTAATTCATTAGCATTCTGAAATGGTTGATTTTAGTTTCTTTGTCAGTATTTTCACTGCTTTTGTGGGAAAGTGGTCTTTGAGGTTTTCACACCACCATTCCAAGATCAATCTCCCTATGCCATAATTCTAATAATAATAATAACAATAGCAAATGATGGCTACTACTTATTGAGAACCAATAGGCTCAATAGAATTTTTACCTGCATTTTCTATTTAATCTTCTTATCCTTTTCTAGACTGATCTGAGCACTGTAATGTTAAATAACTTACCCAGTGCCAAACAGCTCAAAATTGACAAAATTGCATAACAAAACTGGGTCTGTGCAAACCCAAAAGCTTCTCTCAACTTCATCCTACCTGACTTCTCCTTTTATAAAACCTCCATTCCTTTTTTAGCTTGTGAGGACTCCCTTTGCATCTTCCTTTCCACAAAAAAAATCAATACTAATGTCCTAATAAATTAATATGCAACATTTTCTTTAAAACATATTTAAATTTGAATTAACTGTAGTCCTCTGAAGATGCATGCATTAACTTAAAAGAAAAATTATAGTTGAGATTTCAGAGACAAGGTTAATGGGGAGGAGAATTTCAGTACCTTACTTAGCCACTGAATTCTAAGTCTCCTCTTCCTACTCATCACCACCATCACCATCACCACCACCATCATCATCATCATATTGCTCTCACATGTAACTGTAATCATGTGCTAAGCAATGTTCAGGGCCTTTGTGTATAGTCAGTCCCATAGTGATCCTAATGATGTAAATATTGCTCTACCCATTTTGCAGATGAGAAAGCTGAGGCACAGAGACACTGAGTAATGCACCTAATGTAGAGCTAGAGAACAAACCAAGATCATCTGGCTTTAAAGTCCATGCCTTCACTCACTGTACTACAGTGGTCTCCACTTGTTCTGATTGTCCACATTCCCCAAATCCAAGTTCCTCAACTTATAAGATTTCCCTCAAAAATACATACTGTAGGGGCTGGCCTGGTTGCATAGTGGTTAAGTTCATGTGCTCCACTTCGGTGGCCTAGGGTTCACAGTTACAGATCCCAGGTGTGGACCTACACACCGCTCATCAAGCCATGCTGGGGCAGCATCCCACATACAAAACAGAGGAAGATTTGCACAGATGTTAGCTCAGGGACAATCTTCCTCAAGCAAAAGAGGAAGATTGGCAACAGATGTTGTCTCAGGGCCAAGCTTCCTCATCAAAAAAAAAAAAAAAAAACTCTATCATGGAAAACACCAGCCACCCTTTTAACAAATCCACTTTTCTCGAGTAGAAAGGTGATTGCTTTCCAAACTACTTGCTGCCTTGATCTTTGTGGAGATGCAGATAGAGATGGTTCTTTCATAAAAACATCAGTAAGAATTATCAACACTTTAAACAACAACCTATCAGCTGCAATTTTCCCAAAGACCTGATATTAACATCCCTGTTCTTTGGGGGGCATTTTATTAAACACTTCCTACCCTTGAGAAGGCTTCACAGCCATTGATGAGCCCTACCACCACGGTAGCGGTAGTGAATGACTTGAGCAGAGGTAGATGATAAGCCATGATGCTAACAGGAGTGGAACCATGGGGCCCCCACTTGCAGGGGCCCACCCAAATCTTAGCAAGCTTACAACGACCTTTTTGAGATGTAATTTTGAATTATTTGCAGAAGGCCTCCTACTCCCTCTTGTTTCCTCTCTTTTAATATTTTTGTTATAAGTTTGACATACTGAACTTAACAATTTTTCATTTTTAAATCCATCAGTCATTTCTATATTTACTTTTATATTGATATTTAAGTAATCCTTCCTTAAACCATGCTCAGATAACTATTTCCAAAATTTGATTATAATCATTTTATAGTTTTATTTTTATATCTAATTTATTAGTCATTCTAAATTATTTTGGTCAGTGCCTGTCTACTTGAGCGTCAGTTCTCTGTGTTTGTGTGACATATTAACAAATACTAGTTTATGTCAATTTTTTAAGGAAAAATGCCCTATGGTTATAAAACTGAAGTTTTCATATCAGCAAAGTTAATTCCTAATCTTGTACATCAATCTGTCTATCTGGTCTCATGTTGTGGTGATGTCACTGAAGTTCACACCGTGAGGCATGGCCATGGTAGATGAGCCTGCTCTCCACGCTCATTCCTTGGCTGCCATGATAAAGAAGCCCCTCTTCAGGCCTTCTGCGTGGAACCTATGAAACAATGTAGTTTCTAATTTTTGAAGCTAGAAAACAATATTAAGAAAACTCTGAGACATACACGACAAAATCTTTAAGCTTTACAAGCTTTTTCTGCTAACTTAGTGGTTGTCTTGTTCTTTCATTAAAATGAAGATACTTTGTTTTCAGCTATCATTTCTTACACATACCTCAAGAGATCCAGCCTAAGACCTATATTATCAGTTTGGGTATAGTATTCACTACAGTATCCTAAAAAAATCACAAGCCTAGCCATAATGATATATTCCTTTGGAAACCAAATCTGATCAATCTCATTCATTTCTCACCGGACATGTTTTATCTACCTATGGTGAAAACATGAGAATCATTTTTTTCTTAAACAATAATAAAATATACAAAATTAGGCACTTGAAAGAAGAAAAGTAAAAACTGATCAATCAACTTATTATATTGAATAGTTCATTTGTTAAATAAAAATATCAATAATTCATGGACCAGATATTTACAACATCAGTGGCTGGTCAAATTTGTCATGATTGTTTCTAGCACAATCAAATGTTAACAAACAACAATATTTCCCAACTAGATAGCATTTTCCTCTGTAAAAATTTCAGGTTATGAGAGTGCTAATTGTCCTTAGATTGTTAAATATTATAAAAACTATACTAAATACGATTTTGCATTTGTGCATGACTGGCCAAGGAGATAGGATAGATGCAAATTCCCTTGGATTAGTATATGATAAAGGCAGCAACTTAAAGTAGCAGAGGGGAGAATGAGTATATGATCTGTGTAAGCCGTATAAGAAAAAGACAAATTTGGATCCACTTCTGTACCATACACCAGAGTAAATTCCAATAGTTCTGAAATGTAAACATGAAAAAGAAACAAGGAAACCACAGAAGTACTAGCATAGGAGAAATATGAATGAAATCCTTTATAACTTTGGATTTGGGGAAATTTTCCTAATGATGACTCAAAATCCAGAAGCAGTTAAAAAAACCTCACACATTTCTAAAATTGGCAACATGAAAAACATTATTTAAAAAGTGTTATCACAAAAAAGTACTCTTTAAGGAAAGTAAAAATGAAAAATGCCAAATTGGGGAAAATATAGTTAATATATTACAGAATAAGACTAATTACACTAATAAACAAAAAACATATGGGCTGGCCCCATAGCCTAGTGGTTAAGCTCAGTGCACTCCATTTTGGTGGCCCAGGTTCAGTTCCCAGGCGTGGACTTATACCATTCATTGGTGGCCATGCTGTGGCAGCAACCCACGCACAAAATAGAGGAAGATTGGCACAGATGTTAGCTCAGGGCAAATGTTCCTCAGCCCAAAAAAAAACAAAAAGGAGAGAGAGTGAGAAAGGTATAAAAGTGAGAAAAAGACCAAAAATACAATAGTAAAAACTGGATAAACAGTTAACAATAAAAATGGACCTTAAATTGATAAAAAGACACCAAGCCTCACCAACAATGAGAGAAAGAACTAGAAGGCATTGGGCACCAACATATTATACTGAAATTTATAGCATTTGTCCTGACCGTCCTATACAGACTGAATTTCAGGCTAAATAAATATTGATTATGGAAGGTTCTTTTCTGTAGGTAAAACACAGCTAACAAACACAGGAGAAAAGATATAATTATAATATGCCCCTCTGCAGCCTCTGAGGGATGTGGAAGTCCATCTTATCATTGGTAAAGCAGGACAACCAGACATTATGTTCCTTCTGTGGTGATGTGCTCAGAATTCCACAAGACTGTCTAAGAAGTATTCTTCTCAGAAGAGTTGAACCTGAAGCTAACCAAAGCTTGAGAGCTAACTGCAAGTTTACGGGAAATGTGAAGAATGCATGACACCATGAGAATATAATCAGCCAAATCTAGGATGTGTAAAATTTGACAGGCAATATGGCCTAGTTTCCATCCGGATAACTAGAGGAAAGTTTTATTGATTAAAAGAGACTTAAGAGAAACATTAACCAAATGTGATGTGTAGACCTTGATTGATACTGATTTGAACAAGCAGTCTGTAAAAAAGACAACTGGAGAAACTGGTCATGAGTGGAGTGTCCTCTGTTATGAATGGATCAATATTAACCTTGTGTGATAACGACCTTGGATTAACAGAGGTGCATGTCTGTTAGAAGCACCTAATGAGGTATTTGTAGGAAAAGCCATATGATGTCTAACATCTACTTTAAAGTATTCTTTAACAAATATAGAGAGGAGGTACCCAAAGCCAAAATAACAAAAAGTCGATGTGGGTAACTGGCACATGGGGTTTCATTGCACTTTTTAATCTATAAAAAAATTAAAATACTGGTAAAATGTTCATACAGTTTGCAAATTAAAGCCCATATTTAGCTGATAAAATAGCTATTTTAAAGCTCAAAAGGCTTATCAAAATAAAAGCATATAATGTCCAAAACAGCAGTACCAACAACCGTAGGGTCTGGATTCAGATTCTGCCATTTACACACTCTAACACTTTGATCCCAGGAAGTAATTAAAATGCTTTTCAGGTCTCAGACTCCTAATGTGTGAAACGTGGATGGGAATCTTACTTCCTAATGGTGTAGTGGCACCAAAGGTTGCACACAATTGTATGTTCCGGACTGAATCGCCCCCTTCCCACGAGTCCAAATGTTGAAGCCCTAGCTCCCAGTGTTTCGGCATCTGGAGGTGGGGCCTTTGGAAAGCAAGTAGGTCACGAAGGTGGAGCCCTCATTATGGGATTAGTGTCCTTATAAGAAGAGACATGAAAGAGATAATTTCTCTTTCCACCAGGTGAGGATAGCAAGAAGTTCTGCGGTCCTGGAAGAGGACCCTAGCTAGATGCCGAACCTGCCAGCACCTTCATCTTGAACTTCCAACCTCCAGAACTGTGAGAAATAAATGTTCGCTTTTTAAGCCAGCCAGTCTGTGGTATTTTGTTATAGCAGCCCACACTGGTTAAGACATGATATACTGTGCTTGGCAGTGTTCCAGGCCACAGTAATTGCTGAGTTAATGTTAACTGTAATTTTTATTGTAGTACCAAAAAAATATAAAATTACATGCCTCACTCAAAATACTGGATTGAAAAGTTCTTCCCTCTTTGAGCCGGGCTCTCTGGATGGCTCTCCTCTGTGGGCTCCCAGTCCCTTGGAGCTAAAAGCACGGAGCGGGAGGGAGGCTCACTGCCACTGTCAACACGAATGACTTTGGAGGATCCTCTCCTGCACACTGTTCTGCACACCCTGTCTTTTCAGCTTAGGATACAACAGGTCCAGAGGCAGCAGCCTTAAGAGAAGAATTACACTCTATGCAGTGATTTGTCTAGAGAAAAGTGGTATTTGTTTTGAATGAGAGTTAAGCTCCTTGTCTGTTGCCTTTGACCTACTTGTTTAGAGGAAAAAGAGGAAAGTGGAGAGCATTGATTTAAAAGATGTAGTACGAAGCTGTTTCCAAATGTATTCTTGTTTCTATGCAAGAAAAAGTAAATGCTGCTTTGGTAACTGTGATCAGTTTGTTGTCTGCAGTTGTTAATGTGCCCAAGTATAATAATAATTTTCCTGATTTTATCAGAAAAGTTATGTTCTCAATGCAAATGTGACACAAATGCCCCAGAGCTTGTGAGCAGCTTCAGGCATCAATGACAAATTATCATTGTTGGGGTAGGAGGCCACAGTGTTTAAGAGATATTGTAGAGTCTACAGGACATTGTAGGGGTTACTCGATACTGTAGGAGCTCCTGGATATTGCAGGGTCTACTGCCAGGTCACAAAATCTTTGTTCACTGTTTAGAAACCATGCCAGTGTCTTCCTTAAAATTCTTTACTCAGCGATTTCTCAACTCAATGTAGTACAGCATTCAATGGTCCTTTATTATTAAATAAAGGCCCCTGAATAGGAGCCTACTGGTTGTTGCTTAGTTTTAACACATTGGTTACCTGGTTTCTAGATAGTAGAAAGCCTCTCTTGGGACTTTATCTTTTTAAATAAGATGGGGTGGTCTAGAACAATGTTTTTAAAACACTGGGTCTTTGGAATCAATGTAGTGGATCATATCCAGGATTTTAAAATAAAATACAAAAGAATAAAAAAGAAAATATCAGAAAGCATCATACACAGTCCAAGTAAATATTATTTTGTATTATTTTCAGTATGCGCATATACGTATATGTGTCCTGATTCTGGAATGGGAAATGTATTTCCCGAGGAGACTTAGTGTGAGAAATTTGAAAGCTACCATCTAGAGGTGAATTTGAGAATTCAGTGCCTTCAGGAACAGGGAAGACAAATGAGAGAGGCCAGGGGATGAACTGGAATGAGGGGGATAAAGGTGAAAATGACCTGCAGCACATAGCCTTGTCCACAGCAGTGTCCCCCACCCCCGCAAGAATCTGCCCAGTCACCAAATACTTTGGCCTTTCCAAAAATGGCAGAAATGGAATTTTGTGTAAAATTTCCTTTTATTTATTTATTTTTTGTGAGGAAGATTGGCCCTGACTTAACATCTGTTGCCAATCTTCTTCTTTCTGCTTGAAGAAGATTGTTACTGAGCTAACATTTGTGCCAATCTTCCTCTATTTTATGGCTTGACAAGCGGTGTTAGGTCTGTGCCCAGGATCTGAACCAGCAAACCCTGGGCCACTGAAGTGGAGCACGTCAACTTAACCACTACATTATCGGGCCAACCCCCTAAAATTTCCTTTTAAATGTTGATAGCTAACTCAACTTATTTTTTTTAACAAGCAAAGTATGCCCATACGACAGATTCCACTGTAGGGCATCTGTTGGTACAAGGTGAAGGTTTAAAATTGTGATTCCCTTGGGCAACAGCAGTCAGATTGGTAGGAAGGTAGGAGTCAACCAGAGATCTTTGGCCTAAGTTTACTTTTGAGTTACCTTTCAGGGTATCACAGCTTTAAAAAAGGTGAAAACACAAGCCTAGATGTGATTACATCTTATTCTCTTTAGTAACTCTAAGAAGAGTATCCTCGATTCTTGATCCCACCAAGTGGAAGAAAAATGAGACTAGTTGAGGCAAGTAAAGGCTAGCATGGCAGCTTGAGGTTGGCACCTCGCTCACCAAGTGCCTGAGACATCATCCTCTGGTCATCCTTGCTTAGTGCAGTCTGGGAGGACACTCACAGTCTCGGTGCTTGGGCATGTGTGTGTGTGTGTGGCTTCCTAAGTCTTCTGAGGTTTAATCTCCTTACTAGTTATAAAAATTAAACTATCCACAAAGAATGACCCATTCATAAATTTGAAATCATTAGCTTTGTACAATTTTAATAACCGAGATTTAAAAATTTTTAAATGAAAATTTAAGAGTGCTGGCATGGCATGGGAGAAAATATTTGCAAATTGTGAACCTGATAGGAGAATTTTATCTAGACTATGTAAGAACTTTTACATCTCAACAATAAAAAGGGAAGTAATCCAATTAAAAATAGGCAAAGGATTTGAACAGATGCTTTTTCAAGGAACATATACATATGGCTAATAAGTACATGAAAAGATGCTCAATGTTATTAGTCATTGGAAACATACAAATCAAAACTGAAATGATATACCACTTCATTCCCACTAGGATGGCTAGAATTAAAAAAAAAAAAAGAAAATAGTAAACATTTGAGAGGACATGGAAAAAATCCTCATAAACTATTGGTGGGAATATAAAATAGGATAGTCACTTTGGAAAGCAGTTTGGCAGTTCCCCAAAATGCTAAACATATATACCACTCTTAGGTATATACCCAAGAGAAAAGAAAACATACATTCACACCAAAACTTGAATACTAAGGTTTATAGCAGCAATAGTCATAATAGCCAAAAAGTAGAAACAACCCAATGTGCACCAACTGATGAACAGAAAAACAAAACCATTTATTGTATGACTCCATTTATATGAAATATCCAGAAAGGGAAAATCTAGAGAGACAGAAAATAGATTAGTGGTTGCCTAGGGCTAGGGGCAGGGGTATGGGGAGTGACTGCTTAATGGGTACAGGGTTTCATGTTGAGGTGATGAAAACGTTATAAAATTAGATTGTGATGAGGCATGATTCTATGAATACACTAAAGACCACTGAAATGTACACTTCAAACTGGTGAATTTTATAGTATGTGAAATGTACCTCAATAAGGTGGTTTAAAAAAAATCCTAGAGTACGGTAAAAATACAGTGTGCTGGTAACCCCAACAGCTGTTTGAGGGGCAACAATGAGCGCGTGAAACTGGCCCCCTTTCTCACTTACAGGTAGCTGGTTGTACTGCACACGCGTGATGTGAACAAAAGCACACAGCTCTCAAGTCCTCCATATGGGGAGGGGTCCCTGGATTTGGTGATCCTGTCAAAACTGAGCCCTATCCCTGAGAGAAGGGATGGGAGAGGGCAGTTTGAGCGATGTAGTGAGCACCTAGCTTTTCAGGAGCAGTGGAGCTGTCAGCTATTACTCTCAACTTTTCATCTCACTTCCCTGCACAGAGCTTCTAAGGTGCAAAGCCGCCCCTAGCAACCCCAAGAAGAAGTTCAGGAGCAGTGCATAAAATTGGCAGCACGTCTCAAGAAGATCACACAGGGGTGATGACAGAAACCTCTGACCTCTGTCAATTTCCCCAGCTGCTGTCTAAAAGTGGCCACCACCTTGCCCAATGCCCCCTCCAAAGTGCTGGGGAAGCAAAGCGGAAAGTGGCAGGCATGGTCACGTAGCATGGTTTAAATACCTTACTTTTGCACATTTTCCCAGGACCTCTTCCAGGAGCTTCAAAGGAGCCTGTGCAAATGAGGGCCAGGCAGTTGAAGCTTCGCAGTAATCTGCCTCTGGCTCATTGTTAAAATTAAGATTTGTTCTCCAGTTATAGTAGTAATTAACACAAATAATTATACAGAAAAACTCACACCATTTGAATTCTGATTGAAATATCTTAATTTTCAAATTAATTATGGAAGGACCAACATCTTTGCAATGTCGCATCTTTCCTTTTAGGAACATATGCATCTCTTGAAGGACTTGTTTTAAGTTCTTCAATAGAATTTTAATAATTTTCTTCATATATGTATTATACCTTTAATGGTAAAAATATTCCTAGAGTGTATGTTTTCTTTTGCTTTCATTTTTTTTGTCTAATGTAAAGAGGTATTTTTCATTTATAGTTTTACACAGATATTGATAATGTTAATAAAAGCTATTAAACCTTATGTATTTATTTTGTATTAAGCTCATTTCAAAACATATTATTTTAATCATTCCAGGTGAATGCATTATTTTTTAAAAATATATGATCATATCATCTGGAAATAATGAGAATAACAACTTTTCCAATATTCCTGATGCTTATTTTTATTTCCATCATACAATTCCCTGAAGTGATGATAATATCCCTGATGCTTGTTTTGTGTGTGGCATCTAGTATTTCTTCCTTTAACACATGCTCAGTGTTTTTATTGAAATATGCTACTGAATCATGTTTTTAAAACTTTAATATGTTCATTTAATGAATTATTTTCAAAGATATTCTAATGTTGCACCAGCATCACATTTCTGGAGTAAATTCTAATCAGTTGTATTGCTCCATTTTTTAAATAAATTGCTGAAGTAGATTCGCCAGTATATTATTTAGAGTCTTTGCAGGTTTAGTAAGATGTTAAATTGTGGTATGCCATGATTTCAACATTTTAGCACAAAGATTACTTAAAAACTGTCTCTATTGTGTGATAGCAGAAGTAACATTGGAATAAAACACATTATTCCAACAGTACGATTTTAATTAGAATAATGAACATTGGTTTCTTGAAAGTTTTATAGACTTCATCTCTAATACTATATATAAGACTAGGGTCTTAAAATAACATTTTATTGAAGTAAACTAATATACAGAGAAGAACACATCAAAAATACTCAGTCTGATGGATTTACAAAATTTAATATGCCCATATTCCCAGTGCTCTAATCAGGAGACAGAATATTGCAGATCCCAAAAGCCCCTAATGACAACCTCATCCCAAGGGAAACCAAAATCTTTATTCCCACCACATTAACTACCTAATCACAGCTCTACTCCAACACTGACACCCCAATTTATAATCCATTGCCTACCCTTTCACAGCACAAACATGGTAGGCCCTCAGGGCTTCCTCTGTCTCCATTTAATTGTTCCCTTGTTTAAATTGTAGCCAACAGCATGACTTCTGACAGGAGCAATTAATTTCCCCTGCTTTTGCAACTTACGTGAAAAGAATTAGTCAGTGCATTCACCTTGTGGCTTCTTTTTAACACTTAAAAATAGTAGCTCTTTATGAATCACTTGATTTACTTTTCTTCAGTTATTAGTCCTTTGGTGTTTTCTGAGTCTTGAATCAATTTTTGGCATTTATTTTTTGCTAGAAAATTATGCATGGTTCCTCCATTTTCAAATATATGTTCTAAATTTCTCATACATTTCTTTCAGAGTTTTAAAGTAAGTTATCATTTCTGTTTTCCTCCATAATTTTAGATATTTTTGTTTTATTTTTTTCTGTATCAAATCTGTTGGGATTTGTCTCTTTTATTTAGTTTTCTTCCAAACTCAGTTTTGGTTTACTTGTTGATTCTACTCTAAGTGCTGCAGAAACAACAGGGAATGTGGCAAAGGCCCTGCTCTCCCAGGCTTATATTCCCTGAGGGATGAGACCTCAACCAGATGGAGGTAGGTTTAGTGAGAGGAAAGGAAGGTGAGGGGATTGGGAGTGCTAGGCGGACTTGGGATGAGAGCTCATCAGGAAGTTCTCTTTTCTAAGACACCTGAAGGGGGGAAGGAGGAGGCTGGGGGATTTGTGGGGCAGCCAGTGTCAAGACTGTGAGGACAGGCTTGGTGTGCTTCAGAAAGAACAAGAAAGACAGCAGGAGAAGGACAGATCAGGGAGGGGAGAGGAATAGGGGAAGTGGTTGGGGGAGCAGTGACTGGCCAGTAAACATGGCAGAAGATGATCAGTTCACCAAGACTTAGGGAAATAAAAATAGAAACAATTGAGATTTTCTTTTCTCATGAGATAGGCAAGATATATTTTTTAAAAAGCAACTCAGTACAACAGGTATCATAACATCCAGTGCTGGCAGAGGTGGTGAAGAAGAGGTCACTTATGCACTATTAAGTAATATGATATCATAGAATGAATGTGGCACTATTTGTTAACGTAGTAAATGTTCATAATTTTTGGCTTGTGAGTTTATTTGACAGAAATACAGTGCCAGCAAAAAAAAATAGTAATAAAATAAAAACAAAATAGACACACACAAATGTTTATGTCCATGCTATTTTTTAAACAACTTGAATGGTGGAGGAAATTATGTTCCATCCACATTCTTGATTACAATGCAGCCATTAAAAAGAATGAAGTACCACAATACATACCGAATTGTAAGTAAGCTTGCAGCACTTTATAAAATGCGACATCCAGAATGGTATGTTGATATGAGTTTATTTTAGCAAAAACCCCAAAATGTTCATGTGTGTGTGCCTGAACGTGTGCTTGCATATGTTTGCATAGAAAACACAAATGTATGGGACAAGCACAAAATGTGCCAACTGTGGTTCAGCGTTAGTAGGGATAGGGTGCCACGAGGAGGGATGAAATGACTTTTACTTTATTCTAGACATTGTTTGAATTGTTGTAGGATGCAACTTATCACCAAAAAGTCAACCTTGAAATATTGTTTTTTTGTGTGTGTTTGCCTAAGAGTATAATATGAAAACCAGAAACTAAAAATAAATAAAAGAAAATATTCTCTGAGGAAATTGTGGGCAAAAATATTAGCAAGAGTAATACATTTGACTTTTCTGGTTGTAATAATATTACAATTCCCTAATTTATCTGATACTCTTTTTTTTTTTTTTTTTTTTTTTGAGGAAGATTAGCCCTGAGCTAACTACTGCCAGTCCTCCTCTCTTTTGCTGAGGAGGCCTGGCCCTGAGCCAACATCCGTGTCCATCTTCCTCTACTCCACACGTGAGATGCCTACCACAGCATGGTGTGCCAAGCGGTGCCATGTCTGCACCTGGGATCTGAACCTGTGAACCCCGGGCTGCCGAGAAGCGGAATGTGCGAACTCAACCACTGCGCCACTGGGCCGGCCCCTCCAATACTCTTATAATACCTAAATTTATCCAATTCTATTATAATACCTAAATTTATCCAAAGGTCACTCAGTTAGTAAGCTCAAACCTTTTTGGACACAGCTATGACTCGAGTGGTATGGTTTCTGAGTGACTACAAAAACAGTAACATGGTCTAATTCCATAGAATAGACTCTGATTCAGAGATTTTTAGACTCCCCAGGATTCAGCCAGCCATAGTCACATTGCCCTCACTCCCCACAAATCAGAAACAACAAATTAGAAATAAATGCAGAAATATGCAAGCATCAGTCTTGAATAATAACAGAAAATTACACCTGATATCAAGAAAGGAAAGAGAAAATCTCTGAAAATTGGCACAAAAGAAAATAAGTATCAGTATGAGGAATGTAATTACGGTTTCAAGGAAACTTGAATCCATGAAATTGCAAAGGACTGTCCAGAGTACCACGTTCAGATCATCACCCTGATTGTTCACGTTTCATTATGCTAATTGTAATTTGTTTTCCAGTATCTTTTTGTGGAAGATGACATCTTTTGTTTGACAACACTCTTGAAAGGGGTTTTCTCTTCCTTTTGGAAATCTCCCATTTTGTCACCTGTGTCATATGAGGCACACCAGCAGGTCACGTGCACTCACGTTGATGTTCTAGGGACTCACGTCAGATACGAGGATGCAGGACCAAGGCAAAAGGAGAACAAACCACTACTGTGTAGGCACCAACTTTGAAGGTGCCTTTGTTTCACCAGGAGAACAGCATTTTCTGAAAGAGAATAGTCTTCTCTTTCATATTTTCACATTGACACATTTTCAGTGATTATCACATGCTACATCTAAAAACTGTTGAGACAGAGGACCAGAAACAGCAGCTTTTGAGATTTGTGAATGTGTTCAAGGGTGGGGTATAGGTTTGGTAAGTGGTAGACAAGGAAGAAAAGTCTTACAGGAGAGGACGTTGGTGGAATCAAGCAATGAGACTATGAAGAGGATGGGTATAGGGCCCTGGATCCAGACAGAAGGAACAGAAACATGTCAGAGATAGGACAGTCAAAAAGGATGAGGTCCTGGGGAAGTGACATTTTCTGCTTCCTCCTGGAGAGCCACTCATTCATGCCTGGTGCCACACAAACCAAGAGCTCCTCTGAAAGACTATGAGCCTGGTCACTGCATCCTCTGTTGTAGGTGACCTGCCATAATTTTCACCCATTTAGCTCACAAAAAAATAACCTCTGAGAGAGACAAATACCCTTTGATCTCTCTTATGTGTGGAATCTAAACAAAATAAAATTTAAAAATAAAAAACAAGCTCATAGATAGAGAGAATAGACTGGTGGTTTCCAGAGGTGGGGGTGGCAGGTGGAAGAAATGGATAAAAGGAGTCAAGAGGTTAAAATGAAAGAAAAAAAAAAGAAACGACCTTGGGAAAATAAGTCTGGATTGTTTTCCTTTTGGTTATTTTTTGTCAGAGGCAAAAGGAGAAAGTGAGCCCTGCTAAGATCATAGAGACTCCCTTGAGAGGCACATTTTATTGCCACGCAGTCTCTCATCCAAGGAACCACAAGGCGTTGATTGCCTCTCAGCCAGATAATGAGATTGAGCTTACATTTCTTCAAATCATGAGACAGCTGTGGAACACCTCTTAAGACTTGATGAGTATGTGAATGGGGATACAATCTCAGGGAAAAATTACATTCCCAGTAACCAAGCCTGTATTAAATTACACAATTTCAACTATTTTAATCAGGGTGAGAATTGGCCAGACAAAGTCACATCACCAGTCAAAAAGTACTATTAGTAAATGGCCCTGTAGTGTTTTCCCCCAAATTGTAATGGAGATAAAAGCATGAATGTCAATGTGATTCACAAGAATGGCAAATTATAATATTATGAGTCATTTAGTTGCATTTGAAGAATAAGGGAAACTTTTCTTCTAAAACCTGCCTTCCAGTGGACTTGTGACCTGCATTCACTTGTCCTGAAAATGCCTGCACTGTACTCTTTGGGTGCCTCAGGCTGAGCACATGGGCCAGTGTCCAGTATGTGCCAGCAAAATAAGTGTAGCAATGCACCCATGCTCTTGGAATTCGCTAGTCTTCCCATGTTCCTTGCCATCCTGCAGCAACTGGCTTGATAGAATGGTGGAATGACCTTTTGAAGACTCAGGGGCAGTGCCAACTAGGTGGCAATACCTTGTAGGGCTAAAGCAAGGTTCTCTAGGAGGTTGTATATGCTCTGAATCAGCATTCGGTAAATGGTGCTGTTTCTCTGATAGCCAGGATTTAAGACTTTGGGAATCAAGGGATGAAAATAGCAGTGGTGCCACTCACTATTACCCCTAGTGACCCACTAGCAAAATCTCCGCTTCCCGTTTTCAAGACTTTATGCTCTACTGGCCTAGAAGTCTTTGTTTCAAAAGGAGGAATGCTTCTACCAGGAGACACACAATGATTCCATTGAACTGGAAGTTAGAACTGTCACTGGCTACTTTGGGTTCCCCATGCCTCTGAATCAACAGGCAAGGAAGGAAGTTACTGTGCTGGCTGGGGAAATTGGTCCTGACTATCAAGGGTAAATTGGATGATACTACTCCACAAGATAGTCAAGGAGGAGTGTGTCTGGAAGACAGGCAATCCCTTAAGATATCTCTTAGTATTACCATGCCCTGTGGTTAAGGTCAATAGAAAACTATAACAATCCAATTCAGACAGGACTACTAATGGACCAGAAGCTTCAGGAATGAAAGTTTGGATCACCCCACCAGCTAAAGAACATGAACAGTTGAGGCACTTGCTGAAGGCAAAGGGAATATGGAAGGTGCAGTGGAAGAAGGTAGTTATAAATACCAGCTATGAATACATGAATAGTTACAGAAACCAGGACTGTAATTGTCATGAGTATTCTTCCTTATTTTGTTATGAATATGTTTGTGTGTGTGTGTATAGCAAATATCTTTTTATCCTTACTTCTTTTATTCCCTTATATAACATAAGATGTATTGACTTTACATAGAGGTATTTAAGTTACAGAATATCAAGGAGAAGAGTAAACATCATTCAAGAACTTTACCTCTTCTTCTAGGAAAGAAGTCGTCAATGTGTTTTTGGTTGCACGCAGTATAGTTTTATCATGTTAGGCAGAATTATGATCTCATTATTGTCTTTATTTGGAGATTAAGTATGGTTTAAGGCGATGTGTATAGGTGTCAAGTTCTCAAGAAGATTCGTGATGCTTAATTTTATGTGTCAACTTGACTAAGTTAAACGATGCCCAGAGAAAACATTATTTCTAGATGTGTCTGCGAGGAATGTCTTCAGGTGAGATTAGCATTTGAATCAGTGGACTCAGTCAAGAAGATAGCCTTCCCCAATGTGGGTGGGCATCATCCAATCCATTAGGGGTCTGAATAGAACAAAAAGGTAGAGGAAAGGGGAATTTGTTGCTTTTTTCCTGCCTCGTTGCTTGTGCTGGGACATGTCACTTCATCTTCTCCTGTCCTCAGATTGTCATTTGCATCATCAGCTCCCCTGGTTCTCAGGGCTTTGTACTCAGACTGAACTTCACCACCAGGAAATTGCCTCCATAACCATGTGACCCAATTCCTATAACAAATTTCCTTTATTCTGTTGGTTCTGTTTCCCTGGAGATCCCTGGCTGATACAGATGGAGATTGAGATGCAGTGGGGTATCAAAAGGCAAGGACCCTGGAGAGTGGATTTGGATATTATTTCTGCACTTTCCTGGAAGTGCATGATAGAGGGAAAAGCACCTTGTCATCAGCCCTGCTTCTGCCTCTTCCGCCAAGCTACACCTAATAATGTCCTATGAGAGAGCCCCAAAGCTCTGGAGCTTGGAAGCTTTGCTTAGCGGTCTGGAATCAAAGTACTCAGCACCTTCAGATTAGTTTCACACACAAAGACACACACACACAATGTGCACATACTGACATATACATCACACATACAAGCCTCCACCCACACGTATACCACCAGACACATAGTCACATGCATACACTCACACATACACATACAAGAATGTTCTTTAGCTACTTACACTGATTTGCTTCCTTGGTCTGTTTATCAGCTCCATATTCTGCCAGCTCAAATAATGGGGATAACCAGGAATATTAGCAGGATATCACCTTATAAGATCTTAAAAATTTAAGATTCCAGTAAGGGAGAAAGGTTCCAGTGAAAAGCAAAATTCTCTTTGGATGGTTTCAGGCTTCAGGCAGTGCATTATTAAGATGATGATGGAAAATGTTTACTGAACTACCATGAGATATTGCGGTAGATGGAAATGATGCCTATGTTTATTGAAGTGAAAGAAAATACGTTTAATGCTAACTGCCTGAAGGGAGAAAGACAAGATTAATAATGACCATGTAACATTCCAGGTATCGCCATTTATACAAGATTTAGTGTAGAATTGGATGAACTCATTATTACTTCCTGCAAGATGTAATGCTTGCAATTTTCCACTTTGTGAATATATGTATATGTTGATACAAAAGCTGCTTTGCAAGAGGCAGAAATGAGCACTTTTCTAATTGTGGACAAAGATGATTTGCTAAGGACTGTAGCACATGAATGGAGGAATGTAATACAGATCATAATACAATAGCCACTTTGCCACTATGGTCTGAACGCTCCAGGCAGATAAGCAACAGAATCTGATGCGTGGGTTTCATCTTTCTGTGTTCTCCTAGCATGAAAGAAATATGATTACATTAGCAGCACTACGTGTCAGGATGGTGGCAGCATTACCACCAGGAGCCTTGGGCCCTCGGACCGTGTCATTCCCTCTATTTGAGAAACATTAACACCAATAGCACCAGTGTGATCAATTACCCTTCTGAAAAGTTCTTCAACTTAGAAACAAAGTTATTAGAAATCCATTACTCAACTTTCATGTGTTTAGATACCTAGTAAAACATTCTCAGGAAAGCTTTGCAAATGTCTAGATAAGACATGCACTGACAAGGCAGCATGCTCTTTCTCCCATTTCTGTGCAGGCACAGGCACAGATCACAGACTCTGTTTATGCGCATGCCATACTACATGTGTTTAATTTTTCTAAGGTGCTCAAGGAAGTGGTGTGTTGTTCTTGTGAAAACATTAAAGCTCAAAATGTTAAAACTCAAAAACGCGTCTTCAATATAGACATCCTAGAGTTGCATAAACAAAGGTACATCCTCAAATTGACCTTGTACAAGATTTTTTTCTCTAGCTTCTGCTCGAGCTTGTTCAGCATGGCAGTACCTCCATGGATGTATCGCTTCCAAAATAGACTTTGAATAGACTGCAGAACTCTTGACCCTTAAAAACAGGACCATAGAGGGAAGTACACAGACACATGCAAGAAACAGAGGTCACATATGTTGTTGGAAAAGGAAGACTAGAAGCAAATGACATGCAGGACAAAGGAAGGAGTAGGGGAAGCTTAAGAATAAGATCAGTATCTCTAAAAAAAAAGACATCCAAATGACCAAGAGGTACATGAAAATGTGCTCATCATCAATAATCATCAGGAAAATGCAAATCAAAACCACAACGAGATATCACCTCACATCTGATAGAATGGCTATTATCAAGAAAACAAGAGATAACAAGTGTTGAAGAGGATATGGAGAAAAGTGAACTCTCCTGCATTGTTGGTGGGAATGTAAATTGGTGCGGCCACTATGGAAAAAAGTATGGAGTTTCCTCAAAAAATTATAAAAAGAACTTTCATATGATCTAGCAGTACCAATTCTGGGTATGTATTCAAAGGAAATGAAGTCAGGATCTCAAAGAGATATCTGACCCCCGTGTTCATTACAGCATTATTTGCAATAGCCAAAATATCCTAACAACCTGTGTCCATCAACAGATGAATGGATAAAGAAGATATGATATATATACACAATGGACTATTATTCAGCTATGAGAAAGAAGGAAATTCTCCATTTGTGAGAACGTGAGTAGATGTGGAGGGTACTATGGTAAGAGAAATAAGCCAGACAGGGAAAGACAAATACTGTATGAGATCATTTCTATATGGAATTAAAAAAAATGGTCAAACTTCTAGAAGTAGAAAATAGAATGGTGGTTACCAGGGGCTGGCAGGGTAGGGGAAATGAGGAGATGGTGGTGAAAGGGTACAAAGTTTCAGGAAAAAAGAGATCATTGCCATTATGCATTTAAAATGGTTTGAGAGATTTTTGTGAGATTTCAAAGGTTACTGATATGATTAAATGACTATCTCCTACTCTTGGGTATGCGAATAACTTACATTATTTTGAGGCAGCATATGTAGAGGATTAAAACTGAAAAGAATGCCAGAAGGAGAGGAAGTTGCAAAAGATATATTTTTGGCAAGCCTATGAAAATCTACACTCAAATGTGTATGTCTGCCAGAAAATAGCTTTGGTCTTCTCATGGGGCAGGAAAAATTTTTCCAGAATCTCCATTTATGGACCAGACATCCATTTAGGCTATCTCCAGTGCAAAATGTCTCATAGCAGGGTGAATTTGCAAAATCATGTTTCAAATGTTTTGAGTATTTTAAAAGACTTACATATATACAGTGATAGACGAAGTACAAAATCAAAGTCACCAGCACCTTCACATACCTCAGGAGAGCACCTCACTTCCTACTGAGAGAGTCTGGCAAGCATTTGAGGACATTCAATTCTTTCAAATGGAACTTCACACAAACTTAAAATTAAGTTGATGATTACAGCACAACTCACCATGCAGGTGTTTAAACATTCTTAGTGTCAGCTCTTATTGTCATAACTCTTGTGACACCCCAGCAAAGTGTAGGTACCTTTACCTGTATGACCCACACAAATGGACTCATTCTCTTAGAGTTGGAGCCCACAGAGCCAATTACATAGTTCTTATTTTGTTTTTCACTATTTTAAACCAGATTATCTGATTTCCTTTAGGAAAAATGTAGGAATCTCAAAGTAACAAAACTATTTCCTTTTTATGTAATAGCAAGAAATATAAACATTCTGCATTTTACTATTTTCATGGATTTATCATCTTAACTTTTCAAAATCAATTTTTTTATAGATCAGATCTCATTATTACAGACTTTTAGGATGGTTTGTCTCGAATTGGGTAAGATGATAAGAAAGTCTTCTTTTGCAGAGCTGGGCTCTTGCTGATTCAGTTCTGTGAGCTCCTCCAGCCTTCCTGAGTAACCACAGGGAAGGAATGCTGCTGGGGAGGTGCCTGAACATGGGAGGTGGCCCAGCCTGAGCTTGAGGACATCTGGGGAGCTGTAGTATTCCAATAAACGTATGCAGAGGCAGAGCTCTGTTTGAAAGGTTACAGCTCCCATAACCTTCCTTTCCTTCACCTTCTGGTGCAGGAGACACCTGTTGGAGAAGATCAGGGCAAGGATGAAGGATTAGCACAAAAAGGAAGCCAGATCATCACGTGTCTGTCACAGAAACATTGGGCATGGCACACAGTCTTCTCCCCTCTTGGAGATGATGAACGCATTAGAGGTTCTTAAAAGGTTGATATTAAACGTACTGAGTTCTTTTCTCAGAGATTTCCTGAGTCTGTCTGAAAGAACCTCAAAAGACACACAGTTTGAAAAACCCCTGGCCTAGACCATACATGATAGCAACTGCTTTTAGAGAATTTTTGTTTTCTAATAGTTTTGCAAGTGTGTGTGCATGTGGGCATGTGTGCACGTGAGTATGTGTGTGTGTTTGAGTGGGCATAGCACACCTGTGTGAAGTCTTGCATTTTTCTGAAATTGTGTAGGCTTTTGAGGACAATAATTTCAACCAAAATTTTTTCCTGAAAACCTACCATATGGAATCTACGCATATGGGACACATCAGTGAACCTAACAGAGATCCCTCTTTTTCTTTGTACTTCTTTCCCTGATAGGGATTGTGTAGTGTGCATTCATCATAGCTTCCCAAACTGATTTGAATCAGTGTTCTTTGAAGCATATGAGAGTATAATCAAATCCTAGTGCTAAGAAAGTGTGCTCAAACTATATTTTCAGGCATAATTATGTAGATAATTATGTCATAACTGGCATTCAAATGAAAATGAGCTGCATTTACAAGCGAGACTCCTACATGCTCCTCCCCCTTCCCTGCTGACATCTTCCACTTCCCAAGAATTGTTGCCTTCCAGATCTATACTCCAGCCCCATTCACCTGAATTCCAGGTGGATTTGTGCTGTCTATTTCCATTCCTATGTCAATGTGTCTAAAACCAAATTCATTCTCTTTTACAATAAATTTCCATTTCTTCTCACTATCCCTTTCCTTGGATAAAAGATATTACAATTTCCCCAGACATGCAGGCAAAAGACTATCAGAGTCATTTCCTATTTGTCCTTTATTTAATCATCAGGAGGTATAGTCTGTGTTAGTCTGTTCCCATGTGCTCAACCAGAGCAGAACTTTTCCACTTGAATCCTTCAGCCACAAAGATTCCAGAGTGATTTTGTTCTGTCCTTTTAACCTTCAGTGACTCCCCATTTCCCATGGCATAAAAGTCCCCTGGAAAGTGGAGCCCCCCCACACCCACCACAGTCTCCCTGACCTACACTTCCAGTCTTGTACAAGCTCCGCTCCCTTCGCTGGGTGCCACAGATGTGTTCCCTGCTCTTGGAGTGCACTTTTCTCTTATGATTCTTGTTTTGCCCATGATTTGCTCTTTGCTTAGAATGGGAACCTTCTTCCCAAGGCCTTCCTTTAATCCTCCACATGGAATTAATTGTTTTTCTCTCTATTGCTATTGTATTTTGCACACATCTAGATTATGGCCCTTGTCAAGTGCAATTTAACATTTTATAGATGTGTCTTCCCATGCAGGTTTTTGCTTTTTATGAGGGCGGGAATGTGTGTCTGATTCATTTCTATCACCTCAATGCACAGCATTGTCTCTAGTGCATAAGAGGAACAACATCTATGTTTGTTGAAGAAGAAAGGAATCTCCTCTGCCTAGTTGGAGGTATAGGAAGCTCACTGGCCCCAGAATGCTTAACAACCTGGGTACTATCTATGAGCAGAGCGAACCCCCCCACCATTGGTAATGAGTCTTAGGTGAGGATGTACTTTTAACAACATGCTTCCTTGACACATCCAGGAGTGTGACAAGGACCTAAGGACAGTGCAAAGGCAAAAATGTCATAGTCTCAGTAAGCAGGGCATAACACAAACCCTCATACACACATACACATGTAACATATACACTCAAACACTATATGCACGCCATAGTCACTCATACACTCACACACACCACACACACTCACATATACATACAGACTGATACACATACACACACCACTCACATACACATACACACATGCCACACTCATACACATATACCACACTCATTCATACACACACACACACACACATATCCTACGGTGGTTTCTAGGAATAAGCAAAGCACAAGATGAAAGCCAACCCCAATCATGGATTTTGATTCCACCTTCTGCATTTTCACGTCCATAATTAGCAATAACTAGAATGACAACTCAGAGTTGCACCCTGATAAACAAGTGAATTTTAAGCATTGACGGATTTTAAGCATTACTCCCTTCTGCAGCCATAACAATAAAAGTGTCAAGAAGTTGGCAATAACTTCTTCTTCTCCTATTAAAATATTATGACTTTGACAACAGTAAAAAAATTGTTTCACGTGCCCCAATACAGTTTCAGACAGAGCCCCGTAGTCTCAAAGTTCTGAACTTTACTCCAGCAATAGATGGTGGTTCTCAGTGCAGGCAGGCATCTCAAGAAGATGTCTAGAAATGTGTGGTGGTCCCAAGGGTGGGGGCACCAGTGTTATTTATTAGGAGAAAGAAGGATTGCTAGGCATTCTTCAGTCCCGGGTACAATTGTCCAGCCTCCTGCACAACTTTCACACGCTCCCAGGCCACTCAGGTAAGTTCAAAAAAAAAAGCAAAAGTGTTTGTCTAACATTCAAATGTCTAGTCTACACATTCAAAAAAATTCTTTCTGCACATTGATAATATACATTGACTTTCTCAGAAATATGGCTGATGTATAAACAGAGGGAAGATTTTATTACAACCTGTTTTGAAATTAACCAAGAATTATTCACCATTTTGATAAGTCGCATCACTGAGTAAAAGTTGCTTGTGGGTCTGAGCCACCAGGTCAGCACACGTGAATCACTGTGTTTGTCCCTATTGTTTTCACAGAGATCTAGCTAGATAAATGTGTCTCTTCCCTGTGTCTTCTCATGAAGCCTAAATGTATACAAAGTGAAATACCTATTATTTTATTTTAAATTACTTTCTTTTTCCTTGATGTGACAAAGCATTATGCTAATTTTGGGGAAAATTTTGTGTGTAAGTAGGTTAAATTACTTACAGTTTTTATTTCAGGAAAGTAAGAGACATTATCAAGTGTTTGTTGTAAAAAAAAGAGGCATGGGTATTACAGTCGCTGTGGGTTGAATTGTTTCCTCAAAAATTTCATAAGTTGAGATGCTAACCCCCAGTGTCTGTGAATGTGACCTCATTTGGAAGTAGAGTCTTTACAGAGGTAATCAAGTCAAAATGAGGTCATTAGGGTAGGCCTTAATCCAATATGACTTATTAAAAGGGAAATTCGGACACAGAGACATACATAGGAGGAAGACAATAGACATACATAGGAGGAAGACAATATGAAGAGACAGAGGGAGAAGATGGCCACCTGCAAGCCAAGGAGAGAAACTTCCCTTATGGCCCTGAGAAGGAGCTTTCCTTGCCAACACCTTGATTTGGGGCTTCCAGCCTCCAGAACTGTGAGTCAGTAAATTTTTGTGATTTGAGCCACCAAGTCTGTGGTACTTTGTTATGACAGCCTGTCTTAGTCTGTTTGGGCTGCTGTAACAAATGCCACAGACTGGGTAGCTTTTAAACAACAGAAATTTATTGCTCACAGTTCTAGAGGTTCAAAAGTCCACAATTAAGATGCCAGTATGGGCACCTTTCTAGTGACAGTCCCCTTCCTGGTTCATAGTGAGAGCCTTCTCACTGTGTCCTCGCATGGTAGGCTAGGGGTATCTCAGAGCCTTTTGTATAAAGCGCTAATCCCATTCATGAGGGTTCCACCCTCATGATTTAAGCACCACCCAAAGACTCCACCTACTAATACCATCACCTTTGAGGGTTAGGATTTCAACACATGAACTTTAGGAACACAAATATTCAGGCCATAGCACAGCTTTAGCAAATACAATGGGAATTTTACAATAATACAATGGCACTGCAAATCATAGACCTACACTAACTGCTATGGATTGAACTGTGTCCTCATCAAATTCATATGTGGAAGTTGTAACCCCCAATGTGGTTGTATTTGGAAATGGGGTCTTCAGGAGATAATTAGGTTTAGATGAGGTCATGAGAACAGGGCATCATGATGGGGTTACGCCCTTGTAAGAGGAGATACCAGAGAGCTTGCTCTCTCTCTCTGTCATGTGAGGACATAGCGAGAAGGTGGCCATCTGCAAGCAAGGAAGAGAGTCCTTGCCAGAAACAGAATTGGTCAGCACCATTATCTTGGACATTCTAGCCTCCAGAACTGTGAGAAATTAACTTTCTGTTATTTAAATACCCAGTTTATGATATTTTGTCATAACAGCCTGAGCAGACAAAGATACCAATCTGTATCTAGAAACATTTCACCGGATGAGGATATTTCTGCTCACATTGGAAAAGAGGTGGTCTAACTGCCTTTCGCCATGTCATCCATCTCTCAGAGAAAGTTCCGTCTGTCATATTGTGGTAAGATTACAACGCGGGGAGACCTCTTCTCTGACCACGCTGGGGAGCCACTCAATGGACAACTCAGTGGACCCCTGGCTTTTATGCAATATTTCAAATACTAGACTAAATGCACATCATGTCTTAGCAATGAAGAATGTTCTGTGAAGTTTTAAATATGCTCAGGCCTCATCTGTACTAACTGAAAAAAAATAAACCAAGTACTGTTAGATTCAAATGAATGTATTGCTGCTCTGTTGAAAACTAAGACACTTGAGAGTGGAGTAACACTTAAGCACACACACACACACACACTACCCCACTGACACAAGTCTCAAAGCTTCACATTTTCTAGTTAAATATTCAAAACCATCACCATGAGCTGTAAAAGAAGATAGAATGAGAACAAGGAGAACTTCACATTCATGCCAGGATTGTGGTTTGACTGCTTTGTTGGTGCCATATTACAAGTTTCCCACATTTCTCCCTGAAACATCAAGATGGAACAGTTCTCTAACTTAAAGTCACACAGCTCACGTGACAGCATTGCATGCAGAATGTATTTCAAGAGTCCATGCTGCACAGCATGACCATTCCACCCACATTTCCTCCATCTTTACATCTGCCCTAAACACGTCTGTTCATTTTAGCGGACCAATGACCAGCAAGAGGAATATTCAGAGTGTGTTGAGGTCTTCACTCTATCACTCAGAAAATCAATCTAGCAGGAATAACAGCAGGGTGCAAGAGAATGAGCTTTAGGTCTAGGAATACCTGTTCTGCAGATCATAAGACCATGGAGGAAAGGCAGCCTGGGCATAGGAGGAGGTGAGGCATCCGTAATAGGTATGCACCAGAATTTAGCAGCATGTTGCTTGCAGTGACCATCAATGCCTTTTGTGACATTATGAAGAAAGTGGTTGCCCTTCTTGTGTAATCCATAGACTCTATCCCCAGCATTTTCATTTAAGCACTTCCTTTTCCCTAGCAGTTATTATAGTTTTTCCGGACAGCTTGCTTCTGAGTACCAATTAATATTTCTTAAGTGTCTACTACAGAAAAAAGCGATTGTGCTGAAAAATAGCATTCTTTAAGATGAAACAAAGAAAGATATGTCCATCCAGGCATGGAGGCTACGGGAACGGGAAGGGGAGGAATGACATAAGCAAAAGTCAAAAAACATATGGGAGGGATAGGTCCTATTAATGTTTTCCTCTCTTCTTTCCAAGCTGACGTTTGGCATTGACACAGCCAAACGAGCTTCTAAATTGTTGAAATCCTTCCTTATCAGTTAGTAAGTTATTGCTCCTGGAATAACCAACTCGCCAAGTCCCTGTGCCCTTCTACCACCCTAGATATTTTAATTCCCTCCCAAGGACTCTGTGGACTTCATGGTGATTCAGTAATCATGAAGCCACTCCTGGCATGAGAAGGACTGTGGATCCACTCAAGTACTACTAACTGGCATCTTTGAAACACCAGTTGTTCAGTCTTGTGAAAACCACTTCATGCCTGTGATCTTGTGGTGGATTTCTATCTTGGAGGGAAAGTCTCACTGATAAATGATATTCCTCCTTTGATGGCTGTCAACTTTGCAGAAGTAGAGATACATGCCCCTAGTTAAAGAGATTCCCCCAGTGGCCCTTTTGAGGTGCCTTAGTAGTTGAGTATATAACAGCCTGCAGCCTTGAGAGAAGCGGCAGGTGCCTGAGGCATCTGGTCTGAATGTTCAGACCACAGAGGGCACAGCAGTGGTGTGGCAGTGTGGAGTCCAGTGAGGTCAAATCCACCTCGCCTTTGTACTAAGAGATAACTACATGGCTAACTCACTGCCAGACAAGCCCCTTGGCACTGTGGAAGGAAAAGAGAGATGAAATAAGCAAGCTTGAATTCAAGCTATCAGAAAATGAATTTTTTGGCTTTGACACAGGTGTGAAAGCTTTGAAATATTTCCCACATTCACTGCAATTGTGAAGGGAATAAATAAACAAGCACCAAAATCTCTGTGGAACTCAGACTATTTTGCATTATTTATTAATTAATTACCTGCCCTGGGAACCTCACTTGAAATTAATGCAATCCCACTAAGGCTCTTTAGAATTCTAGCTCCTCTGTACTTTCAAAGGGCTATAAGGTAAAAGATTTGGGGATTCTTGCTGATCCCACTGGACAAGTGAGCTCAGGCATGGCTAAGACCATCTTCCTGGGGAGAGAAAGACCCTCTGAATCCCAGGGAATCAGTGGATCTACACTGGGGCTCAGTTAGAAAATGTACAGAGAAAGCTAGAAGTGAAGCATTGTGTGGGACCATATGGGTTTATTCCTTAGTTTTATTACCCGATGTAACTTTAAAGATGTTCTATGAGTACTGTTTCTTTGAACCTACCAAGAGAGGTGTCATAGAATTCTAAGATGGGACCCATGATCTCTATATCTATTGTTAACTCCCATGATGATGCTACTTTACATGGAAAAGGGAGTTTGAAGATATAATTAAGATTACTAATCAGTTGATCTTAAAATAGGGAGATTATTGGGTGGATTTAACCTAATCATACAAGCCCTTTGAAAGTACGTTTTTTTTCTAACCGATCACAGATTTTAGTCAGAGGTATTACAATTGGAGAGAAAATTGACATGAGGAAGGCTCTCTGTCCTTGGCTTTAACATGGAGGTGGTCATGGAGCAAGAACCTGAGAGCCACATCTATGAGTTTAGAGATATCTCCAGCTGACAGCCAGGAAGAAAATAGGACTTCAGTCCTACAACCACAAGAAACTGAATTCTGTCAACAACAGGCATCAGCTTGGAAGAGGACCCCAAGCTCCAGATGAGTACATAATTGGCTGACTCCTTGATTTCAACCTGAGCACATAACCCAGCCACACTATGTCAAATGTTGGCCTACAGAGTTCTGAGCTAATAAATAGGTGCAATTATCCACTAAGTGTGTGATAATTTATTATGCACTGACAGAAAAATAATATAAGAAATTTTAGCAAAGTCCCTTCTATGAGTCTGTTTTTTCTTGGTGCTGACAGCTTGACACAGGGGTTGAGAACCAGTAACATTAATGACAGTGATGATAATGATGACAATACCATTCATGGACTCCTTGAATATGCAATGTGTCTCAACAAGTGGTTTACCCACAGTAATTCATTTATTCAGCCTGTCACAAAGTGGCAGATACGAATCAAGACTTCCACATGAGTTTGACAAGTGAAGAGGTCTAAAGTATTCCCAACTTTGTCTTGCCCAATGAATGCCAAAAGAAATGGAAAAAACAATCTCTCTGGAGTAAAACATCTGGACTCTCAAAATTTCACAGGAAAAGATTAAGCAAATATTAGTTCACAATCAAAAAGCACACAAAACACAAGGAAATAAGCCACCCAGGAAAAAATACTCTCAAGGAAAACCAGAAGGTAGTACAAAAGGGGGATTAGGTAGGAAACGAGGCAAAAGAGGTGTGAGGTACCAGGCAAAATCCCACATAAAGCGACTCTGTCAATCCTGAAGAAATAAATGTGATTAAAAGTCAGCACCCTGGGGTCAGCCCAGTGGTGCAGCAGATAAGTTCACATTTTCTTCTTCCCCTGCCCCAGGGTTGGCTGCTTTGGACCCTGGGTGCAGATCTACACACTGCTTGTCAAGCCATGCTGTGGCAGGCATCCCACATATAAAGTAGAGGAAGATGGGCACGGATGTTAGCTCAGGGCCAGTCTTTCTCAGCAAAAAGAGGAAGATTGATGGTGGATGTTAGCTCAGGGCTAATCTTCCTCAAAAAAACAAAGACAGACAGAAGCCCTTGTAGGAACTGAAGACCACCTGCAAATCATCTCATGCCCCCAGATGCCTGCAAAAAGCAAATTTAACTGACTCTGACGAATGAACTATATCTGTGGGTGAACATTATCTCAAGAAATTTTTATATACAATATCCAGTACATACTAAAAACATCAGAAATTATTTGCAATGATAATTGCACAAGAAGAGAGGAGAAGAAATAGAGGAATATAGAAGTAATATTTCTATATCACTCTGGAGTTAACTTAGAGATGAATGAAAAATAGGGAACAATTTAACAAAACTTACAGGATGCAACTAAAGTAGTGCTTAGAGAAAAATTTATAGTAGCATACATCCATATTATAAAAGAGAAGAAATATAAAAGAAATAATCTAACGTTCCACCTTAAGACACTGGAATAATAAAAACGAATTAAACCTAAAGTAAGTAGAAGTAAGAAAACTAAAGATTAGGGCATAAATTAGTTAAATAAAAAATTGAAGATATGAAGAAAATTAAAAAGTTAAAAGATAGCTTTTTGAAATGATCAACAAAA
Organism: Equus caballus; assembly: GCF_041296265.1. Classification (NCBI taxonomy): domain Eukaryota; kingdom Metazoa; phylum Chordata; class Mammalia; order Perissodactyla; family Equidae; genus Equus; species Equus caballus. The sequence continues at coordinate 124,602,056 of NC_091684.1, read as the reverse complement.
TTGACAAACCTTCATAGACTTTCCAAGAAAAAATAGAAAAGACTCAAACTACTAAAATTAGTTATGAAAGAAGGGATATTGCTGTGAAACTTACACAGAAATAAAAAGGATGATAGGGGAATAATATGAACAACTGCATGTCCACAAATTAGATTACTTAGATTAAATAGAAAAACTACTAGAAAGATACAAACTACCAAAACTGAAACAAAGAAGAAATATAAAATCTGAATAGATCTATAAAAAATTAAGTTACTGAGGGTCTGGCCCCGTGGCCGAGTGGTTAAGTTCGCGCGCTCCGCTGCAGGCGGCCCAGTGTTTCGTTGGTTCGAATCCTGGGCGTGGACATGGCACTGCTCATCAGACCACGCTGAGGCAGCGTCCCACATACCACAACTAGAAGAACCCACAACGAAGAATATACAACTATGTACCGGGGGGCTTTGGGGAGAAAAAGGAAATAATAAAAAAAAAATCTTTAAAAAAAAAAAAATTAAGTTACTGAATCAGTATTTTGAAACTTCCCACAAAGAAAACTCCAGGCCCATGTGCATCCACTGGCAAATTCTACCAAACATTTAAAAGTGTGTTCATACCAGTCCTTTAGGAACTCTTCCATAAATAAAAGAGAAGGAAACACTGCCTAACTTATTCTGAGGTCAGTATTACCTGGATACTAAACCCAGATAGCACATCATTAGTTAAGAAACTCCAGAAAAGTATCTCTTAAGAAATAGATGAAAATATCATCAATAAAATACTAGCAAACCAAATCCAGCAACATATAAAGTGGATTATATAACATAACTAAGTGGTATTTATCCTGGGTATGCAAGGACAATTTTAACCTCCAAATTTCAATTAAGGTAATACACCATATTAATATGATAAAGGACAAGAAACAGATGATCCTTTCAATAGATGCAGAAAAAGAATTTCACAAAAACCCACATCACTGCATGATAAAAAAAAAAACACTTAAAAAACAAAAACAAAAAGGAGCTTCCTCATAAAACTCAACACCAAAAAAACCAAAGAATTCCAGTTAAAAAATGGGCAACGGATCTGAATAGACATTTTTCCAAAAAGACATACAGCTTGCCAATAGGTACATGAAAGATGCTCAACATCACTACTCAGCAGGGAAATGCAAATCAAAACTACAATGAGATTACATTTCACACCTGTTAGAATGGCTATTATCAAAACCTTTGTGTACTGTTGGTGGGAATGAAAATTGGCACCACCACTATGGAACAGTCAGACAGAAAATGATAAATATCATACGATCTCACTTATACGTGGAATCTAAAAACAAACAAACAAATGAAAAAATCAAACAGGTTGGTGTTTGTCTGAGGTGGGGGGTGGTGGTGGGAAAAATGGGTGAAGGGAGTCAAAAGGCACAAATTTGCAGTTATAAAATGAGTAAGTCATGGAAATGTAATGTACAGCATGGTGATTACAGTTAAAAATACTGTATCATATATTTGAAAGTAGCTAGGAGAGTGGATCTTGAAAGTTCACATCACAAGAAAAAAAACGTGTAACTAGGTATGGTGACAGACGTTAACTAGACTTATTGTGGTGATCATCTTGCAATATACACAAATATCAAATCATTACATGGTACACCTGAAACTAATATAATGATATGTTAATTATATCGAAAAAAAGAAAGGAACTTCCTCAAGGTGATAAAGAGCACTTATGAAAAACCCATGGCTAACATCATACTTTCAGGTGAAAGACTGAATACCTTTCCTGTAGGATTAGTAAGAAGACCAGTATGGCCAATCTTACCAGTTCTATTCAATATTGTGCTGGAGGTTGAAAGCATGTAATTAGAAAAGAAAATGAAATAAATGGGACCTAGATTGGAAAGAAATATGTAAAACCAACTCTGTTTGAAGAGAAATGATCACGTTCATAGAAAATACTAAGAAATTCAAAGGAAAAAAATTATTCAAAGTAATAAAGTCTAGTAAAGTTGCAGAATATGAGATCAATATACAAAAATAAATTATATTACCATCTACTAATAATGAACACTCTGGAAATGAAATTAAGAAAATAATTCCAGTTACAATAGCATCAAAAATAATAAAATACTTAGAAATAAATTTAACAAAATAAGTGTAAAACATAGTCTCTGAAAACTAGAAAATATTGTCAAAAGAAATTAAAGAAGACCTAAGTAAATGGAAAGACATCCCATGTCCATGGGCCAGGAGATTTAATATTGTTAAGATGACAATACTCCCAAAATTGGTCTGTAGATACAATGCAATCCCTATCAAAATATTAGCTGGCTCTATTGCCTAAATGGACAAGGTAATTCTAAAATTCATATGGAAATTCAAGATACCCAGAATACCCACAACAGTCTTGAAAAATAAAAGCAAAGTTGGAGGACTGACACTTCTCCTATTTCCAAAGTCATAATAATCCAGAAAACGTCATAGTGGAATAAAAATAGAAATATAGATCAATGGAATAAAATTATGAGTCCACAAATAAATTCTCATATTTACTATCAATTAGCTTTTGACCAAACAATGGGGAAAGAAAGATACTTTCCAACAAATAGTGCTCGCATAACTGGATATCCACATGCAAAAAAATGAAGTTGGATGACTCTCTCTCTCACCATACACAAACATTAACTCAAAATAGAACATAGCTAAAGTTATCAAGTTCTTATAAGAAAACCTAGGAGTAAATCTTGGGTTAGGAAAACCTTCTTTGATATGACAACAAAAGTATAAGTCAAAAAGGAAAAATAGATTTCATCAAATTTAAAACTTTTGCATCTTAAAACTTACCTTTATGTAAGTAAAATTACAATGTACAGAAAAGAAGCAAATGTTTGCTGATCTTATAATCTGGTAAGGCATTTATAGCTAGAATAGATTTTTAAAAACTACAACTTAATAATAAAAAACAAACTGATTGAAAAACGGATAACAGATCTGAAGACATTTCTCTAAAGAAAATATACAAATGGCCAATAAAAACATGAGAACATGCTCCACATCAATGAAGGAAATTTAAATCAAAACCACAATGTGACATTACTTCACACTTAGTGGGATGCCTATAATAAAAAAGACAGACAACAAAAAGTGTTAGGGAGGATGTAGAAAAACAGCTGGTGGTTATGTAAAATGGTATCGCTCCTTAGAAAAAGGTCTGGCAGTTCTTCAAAAAGTTAAACAAAATGGTACTATATGACCCAGCAATTTCATTCCTAACTATATACCAAAGTGAAATGAAAACATTTATGCAAAATTTTGTATATGAATGTTCATAGCAGCATTATTCATAATAGAATAAAAACTGGGCTGGGAAATGTATATCAACTGATAAATATATAATCAAAAGTGGTATATCGGCACAATGTAATATTACTTGTCAGTGAAATGGCATACAATACTAAAACAGGCTACAACATGGATGAACCTTGAAAACACGCTAAGTGGAAGAAGCCAATCGCAAAAGACCACATATTGTATAATTACATTTATGTGAATGTTCAGAAGACGTAAATTTATAGAGACAGAAATAGACTAGTGTTTGTCTAGGGATGGACTAGAGAGTTGGGGGTAATGGGAAGTGACTGCTCATAAGTTGGAGTTTTGGGGAGAATGATGAGATTTTTCTAAAATTGGTCATGGTGACGGTTGCCCAATTCTCTGAACATGCTAAACATCATAGAATTGTTCACATTAAATGGGCAAACTGTGTGGCATATAAATTATATCTTGATAATGCTATTATATAAAAATAAATTATCAGATACATGTGGAGAAAAAATGCTAATGAAATCAAAATACTTAGCAGACAATAGACAGACATCACAGGATCTAAATAATGGGACTCTCAGACATAGATGCTTATACTTATCTTTAATATATTTAAGAAGATAGACAATAAGAACAATTTTGGTAAAACACTGGAAATCATGTACAAAAAATGCTAGAACCAAAATATACAAAATCAAAATTAAGAACTCGGTGGATGGATTTGATAGCCAATTGTACAACGGTCAAATAACACAATAATGAATGGTAAGATAGCTCAGGAAAAAGATATCCAGAATTAGTCATTGGGAACCAAAGGGAGCTAGAACTAACAAAGAAATGGGAGCTACAGTGGAAAAGTTTAACAGGTATGTATTTGGAGCCAAAGAAGAAAAGCAGAAGGATGGGGAAGAATCAATACTTGCCAGAGTAATGGCTAAGTATTTTCTAAAACTAAAGAAATGTACAAAGCCATGGATTTAATAAGCTGTATGAGCCACAGGTAAAATTGATAAATAAATATACACGCAAACCACACATCATAACATCCCTGTTGAAAACAAACGACAGAGAAAACCTTAAAAGCAGTGAGAGAAAATGACTGATGTTTTCAAATCAGCAACAACTAGACTGACAGCTGTCTTCTTGACAGAAAAATGAAAATCACAACAAAACTGTAAAATCTTCAAAGTGATGGAAGAAAATATTTATAAACCTAGAATTTTATACTGAGCAAAATATCCTACAAAAATAAAGACTTTTCAGACAAACAGAAACCAAGAAAATTTATCTGTGTATCTGAACAATAATATTCTTGGATAGGCAGAAAGAAATTATCCTAGAGGGAAGCATTGAAATGCAGCTAAGATCTTGCTAAAGGGTAAATATGTTGCTGATACTGACCATATAAAATAACAATAATGCACTATGGTAATTCAAGTATATGCAGAATTAAAGTGCACAACTACAGTACCAAATAAAGTAAATGGGAATAAATGAGGTTAAAGTGTTCTAAAGTCTTTATTATCTGGAAATAATGAAAGCATACATAGCAAGCATCATTAATTCTTATGAGACAGTGAAACTGGTAGCAATTCATAAGATAGATTCTAAAACAACAAAAAATAGTGTATACTCACCAAGATAACAGAAAGGGGAAGTAGTATGATGAAATATAATTCATTAAAAAAAAATATAAGAAGAAGAGAATAAAGAGGGAGGGAATGCAAATGTGGGCTAATTAAAAATTAAACAATAAGTGGGTGGATTCAATCAAACATATCATGATTTATATAATAAAGAACTAACAACTACACTTAAAAGACAATAAGATTGGACTTTAAGAAATCCTGAAAATCAACTGTATACTATTTTCAACAAACATATCTAAAACATAAAGATACAGAAAGTTGCAAATCAAGTGATACTAAATAATATATCATGAAATCATTAACCAAAATAAAGCATGTGTAGCCATATTAGCATTAGAATATGTAGACCTTAAGATAAAATGAGGAACATTTAAAAGTGGTAAAAATTCCAGTTTGGGAGAGGTATAACAATTCTAAATTTGCATAAACCTAATAATATAGCCTCATGAGGTTCAAAGCCTCAATGGACAGAACCAGATGTAAAAATGGAGGAATTCTCAATCATTTGGAAGATTTTAATATAACTGTGGTGGTTTATTGGTTCTGTTTCTCTGGAAAACCACAACTAGTAAGTGACTAATGGACAAAAAAATTCAGTAAGTAGTAAGAAGATTTGGACAACATGGTGACAAAGCTGATCTAATTTGTTAAGAATTTAGAGAAAGAACAGTAATTCTTTCACAAGGTAAATATGAAAAAAGTCTATTGTTCCCAACTCTTTTTATGAGGCCAGCTTTACACTGATACTCCTGATAATACCAAAACTAAAAATATTTCAAGAAAAGAAGTTGGACATGGACACTTGAACAAAATATTAGCTATTTGAATCTAGCAATATATAAAAAGGATAACATATCATGATCAAGCGGAGTTTCTTCCAGAAATACAAAATTACTTTTTCATTTGAATATCAATTAGTGCACTGTCATATTAATAGAAGATAAAACAATATGATCATTTCAATGGATGAAGTAAAGACATTTAATATAATTCAACACCAATTCATGATAAAAGAATACATATATCATAAATGAATTCATGATAAAGCCTCCCAGAAAATTTGAATAGAAGGAATTCCTTCAGCTTGATAAATGGCATCTACAAAAAATCTACAGCTAACACAAGACTTAATGGTGAAGGACTAACAACTTTCCTTCTAAGATCTGGAACAAGAGAAGGACATATTTTCTTGCCACTCCTATTCATTGTGGTTCTGGACATTCTAGCAGGTGCAATCAGATAAGCAGGAAAAATTAAAATCATGCTAATTGTAGAATAAGAAAGAAAACATGATTCTGTATGGAAAAAAATACTAATGAATCTACAAAAAAAATCTATTTAAACTTATATGTCCATTTAGCAAAGTCATGGGTACAATAACAAGAAACAAAAATAAATTGCACTTCTATATGAGCAATAAACAATTAAAAATGAAATTTAAAATATAATACCGGACTAGCCTTAGTGACCTAGTGGTTAAGTTTAGCATGCTCCACTTTGATGGCCTGGATTCACTTCCTGGGCATGGACCTACACCACTTGTTAGTGGCCATGCTGTGTTGGCAGCTCACATACCAAACAGAGGAAGATTGGGAACAGATCTTAGCTCAGGGCAAATCTTCCTCAGCAAAAATAAATAAATAAATAAAATAGAATACCACTTATAATTGCATTAAAATATGAGACCCTTATGAATAGTTTTAACAAAATATGTGGTACAATATGTGGTGTGAGAGATCAGAGAAGACCAAAGTGAAGAGATATACCAACTTAATGCACTGAAGGACTCATTGCTCTTAAAAAGTTAGTTACCAGGGCCAGCTCCATGGCTGAGTGGTTAAAATTCCATGCACTCCACTTCAGTGGCCTGGGTTCACAGGTTCGGATCCTGGAGTGGACCTACACCACTCATCAGCCATCCTGTGGAGGCATCCCACATATAAAGTAGAGGAAGATTGGCACAGATGTTAGCTCAGGGCTAATCTTACTCAGGCAAAAAAAAAAGAGGAGGATTGGCAATGGATATTAGCTCAGGGTGAATCTTCCTCACACACACACAAAAAGTTAATTACCTGAAAATTTATCTGTAGATTTAACACCATCCCTATCAAAATCCTAGCAGGCATTTTTATAGAAATTGACAAGCTAATTCCAAAATTACATGGAATTCAATGGACCTGGAACAGCCAAAACAATTTTTGAAAAGATCAAAGTTCTATTTCAAGTCTTACTGTAAATCTAGAGTAATAAAGACCTGGAGTAAGGATAGAAAAATTGATCAGTAGAACACAAGAGAATCAAGAAATAGACTCACACTGATTTTTAACTAAAGGGGCAAAGACAATTCAATAGGAAATGGATAGTCTTTTCAACAAAAGTAATGCTCAGTCTTTATCTCACACCACATATAAAATTTAACTAGAAAATTTTTAATGTAATTTAATGTAGATTTGAATGTAAAAGTGAAAGAGATAAATCTCCAGGAAGAAAATACAGGAGAAATTTTCACCAACTTGAAGCAGGTCAAGATTACTTATCACAGAACACAAAAATCAACAATCATCAATGAAAAATTTGACAAATTGGACTTTCCCAGATTAATAACTTCTACTCTGAAAGGAACTGGTAAAAAAATTGAGAAAGCAAGCCACTACATATCTACTTGAATGTCTATAATTTAAAAGACATACAATGTCAAGTGGAGCGACTTGAACTTTCATACATTCCTGGTGGAATGAAAAATAGTACAGTCATTTTACAAAACTATACCCTTACAAATGACCAAATAATTTCACTCTCAGCTATTTAACAAAGAGAACTGTGAAGTTGTGTCCATGCAAACACTTGCACATGCATGCTCACAGTAGCATTGTTCCTCATGGCACAAAACTGGAAACAACCCAGTCTCCATTAACCAGTGAATGGATCAACAAATTGTGGTACATCTATACTAGAGAATATTATTCAGTAAGAAAAAGGGAATGGGTTAATTTCCCATGCAATAACCTGGTAAATTTAATAAAACATTAACCTGAGTGATAAAAGCCAAGTTCAAAATAGTCTACACTTACTGTTCCATTTGTGTAAAATTCTAGAACAGGCAGAATTAATATGGAGAGACAGAAGTGAATAAAATTGATAATAAATAAATAAACAAAACTTTTCTTTTTAAAGAGAAACAACCTATTAGCTTTTCATGTATTAATAGTCAATAATTTGGGGAAAAACTTTAAAGATATTTCCAATATAATCAAAAAGGTAAACTTTTTATTACTAAATTAATGAACGCTGTTCAAAAAGAGTATACAGAAACATATGGAGAGGGAATAAAAAGAATTTAATCATTCCACATTCCATATTCCATATCCATGTATGGGAAAGCCACTTTGTTTTTTTTTTTTGTGTGTGTGTGTGTGTGTGTGTGTTTTGGTTTTTTTGCTGGGGAAGATTGCCCTGAGCTAACATCTGTTACCAATATTCTTCTTTTAGTTTATATGATTCGCCACCACAGCATGGCCACTGACAGACAAGTGGTATGGTTCCACGCCTGGGAACTGAACCAGGTCGTGGAAGCAGAAGGTGTCAAACTTCAACCACTAGGCCATTGAGGCTGGCCCAGGGAGGTCACTTTTGTGCAGACATCAATTGTAGTTATCTGTTGGTACCTCCCTCATGTTCCCTCACCCCACCACTTTAGGACATGTGGCCTAATCTTCTGATGCCTGCTCATTTCCTTGAACTATTTTTTTGGTGGCCAGAGGTTTAGGAGATTATTGTCCCCTGGGGGACAGCTCTCAAGCCATAACTGTGGATTGCTGTATGAATGCTGCAGTGGGATACTTCTGAGGCATGTGAGCTGTGCTGGTTCTCAGAGTTTCCCTGCAAGATTGGAGACTCACTTAATTATACACCTCTGTTAGCTGCATCCTTCCCTTCGCAATAGTGTTCCTTTACTAGTGTTTCTTTCACCTCTCAAATTACTGTTTGCACTTGTCTTAGGTTTGCTGCTGGGTAAACCTAATCTAAAACATAAATTCCCACCAAATTTATCTATAAACTCAATGTCATTCTAAATAAGATGCCAATTTTGTGTGTGTGAATAAACTGACAAAATGACAGTGTAAGATGCCTTGTCCTAGGCTGTTCAGCAGCAAGCAGACCCTCGGACAAGTATTGAAGCAGAAATGACGTCTTAGGAAGTGTTGCTGGAGAACTGGCAGGGATGGGGTGGGGAACAGGGCTCAAGTAGGGAAGGGGTCTAAGAGAGAGTCATTGTGGACCACTCAGAGTTGCCCCATCAGGCAAAGGGGCAGAACTGGTATAATTCCATAGCAGTCAGTCCATGGAAGGGGTGGCACTTGAAGGACACACACTTCCTGTTACTCTGGACCTCCACGTGAGCAGACAGCATGGGTACTGGTAGCCCCTCATTAAATGTGCTGGCAGTCAGAGTGAAAGTATGCCTGAAGGAGGTGCCCCGGAATATCAGTGGTATCTGAGAGCAGCTGGGGAGCACAGAGAGCATGCACTGCTTTCAGAACATTTAGAGGAGACAAAAGCATCCTCCCTGAGAGCCGCCACTGACTGAAGACCCAGTGGTGATACCAGAAACTCTTGGCTGGCAAAGCTACTGTCAAGACATCACCACCACAAAGTACACAGCTATCAGGAGGGACTTCTGATAGAGGATATGTTTCTAAAAGATAATGCTGTCTCTTAGAACTGCTGCCATAAACAATTGCTGATGGACGCCTCTCTTGGGAGCTTCCCTGGCTAGCACATCAAATGTCCTATCAAGCTACAAATGCTCTGATTTATCAGAGGCCTTAGTGTCACTGTGAGTGTCCCTTGGCATTTTTGTGAAATTGCAATCTGTCAGTGTTTCTGGCTCTGAACCATGGGCACATCACTAACCAAACTAAGGCTTAATTGGTTTTCAGGTAGGAGGATAATAATATCTTCATCAAAAGTTGTTCATGAGGGTTAAAAGAGGTAATATTTAATTGTCTATCAGAGTCCTCCAATCTCGTGCATTCTCAACAAATATTTCTTAAAGCTTATTTGTAGAATAGCTAGATTTCTCACTGAAGCAAGAGAATAAATTCCCCCTTGGGAATATGGGTGGTTTAATCGCAGAATTCTCATCAACTGGCTGATGATTGTGAGTTCAGTGGGCAAGGCCTGAGGAAAGAGGGTGACTGCAGTTCACCTCACCGTAGTCCAAATGCCACCTGTATTAGGTGAGCCTCAAGAACAACTGAGCACTCACTCAGTCTCCTCCCCAAACTGCCTGGCTTTAAAAAACAGTAAGAAATAGGAAAGAAAAAAGCTGACAATTTTTATTTTGTGTAAGGAAGATTGTCCCTGAGCTAACATCTGTGTCAATCTTCCTCTATTTTGTATGTGGGATGCCGCCACAGTTTGTCTTTATGAGTGGTGTATTGGTCTGTGCCCAGGATCCAACCTGAAAACCCCTGGCAGCTAAAGTGGAGTGCACAAACTTAACCACTATGCCACCAGACCAGTCCCCAAAACTGACAAATTTTTTAACAAATTCTAGCCAGCTTAGTTGAAAAAGTTTTCTGATTTCATAACTAAGATTTATATGGTTATGACTAAAACTTTGTTCCTATTTCATAGTTATTTAGAAAGCAAATAAATGAAAATACGTCAGTTCAGAGTAATTTCATTTTACTCTAAATTTTCTGGGGGGATGTGAATTGAAAGTGAAATGAAAGCATGAGCAATCCTACCTAACACAGAAAAGGTTACCAAAGGCAGCAGTGATTAAAAACTAAAAACTGAGGGGATCCAGAATGTCATGTGTCACAGTCACTCCACTGGATGCTCTACAGAAAGGACATTGTATGAGTTTGCTTGGGCTGCCATAACGAAGTACCACAGACCGAGTGGTTTAAACAACAGAAATTAGTACATCGTTTCACAGTTCTTGAGGCTGGAAGCCTGACATCAAGTTCTCAGCAGATTGTTTCTTCTGAAGCCTCGATCCTAAGCTTGCAGATGGTCATCTTCTCCCTGTGTCCTCACATGGTCATCCCTCTATGTGTGTCTGTGTTCTAATCTCCTCTTCTTACAAGGACACCAGCCCACCCTATTGACCTCATTTTACATTAAGCACCTCTTTAAAGACCCTGTCTTTAAACACAGTCACATTCTGAGGTAGTGGGAGTTAGGATGCCAACTAATGAATTTCAGGGGGACACAATTCAGCCCATAGCAGACTTCATCTAGTGAGGGCCAGGTTCTGGCTTGCTGGGAGAGCACTGTCTACTCTGGCAACATGCAGGGCAGCCTTACTAGAGAGAAACATTCTTCATGCCTTTGATGTTTGACAACTCTAATTTGCTTTGAGGAGCTGATCCCTCTGACTTCGTTCAGTTTACCACTTGGAAGAAAACAATTGCATTTATAGAATAATTCCCTATATTTCTCTCTCTGAGATATAAAAATGTTAGGATTTACAGCCTTACCAGTTCAACTTTCCTATATAAAAAGGCACAATGTTGTGGAAAAATAAGTTGAAGAAATTATTCTGGAGTTCCTTGTGGGAGGTTGAAAACTAGAACCCAACGCAGAACATACACACGAGCTCTCAACTGGCTTCCAAAGTGCATTTTGTATAAAGGACCTATCTGTATGGTCTAGCTTCCAGGGTGTCTGAGTGTGTCTGAGGTGGCTTGTTTACACAGACACCTTAATTAAGAAACACGTGTGTTGGCTTCCCTTAGTGAATTCCTTCTCCCAGTGGTTTTGCCAGGAGGAGAAGCTGAGCTGTGGCGTACTCATTTGTGCATGTTACAAAGTGGACGTGTGCACATGAGTGCAGTCCATTGCTCATTTGGTCCGTCTTCCTACCACCACCTACTCAGCACTGCCTATGCATTGGCCACTGTTCTGAGGCTGTAGTTACAGAGAAGGTCACTGTTCTGGTGCACTCACAGAATAGTGATGACTATAAATCACTATGAGATGAAGGGAAGCTCTGGCAGCAGAGAGAGGGGATCTGACTGAATCCATGTTTTGGGGAGCAAAGGACTGCAGGAGGCTAAGATCAAGAGGCCTGCCTAGTGCTTCAGCTGTGAGTTCTTCCAAGGCTGGGAGAGGAGTCACTCTGCCCTCCTGGGAGCTCTATGGAGGGACAATTAGTGGAGAGCAGGTTTCTCTGGGCCTGACCTTGCTGCTGCAGGACTCACACTTTGGCCCACGATTTCCCCTAATGTAAGCTCAACTGCCGCTTCTTTGAAAAATAGGTTTGTGGCAAAATAATTTGGTAAATGCTACATATCATGCTCTTTTTGATATTCACAATTGATGGGAGTAGAATCCTGTAGAAGTAAACCTCATTGAAATGTGTTTAATTAAGTGGGTTCCAAACATGAAACAAACTTTTCTGTTTAATAACCTTAAATCTATAAATTTAAGAATTAATCTCTGGGAACGGCTGCTCTAGAATTTGTGGGCATAGCTGTTTCTTCCCAGGATATCATAGGCACAGAGAAAGAGACACAAGGAGAGGGGGCTCAATGATAGCTCCTGACTGGCTTGGTTCATGAACAAGGGATTGCAAAATGTTCATGAACAAGGGATATCTTTCCACTTATTCGTGTCTTCTTCAATTTCTTCCATCAATATCTTATAGTTTTTGATATACAGATCTTTCACTACTTTGATTAAATTTATTTATGAGTATTTTACAGTTTGTGATGCTATTGTAAATGGGATTGTTTTATTTCATTTTCACATAGTTAACTGTTACTGTATAGAAATGCAACTGATATTTGTATGTTGATTTCGTTTCCTGAAACTTTACTAAATTCATTTATTAGTTCTAACAGTTTTTTGGTGGAGTCTTTAGAATTCTCCATTTACAAAATTACGTCATCAGCAAAAAGAGACAATTGTACTTCTTCCTTACTGATTTGGATATTTTATTTCTTTTTCTTGCCTAATTCCTCCAATGAGGACTTCCAGTACTATGATGAATAGGAACGGTGAGAGTGGACATGCTTATCCTGTTCCTGATCTTAGTAGAGAGAAAGCTTTCAACATTTCATCGAGTATGATGTTAGCTGTGGGCTTGTCATACATGGCAATTATTATGTTGAACTATATTCTTCCTATAACCAAGTTATTGAGAGTGTTTTTTAATAAAGGATGTTGAATTTTGTCAAATGCTTTTGCTTCATCTATTGAGATGATCATACGATTTTTGTCTTTTATTCTATTAATGTGATGGATCATATTTATTAATTTGTGTAGGTTAAACCATCCTTGTATCCAAGGTATAAATCCCACTTGGTCATGGTATATGATGTACTTTTGAACTCAGTTTTGCTAATATTTTCTTGAGAACTTTTGCAAATATACTAGGCCTGTAGTTTTCTTTTATTGTATTATCTTTATTTGGCTTCTGTATCAGGGTAATGCTTCAGTTTTTTGGAAGAGTTTGTGAAGGAATGGCATTAATTCCTCCTTAAATTTTTGATAGAATTAACCCATGAAGCCATCTTGTTCTGGGCTTTTCTTTGTTGGGAGGTTTTCGAATACTGATTTGATCTCCTACTTGTTATTGGTCTGTTCATATTTTCTATTTCTTTATGATTCAGACTTGGTATGCTGCATGTTTCTAGCAATAATCTCCTTCTAGATTATTCAATTTATTGGCCTATAATTGTTTAAGTAGTCTCTTATGATCCTTTGCATATCTGTGATATCGGTTTTAATGTCTCTTCTTCCTTTACAATTTTATTTATTTGAGTACTCTCTTTTTCTTAGTAAGTCTAAATAAAGGTTTGTCAATTTTATTAGCTTATTAAAAATAGTCAACTCAGTTTCACTGATCTTTTCTATTATCTTTCTGATCTCAATTTCATTTACTTCTGCTCAATCTTTATTATCTCCTTTTTTTTTTCTTGCTAACTTTGGCTTTACTTTGTTCTTCTTTTGTCAGTTCCTTGAGGTAAAAATTTGCATTCATTATTGGAGATAGTTCCTTTTCTCTAATGTAGACATTTATCATTATAAACTTCCTTCTTAGCACTGCTTCTGCAGCATCCCATAGGTTTTGGTGTGTTTTGTTTCCATTTTTGTTTGTTTCAAAATTTTCTTAATTTCCCTTTTGGTTTCTTCTTTGACCCATTGGTTGTTCAAGAGTGTGTGGTCAGGGCCAGCCAAGTGGTGCAGCAGTTAAGTGCACACATTCCACTTCGGTGGCCTGGGGTTCACCGGTTCAGATCCCAGGTGCAGACATGGCACTACTTGTCAAGCCATGCTGTGGCAGGCGTCCCACATATAAAGTAGAGGAAGATGGGCATGGATGTTAGCTCAGGGCAAGTCTTCCTCAGAAAAAAGAGGAAGATTGGCAGCAGATGTTAGCTTAGGGCTAATCTTCCTCAAAGAAAAAAAAAAGCATGTGTTGTCTAATTTCCACATATTTGTGAATCTTCCAGTTATCCTCCTGTTACTGATTTCTATTTTCATACGATTGTGGATAGAAAAGATACTTGGTACAATTTCAATCTTCTTACATTTGTTAGGTTTGTTTTGTAACTGAAGATATGATCAATCCTGGAGGATGTTTCATGTGCATGTGTGAAGAACGTGTATTCTGCTGCTGTTATATGGAAGGTTCTGTATATGTCTGTTACGTCCATTTGGTCTAATGTGTAGTTCAAGTCCAATGTTTTCTTCTTGATTTTCTGGCTATATGATATAGTCAATGTTGAAAGCAGGACATTAAAGTCCTCTATTATTATTGTATTGTCTATTGCTGTCTTAAGATTTGCTAGTATTTGTTTAATATATTTAGGTACTCCCCCATGTTGGGATATATATTTTCAATTGTTATAACCTCTTGATGAGTTGACCATTCATCATTATGTAATGACTTTTTTTGTCTTTTGTTGCTGTTTTTGACTTATAGTCCACTTTACATGATACAAGTATAGCTACTGTTGCCAGCTCTTAGTTAATATCAGCTGTGATACTGGTTCCCCTAGCATATATGGGTTAATACTAAAGGCACACATTTCCAGTTCCCTGGTTCTTTAGTTACACTCGTATGTGTATGTTTATTTCTTTAACCTCTGACTTCCTGAACTATAGAGCCAAATAGAGGTTACAAATTGTTAAAGTCCAGATGACCTCACTCTGGGCTCCCACTAAAGTTGTGGGTAATCACAGGACCTTGAGGTTCTTTTACAGAGACACTACTGTCCAGAGAATATCAGGAAACTGAACCTTCCCAGGCCCAACTCCTTGGGTTCCTGACATCAGAGTCTACCTTCCACCATGGAGATAAACAGCCAAGGACACTCATCTGACAAATCCTTTGTCTCTTCTGCTGCAAGCAGCCCCAGACACAGGCCAAAGGGAAAATGCTGACCAAGAAGTCCATGCCCCCCTCCCCTGCCTAAAACCCCAGATAAACACAATTACCCATTTCTTAACAGAAAGCAAGCAATTTGGGGGGCACTGGCCCTTGCTTAGCTCCCTCTGCCTGGCAAAGTAAAGCTTTCCTTTTTCAACCAATACTCTGTTCTCGTTATGTGGATTGGCATTGGCATCAGAGATCGAACTTTCAGTAACACTACCTCTGCTCTTCTTTGGCTTCCATTTGCATGGAGTATCTTTCCCCTTACCTTCACTTTGAGCCCATGTGTGTTCTTGCAGCTCAGTTGAGTCTCTCGTAGGAAGCATATAGTTGGGTATTGTTATTTTATCCATTCAGCCACTCTGTGCCTTTTTATTGGAGAATTTAATCTATTTACTTTTAAAGTAATTATTGATAGGTAAGGAATTACTATTACCATCTTGTTAATTATTTTCTGACTGTTTTGTTCTTTTCTCCCTCTTTTGCTATCTTCCTTTGTGAATTGATGATTTTCTTTAATGGTATGATTTGATTCACTTCTCTTTATCTTGTGTGTATCAACTATAGGTTTTTGTTTTGTTGTTATCCTGAAGCTTATTGAAAAGACTTATAGACATAAAAGTCTATTTTAAGCTAACAACTTAACTTCAATCACATACAAATCTCTATGTTTTTACTCTTCCTCCCAGATTTTATGGAGTTTTTGGGGGTTTTCAGGTGTGTTTTTGTTTTTTAGATTTTATGTTTGTGATGTCACAACTTACATCTTTTTCTATTGTGCATACATTAACAAATTATTGTAGCT
Organism: Equus caballus; assembly: GCF_041296265.1. Taxonomy (NCBI): domain Eukaryota; kingdom Metazoa; phylum Chordata; class Mammalia; order Perissodactyla; family Equidae; genus Equus; species Equus caballus. The sequence goes on along the minus strand of NC_091684.1, from coordinate 124,585,904 downwards.
ATGGAGAATGCTATTTATAAGAAATTATTTTTGATACTTCTGTCCTTTAATCTTTACACGAGAGTTAAGTGGTTAACACACCACGTATTAACCTATTGCGGTATTCTGAATCTGACAGTAGACTTACTTTTACCAGTGTGTTATATATTTTCATGTGTTTTCATGTTACTAATTAGTATCCCTTTATTTCAGCTTTAAAAACTCCTTTCAGCATTTCTTTTAAGGCACGGTGGTGATAAACTCCCTCAACTTTTGTTTGGTAGAGACAGCCTTTATATCACCTTCATATCTGAAAAACTACTTTGCTGGTTAAAGTATTCCTGATTGGCAGGGTTTTTTCTTTTAGTATTTTGAATATATTATATCATTCTCTCCTGACTTGCAAAGTTTCTGCTGAGATATTCATTGACAGACTTATGGGGTTTCTCTTGTGTGAGAGAATTTTTATTCTCTTGGTGCTTTTAAATTCTCTCTTCATCTTTTGATTTTAGACAGTTTTATTATAATGTATCTTGAAGAAGATTATTTGGATTGAAATTTTGAGATGACCTATTAGCTTCATGAAATAGTTCTCAGCCATTATCTTTAAAAATAAGTTTTCTGCCCCTTTCTCCCTCTCTTCTCCTTCTGGGACTCCAATGATGCATAGATTATTTCTTTTAATAGTGCCCCATAAGTCCTATAGGCTTTCATCATTCCTTTTCATTCCTTTTTGTTTTTGTTCCTCTGACTGGATAATTTCAAATGATCTGTGTTTGAGCTCAATGATTCTTTCTTCTGCTTGGTCCAGTCTGTTGTTGAAGCTCTCTATTGAATTCTTCAGTTCAGTCATTGTATTATTCAGCTCAAAATTTCTGTTTGGTTCTTTTTTATGTTTTCTATCTCTTTATTCAACTTCTCATGTTGTTCTTGTATTATTTTCCTGATTTTATTAACTAGTTTATCTGTGTTCTCCTGTAGCTCTCTAAGCCTCTTTAGAACAATTGTCTCTAATTATTTGTCAGGCAATTCATGTAGCTCTGTTTCTTTGGAGTCAGTTACTGGAAGTTTATTGTGTTCCTTTGTTGGTGTCATTTTTCCCTGATTCTTCATGATCCCTGTAGCCTTTCATAAATGTTTGTGTCTTTGAAAAAACAGTCACCTCTTCCAGACGTTATGGACTGACTTTAGTAAGGAAAGATCTTCACCTGTGGATGGTGGCCTGCTGGATCATGCTATGACCCTGGGTCTAGTGTGGCAGGCATCCAAGTGTGGGTCCAGAAAGGCATGATGTCTCCATAGCTCATGCCACTGGGGGCTACAACATCAACAACTGCATGGTGTTTGGCAAGTGCTACAGGAATCTGAAGAAGTTGCAAGGGTTGTTGGAATCCTCAATGGTGCCTCCAGGTCCAGCTGCTAGAGACCAGGGCAGGCAGCGGTGGTGGCTAGAGCTGGTGGCATGAATAATTCGGGGGCAAGCTGCAAGTGCCTGTGTGTGGCTGATTGCAGACACGCACAAAGTCATGAGGGCCAGAGCATGTAGCAAGGGCTGTGGCCAACTGTGGGTGCACTTACAAAAACTAACTCAAAGTTGATTAAGGACTTGGACATAAGACTTGAAACCATACAATTCCTAGAAAAAAATTTAGGGAAAACCTCCTTTACATTGTTCTTGGCAATGAATTTTTGGTTAGGATACCAAAAGCACAAGCGTCAAAAGCAAAAATCAAGTTTCACTACATCAAACTAAAAAGCTTCTGCATAGCAAAAGAAACATTCAACAAAATGAAAAGGTAACCTATGAAATGGGAGAAACTTTTTTTTTCTACCTTTATTGAGATGTAATTGATGTATAATTTTGTGTTAAGATTAGCTTTGCTCACACGAAGGGGCACTTCATAAATCACATCCAGCCGCCCAAGGATTTTCACATGGAGTTCTTGGTGATTTGGAACACCTGGTGGTTTGTGGAGCGCTTCACCCTTCTACTCCCCCAGCAAGGCTGCTCTCACTCACTGACAGAATCCACAACTCCCACGTTATGATCTCAGGAGCTCCAACAGATATGCTCCCCACCTCTACCCCCACTCTTCCTTTTGGAAAGAAAAAAGAAGTTCCTTTACACAAGTACAGGGATATCTAATCTCAGGCCCTCATGACAGTAAACTCTATGGTTTACTCCATGGTTATGCTATTTACATTATCACTTATCTTCCATTTTATGATAGCTTCAAGTAATTGAATAATTAGGTAAATAATATTATAATAGTCTATTTTTAAGCATGTTACATTTATATTTCCTTTAAAGAGTAGCTCTTGGTCCACAGCTTGCCTTGGACAAAATACTGAATCTCTCATCTCTGCTTTCTTAATGGTAAAATGGGGACTAAATGTTAAAAATGCCTATTTCATGGTTCTGATGTGTTAAGTGTGCTTTCCAGTGCCTGGCACAGGAAAAACCCTGCATCAACATTAGTTTTTATATTAATACAGATTAACAGGAATCTCTTAATATCCAGCAAAGAGAAGTGATGTCGACAGATGGATTTTGCTATTCCTGATGGAACCAAGTATATTGCAATGCAGATGCTATAGCTAGGGATGAACATTACTGTAAAGGAATAATTTTGGAGCCAGAAGGCAAGAATAGTTCACCAAATTTCTGGCCTGATGGAAAAAATATATATATTAATGAAGATCTCGAACACACACATAAGACTCTCAGAGGCCATAAAATTGTTGTCTGAGCAGGTATTGATTCTTAAAAATAAAGGATCAAAATGGCTCAGAAATATCTTCTACTATTTATTTGTTTTTGTTTATAGTGATGAAAGGTCTTTTGTGGTTAGCTTTTCAGATAAGACAGGGCATTGCTCTGCCAGGGAATGACCAGAGAAATTCTTGAAATATTTTTGGAATGGCAGAAAGGCTGGGTAGAGCAGGTGTCTGAAAAGATCTCAGCTTGGAGCAGTGCAGCGTGCTGACACCCAAGATGGGGCATGGATCCTGAGAGAAGTGGGAGGAGGAGACAAAGTTCACAAAATTCACAATTTAGTGAGGTTCACATAGGCTGCAGACATGCACAATTCATATACAGCCAAGATCTCACACCTATGCTATCACCACATGCAGCTGGAAATGTTGAAATGTAGGAAATATAAAAGGATCCCTGGTGTCCATCATAAACATTAATAACTTGGAAATAAGATTATGCCTGGGGGTTAAACTAGTGCAAACTCCACCTAAATGAAGAGATTTATTGCCTGAAGTGACACCCCAAGGATTGGCCTGGAAATAAGAATTAGAGAACCCCAAACTAGGCAGCAATCTCAGAGAAGCAAAGAATGGAATGTGATACCAACTATGAGGCTGAGCTCTTGTTGAGTGTTGTGTGTGCTGTCTTGAGGAGGACCACGCTGAAACACTGCAGTCAGTGGAAGGTATGAGTCCTAGAGGAAGAGTCTCCCATTGTCTACCCAACACTTCCTAGGCTCTGAGATGATCATGAGCCACGAGTATGAGCAACTAGCCGGTGCAATCACTATTTTCAGTGCAAATTCATAAAAACACATTATTCTGTTATATATGCTCTAACAGGCTGGAAGTGCTTGTCTGGAAGGCTGTGGAGGCAGTGTTTGGGCTCAGTGGGCTAGGTTACCAACATTAATTTGTGGTAATATTACTTACATTTTAATTTCTTATTTCAAATAGTACTGGGAAATGACAGTTTATACTTTAGCCATTAATCGTGTAATTGACTATTTTCAATGATACTTTCTCCACCACCATCCACCTACACTCATCTCTCCTTTGTCTAGTTTTGCTTGTAAATCACAAAATGTAGGTTTTTTTCCTCAGACTGTCATAAGCCTATCCTCCAGCTGTTCCACAACCTGACATGGAGAGGATTGTGCTTCATTCCTTATTTGAATGTATCTTGGTTAGCACTGAGATCAACCTGAGAGGAAATGGAAGCAGCTGCTTCTGATCATGGAGGGTAATTTCATTAGGTGATGCTGGGAAAAGGAGGAGGGAGTTAAAATCTATAAATAAGGCTTTTCCTGTTTGCTTTTTACCCCCAGTATATTTAGATCTTCCTGGATTTTCTCCACATGATTCTGTGTGCATTCTGAACATGTTCTCAGCACTCAGTCTTTAATTCTAGCTCTCAGCTGGTGAGGGCAGCGTGGGCGGCCACCAGGGAGAGCACAGACACATGAAAGCTGCCTAGTAGACTGAGGATCTCATCCTAGCTGAGCATCATGTTCTACTAGTTATAGAAAACTGTAACATGCCAATGATAATTTCTAATGTTCTATAGTGAATCTCTTGAAGAAAAATGTAGGTCTCTGCTTATGGTGATTCATCTTCCAGAAGTTGATAATCAGGCAGTAAAAAGATATTTCCAAGGCATGTGATCACCTGGAGTGAGCAAGAGGTGGCCTCCTTGGGTAGCCTCCTGCTCTGAGGATGTTTTCACAAATGTAAGCCCTGGGCAGTCAGTGGTGCTCCCCCTGCATTCCACTAGAGATATGGAGCAACCGTTCCAAATCTGGACACATTTCACGGGATTCCGGTGTATTCTGACTTAGTAGGCAATGCTGGTCTTAATGTATTGTCTTTGGAAAGCAAGCCCAGGATTTCAAGTATTATGTACTTTTTATAAAATGTCTTCATAAAAATGTGATATACAAGTAAAATTAGTAGAAAGCAGCTTTACATTTAGCTAAGCTATTGAGGAAACACTGAATAGGTCTCCAGTGCATGATACATTTATTGGAAGTGAAAAAATCTAATGTCAGTTAAACAGTCACCGTTATTTTCAATTAATAGACTCTGGATGATTTTTGACTTAACATACTAAACTGAGTAATGTCTTATTCACACAGGAGGCCCATCTTGGGTCTGATGAGCTCTTCCTCTCTCCTTGCTTCTCTGCCCCAATGAGAATGCTCACCGCAGATACATTAGCACCCAGGCTTCTTCTGGTTCTGTTCTTAGCTTAAGCATCATTTCCATAGGGAGCCTCCCAGGCCAGCTTCCTGAGGCAGAGCCTCCCCTTGATTGTAGCAGATGTATCCTGCCTGCTCTGTTAGATGTGGATACTGTACTCATTTCTGCATTTTCCCTGGAATGGTAAGCTTCACTGGGAGGCTGCCAGGTCTCCTTTTCCTCCACTGCATGTCAAGTTTTTGTTGAGGGTCTGGACATAGTGGGAGTTCTACAAATATTTGCAGAATGAGGGATGAGAGGAAGAAAATGCCTCCACTCAAGTAAAAAGTGGGGTGAGGAGTAGAGGGAAGTTGAGAGTATAAAAAGATTTTCAGAGAAAGGGGCGGAGCAAAATGGCGGGGTGAGCTGACCCGGGATTCTCTCCCCTTGGAAATACAACAAAGGATTGGAAAAACTGAATTTCAGAGAATAAATCTAATGCCAACGCATTAGAGACCTACAATACCAAGAAGGTGGAGATCATAAACCCTACTCATGGCCTCAGAGGTGCTGGAACGGTAGGAGAGAACATCGCTCCATCCCCTAGAGTCTGTAATCGCTGCTTGTGGGTCAGGAAGGGTCGGGGGAGGGGCCACGTGACCAGGGGATCATCCAGGACTCCTGCCGCTGGTTCAATGGAAACCCACTGATGGGGGGAAAGCTTCCGTGCACGGGTACCCCATAAACCCAGGGCCTTGGGAGACCAGAGAACAGAACTGATCTGAATCCAGATCGGCGCGTGAGAATAGCAGACCCTCCCTCCTGGCAAAGCCACTGGGCGCAGCCATCTTGCCCAAAGGCGGAGAGCTCATAACACGGGGCTCTCAACCCCCATCTAGTGGCGACAGGCTGTAACTGCAACTGAATTCTACCACCATGCGAAAAAACCGCTTCTCTACTATCCAGCAATTTATAAAAGCCCCAGACCAGAAGGAAAACAATAAAAACACAGAATTAAGTCCTGAGGACTTGGAATTAGGTAAACTAAGTGATAATGAGTTCAGAGCAGCTATAATCAAAAAACTCAATGAGGTAGAGAGAAAGAGAAACAAGCTGAGTTCTGGAGTTACTTCACAAAAGAGATTGAAATCATAAAGAAGAATCAAACAGAATTACTAGAGATGAAAAACACAATGGACCAGATAAAACAGAATACGGATTCCCTGAATGCCCGTGTAGACACCATAGAGGAGAAAATCAGCATAATCGAGGACAGACAGGCTGAATGGTGCCAGACAGAGGAAGAAAGAGAACTAAGAATTAAAAAAAAACGAGGAAAATCTCCAAGAGATAGTGGATTCAATGAGGAGTAAGAACATAAGGATCATAGGAATTCCTGAGAATGTGGAAAAGGAAAATGGAGCAGAAAGTGTACTTAACGAAATTATTGAAGTGAACTTCCCAAATCCAGGGATTGACGGAGAAATGTGTGTAGAGGAAGGTTTCAGATCTCCTAGATTTGTCAATGTAAAAAGACCTACTGCAAGGCACAACAGTAGTAAAATTGGCAAGAAGGAAAGATAAGGAAAGAATACTCAGGGAAGTAAGAAAAAAGAAGAGAATAACCTATAAAGGAGCCCCTATCAGACTGTCAGCAGATTTCTCTACAGAAACCTTACAAGCTAGGAGAGAATGGAGTGGCATATTCAAAGCTTTAAAAGATAAAAATCTTCAGCCAAGAATACTCTATCCAGCAAGAATTTTCTTCAGATATGAGGGAGAAATTAAATATTTTCCAGACAAACAAAAGTTAAGGGAATTTGTAACTCAAAGCCCTCCACTACAAGAAATCCTCAAGAAGGCTCTCATACCTGAAAAAAGAAAAAAGAGAGAAAGGGGTCACAACCCACAGACTAGGGAGACCGATGGATAGAACCAGAATAGGATAGCAAATATTCAACTATAGCATTAGGGTAAAGGTAAGGAAACTACCAAAGCGAGGATGATCTTATCACTCTAACTATAAATTCATAACACGAGTTGGAATAAGAAATGAAAATAATTATTTAGGAGGGGAAGAGCAAAGGGTCTAAATCAGTATTGGTCAAGTAAGTAAGAGACCACCAGAGAATAGACTATCTTATACATGAGATTCTAAATACAAACCTTAAGGTAGACACTAAAATAAAGTACAGAACAGAGTCACAAATCATAAATAAGGAAAAATCTAAGAAACCTAGCATAAGAAATTGCAGTATTAAATGGGTAGTCTAAAGCACACAGGAAAAGAAACACAGGAAAACAAGATAATGAGAGACAGATTGACAGCATTAAGTCCACATGCATCAATAATCACTCTCAACGTAAACGGATTGAACTCTCCAATAAAAAGAAACAGAGTGGCAAAATGGATTAAAGAACAAGATCCAACAATTTGTTGCCTCCAGGAAACACACCTCAGCCCCAAGGACAAACACAGACTCAGGGTGAAGGGGTGGAGGACAATACTTCAAGCTAATAGCAAGGAAAAAAAGGCAGGTGTTGCAATTCTTATATCAGACCAAGTGGATTTCAAAATAAAACAGGTAAAGAGAGACACAGAGGGACAATATATAATGATCAAAGCGACACTTCATCAAGAAGAAATAACGCTTATAAATATCTATGCACCCAACGCAGGAGCACCAAGATTCATAAAGCAACTATTAACAGACCTAAAGGAAGATGTTAAAAACAACACAATAATAGTAGGGGACCTCAACACCCCACTCACATCAATTGACAGATCATCCAGACAGAAAATCAACAAGGAAATAATGGAGCTAAATGAAAAACTAAAACAATTGGACTTAATAGACATATATAGATCACTCCACCCTAAAAGAGCTGAATACACATTCTTCTCAAGTGCACATGGAACATTCTCAAGGATAGACCATATGTTGGGAAACAAGGCAAGCCTCTACAAATTTTAAAAAATTGAAATAGTAACAAGCATCTTCTCTGATCATAGTGCTATAAGGCTAGAAATTAATTACAAGTAAAAAGCTGAGAAAGGCACAAAGATGTGGAGACTAAACAATACACTACTGAACAAGCAATGAATCATTGAAGAAATTAAAGAAGAAATAAAAAAATACCTGGAAAAAAATGAAAATGATAGCATGCCATACCAACTCATATAGGATACAGCAAAAGCTGTATTAAGAGGAAAATTCATCACAATACAGGCACATCTTAACAAACAAGAAAAATCCCAAATAAGCAATCTTAAAGTACACCTAACTGAACTAGAGAAAAAAGAACAAATAAAGCCCAAAGTCAGCAGAAGGAGAGAAATAATAAAAATCAGAGCAGAAATAAATACTATTGAAACAAAAAAGGCAGTCGAAAGGATCAATGAAACAAAGAGCTGTTTTTTTGAGAAGATAAATAAAATTGAGAAACCACTAGCCAGACTTACAAAGAAAAAAAAGGAGAAAGCTCAAATAAACAAAATCAGAAATGAGAGAGGAGAAATAACAACAGACTCTGCAGAAATACAACGGATTATAAGAGAATACTACAAAAAACTATATGCCAACAGAATGGATAACCTAGAGGAAATGGATAAATTCTTGGACTCCTACAATCTCCCAAAGCTCACTCAAGAAGAGGCAGACAATTTGAACAGACTAATCACAAGGAAAGAGATTGAAACAGCAATCAAAAACATCCCAAAGAATAAAACCCCAGGCCCAGATGGCTTTCCTGGGGAATTATGCCAAACTTTCAGAGAGGATTAATACTTATCCTTTTCAAGCTATTCCAAAAAATTAGGGAAGATGGAGCACTTCCTAACACATTCTATAAGGCCAACATCACGCTGATACCAAAGCCAGACAAGTACACCACGAAAAAAGAGAACTACAGGCCAATATCACTGATGAACATAGATGCAAAAATTCTAAACAAAATTTTGGCAACCACAATTCAGCAATTCATCAAAAGAATCATACATCAGGATCAGGGGGGATTCATACCAGGGACACAGGGATGGTTCAACATCCAAAAATCAATCAACGTGATACACCACATCAACAAACTCAGGAATAAAAACCACATGATCATCTCAATAGATGCTGAGAAGGCATTTGACAAGATCCAACAGCCATTTATGATAAAAACTCTGAACAAAATGGGCATAGAAGGAAACTACCTCAACATAATAAGGGCCATATATGACAAACCCATAGCCAACATCATACTCAATGGGCAAAAACTGAATGCAATCCCCCTGAAAACAGGAATGAGATAAGGATGCCCTTTATCACCACTCTTATTTAACATAGTACTGGAGGTCCTGGCCAGAGCAATCAGGCAAGAAAAAGGAATAAAAGGAATCCAAATAGGGAGGGAAGAAGTGAAACTCTTGCTGTTTGCAGACGACATGATCTTATATGTAGAAAACCCCAAAGAATCCATTGGAAAACTCTTAGAAGTAATCAACAACTACAGCAAAGTTGCAGGGTACAAAATCAATTTGCATAAATCAGTAGCATTTCTATACTCCAATAACGAACTAACAGAAAAAGAACTCAAGAACACAATACCATTCACAAGTGCAACAAAAAGAATAAAATACCTTGGGGTAAATTTAACTAAGGAAGTGAAGGACCTATATAATGAAAATTACAAGGCCTTTCTGAGAGAATTGGATGACAACATAAGGAGGTGGAAAGACATTCCATGTACATGGATTGGAAGAATAAACATAGTTAAAATGGCCGTTCTACCTAAAGCAATCTACAGATTCAATGCCAACCCAATCAGAATCCCAATGACATTCTTTACAGAATTAGAACAAAGAATCCTAAAATTCATATGGGGCAACAGAAGACCCCGAATTTCTAAAGCAATCCTGAGAAAAAAGAACAAAATGGGAGGCATCACAATCCCTGACTTCAAAACATACTACAAAGCTACAGTAATCAAAACAGCATGGTACTGGTACAGAAACAGGTGCACAGATCAATGGAACAGAATTGAAAGCCCAGAAATAAAACCACACATCTATGGACAGCTTATCTTTGACAAAGGAGCTGAGGGCATGCAATGGAGAAAAGAAAGTCTTTTCAACAAATGGTGCTGGGAAAACTGGAAAGCCACATGTAAAAGAATGAAAATTGACCATTCTTTTTCACCATTCACCAAAATAAACTCAAAATGGATCAAAGACCTAAAGGTGAGACCTGAAACCATAAGGCTTCTAGAAGAAAACGTAGGCAGCACACTCTTTGACATCAGTATTAAAAGGATCTTTTCGGACACCATGCCTTCTCAGAGAAGGGAAACAATAGAAAGAATAAACAAATGGGACTTCAGCAGACTAAAGAGCTTCGTCAAGGTAAATGAAAACAGGATTGAAACAAAAAAACAACCCACTAACTGGGAAAAAATATTTGCAAGTCATATACCTGACAAAGGCTTAATATCCTTAATATATAAAGAACTCTCACAACTCAACAACAAAAAATCAAACAACCCGATCAAAAAATGGGCTGGAGACATGAACAGACATTTCTCCAAAGAAGATATACTGATGGCCAATAGGCACATGAAAAGATGCTCATCATCGCTGATCATCAGGGAAATGCAAATCAAAACTACACTAAGATATCACCTTACACCCGTTAGAATGACAAAAATATCTAAAACTAATAGTAACAAATGTTGGAGAGGTTGTGGAGAAAAAGGAACCCTCATACACTGCTGGTGGGAATGCAAACTGGTGCAGCCACTATGGAAAACAGTATGGAGATTCCTCAAAAAATTAAAAATAGAACTACCATACGATCCAGCCATCCCACTACTGGGTATTTATCCAAAGAGCTTGAAGTCAGCAATCCCAAAAGTACTATGCACTCCAATGTTCATTGCAGCATTATTTACAATAGCCAAGACATGGAAGCAACCTAAGTGCCCATCAACAGATGAATGGATAAAGAAGATGTGGTACATATATACAATGGAATACTACTCAGCTTTAAAACAGGACAAAATCATTCCATTTGCAATAACATGGATGGACCTTGAGGGAATTATGTTAAGTGAAATAAGCCAGTGAGAGAAGGATAATCTATCTATGACTCCACTCATATGAGGAATTTAAAATTATGGACTAAGAACAGTTTAGTGGATACCAGGGGAAAGGTGGGGTGGGGGGTGGGCACAAAGGGTGAAGTGGTGCACCTACAACACGAATGACAAACATTAATGTACAACTGAAATTTCACAAGATTGTAACCTATCATTAACTCAATAAAAAAAAAAAGGAAAAAAAAGATTTGCAAAAAAGCCATTTTCTTCTAAGTCAGGTAGAATTCCAACTAATCTATTTCCCAGATAATAAAGAAAATTTCTATTTCTACCAAAAATCCAATATAAAATAAAATTTAATTATACTCCATTTGTTAACCAGGGACACAGTTAGAGTTTCTGTGTTCAGTAAGCCTACAACTTGCAACCTCTTCGCTTTATATGCTGAATAAATTGCATCATGTCAGCAGTTTGTCTGAAAAGTTTTGATGTTTTTTTCAATCTTTCTAGGAAGCCACAATTTTAGAACAGTCTGGCATGTGTGTAACAAATTAAAAAATGATTGATGATAATCAACATTATCAAAGCTAAGCAAATAGAACATAGAAGCCAATAAATATCATTGCTGACATTCTGATGAGGTTGTGTACTGCCCCCTGGTTTTTCCTCCTAACCCCCTGGAAGTTCTTGCTGTCCTTTTCATGTTCATTACCCCTCTTTCTGGTCAGTCTAGGCTGAGGAGCCGAGCCCTCAGTCCTGGACCACTGATCTATGCTTTCTCTCTAGAGGACTGATGAGAATTATTTTAGACTGGTTACTTTTAAAAACTGCAGACGGGAAAGAGGCTCTGAGGAGTGGAATTTGCTTGCCCTTTGATGAGAGACATTTGCATTTGTCAAGGAAGTCTCCAACTGTAGGGGTGTCTCCCTCTCTCCACCAGGAGATAGAGGGGATGACCTTATCTCTAGAAACTCTTAATCAATGCCAAAGGCAAGGACTTACATCCGCATCTTGTTTACTGTACTTGTGTGGTAATCTCCCATGATCACTCCCCCTCCGTCCCCCAACATCCAACTTTGTCTGTAGCTAAAAATAATATTTAAGGTGGTGGCTTCAGCCATTTACTTAATCTGGTTTGATTCTTATCTAAAGTTATAGGACCGCCCAATAACCAGACCCCACCTGCACTGATACCATTTTAATAACATTTTTTACATATTCTTTCCTTTGTCTTGTAAAGAGATAACTCACATACCTATGCCTTAAATTTAGCCCTACCCTCAACCCATGTTTGCAGCAGCAGCTCTTACTGCCCATGGGTCCTGTCCCCATGCTATTCCACACTATTCTCTAAACAAAAGATCATTACTGCCAGACCTTGAGAGTCCAAGAAACCTTTCTTTTGACTCCTCAGCTCATCAACCCTGCATCAGGACCACATTCAGTCCCATGACTTTAAATACAAAGGACATGCAGACAATTGTCACATTTATATCTCAGGGAGTTCAGACTCTCCCTGCCTTCAAGGCTCATCTACCAAGTGAACAACTCAGAATTTCTACTTGAATTTTTAACAAGAATCCCAATTGTATCTTTCTATGTCCAAAATGCTTCAGATTGCCCCCAAACCTATTCCTCAGCTCAGTGAATGGTAACTCCACATGCTCAGTGTTTAAGCCTAAAATTAAGGTGAAGTATTTTATTCATTCCTTCTGTAATGTCCTCATCCTATTAATCAGCAATTGCCATTAGCATTAATCCCAACACATATCTTGAATATATTACTTCTCTCCACCTTCACTGCAATGTGCCATCATCTGTAGTGGGAACCCCTGTCATGGCCTCTCCCAGCCCACGCCCATTACCAGAGCTCATAGGAATTGGGCAGTCAGAGGGCATGCTGGATTCTGCTCTCCCTGAATCATACCTGATATATAGGAGGTGTCAAAGGACTATTTATGGAATGTTTGCTAAATGATTAAAGAATGGCAAGTGGACAACTGGTTTAGAGCCATGAAGTCTATGAACTCTGGACTCTGGCTCATCTTCAGGTTTAGACATTTTACTTTAGATTGACTTGGTGGTGATTCTAATACTACAAAGAAATTATTCAACAGAGATGATAAGAAAAGAAGAGACTAGCATCAACCATTCAATGTTTCAGGTATACTCTCTTCATTCCTTTACATTCAGTATATTTATTGAATACATATTCTGGCGGCGAGAGACTGATAATAAATAAGCAACATTTGTCCAGTGGTACAAAGTGCTACCTCTGGAGCAGAGGCTGGCATAGTATGGCTGCAGGCAATATCTGGCCCCCAACTATTTTTGTAAATAAAGCTTTACTGAAGCACAATAACACGGATTTACTTACATATTGTCTATGTGCCATAATGGCAAAGTTGAGTAGTTGCAAGACAGATCATATGTCACCAAAAGCCTAAAATATTTACTATTTTGCCCTTTATAGATGAAATTTGCTAGTGAGAATAAAGCTAGAGAGAACTCTGCTAGAGAGAATAATGGAGCAGTGTCAAGGGGGAAGAGAAAATAGGGGTGGGGTCATGACAGGATATCAATATATTATATAGGCTGGGAAGGCCCTTAGGACAAGGAAACTTTTTAACAGAGACCTAAAAATGTGAGATCACAGACCCTGCACATGCATGAGAAGAGTGTGCAAGCAGAGTGGGAAGTGTGTACAAAAGACCAACACAGAACAGAGCTTGGCATTTGGAGGGCCAGCCTAGGACCTGGGCTGGGTGACCTGGGAGGAGTGGAAACAGATAAGGGCAGAAAGAAAACTAAAATAAATGCACAAATGGACACACAGCTGACACTGAATTGGCTCCAGATGTTCCCCAAACAGGGATCTGGTAGGGCAGGAGGCAGGAAGATTTCCCTTCACCTGTTGGACATCAGAGCGATACCTTCCAAACCAACACCACTGGAAAGGAGTGACTCTCCCCTATGGTCTCCCCTGGAGCCTGTCCTACTATCTGGTCTGGTGTCCACTGTCCTCAGCAACAAGTGACACTGGCTCTGATGGTGTACGAGAGAACTGTTGTCATTTCTACAGACTTACACTTTAGTTGCGTTAGGCTATAGTATGTATTATCATTTGTTTTAACTTTAGGAGGTATTCAACATGAATAAGATTACTTCTCCATTTTGGATTTGGCAGTTATACATATAATACAAATTACATAATAATTTATCTGAGTTATTTCATGTAAAGAAATGGATTTTTTTCAAATCTGTCACTGTTCACTACCTATTATAAAAGTGATAAAAGATGACAAGATGGGACCCAGGTCACATATACTACCTATACTGTACTATTCTATCTATCTATCTATCTATCTATCTATCTATCTATCTGTCTGTATCTTATCTATCCATCCATCCATTCATGTATTTATCTTTCGGTGTGTCTCTATACAAATCACCCTGTATAATTTAAATGTTTCTTTTTATCTGTGCTTGAATTCTATTGTTATTCAAAGGAGAAGTTATTTCTTATCATTTTATTTGACAAAATGATTATTCATAAGTGCTCATTGTCCTCATATTTTTCATAGACACAAACGCAAATTTAAATCATTCTAAATGAATCTGCCATTAACATCTGCATAAATATGCCATAAATTATTCTGGGCTGCTTATAATGTGTGCAACCTATATTGTCACGCTACCATTTTTCATGTTTATCAAAAAGCTTATTCAAGCCAAAAATCAATGGTCTTCAATTTGCTATACAAATATGTTTTCTGGGTCAGATCAAAGGCTTCACATAGTTGCATTGACATGGATAACTAACTAAGAAAAATGCTATAAATAAAAAGGCTCGAGTAAAGCCCGTAAGAATTATTTTGCCTAAACCTTTAGTGGGAAAAAAACATTTGGCAGAAAATCATTAACCTTATCTTTTTAGTGTTTGTGCAGAAGACAGAAGTTGAGCTTGAAATTTACATTTTTCAGGACATTTGAGAATTTGGTCACTGACTTATGATCTTTGTTCCCAGAAAGTTCTGAATTAGCATCTACCAAAGCAGGGAGCTCTTGAGGATTTGCATACACACTGCATTGTCCTATTAAGCAGCTGCTTTCAATACTGATGAAGGAAACTTTTGCCATGTGAACTACACCCAAACACATGTAATGGCACCTCTAAAACGAAGAAGGGCTACACAGCATATGTTGATCTGGGGCTGCTAAAATAATTAATGAAGTTATTTTGATAAACTAATTGATTAGACTTAAAATAGCCACCAAAGAGGAAACTCTTCCAGAATGATAGAGTAAGGACTTCTGCAAAGCCACTCCTCCATGAAAGCGAGCAGAACATTAGCAAAAACTATCAAAACAAACCTTTTCAGAACTCAGGAAATTAACCAAAACCTTGCAATAACCCAAGGAGAATTGATTCAGACAAATGCTGGGAGTTCAGTAAGAACAGAGAGCTTTGCGGTGTTGTAACTTGCCCAATTCATCTCCCCATATCTGTAGTGACTTTGAAAACCAAAAGCTTCTCAACCACAGTAGCTGAGAAAACCAGCAGCTCAGAAGCCACAGAAAGGGTCAAAATATTTTGCGAGTTCCTCAGTATGGCTTAAAGCCATAGAATTTTCACTGTTTAACCCATTTGGCAGTGTCAGTAAAATGAATAATGGTCCCCAAAGATGCCCACGTCCTAAATTCCCAGAACTTGTGCATAGGTTACTTTACATGGCAAAAGGGCTTTACAGATGTGATTAAGGATCTTGAGGTGGGAAGAATATCTTGCACTGTTCAGGTGTGCTCAATGTAAACAACAATCCTCATTAGAAAGAAGCAAGAGGACCAGACTCAAAGAAAGATGTGATGATGGAAGTAAAGGTTGGAGGATGCAGCCAAGAAGAAAGGGATGTGGATAGCCTTAAGAAGCTGGGAAAGGGAGGAAATGGAATCTCCTAGAGCCTGTGGAAGCAAGACATAGATGCTGACACTTTGATTTTAGTCCTATAACATCTATTTTAGAATTCTGACTACCAGAACTGCAAGATAAATTTATGTTGTTTTAAGCCACTAAATTTATAGTAACTTGTTACAGCAGCAATAGGAAACTAAGGCAGATTCTGGTACTTGGGAGTAGGGTCCTGGCTTTTGGCAGTGGGCAGTGGGCAGTGCGCAGTGCGCAATGGACAGAGGCTAGAATTATTATAAGGGCCATGATAGAAAAAGCCTAGATTGCCTTGAAAAGATTGTTAGTACAAACGTGGATATTAACAACTCTGCTAGTGAGGATTCAGAGGAATTGAAGACCATGGTAGAGAAAATCTTTATCACATTAGAGAATATGTAAATCATCATAAACACTGTTGATAGAAATCTTGATATTAAGGATACTACGGGTGAGAGCTCAGAAGGAAATGAGGAACTTGCTATTGGAGGAAAGGGGTTTCCTGTTATACAGCAGAAGAAAGTTGAGCAGAATTGTGTTCTACAATTATGTGGAATGCAGAACTTGTAAATAGTAAGTTATATATTTAGTTGAAGAAATTTCCAAGAAAAGTGTTGAAGGTACAACCTGGTTTCTTCTTTCTGCCTATAGTAAGATATGATAGGAAAGAGATAAATTGTTAAGCATAAAAGGACCAGGATTTCATGACATGAGAAATTCTCAGCCTATCCAGATTGCTAAAGATGCTAAATTTAGGAATTCACTGTCTGGAAAGTGTATTCTGAAGAAAAAGCCAAGAGTGTGGCTAGACTATCTTTTATTCCTTCTAAGGATCAAAAGGAGGACTATTCAATCACATGGAATGCTTTTTGAAGAGATTAGGCATGTGAATCTTGGATCCACTTAGCCATCTCAGCAAATGGAAGAACACTAGACAATAAGTCAAATCCACACAGAACACCAAAGAAATTAACTACATTTGTAAATATGAAAGACAATATAAATGCAATTTGTTTATAACACTTTTCTTCTTCTGTCTAACTTAGAAGACAGCTATATAAATCAATAGGTATATAAATGTGTTAATGGGCTAATAATGTATAGATAAGTAATTTTGATATAATTAATAGCACAAAGGTGGGGTGAAAGAAAATTGCTATATTGGAACAGAGCTTTTATACACTATTGAAAATTGTCAGTATCAACCTAACCTTTATTAAGTTGTTAATTAAACTAAGAGACATCTATAGAAATCTCTACCAAACAGTACTAACAGAATACACATTCTTCTCAAGTATACATGCAATATTTTCCAAGATAAGCTATAGACTAGGCCACAAAACAAACCTCAAAAAATTTAAAATTATTGAAACCATCCAAAGTATGTTATCCAACCACAATGGAATAAAGTTAGAAAACAATAACATGAACAAATTTGGGAAATCCCCAAATATTTGGAAATGACACAACACATGTCTAAGTAATGAAAAGATCAAAGAAGAGATCACAAGGGAAATGATAAAATACTTTGAGATGAGTGCAGGAATGCAAAGTTAGTTCAATATAGAAAAATCCACCAATATAATACACATTATTAATAGAATAAAGGACAAAAATATCATGATGGTCTCAAGAGATCCAGAAAAGAACATTTACCAAACCAATACTCTTTCATGATAAGAGCAGTCCACAAACATATAGAAAATCCCAAGAAATCCACAGAAGAACTATTAGACATAATGAAGATCATTGAACTTGCTGTTTGCAAGATCCATATACAAAAATAAATGTGTTTCTATACACTAGCAATGAACAATCCAGAAGGAAATTCCAAAAATAATTCAATTTTAAAAACTTCCAGATGGCATTTTCCAGAAATTTACAACTTGATCCCAAAATTCATATGGAAGGTCAAAGGACCTAGAATATCTAAAATAATCTTGGAAAAGAAGAACACAGTTGAAGGGCTCACCTATCCCTATTTCAAAACCTACTATAAAGCTTCAGGAATCAAGACAATGTGATACTGTCATAAAGATATACATAAAGACCAATGAAACAGAATTGAAAGTCCAGAAAGAAACCTCCATATATATGGTCAATTAATTTTTGACAAAGGTGGTAAGACAAATCATTGAGTGAAAGAACAGTCTTTTGAACACATCGTGGTGGGACAACCAGATATGCACGTGCAAAAGAATAAAGTTAGATTCCTTCTTCTCGCCATATACAAAAATTAATTCAAAGTGGATCATTGGCCTAGATGTCAGAGCTAATTTTATAAAACACTTAGAAGAAAATTTAGAAATAAAACTTCATGACCTTCATTAGGCAATTTTTTTTAGATATTACACCAAAAACACAAGCAAGAAAAGAAAAAAAAGAATAAATTAGATTTAATCAAAACAATTTTTGTGTTTCAAAGGATACTATTAAATAAGTGGAAAGACAACCCACAGAATGCAAGAAGATATCTGCATGGCATGTAACATGATAAGGGACTTGTATTCAGAATATTTAAAGGAATCTCATAATTCAACAATAAAAAGACAAATAATTCAATTGAAAAATGGCAGAAGAACTGAGTAGAAATATCTTCAAAGCAGATATACAAATGACCAATAAGCACCTGAACAGATGCTCAACATCATCAATCATTAGAGAAATGGAATCAAATCACCATGAAGTATCCCTTCACACACACTAGGATAACTAAAATAAAAAAAGACAGACAATATCAAAGTGTTTGTGAGAATGTGGAGAATTGGAATGCTCTTAC
This sequence comes from Equus caballus, assembly GCF_041296265.1. Taxonomy (NCBI): domain Eukaryota; kingdom Metazoa; phylum Chordata; class Mammalia; order Perissodactyla; family Equidae; genus Equus; species Equus caballus. The sequence goes on along the minus strand of NC_091684.1, from coordinate 124,567,188 downwards.
ATTGCTAGTGGGATTGTAAACTGGTGAAGTCACTGTGGAAAACTGTTTGGCAATTCCTAAAAATGTAAACATAGAGTTACCATCCGACATAGCAATTCCACTCCTAGGTACATGCCAAGGGTATTGAAAATGTAAGTCAAAACTTATTCATGAATTTTAAAAGAAGAATTATTCATATAGCCAAAACGTAGAAATAACCCAAATGTCTGTCAGCCAAAGACTGGATCATCAATTTGTGGTACATCCACGGCGGACTATGACTCAGCAACCAAAAAGAATGCAGTACTAATACATGCTACAATATAGACAAACCATGAAAATGTTATTCTGAATGAAAGAAGCCAGTCACAGATAGCCACATATCATATCATATCATCCATTTACATGAAATATCCCGAATAAAAAAATCCAGGTACAGAAAGTGGTTGCCAGGAGCTGAGGGAAAGAGAAAATGGGAAGTGATTGCTAATGTGTACAGGGTTTACTTTGGGGTTGATGAAAATATTCTAAAATTAGATAGTGGTGACAGTTGCACAATTCTGTGAATATACTAAAAAACTATTGAATTGCATACTTTAAAAGAAGAAATTTAAGGTATGTGGATTATATTTCATTAAAGTTGTTATTTAAAAATTAGCCATCAGAGCATTAGGTTATAGGAGACTTGAGTCCAAGTCTAGCTCTGCTGCTAACTGTAGGATTCACTACAATGGCGGCAACCCAAAGTCAAACATGGCTAAATCATCTTCATCTAGAAAATGAAAAAGTTGGACAAAGTGCTCTCTATTCCTTCCGTTTCTCAATAATATGATGACACGAATGATTTAGCTCCAAATCCAGTTTTGTTTCGAAAATGTTAACGTGATCAAATAAATCTCAAGTCTAGATTTCAATTTCTAGATAATCAAAGCAAACACATTAGGAGACTCAGTGAGATCTGTCATCCTGGATTGCAAAACTCTTGCTGAACCTCATCTAAGTTTGAAAGTGAAACTATATATCTTTTTCTGTCCATGAAAATGTTTTCTGAACTTTGTAGAAAGAGTAGCTTCACAGATTCACATTCAATTTTCCTCCCTAAATTGTTGTAAGCTTTGAGAGATTTAGACAAAAAGTCTGCAAGTAGCCATTTTAGTTTTAGGAAATCCGTTTGTGAACTGACACAAAACTTAAATGATTATTTTTTTCTTCAGTTTCAGATTCTTTGCTTGTTTGTTTGTTTGCTTATTCAGTCAAAACACCTAAAATCACAAGCCATCGCTCTTCCTTGTCCAGGAGTATTAAGTGGAATATGGTAAAGCAAGACTTTCTACCGTTAAATTTGTCTCTGGTTGCTTCATTCATGTCTGGTGACCAATTCGGAAAGAGTAGGCTAAATAGGTAGATCCAACTCACATAAAAATGAACAAGAAAGATTCAGGTTCATGTACATTTTATTTTTGAAAATTATACAAATCCCCAAAACAACAACAAAGAGTCACCAGATTGGCAGAAGACAATGCATTGTCTCATTTTAAAGTCCCTCCTCCTTCTGCTCTCCCCTTAATTATAATTCCTTGGAAAACAGATGGGGGCTAAGCCTCAACTTAGATTTTGTTAAATCATCCCAGACAGGAAAATAATACACCCAGAGTGAAAATAACCCTTGGCAACATATCTCTGGTGTGAATTACATAGCAGTACACTTAATCTTACATCTCAGCTGTATTTTCATGCTTAGTGGGAGCAACACATAATATATTGTCACATTCCTGGTAGTAGTCTTCAAATTGAAGCCCTACTCACCATCCTAAAATTCACATTTTAAGGATTTATTTGCTCATCTTTTAAATTTCAGAGAAGTTGAATGTAACAAGCCACTACAGGGGATGGAATAGATATATCTTTACTTAGGAAGATATTCAGGGATACATTTATATATAAAGATTAGAAAAGGAGGGAATCAAAAGCAAATGAGTGGAATCAAATTACTCTTCCATCTATACAAGAAAAAAGATTAAATTTAATTAACTACTGAGTCACTGTGCGTGGTCCCAATTTGTTCATGCAAGAACCTGTTTTTTTAACAAACGATGAAATGAGAATTAGATATAAAGCTAGGGTTTTGAATCAAAATCTTGTAAATGACAATTGTTGGATACAGATCTGGGGCCAGTCACTTACCACATGCCTAGTAATAATAATGAAATAACATAAATATAACATTATTATGTACTTCCTCTGTCTCAAGCCTACATAAAGCTTATTATATGCTTGACTTTGCTTAAACTACAACACAGCCCTAAGAAGGAGGCAGTATAATTATTCTCATTTTACAATTGAGGAAACAGGCTTAGAAGAGTGAAATATCTGGCCCAAATGGGGTAGACAGGACTTGAACACAGGCTATCTGATAGCAAACTCTTGGCCACTATGCTGCACTGCCCATTGCTAATCTCACTAAACTTTAGTTTCCTTATCTGAGAAATGGATTGGAAAATACATGTCTCAAATTATTTACATAAGGATCAGGTAAGATTGTGTATATGTAAATTACTTGAATGTGGATAAATTAAGATAAGGCATTTAAAACTATGACACATTAAACATTAAGAGATTAAAAATCACTATGCACCACAATTATAAAATGATACTGTTTTAAAATCATCATAAATCTTATATAAAAGAACATATGTAGTAACACATATTTGGATCATTTCCCAGAAAAAAGAGTGTTGAAATAACAGAATTTTATTGGGTAAAGCCCAAACATCAGATGTTTGGTTGTCATTCAGAGTTTCTTCGAGAACATGATACTCCTAAGGCTAATATGACAGGCCTGATTCCAGATGGCCCTGGAAAATCTATGGGACCAAAAGCACTACTAGCACAAGTCACAGCCAGAGGAGCAGCAGGGGAATTCTCAAGGAAGACTTTCTTTTGCTGTCTTTTCAAGACCAAGACGTAGCTCACGCATGTTTTGCACCTCATTTTAGTTGAGTCCGTGACTGCATTCCCATCAGCACTAACCCAGCAAAAGTCCTTGACTCGAATACAGGCTCCTCAAGGGCTACATCTGTCAAGTGTTGAAATATCTCTTTTTCTGCTTCATGTCCTTCTGTACGGGCAAACCAAGCCATTCACATTTATTAGGTATGCAGGGCCAAAGGAGATGGCTTATCTCTTTTCTTCCAATCCTCATTTTCAATTATCATCTGCTTTTCCTCTGGGAAGGATGTACTTAGCAAGAGAGTCTCCATCTTGGATCATAACTCAGATGTCCCTAGTCCTTTGCAGAAACTCTAAAGTTTTTACTCTAGGAGAGGAGTCATCAGGTTTATCTGAGTGTTTGAATTTAGTATTCAAGTGGCTACAAACTCAGCCTGAGGTAAAGGGTGATTATTTTAATAATATCCTCCATTACTGCTGTTGCCAGAGTGAGAGTTTACTTATCACAGATCTATTAACTTCTTCAGATAAAGAAGTGAGCCACTTCCTTATTTGTTTAGCAAATCAAAGTTTCAAAAATTGAATAAAAGAAGAAAATTAAGAGCCATTTCACTTTACCTGAGTAATCTAACTGAAAGGCTATTTAGAAGAAAACTGAGAATGGATTTGAGAGAAGGAATATTCTAACCGAAAATGAATTTACAGGGAGGTGTCCACCATCTATTGAAGTACTTCATTGAAGTAGTGTACTATTATTTCTTTTCTGAAAATGAAAGTTTTCAAGGGTAGGAAACGTTGCTTGGCATTCTGTACCACCTCGGCTATTATATTCAGAATGATAACACTCCAACGTTTAGGTTAACTGAAAAATTGATTATCTTCAAGAATTTTCTTAAAAAATCAAATACTTAAAATGTATGACTCTTGGAGTGTTTTAAATACATCAAGGAAACTTTGTTCTTCAAGTCTATCCCATAAATTTTTGTCAGCAAGTTTCCAACTTATTTGTCAGAAAAGCAACATGACATGTTGCAATTCTAAACACCAGTGATCAAAGCCCCTCTTCTGCAATGCAGCTGTGATATGGGGTGAAATCTTGCTGACTCTCTGCCAACCGTCTCTTCTTACCTTAAAGCTGCATTTTCCCCTTTAGTGCAGATAACTCTGGGCCAGGCAGGCGAGGATGAAGGGCACAGGATATAGAGACCATGTTGAACCATTTATTCCTTAGTGTTCATAACAGTAAAGCGTATACTAGATAACTGAGAAAGCCTGAATGGAACAAGGTACAGAGAGATGAACGTCAGAAGAAGCAAAGGTCAAAGTGTTGATAGGCCTGAGGTCAGGTGGATGTGAAAGCTTAGTGAGTGCTAAGCTGTGAGGCTCTGGAAAGTAGGGAGCTTGTCAAGCATCAGGATCCTGGAAGCAAAGGAGAAGGCACATGGGACATTGTCAGCCCAGAGCTGGGCGATGAGGACATTGCAATGGCACCTCATGTTTAGGCAAAAGGCAAATCAGCCTGTGATTAATCGAGGCATTTTTCATTTCCAACGAGGAAGGCTCACCATACTGATGGGCTGGTGAAAAGCTAATGACAACATAATGAGAGATATGTGCATTATGAGAAGTGTAGTTTCTGTGTGTTTAGAATCTGAAGTGCATGTGTAACATTTGTGTCCATAGAGGTGTCTCATGCAACAGCCCCTTGGACCTGAGCTGGAGCCTGGCTTCTGGAACAGCCCCAAATTGTCATGGCAACTGCTTCCCTGAGCACTGACATCCATGTCTATTGTCCATGGGCTCTGTCTTAAATGGTTTGATTTTTTCTTTTAACATAAATTGATAGTGCAATAAAACTTAAAGACTACTGCAATCTGTTCCATAGTTATTCTGGAAGTTTCTCCCTCTAGGTTGAAAAAGGAAAAATGTTTTATTTTAGGTAAAAGCCATGTTTTTAAAAAATTATCATTTGTGTGTTTATTCACTTATTCCTTAATGTACTCCTTCTCAAAGTCTACTAGGGGCCCAGGACTCTTTGGGGCTCACTCTGACTTGAGGCTAAAGACCGTCCAGTGGGGACCCTCAGAGTGTTCTTGGTGGCCAGGGGGTGGCTCTGCCACATAGGGGCATGGTGCAGTGGGAGCTGGTTGTATCCACTGCATCCTGGAGTCAGGGCTGGGTGCCTGTCTCTGCAGAAAGCATACTTTCTGCTTTCTTGCTTTTAGGTAACTCTCTCTCACTGTGGATGGACAAGCTCTGCAGCAAAGTGTCAAGGAAAAGCCCTTGTGTCCAGGCTTGCTTCCTGAGGCTTTGTCTTTTCCTCTGGACTGCTGCTTTCTGCACTCTGTCTTTTGGTGTAAAATTGGTTTCCAGGAGATTGCTCCTTCGATTTCAATTTTTCCCTTACTAGATCAGAGAAAACCCATAAAAACACCACCATCTTCCAGCTCTACCAAGGTGGCCTGGAAGTGCCTCATGAGGGAGCCAGAGATGGGCTCAGAGGGTCTCCAACCTCAGGATCTCCTCCTTGCACATCTGTGGGGTGGGGAGGCTGTCACACTTCCTCCACCTGTTTTGTGAGTGTGCAATGCTTTGTAGCAAAGAAAGCTATTTTTGCTCACAAACTTGATCTGTCTTCATTTGGGAGCAATCCACATGATCTCAGGATAAAATTACTTAGAAGTTATTTCATGAGTTAATTACTGCCTCCTCCCCCTGGCACCAAGGGCCTTGTCCTTCTTGTCAAGCCATTGTCACTGTGCCACTTAACTTCAGGTTGAGCTAGAGATGCTGATATTTAGCGCCAGACACCTTGCTTAAACTTACCATGGCTCCAAAGAGGTGTACTTTGTAGTATCCCATTTTGCATATGAGAACGGATATTAAGAGAAGAAAGGGAAGAGGCAGGATTGGAACTCACATTGACCAAGTGTCAAAGCGGCTCCTCATTGCTGCCTTCTACAGCACTTTGCAAGTTTTGGTGAGCCAACGCTCCTTTTAGACGGTAAATGACAGCACAGTGGAGGAAGGGAAATGAGGGCAGCAAGGAGTTGAAGAGGCTCTTCCTAGGAATTATAAACAGTCGGTGCCACAACAACGCATTTTCTCCCCAACTATTTAAGCCCTTCCTCTTCAAGAGTATCACCTATAGCTAGTGATACTGTTTTCTTTTAGAAGGGGCACTACTATCGCAGCAGAGCATACCAAAAAGAGGGATCCGTGACGGGTTGCTGTGATTTGAAGTCCATTGTCTGAGAAAAGAAACAAAGAAGGTTCCTTCTGGAAAGAAAAATGACCTCAAAGTAAAGGAAGTGCACCTGTAGCCTGCTGAGACTCACCAGATTGTGAGGAGCAGTAAGGAATGAAGTGGCAGACTGAGCAGGAGGGAGGGTGTTCTGTTCATCTTCTGTGTGCCTGAGTATGAAGACCTTTCACATTCACTGTATTGTCTCATCCTCTTGAAGCCCTACAGGAAATTGAACAACTTGAAATTGTAGGCAAGGGAGTTAAAGAACGAGCCCAGGAGCAAACATCTAGGAAATGGGGAAACAGATTTTGCTTTATGCCCACTGCTTGTCAAGCTCATGCCTGGCTCACCAGTCACACTGCTTCAGTGACAAACACCAGTGGAGTCTGACAGGAGAGGAAACCTCTACCCAGTCCTTGGCGATTGAGAAGAAGAAAAAAGGCCACGTTTTTTAGTGAGAGGACAGAGGTAGTAGGTCCACTGGAGACAGTGGCAGTAACAGTAGTGAATGAGAGCTCCAGGAAGCTACAGGCACCGGTGGGAAATGGGAATGGAGAAAGAAGGAAGGGATGGCCCAGGAACAAGACTGTTGATGTTTATGATAAGTTGAATGTGAATAGATGAAAATGAAAGAGAAGGGAGAAACCCTATGAAGTTCAGCGAGCCTGTGGAATTAAAGGGCTGGGTCTTAATGTGATGGAAAATTGTACATGAGGAGAACAAGAACTGGCTTTTAGGGATAGAAAACACTACCCACTAAAAGAACATTCCATCCAGCCCAAGCTTTAGAGCTCAAGAAACATAATCAGGGGCAAGAATAGTGGATTTGGGGGCTATCAGTGAACTAAAGATTATTGAAAATGTATATGAGAGGTGCTGTCTACTTTCAGAGGGCTAGGTGTCTCCTCAAGGAGAATTTCAATTCAGGAGAAGTTTCCTGATGGGTCCAGAAATCTCAACTTTAGGATGTTTAGCAGCATCCCTGGCCTCTACCCACTAAGTATGAGTAGTACTACCCTCCTAGCTGTGACAATCAAAATGTCTCCAGACATTTCCAAATGTCCTCTGGGAGAGCAATATCACCTCCAGATGAGAACCACTGCAGTAGAGAATTCCATTAAATGGCTGAACTATTATTTTATTGAACAACCACATTTATAGCTCATCGAAGTCATTTCCAATATTTCTCTGTGGTTAGCAGGTTTGACTATACATACCTCTTATTATTTAGACAAATTCCTAGAAGGGAAATTGCTGTTATTTTGAAGACTTTGAAACTCTTTTCCAAACAGCAAGGAAGGAAGGGTTCAGTTGGAGAGGATGCCCAAGTGTCTGAAAAACACAAGGCAGGAAAATGATTTGAAAGTAAAGGAATTTTGTGAGCTCAAGAATGACACAGCCCTTATAGTGAATAGTTGGTCAAAGTCTCTGAGGTGGGATGTAACTACTCAAGAGAGTTGTCTCTGTGATGCTGATAACTGGGTCACAGTTATCCATGCATGAGATGCTGTGGAGAACAAGTCAATGGATTCAAGGTATTAATGGGATGAAACGAATGCTTTATCTTCTGAGTAATAATTCCTCTCTAGTCCCTAGATTTCCTTATCTCTAAGTGTTTGTTTTGTTTGTTTAAAACAAATGGCAGGACCCTGCTCCTTAAAGCATCACAGTAAGTGTAAACTTGTCCTCTTCCAGACTTGGAAGGAGCACTTCTTCAGATGAAACTCCTCTGAGATTTCAAACTTCAGGCTGCTTGAAAATAAAAATTTAGTTCAGTATAGGCTACACAGCATTTAAATCACTGAATTCCACATAAGCACTGAAATAACTACCATTCTTTACAATTAACAAGAAGATTCTGAGCATTAATATTTCTCTTTAAAAAAAAAAAATTGGTACCTGAGCTAACAACTGTGGCCAATCGTTTTTGTTTTTTGGGTTTTTTTTTTTCTACTTTATCTCCCTAAATCCACCCCGGACATAGTTGTATATCTTAGTTGCAGGTCCTTCTAATTGTGGCATGTGGGACGCCGCCTCAATGTGGCCTGACTAGTTGTGCCATGCCGGCGCCCAGGATCTGAACCAGTGAAACCCTGGGCCGCCGCAGCTGAGCGCGCGAACTTAACCACTCGGCCACGGGCCGGCCCCTGAGCATTAATATTTCTAAGCCAATCCACCTTGCACATTTTATCCATGTAAATTTAATTTCCTAGAATAAATCAGAGAACTGGAAGATGCTTGGTAGAAGTGTTATTCAAATTAGTCCTTTTAAACATGAACATTAAGTGAAAATATTGAGGAGAAATATAGAAAAATTGGCATCTCATTCTTTCTTTCCACTCCCCAGAAACGGTTATGGGAAAGATGAAAAGGGGACATCTTTAGTTAAGCATGAGTGCAAAATTATAGCCGTTGGATAAAGAAATAATTTTATTCTGTCTGCAAGCTTCAGCAATTGGGTCCACATTCTCAACTCCCTCTGTAATTCTCCATCTTAAAATCAACCACAACCTATCCACATTGATCTGAATGAACTTTTAAAGATAAGGGTCCAATAAATATGAAAGTGAGCATTTAAATTATCTATTCAAATGTGATTTAAACCCTAACCACAACTTGAAGATAAGGATTTCCTTGTGCCACATAAAGCACAGGTGAGAGCTTATTTCCAATGTTAGCACAAAGGTTAATTGCTTTGTCTTTTTAAAAAAATAAGTTTTTCCTTCACAACTGTGCATTCTTCATATTAATTGTAAATCCCTGTATAAAATCTTTAAACTGCAAGAAAGTTGGCTATTCCCTACTGACTTTATTAATTTCAGCCAAGGTCTGCTTCTATATTTTTTTGCTTTAATTAATAAAGGTATAGGATTAACATAAAAATTATATGGCAAACTTGTAATTATTTCACTCACAAGACTTTAAACATGAATTATGGTAAACACAAATCTCCTGTAAGTGTACAGTATTATCTACAAAACTGTTTTTTTCTAAACATTGCCAAAATGGATGTTATGATTTATTATCTATTTATTGGCTCATTTACTGTTTGTTCTCAAGGAGTTTATGCATCCTTTAACTTTGTTTGGATGCTTTGACTTGAATAATGCAAAACAAATTTAGATAAAACATTAAAAATAACTTTACAATTAATAATATTCATTTTCATAATGACTTGCAATAAACAGGAAACAAGGAATAATTATCCTACTGTAAGGTTTTTCTTAAAAGCAAATATATCATTTGTAACTGGACATGTAAGATTGAATTTAGAGTAATAAACACTGAACAAAAGACCACTTTAATTTTTATTTCCTTAAAGAGTCATAATATTTGCTTTTTCCTTCAAAGAAATGATTTGTGATACAAAGTCCTACTCCTTAACTGAACCAGTGCATGGGGAAAGATGAAAGCTTACATCGGTTCACAGTGATGCAGAACGGCACTGTGTCACAATGCTCAACAAATGGACCAAAGCCCATTCCTTTCTCTTCCATGTTCTAGTGTATGAGAGGTTCAAAGAACATCAAATTTCTGCTTCTCTTTTTTCCTACCCACCTCAAATTCGTGAATTTAGTTCTTTGACATGTTATGTGAATGGATAATACAGTATAAACATGCTTTATTTGATAAGGACACAGCCATGCAACAAACTGGATGTATTTCAGAGAAGTATGCTGATTGATAAAAAGCCAATCCAAAAAGGTTACACCCTGTATGATACCATTTATATAAACTTGAAATGACAAAATTATACAGAGAACAATTATTGATTGCCAGGGGTTAAGGATGGGAGGAAAGTGAATGTGGCTATAAAAGAGCTGCATGATGGATCCTTATGAGGATAGAAATGATTTGTATCTTGACTGCATCAAATGCAATATCCTGGTTTTGGCATTGTACCATACTTTTACAAGATTTACTATTGGAGGAAAATGGGTAAACGGTCCATGGAGACTTTCTACATTATTTCTTACAACTGCATGTGAATCTACACTTATCTCAAAATAAAAAAATTAATTAAAAGATTTAGTATGACAGAGAAAATGAAGGAGAAATAAAGAAATAAGGAACACACTCTTAACATAGAGGCTTAGATAGATTAAAAATAAAAAGATGGGGAGACAGTTCTGCAAGGCTGAGTAAGAAATTCCAAAATTCTGTTTGTCCATAAAAGCAATAAGAATATTGGCCAAAAAAAAATCACAATCAAATTTTCCAGAACTCTGACAATAAACTCAAGGTTTGCAAAAATCTATGCCATGTTTATTCAAGAAAAAAGGTAACACAAGCAAACTATGTGGCATTTTAACTTGGCAAGTTCCCTTCCCACACTCCTGCTCTCACTAGTAGGTTTGAAATCAAGCAGCTTTGGAATTACAGTAACTGTGAAAACCAACACCTGGTGGCAAGTAGAAGGGGCAGAATGGGCTAGGAGATCCACAGAATTGCCTGGTCTTTTTAATCTGTCAGACACCTGTATGGAATACCCCATTCATAAAGTTTGTATTTATTTGACCTAACTTAGAGCTTGCTCAGGCAAGAAAGCCCTATGTGTACAGTGTTTGTCTGAACTATTAGCCACAATTGTTTAACATCCAAGCTGCCTAGGTGGTAATACCAGTTGTAGAAAAAAGAAGCTGACAAAAATCCTTAAAAGAAAAATATAGAGAATGAGATATTCACACAGTTCTTTGAAAAGCTCTAACATATCCCTGGGGATCTAAAGAACATGCTTATGTGCAGGACTGTGGGCATGCCCAGGGAAGACCTGAGAAGATCCTAATGTCTCACCTCTGGCTAACCTTCAAGCTATGTGCAAGCAGGAAGTAAAGACTGAAGATTAGGCAGAGTTGTAAACTTTTGAAGCATTAAAAGCACACACAAACACACACACACACTCTCTCTCTCTCTCTCTCTCTCTTTCTCTCTCACAGAGCTGCTCAGCAAATGCTAGGATACTTATTGGTTGAAGGCATTAAGGAGATCTTGAACTATTTGACCACTAGCCTAACCAAATGGAGACTTCATAGGCTGCACATGACAAATAATACAGACCTTATAGAATTAGTCTAGGAAATTCATTAAACAAACAAACAGCAGAAGAGGCAACAACACACCCTGGAAGTCAGGATGTGGAGGGATCTGATATTCCAAGATACCACATTAAATTATGAAAATATAAGAAATGTAAAGAAATAGGAAATTAAGGGCTACACATAAGGGGAAAAAAGTCAATAGGAACTATCCTTGATGGAGCCCAGATAGTGATCCCACTAGAAAAGACTTTTAACAAGCTGTTATAAATACGTTCCAAAAACCTGAAAGAAATCATGCCTAAAGATTAAAGGAAAGTATGACAAAAATGTCTCACTAAATAGAGGATATCAATAAAAGTATATAAATAATTAAAAAAGAAAGAGAGACAGAGAGAGAACCAAATAGAAATTCTGATCTGAAAAGTACAAACTGCTGTGAAAAAATCACCATGGGGGCATTAGAGAAGATTTGAGCTTGCAGAAGAAATAACTAGTGAACTTGGTGATAAATTTATTAAATTTTTCCAAGATGGAGAAGAAAAAAAAAAGAACAAAGAAAAGTGAACAGAGCTCAGAGGCCTGTGGGATACCATTAAGCATATCAACATATGCATAATTAGAGTCCCCAAAGTAGAAGAGATAGAGAAAGGGGCAGTAAGATCATGTGAAAAAATAATGGTCAAAAATTTCCCTGATTTGAAGAAAAATCTTAATTGACACATCCAAGAAGCACAATGAATGTCAAGTAGGATGAGCAAAACTCATGTATGATAAAATCAAAGAAATCCACAACTAGACACATTATAGTTAAAATGGTAAAAGCTAAAGACCAACAGAGAATCTTGGAAGCAGCAAGAAAAAAGCAACTCATCATGAACAAGAGATTCTAAACAAGATTCACAGCCAACTTCTCATGAGAAACCACAGAGGCCAGAATGACATGAGATGACATATTCAAAGTGCTGAAGGAAAAAGACTGCCAACTAAGAATTCTATATCCAGCAAAAATATCCTTGAAAAAATAAAGAAGAAATTAAGAAATTCCAGAGAAACTCAAACTGAGAGAGTGAGTCATTGGCAAACCTGTCCTGCAAGAAATAATAAAGTTTAAAATAAAAGGATACTAGAGAGTAACTCAGATCCACAAAAAGAGAGAAACTGTGAGAAGTCACCCAGTATAAAATAGGTAATCTGAATAGTGCTATAACTATTACAGAAATTAAATCCATAACTTTAAAATTTTCTGGAACAGAAAACTCCATGCACTAATGGCTTTAATGAAGATTTTACCAAATATTACCACCAATTATATACAATATCTTTTGAAAATTGAGCATGAAATAGTTTCCAGATGATTTTATGAGGCCAATATCACCTACATCCCAAAACCCATAAAAAAGCAAAATACAGAAGAATATTCTTACAAGCTGAGATGCAAAAGTGATTAAAAAGTAATAGCAAGGATGTGGAGAAATTAAAACTCTTGTGCACTGGTTGGTGAAAATGTAAAAAGGTGCAGTTGCCCTGGAAAACAGTATGAGTTGTTGTTTAACGGGTATAGAGTTTAGTTTCTTAAGATGAAGAGAGTTGTGGAGATTGGTTGCACAACAATGTGAATGTACTTAATGCCACTGAACTGCACACTTAAAAATGATTAACATGGTAAATTTTATGTCATGTATATTTTACCACAATTTTTTAAAATAGCAAATTAAACAATAATTTATGCAAAAATGACTATAATAGTTCAACATTTGAAAACCAACCAATGTAATCCATCATATCAACAGGCTAAAGAAGAAAAATCACGTGATCATATCGACACAGAAAAACATATCTACTTGACAGCTAAAAGAAAAATGGTGATATTATCAAATATTAGCCAGGTTGTGGAGAACCTGGATCTCTCATACATTGCTGGTAGGCATCTAAAATGGTATAGACACTCTGGAAACTAATAGAAGTTTTTTATAAAAGTAAATATATATTTTTCAACAAATCGTCCTGGGACAACAGGTTAGCCACAAACAAAAAGAATGAAGTTGGATGCTTACCTCACATCATATACAAAATTTAACTCAAAATAGATCAGTGAACCAAAACTATAAAATTGTTAAAATGTCATAGCAGAAAATCTTCATGACCTTGGATGTGGCAAAGATTCTTAGATATGACACTGATCATTTTGTTGGTTAACAAAATAAAATATACGTAAATTGGACTTCATTAAAATATTTTTTTTAAAAGTTTGTGATTTAAAGGACACCATCAAAAATGTACAAAGGCAACCCATAGAACGGCAGAAAATATTTACAAATCATATCTACAATGAGGCTTGTGTCTAGAATATTTAAAGAACTGCTAAAACTTAATAATAAAAATGCAAATATTCCAATTAAAATGTAGAAATAATCTCAATAGACATTTCTCCAAGGAAGATATACAAAAGACCATTAAGTAAACGAAGGAAGATAAATACCATTGCTCATCAAAGAAATGCAAACCAAAACTAAAATGAGACACCACTTCACATCCACTAGGATGGCTAGAATAAAAAAGTGAGATAATGACAAGTGTTGACAAGGATGTGGAGATAATGGAAATCTCATACACTACTGGCAGAAATGTAAAATGATGCAGCTGCTTTGGAAAACAGTTTGGCAGTTCCACAGATGATTAGAGTTATAATAAACATATGATCCATCCATTTCACTCTTAAGTATATACCCAAGAAAATTGAAAACAGGTGTCCACAAAAAAATATTTATAGCAGCATTATTCATAATAGCAAAAAAGTGAACACAATCTAAATATCAATTAACAGGTAAATTGATAAACAAAAGTGAGTTCCTTTGAAGAGCTGGAACACTTTTATATCCTGAGTGTGGTAGAGGTTACATATATCTGTGTATGTGACCAAATTGCATAGAAATACACAAACACACACACAAGTGAGTTGATAAAAAAGGTGAAAACTGAATAAGTTTGTAGTCTAGTTACCAATATTGCATTTTTCTGATTTGGTTATTTTACTATAGTTACATGAGATGTCACCTCAGGGGCAACTGTGGGAAGACTACATGGGAATCTATGTGGAATTTTTAAAATATATAATCATTTCAAAGTACAAAATTTAAAATATGGGATGAGGAACAATCCATACTTGTAGTAGTTGCTTCAACTCAATGCCTGCCTACCTGTGACTTGCCTTCCCTTTGTCCCACTCCATGTGGCACCATGCGTGTCCAACATTTTGTAGCTCATGTTTCCTTCTAGCGCATTAGCAGACTGCTGCCAGTTTTCCACTCTTCCCTGCCCCATGCCCTACACTTTTAGAATTTTGTTTCTGTGCTTTTTAATTATAATTCTGTGTTTTCTGGGACAGTGTGCTGAGGTGTCTTGCCCTGAGGATCAACCCAATGGGAGACAGGGTGTCTAGTTCCTCTGTCCTACACCTTTTGATTTGCTTTCATGGTCTCCTTGAGCCTCAGATCTGTCAGATAAAACTAAAAATACTTGAATTACCTAAACAAAGAGGCTGCACTCTAACAAATGAGAATGAAAGAGGAGAAATTGAGTGGTTTCACTTTTTCCTATAGTAAAATGCATGCCATGTTTTAAGATTTGTTTGAAGTAGAGACTTTCTCTTTTCTCATTATTCCCAGAAATAAACACCCTATTCTCTATTGGCTGAAAGAAATGAACGTAGTCCAATAAGATAAAAGCTAGTGGGAGGGAGTTTGAGGACAGGCAGAGGACTTCCGATATCCTCAAGTCTTTATATAGAGAGTTGCTAACTTTACCTGGTGTAAGGTCCTGGACGCAGTTCTCTCTAAATTATTAATTTACTACAGAAGAAGATTCTGCATTTTAAGGTAGAACTTGATTCAGAGCAGTGGCTATATCCAGAAATAGTCAAATTAAACAAAATGGCTCAGATAGAGACCAACGGTAAATTTTTCTCAGCCTCTGTGCTCCCTATTTGCAGAAGCTGGATGAAGGCTACATGGGAATCTGGGTAGCACTTTCACATTTAGAATGGAAATTGGGAGACAGCAAACAGACTAGAGTCTTGAAATATAGATGTTGAGTCAATAGCCTTGCTGACAGAATATTGAACATCACAGCTTAGCAAAGATCACTCCATTACCCAGGGATCATAGCTGCCATTCCTAAGGTCACCATATTTCAAAATTGAGGAGGAAGATAAAAGTGTGCTGACAAGATTTGGAGAGGAATCATGGCACCAGAAGATGATGGTAGAAAGCCATTAAACCATGAAAACTTCTCATAAAAGGACGTGGGCTTGTCACGTTATCAACATAGCTAAGTCAAAGGGCATAGTTTTAAAAGTTGGGGGGAAAAATCATAGAATTGTGGGACTTGTAGATATCATAAGGTAATCTAAGAGGAGAAAGGCAAAAATCAGGTTAACAAATCATTTGCTTGTAATAAAGTTTGTTTTTTTAAAAAATGCTGTCTTGGCTCAATTTTCAGGTCCTGATTAGAAGCCAGTCAGTTCCCTTTCTTGAAGAGCTGATGAAGTACACACCCTAAACACTTACCGTAACAGGACATCACAAGCAGAGCCACTATGCACCCACCATAATCGCCCCAGGGCCAGACAACTAGGGATAGCCCTATACTTTGGTGTCTGAAAAATTATTCAAATTAGCCAATCCACAGGGAGCCCACCAAACCTAGCCAACCCTACCCTACTTGTCATGCACAAGCACCCCCTAGAATCCAGTTTGCTGTTACCCTGTCTCAGGTGCAATCCCACATTTGACCCTGCCTGGCAGCCTTCTCTTGTTTGAAACTATAAGTTATAAAAAAAAAAAAAAAAGTTCTGCTTTTCATCCAAGTGTCACTGTGTTGTGTCCTACCATCAAAACAATCTGTAAAATTATAAAACATTGCCCAAAGCTATATTCTGATTCAAACAATGATATTAGTTAATGACCGAGCAGTGCCAAGACTCTAATGTAAGGTACACATTCCTCTCACCATCCACAAAGCCTGCAGGCCCTGTGAGGCAGAAGCACCTCAGTGGTTAACTTTCTGATGGTTAGATTTGTCTCCTTGAGAGCAAGAGAACAGCCATTTTTAATCCCATTGCCTAATATGGTGCCTGCAATTTTGTATATGCTTACCTAGTGCTTTTCTCATAAAATAAATGAATAATTAGATGAATAAATGTTATTCGGTAATGTTGTATGAAATTAAATAGCAAGATATTTAATACCAAATGTTTTAGATTAGATTGTCCCTAGACAAAAACTGTAAGGCATAAGGTTTTATCTTCTAAGCTTTCCCATGCCTTTGCTGTTCCTCCAAGCCTAAACTTTCCTATACACAATTTTCCTGTACACAAATACTCTCAGCTCAAACAAATACTCCCAGTGTTGCAGCAGAGAAAAGAAATTTCCATGTAAAATCCATAAGGTTTGATAACCATCTGGATGAAGGTACAGATAGCATCCCCACTGCAATGAAAAGCAGAGAAGGAGCAGTTTTGGAATGCGGGATGCAAACCTGGTGGGTAATGATGAGTGAGACTTGCAGCATGTTGACTTTGAAGCACACGGTATCCTGTGGTAGTGGACGAATCCATCTGTAGCTGGGATAGAAGTTTTGGTAGGAGGTAGGTGTATGGAATGCATTAATATAAAGAGAGTAATAGAAAACATGATGGTGGCTCTTCCAGAATCTTAACACTAAAAAAAGAAGAATTTCCAACTGGGACACCAACAGCTCCAGGATAGAAAGATAAAGAGAAGAGAGCTGGAGAAAGGGCTAAGAAGTAACTCAAGCTGCAGGTGCAGTGGGTGACAGATAATTCAGAGAGCTAATCTGGAAGCCAAGGGAGAAACAAATTTGAAGAAGGGGAGAGTAAACCTTGCCCAATGTTGCAGAAAGAATGTTCTATCTGGAGGCAGATCCAGAAAAGTTTCTATTGTGTGGAAATTCATTTAATTGTCTCAATATTTTGAGTTGTTTCTGAAAAGCTGTATAACGCACACTGTACAAGATGATTTACAGAACCTTGAACTACCTTCCATCTTGACCACAGGAAAAAATCACTGCATGACTCACGGTCTCAAAATGTGTTACCAAGAGAAGCTGAAAAGAAAGCCATGGTTCCAGCTTCCTGTCTGATTGGAGTATTTATCTTATACTACGTGGAGGTAAAGAGACTTAGTGACACCTGAAAGTCAGAAAACAATTAGAGCCCAGCAGGTGCTATGATGAGGAAAAATGCCTTCCTCAGCTGTCATCCTGAAGTAGAATAATGCCACACTGGAATTCTCAGAAACTTTTCAAAATGTGGCAGGCACTGTGGCTCTCACAGCTGTTACTGCTTCATTTCTTACCTTCCACCCTCCTGGGCACCAGGTTGTCTTGTATTAATCTTCAGTTTAACAGTGATAATAGAATGCATAAACCCTTTAATGTTCATAAATCATTTCAGAACTATGAAGCAGCCATTTGTGACTCTCCTAGGGAATTCGGAGACCTGATTTCTAGTTGTAGCTCAGTAATCAAATAGCTATGTAACCACTGGTCATTCATTGGCTACAGGGACATTCTCAACTATATTCTTATTTATGCATGCCACTAATATCAGACTAACTTGGTGCTCTTGTTAAAATACAGATTCCAGGGTCCTAGCCCAGATCTCTTAGAATCTCTGTAACTGGAGCAATGGAATCAGCATTTCGTAATCTTCTAGGTGTTTCTGATGCTTACTCTAGTTACAGAACCACGGATCTAGAAGTTCCATCCAAACCTACCAGCCTGTGATTTTTTAATTCTTCTTCTCCTCAAAGCCCCACAGTACATGGTTGTATATTCTAGTTGTAGATCCTTCTGGTTTTGCTATGTGGCATGCAGCCTCAGCATGGCTTGATGAGTGGTGCCATGTCTGCACCCGAGATCAGAACTGGCAGAACCTCAGGCTGCCAAAGTGGAGTGCGAGAACTTTACTTGGCCATGAGGCCAGCCCCAGCCTATGATTTTTAAATAAACATTTACTTTAGAATAATTTTAGATTTACAGAAAATTTCAAAGATAGAACAGAGAGTTCCTGTATACCTTTCACTCATTTTCCCTATTGTTCATCTTATATGACCATGGTGCACTGACAAAACTAAGAAAGTGCATTGGTCTACGACTGTTTACTAACTCCAGACTTATTTATTCATTGTCTAACCATGCATTTGAAGGATCTTTGAAGTGTCCAGGCGTCAACTTTCCTGTTCAGGCCCAG
This sequence comes from Equus caballus, assembly GCF_041296265.1. Taxonomy (NCBI): domain Eukaryota; kingdom Metazoa; phylum Chordata; class Mammalia; order Perissodactyla; family Equidae; genus Equus; species Equus caballus. Next base: position 124,548,704 of record NC_091684.1, on the reverse strand, counting down.
GAAACATCTCTCTGAGTTCTTTATTGTCAAATTTCCCATTCTTAACTAATTTCTTATCTCCCACCAGAAGAAAAATGTGGGAACACTCTAATTACTCACAAAGGCATAGCTCTTTGGAACCTGTTTGTATAGAAACAGAACATATCTTCTTGTCTCTTGCAGCTCCCTAATACTATTGATCTGTTGTTGGTTACATCATTACTCATGATTCTGTTTCATCCATTGGGTTGCCTGTATGTATGGTTCCTAATGACCCTTTCAGAGGTGTTTTTTGTTTCTTTTATAATGGTCACAAATATGTCTCAATTAGAATATACATGAAAAAATGTTAATTCATGTTCAGGTCATATTAAATTTACTATTTGGAATTTTACAGCATTAAGCAAAGAGCAACACATTCTCCGGTCATGTCTTTTCTTGAACTTTTAGGTCATAATAACCAAATTCCTAGAATATGATCTGTTTTGATGTGGACCTGACCCCTGACCTCCAAGAACACTTCCAGTGGGAAGGATGGAAAAGCTGAGCAAGAACAGCCATGCCATTTACACAAAGGATGAGCATCGCTCACCCAACATGGCTGATACAGACCCAAAAGCACAATGACACCTTGTTAATCACAATCAAGAGAGGAAATTGATGGGGAGAGTTGGTTGCTTTTGCTGAGCAACAATCCCCCAAGCCTTCATAGAAGACGGGTGTGGCCACCCTTGGATGACTGACTGTCACGTGGTGCAGAGTGAAGTGATTATCCAGAGGGCCAGTGGTAGTCGGTGCATAGAGTGAAGAATGCCTACTGCTATCCCTGCTGCCCTTGGTTATTGTAAACTGGAGGCAGCACTGTAGTCAGAACACAGCTGGGACTCATGTCATGCTTGTTAATAACTCACAAAGATCTCTGAATGCTTCTTGTGTCCAACATGAGTGAGAGTCACCAAACATCAGCACATCAGCACCATTCTTGTGGCCCAAGCTCACATCCATGAGCAGGAGCGATTCATTGACTAGGCTGCCCTCCCAGCCCCAGGCCTTGCCACTGGACCCCAAGATGATCCCATAAGAACAAGTTCCAAAGCTACATGCAGCCGTTGGTTGACCTCATGTGTAGAACAGGGTAGTCAGAAAGCACCCTAAAGGAAAGAAACAAGAACAAGGGCTAGATGAGTGTGACTTGGGCTCAGGTTGCCAAACCAACCGGTCAACCCCACTGGTCACAGCTACCACAGGGGAAGTTAGACAATTTCAAGCTAGGCAACTCCAGCAACTGAGATCCATGGAGGACCTAGTCTCTGCTGGAGGTGCCCTGCCTGGATGCACCGGCAGCACTGGCTATCTCAAGCACAACAGAGACTTAAAAGTTTTTAAGGAATGTAGTCCAAAGTAGGGGTACCCCTGAAGCGAAGACCCTGATGTCAGTTATTTTTTTAAAGTATTTTGAGGAGTTCACTCTATTGTCTTCTGAATTCCATCTTCTCAATTGAGAAGTCAACTTTCAATCTAACGAATGCACCTTTGTATAAAGTGAGTGCTTTTTAAGATTTTTCTGTTTGGTCTGATTTGTAGCTGATTATCTTGATGTGTTTAAGTATTTTTTAATCACTTTCTTATTCATCCTGATTGGAGTTTATAGGAGATTTTGAATTTTCGATTTGATATCTTCCATCAGTTTTGAAAATTTCTTAGCTCTTATTATTCAAATATTGCCTCTGTCTCATTTTCTTTCTCTTCTTTTGTTAGGACTCTAATTATATACATGTGTTTGGCTTTTTACTGCATTACATAGTCTCTATTTCTGCTTATGTATTTTGCATCCTTTAGTTTATCAACATTTTCTTTTGGTAGTTTTATTCTGACATATATTCTAGTTTACTAATTCTCTCCTCAGAGTTCTTAAATTTCACTTATGATGCATTTTTTTCTTTTAGAACTTACTTTCTCGTTATTGTTTTTAGTTCATTGAAATTACACATATTTTATTTTAATTCTTGAACATTATATGGAGAGCTCTTTGGTAGTCTGTTTGAGATGTGCATTATCCAAAACCCCTACTGAGTCTATTTTCTGCTTTCCTCTTGTTTGTCGTTTATTGTATATTTTCTCCTTCAATGACTGTTCATTTCTTATTAACTCCAGATATTACATATGAACATTTATAAACACAACTTGAGACCTGAGACAAGAGTACTTTGGACAGGGTTTGTATTTGATTCTGGAAGATAAGCAGGAGCACAGCAATCCTGGATCCACTTAATCCGATTTTAGGATTGACATGATTTGGTGCTGGGCTTCAGATTCCAGAAGGGACAGACTATATTTAGTTTTTACTTACTCCTAGCATATGTTTTTTGGGGATCCATATCCAAAATAAAGAGTATTTACCAGGCTGACCCCTTGATGGGCTTAGACTCATTTTGTCTTTAGACTCATGAGACTGTAAAAAGATCTCCTTTGCTTCTAAACCTCTCAGATGCTTCTTCAAAAACTTCTGATATCCATAGAAGAATAGCCCCAAAAGACCATCTTTCTGGGTTTGTCCCTTACCCTGAACTTGGCCTCTGAAGTCGTCAATCTCTTGTTAGCTCCCCAAAATGTTCAAGCAATTTTTTTTTAGTTTGTCTTCAGAGAAATTCATCTGAATTATATTGTCCACCATTACCACATTCAGAAATCCCAACATATCTACAATGTTTCTTTGGTTAGATGGTGGTAAATAGACTGGAAGAGAAATTAGCTTTAATATTATTATTTCAATAGTAAGCACTTAATTTAATGACAAATTCCCCCACTGCATTTTTTTCCTTCTTTCTTAAGCATTGCCCTTTATCTGTACTACTATTTTAAAATAGAATTGCTAGTGTAATAATGAGATTATTAGCTATTTTTTAAAATCCCTGACATTGCCAACATTCTTCCTTCTCAGTGTTTGGGCTTGTGGCCAATTGTTTGAGTTAAGGCAGACACAGATATTTTGGGAGTTCATTCAAGGGAATGAATGCAATCTGTGGACAAGACACAATTCTCTTATTTAGTTTTAAAAAATACTCAATTACCTTTTGTTTATTTGTTGGTCATTTATGAGCACACAATAATGGGCATTATTTGTAAAATTCATATTGACTGCTTCCTCACATTAAGCTTTATGTATCTTGGCATTGTACAGCTCTTTGTAGAACATAATTAATCTACGGTCCAGCTGAGCAGTCCTGAAATGGCTGCTAGAGCAATGAAGAAGGGCAAGATGTGGATCTAGCATTACTTACAAAGAGATATAAAATAAGAAGATAGGAATATCATGGGGTGAGTGGAGGGAGATCTGCAGGAGAGGGAGAGATTTAAGCATCCACATAATTATCTGTAAACTGATCAGATTGCCAAAGAACCCCTAGTTTTTAAAGGAATAATATAAAATAATATGGTTATAAGGAAACCAATTATATTGATGATATTAGTAATAAACTCCAATCTAGCAACGTACGTACCTCTCCAGTAACGCGTTAAATAACGAGATCTAGCAGTGAGTCCAATATCTACAGCAATTCTGATGTAGTGAGGAGTGAAAATGCCTTTCTGAGATTCTTGTAGTCAGTGTACTGTGATGTGAGAATCTCTATGAATTTTATTAATGAATTACTGTAGCTTATGCCTTCACTCCAAATTGAAAGACATTACATTTCAATTGAAGGCAGTGGAAATAAAGATGAAATTCTTTCTCTATTCACATTCAAAGATCTTACCAAATTCTGTGCATGGATTACTTGTGGAAGAGGGGATCCATGAATCCCAGGAAAGAAATCTCTGTTTTAGAGGGATAGATGCAGAATGTTCCATGATCAATGAAAGTCCTTACTCGGAGCCAAGATGGCTAAAGTAGGACCAGTGCTGCTAGAACAGAGTAGGGTAAGCATGATGAATGCTCCTTGGGCTTCCCTGAAGTGTGTGCCAGCTGCTGGTGAGACTGGCAAGGATCCATGAGAGGTGAATTTGGCCATGATACAGGATGAAACGGACAGCAATCATATCATTTGGGCAAAATTAAAGTAGTTCGTCATGCTTACAGGCCTGGGAAAGCAGAACAGGAAGTTTATAGAATGCTCTTTCTCCAGCATGAATGAAAATGCAGCGTGTATGAAAGATTTCATGTTATGAATTGATTTAGATCCATGTGTTTCATTATAACGTAGTGAATCCAAGAATTTTGTTCATGTGGTTGTTCATCTGAAAACAAATTGATAACTATTCTAAAGCCACAGATTTCAAGCTTGATAAATAAACTCTCCTTCCATGGTACCTAGGAGTAAAGTTTAATGTATCCTTTAAAAATTGTAAACTCCTCTGCAAAGACTGGGTGTTTATAATGCTCTTTTTAAAAATATACTCTCAGCAGTATTTGTCTGATTCTACTAGGAGCTGAAAAGATAAGATATGTTAATTAAAATAAAACAACCTAACAAGGACAAGAGTATTCTAGAAGAATGGATGAGAACCCTGTGGCAACAAAGAGACAGAGAGAAGATAGGAGGTCAGATCTGCAGAATATAAACAGATGTGTCTCCACAAGAAGAAACTGGTCAGTGCATGCACAAGGACAGCAGGGGGTGGCTGATGATGATAACGACTTTCTGTCCTCACAATCCCAACCCAGGTTTTCTGATAAGCCAAAGGTCTCTCCAGTGTCTCTTGCACAACTGCTTCCTAGGGAGTAGATGGCACCTGTCAGCCTCCTGCCCTCCTGAGCAGGGAGAGGTCAGTGATTCAGCTCGAATGGACAGGTGGACCAAAATTTTTGGTGTTATCAAACAACGGTTCAATCTCCACATCATCCATTTTTTCATGTTTTCCTGTTTTTTTCCATCCAACAATTTGTCAGTGACTGACAGCTCCTTCAATCAACAATCCCCTTCAGGTGATTACCTTTCAGCAACCCCTTGCTGGGTGTCTCACATGGGCATGGTACGGTGTAACCTCTGAGAAGGAACCACAATATTTGAGTTTTGAGGTCAATAAGGAAATATGTAAACTTGGTAGGGTTGCACTTCCAATTTTTATCACAATAAAAAATCACCAAAAATCTTCTGTGAATGAACACACTTCTGTGTTTGGGAGGGTTTGAAAAACTGGAGAGAGAAAGAAAATCTTTAATTTCCCTTTGGACATTGTGATTTTCCCAGGGATGTACCTCTAATGAGAAAGATGAAAGACAAAAGGACTATCTTGTCTGTGATTATCCATTCTGTAGGTGGGTTAGCCAGCTCTGACACCAAATCCACCTTCTCGGCTTACTGCTTACAAAACACACCTTTCTACACTAAATGCACTTTGAACCAACCATAGACTGAAGTAAAATGACAACAATCCTAATGAAATTTAGGAAAAGAAGTTTTCTTTGAGCCAACTGATTTCTTCTGAGTCTAATAAGCTCATCTTGGATTTGGAATATTTCAAAAGAGAACTACTTCAAGAGAGAATAAAATTTGCACATTCTTATCTAATGATAAGAAATATAGAGTTTAAAGTTATATATACATTTAAAATTATGGATTTGTTTGCCCTACATGATTTAGTTCTAAGAAAATCAAGTGCTTTCCTAATTACCATTTAAAACAAGTAAACAAACGTGAATGGAAGAAGAATAAAGCAAAAGGAACTAATCAATTGTTATTATGCAAAAACATCAAATAATATCATCTTAGTAATGGGTAAGGAAGGCAGCATTTTAGTTACTTTGAGATAATATTTTAAAGTAGAAAAATTAGGTGCTGGCCCCATGGCCGAGTGGTTAAGTTCACGCACTCCGCTGCAGGCAGCCCAGTGTTTCGTTGGTTCGAATCCTGGGCGCGGATGTGGCACTGCTTATCAAACCACGCTGAGGCAGCGTCCCACATGCCACAACTAGAAGGACCCACAATGAAGAATATACAGCTATGTACCGGGGGGCTTTGGGGAGAAAAAGGAAAAAAATAATACCTTTTTAAAGTTGAAAAATTAATTTGAAAAATTCCTAATTAATTGCAGAATGCTTTGCAAAATCACAACAAAATAAACATAAATGTGAGGTATCTTGTTAAAAATCTTAAATTGGAAAAGTCCAAAATAAACTTATTTATTTCCAAAGTATAGTTTAAGGAAAAAGAATTTGAAAAGATATTTTAAAAATATGATGGTGACTATTCATTTTAGTGTTTCAACAACTACCAATTGTTTAGAGGAGGAGAAATAAGTGTTAAAACTCTAAATATCTGGCTTTATAAAAAAGGGAAAACATCATCTAAGAAACAGATATTTGCTTTAAAAAAACTCTGACAACAAATTGAAAAAGATTTAAATTTTATTTGTAACCTTGAAAATATGGAATAAAAATTTTAAAAAGCACGTAATAGACACAAGCTTTAATTATCTGCATAGAGTGTTATATATATACTTGGAGATTTGCTTATATTTCACCAAGAAACAAATCCAAATGCTTCTGTTCTTTTCCTGAGTATCCAAAGAGCATGTTAGTAAAATGAAGATATTTAACTTCTGATTCAGCTTTGACCTTTTTTGTCTTTGTGTGAAGATCTGAGTCTACTGTCATCAGTCAGAGGAATTAAGTTTAATTGTTCTGAGGTAGAAAATTGAAGATATTTTAACAAAATGGACCAAACACTCAGAGTCAGCCATTCAAATTGCAAGTACAGATAATTCTTTAAGTTGAATCTAAAATAAAACTCTGTCCTTCCTCCACTAAGGGTGGTGAGGTCAAGCACAGGAGTGAGTCTCTTTAGATAAAATACTTCCATGTCAAAGGTTTCACGTCAAATACTTTCAGAGTCAAATGTCAAAGCTTAAACTAGTGCCTTTTGATACACTAATTGAAAATACACTATGGTTCAAATAAAGGTTACTAGGTGTGTCTAGGGAAAGCAAAAGGGTTACAAAGAAACTGTTGCTATGTAATGAAATAAGGCACTTGAATATTAATTAACTGCAGAGACTGGAAACTATTGTTAAGCATCTTAAGCACAGGTCTGAGTCTGACAGAGTGCTTGTTCATCTATGCAGCAACTACCTAGAGAACCCTTTCTCTCCTGTTTCGATGGACAGAATTGACATGCATTTATTTGTCCATTTTTGGTTTAACTATTCAATCATGTTTGTAGGCTCTTCTCAAAGTTTCTGAATGGACTCAGAGGAAGTCTGCAGTAAAGTCTATGATTACTAAACTAACTTCCTGAAATTTTAGGTAATAAATAACAAATTTTAGCTAAACAGAGACTATGTCATTCTTTTAGCTTTTTAAGCAATTCTGTTCTCATACGGATTTGTAAATAGGAGGAAAGACCTCATTTTACATGTTCAAAGTTAAGACTAAAACTGATGAATGACTGCTTTGATGATAGGAAGGTTCTGCTCATGATGCAGAAAACAAATCCCTGCCTTGCTGTCAGGTGTCCAAACATGCCCAGCTCTTGCGCATTCTAACCCCACCTTCATGCTTTACTTTCCCCGCTGGAACTGGCTTTCTTGTGCACGTCTGACAATGCAGATTTTATCTGTGGTTCAAGAACTACTGTATTCTCTCTTCTGAAAAATTCAGCCAATAGTTGGGTCCCTGTTGGCCTCTCAGAAAGCCCTTTCCTAAGCTCAAATATTATTTAATTATACAGTGCCTTCCACTGTGCTATGATTTGGATGTGTGTGTATGTGAGTCATTTTCCCAAAAAAATGGCAAAACTTCTTTGAATTCTGGAGTCTTTATCTTATAGATTTCTACTACACCATACTGGCAGGAAATCAGTAAGTATTTGTAATTTCCAGATCAATTTTTTTTTAAACAAGTTAGATATAAATGAATATTTCCTTCACAACTCTTACCATAATTTGCATACACGCACTCACAAACACATGTACACATGAATGCATATAAATACATACATTCATAATGGCAATTGCCCAATAGATATTTAGAAAGTTAAAAATGTATACATCATATAGGAGAGAAAATAATTCAATTTAGTGAGTATGATTTTGAGAATGGCAGTAAAATTTTACCTATTCCTTCATCTCCACATTCCAAAAACTTACAACACTAGAAGTCCATGCAACCCCAAACATATCACCTTAAGATAAAAAAAAAATCATCTTAAATATCAGGTACTAAGAAAGGCCTTGCCATCTGGAAACTTCTTTTCCTGCAAAGGTGTGATACTGCAACCACCAAGAACAAATACCTGCACATAAAAAACCCTCTATTTGTAAAGGCTACATGTAGTCATGGTCAGTTTGAGTAGGAGGTTGGAGAGAGTGTAGGAATGAGCTTGGAAAGGACATACAGAAGCAGAGGATGAGAAAAAATTAAAAGCAAGGAGCATTGAAAAATCAGAGGGAAATATGTCCTCTACATGGCAGGGGAAGTGTGCTGTGGTATGTAAGGGGGCCAACATGAGTGCAATGAGAGAGGAAGGTTACCAGGGAGTTTGAAAGAGATGAACTACTTAGGAGGGACCTCATGGAGATGCATATTGCCTGAAAGCCAGGTGGAGAACTTTGGGCATGATAAAACAGAAAATATGGAAAAATTACATAATAATGAATTGTGAAAGCATTTAACATTAGTTTTCATTTCCTTATACACTGGGATTGGAATTATAGAGGCTAAGGAAATAAACATGATAGTCAAAATTAAAATTGCAGGTTTTTTTACCTTTAGCCTCATAGGATCATGTCAAAACCTCATGACATGTGTCAGCTCCCCCACCGCTTTCAGTGTGGTGAAGTGACATATTGCACTTGCGATGCATTTGTCAGAGCATGAATTTCATCTTTGCTCCCCTATCCTCCTGGTTTTTAAAAATGTGTATACAGTAACAATTTACTTTTGTTGGAGCACAATTCTACTGAATTCTACAAATGCATAGCCTTATGCTCACCACCACAATTCTATCACTCCCCAAATTTCCTCATGCCACCTCTTTATTCACAATACCTTCCCCGACTCCCTAACCCTAGGCAACCACCAAATCTTTTTCCTTCTATAAATTTGCTTTACTCAGAGTAATATAAACGATATCACACAACATGCAGCCTTAAAGACTGACTTCTTTCACTTTAAGATTTGTCTATATTACTGCATGAATCAATAGTTTACCTGTTTTCTAAAAACAATCCTGAGTAGTATCTCATTATACAGTTGTATAGCAGCTTGTTTATCAATTAACCAGTTGAAGGAAATCAGAGTTGTCTTCAAATTTTGTTAATTATGGATAAAGCAGTTATAAATTTTCATGTACAGGTTATGTGGGTGGTGTGTGAATATTTTTTCCATTTCCTAGAAGTGAAAATGCTGATAATAACATGGTAGGTGTATGTTTAACTTTATGTAAACCAATAATCTATTTTCTAAAGTAGCTGTACCAGTTTGCTTTCCAGAGGAAATGTGTAAGAGTCCTGGTAGCTCCACATCCTCACCAGCACTTAGTATGCCGTTTTTAAAAACACATTCTAATAGGTATGTATCCATCTTTCAACATAGCTTTCTTCTCTTATTGAGGTAAAATTGGTTTATAACATTATATAAATTTCAGTTGTACATCATTATATTTTGACTTCTGTAAGCCAAATAAATCAGATGAGAAAGACAAATACCATATGATTTCACTCATGTGGAAGATAAAAGAAAACAAACACAGATACAGAGAGTAGATTAACAGTTATCAATGCAGTTTTAATTTATAATTCTGTAATTATTAGTGATATTGAACATCTTTTCATATACACAATTGATGTCATATACCTTTTTTTGGTGAAGTGTTTGTTTAAATATTTTATCTATTTTTATTGGGCTGCTTGTTTTCTTATTGTTCACTTTTGAGTGTTCTTCATATATTCTAGATATCAGCCCTTTGTTCAAACGTGATTTGTAAATATCTTCTCTCAGTTCGTAGCTTGTCTTTTCATTCTTTTAATCGTATCTAATTGCAGACCAATGTATTTTAATTCCAATTTGTCCATTGTTTTTTTTTCTTTTATAGGCCATGCTTTTGATGTAGTATCTAAGAAACACTTTTGGCTAACCCCAAATGAGGCAAAATTTATCCCATGCTTTCTCCTAGAAATATTCAAGTTTTACATTTTACATTTACATCAATGATCCATTTTAGTTACTTTTGTGTAAGGTGTTAGGTGTGTGTCTAGGTTCATTATTTTGCTTATGGATGTCCAATTTTTCCAGCAGTATTTAAAAGATAATCCAGATTAACTTTTCTCTTGCACTTTTGTCAAAATTCAGTTGACTACGCTAGTGTGGATTTATTTCTAGACTCAATTGTGTTCCATAGATCTATGTGTCTATACAGTAGTCCCCCTTATCTGCGGTTTCAGATTCTACAGTTTCAGTTACCCATGGTCAACCGTTATCTGAAAATATTAAACGGAAAATTCCAAAATTATGTGCCATTTTGAGTATCATGATGAAATCTCAGACCATCCTGCTCTATCCCACTTGGGATATGAATCATCACTTTGTCCGTTGTAGCTGCATTATATACACTATCTGGCTGTTAGTCACTTAATAACCATCTCAGTTATCAGGTCGACTGTTGAGGCATCACAGTGCTTGTGTCCAGGTAACCCTTATTTTACTTAAAAATAGCCCCAAAGTGCAAGAGTGATGCTCATAATTCAGACATGCCAAAGAGATGCCATGAAGTGATTCCTTAAAGTGAAAAGGTGAAAGTTCTCAACTTAATAAGGAAAGAAAAAAATAACATGCTGAGGTTGCTAAGATCTATGGTAAGAATGAATCTTCTATCTGTGAAATTATGAAGAAGGAAAAAGAAATTCATGCTAGTTTTGCTGTTGTACCTCAAACTGCAAAGGTTACGGCCACAGTGTGTGATAAGTACTTAGTATAGGAGTAAACACAGTATATTTTGGTGGGTACGATCTGTGGTTTCAGGCATCCAGTGGGGGTTTGGAGCATACCCCCCATGGATAAGGGGGTACTACTGAACTTTTGACAATAACTCTGTTTTTGTTTCTTTTTGTGTGTGTAGATTGGCACCTGAGCTAACACTGATTGCCAATCTTCTTTTTTTTTCCCTTCTTCTTCTCCCCAAAGCCCCCCCAGTACATGGCTGCATATTCTAGTTGTGAATGCCTCTGGTTGTGCTATGTGGGATGCTGCCTTAGCATGGCTTGATGAGCAGTGCCATATCTGTGCCCTGGATCTGAACCCATGAAACCCTGGGCCGCCAAAGCAGAATGTGCAAACTTAACCACTCAGGCATGAGGCAAGCCCCAATAACTCTGTTTTGGTTGCTATAGCTTTATAGTAATATACAATGTCAGACAATGTAACTTTCAAACTTTGTTCTTTTCCAAAATTGATTAGATATTACTGTTCCTTTCCTTTTTCATCTAAATTTTAGAATTAGCTTATCAATATCTACAAGTCCTTAAGTTTCACCAAATATAGAATAACAATAAAGAGAAAGAAATGACATACAAGAACAAAATAGACATTCTGGGATTGAAAAGTACAATAAGGAAAATAAAAAACACACTAAAGAGACTCAACAGCAGATTTGAGGTGGTGACAGAAAGAACCAGGAAACTTTAAGATAAGTCAATTGAGATTATCCAGTCTGAGAAACTGAAAAATAAAATCAAGGAAAATGAACAGAGCCTCAGAGACTAAGAGATGCCATCAAATGTATCAACACATGCATAGTGGGAGCCTCTGAAGGAAAGGGCAGAGGGAAAGGGACAAAAAGCTAATCTGAAGAAGTAATTTCCTCAAACTCTCCAAATTTAATTTAAAACGTTAATCTATGTATCCAAGAAGCTCAATAAATTCCAAATAGAATAAACTCAATGAGTTCCACATCTAAATATATTATAGTCAAATTGACAAAAGACAATGACAAAGAGATAATCTCAGAAACAACAAGAGGAGAATATCTCATGGTGTACAAGGAATAGCCAATAAGATTAAAAGATGATTTCCATGAGAATTAATAGAGATCAGAAGGCAGTGGGATGACATATTTGACATTGATGTAGGAAATAGATTATCAACCAGGATTCTATATTCAGTAAAACTATCCTTAAAAAATTAAGGAGAAAATAAGACAGTCCTAGATTTTAAAAAATTGAGAGGATCAGTTGTTAGCATATGTGCCTTACAAGAAATTCTAAAGGGACTTCAAGGCTGAAATGAAAAGATAAAACAAACAAGCCATACAAAGAGTGGTGGTAAATGTAATTACATAGGTAAATGTAAAAGGCAGTATCAATCTGTTTTTATAAAAGCTTTCCATTCCCATATAATCTGAAACACAACTGTATAAATCAAGAGTTACTAAACTGTGTTCATGGGCTTATAATGTACAAACATGTAATTTATATGACCACAACAGTAACAATGAGGGGGAGACAAAGGAGCTATATATTATAGAAACTTTAAAGCAAAATTTCTGTGAAGTATTAAACTTAAGTTAGTATTAATTTGAACTAGATTGTTTTAAAGTTAAGATGTCAATTGTAATCTCCAGGGAAAACACTAAGGACATAACTTTTGAAACTGCAGAAAAGGAGGGAATTAAAGTGGTATACCTGAAAATGCACATTTAACACAAAAGACGGCAGTAGTGAAGAAATAGAGGAACAAAAAACACATTAGACATATAGAGAACAAATAGAAAATGCCAACTGTAAATCCTACCTTATCAGTAATTACATTAAACGTCAAAATCACTAAACAATCCAATTAAAAGGCAGAAATTGACAGAATGGATTAAAGAGGAAAAAAAAAAATACGTGATCCAATCATTTGCTGTCTCTTGAATATAGGCCAGGATTGGGATTGCCAAGTCATAGGGGAGGTGCATATTTAAGTTTAGGATATAGCTTTAAACAGTTTTCTAAGATAGTTGAGTCATTCAGTTGTGGGTGTATCTGCATTTCTAATATTTCCTAGAAGATATCATTTCCTCCACATTGCTCATTTTCTCCATTGAGAAAACCAAAGTATTACATAATTAAGTATCAATACTGACAAACTAGTTTTCCCCTTCAGGTCCCTGTTTTTCAGCATCATGTGATAAAATTAGAGCCAGTGAGAGGGAACCTAAAATTCAAATTGTTCAAATAAATTTTAGGCCAAACAAAAAACACTTAAATGCTTTCAATAAAACTCCTCAATTGGTAAGCTCTAGAAGTATGGTTAACAAAACAGGAGTGAGTGAAACTCCAACCCAGCATAGTAATAGATTCTCAAGCCTGAGCAAGAGCTACTCCCTGTCTCTTTTTTATTTTTATTCTCAATAAATCTAGGTTTGTGTTTAATTTTTGAGAATGATAATCATGTATGCAGAAAATAATGCCTTCATACATTAATTTATATTAATTCTTCTAACTGGATAGTTCGTTAGTTTTTTTGTTGTTATTGTTTGATATACAATAATGCAAAATATCTCCAGAGCTAAATAGGCATTGTCAAACAGTATTCCTTGTAAAAGTAATGTTGTGGTTCCAGCAAGATAAGTCATGTTATAACAATGATTTGGGGCATGCATGTTATCTCATTACCTTTTCTTCCATTGACCAAAAACAAGCACAGGTAGTTACAAACCTAAAACATGTATTTAAACATTAGCCTCTCCTCAGGCAATTAGGTTTTCCTCCTTCTTATGCCCTCCTCCAACTCTAGAGATCTCAGGATTTCAGACAGAAAAATCATTTGGTGGTGGTGTCATGTGCTGGGGAGATGCTGCTGCTCAGCATTGTAGCTTCTGTGTTATGCTCCCACTTGATATGGTTACTGGGAACAAAGTCCTCTACACCAGTTAACTTTCCCAGACATCATTTCCTTTAAAAACCTGCCCATTTCTCAAACCATTGATATTTCTGAGAAGGAGGCCAGCATCTTTTCCTCATAGTATCTTTGATAAACACTGTGAGTATCCTCAGCATTCAAATTTGGGTGACATTCTCAAGAATGTATGTATTTGGCTCCATTTCCCAGAAGCTTGGCAAAAAGTCTGACTGTTAAGTTTAGGAAAAAATGATCAACTGTTTTAAACTATAGAGAAACAATTCAGATGCAAACTTTCCCTGCTGTACTGAACGTAGTTCTTAGATTCAAGAAAGTTTCATATGCCTGCTACATACCAACTTGCTGCTCAGGAATGACTGAAACAGAGGAGAGCACCTGGATCAATAAAATATAAAAGTCACAGAACACAAAGAAAAGAATTCATTAGAAGGAGACGAAATCTGCAATTGCATAGGGAAATTACGAGTTATCATTTTGTATTCAATAAAATCAGAAAACTTGCTGGACAATAAATAGAAATGGTTTGGCTCTTTTGGCAAGTCTGGTTATCAGCGCAAAAGCAAGTGATTCAGTTCTGTTAAGTGACATCGGAGATACTTTTCAACAAAGCTTAGCTGCCATACACATTGAGAGAACTGATGACAACTCGTAGTACGTTAATCAGAGAACCTTTACACCAACCTCAAGAAAGTTCTCACCAAGTTTTTTCTAACCAAATTAAGAGTGTGATTCTGCTAATATATACACACAAAAGCATAATGGAAGTGGAGGGCATGAATATCTTTGTTATTTTTCATGCTCTTTGCACTGTATGACTGAAATGTACAGATTTCTAGAGGACAGAAATGTATTTCATTTTCAGCACTAGGCACGTGGTTAAATGTTTAATGTAAAATGTGAATATGTTGTCACTTTAGAGGACCCATGTGCAAAAATGAAAATATATGGGTGCAGACCTATAAATTACACATACATTCTTATATACTTATTCTATGTTCATAGTCCATTCAAATTAGAGACACTATTCAAGATTTCTTTGATAAGAAATGTCACTAAGGTAACTTATGCACTTCCTCTGGACTCCTCATTAAATGGATGAAATAAAAGCATAAATGAATGAAATAAATTAGGGCATCTTTCTCATTCAAAACAAAAACAGCTTCAATTCTGAATGTGAAGGGTAAACAAACGTAACTCAAAATGCATAAAAAATAGCTCCATCAAGCACAATTTAGTTGTTGTCATTGATTTCTTCTATGTATGCCATCACCTCCACTAGGATTGGAAGCAGAGATGGGAAAAACATTAACCGTTCTTTCATATTCTTGGCAGTTCTTGATTTCCTGATCTCTCTCTCTCTCCATAGAGCTCTCTAAAGAAAAATATGAGGCTTTACTCAGGGTTTCTATGCTCCATAGACTGAGTGCATTCTACCAAGTACACTGAAATAAAGTAAACAATTTTATTTCCTTTAGAAAATGTATCCTATATCTAAAATAAATAACCATAGAAGCTTCCAAGAAAAACTGCCAAATTTCCAAGAAAAATTTTGGGAGAAACTTTATTTAGTATTAGATTCATATACTTATCTTTCTCTGAGTAAATAGGACTTTTTGTTTCCTCAAGCTTCTCTTTAATTTGGAAATGAAAGGCATCAATCAGATCAATGACAAAAGGCAAAGAGAGTAGCTGACGGTCCTGGGCTCCAAGTCACACGTGTTCATAATTGATTTACATTGCAAGCAGCCATGGTATTTCTTGAGAATCTCCCTTGTCTAACAGATCTATGGCTATCTCAAACCTGCTGCTGCTTTTTAATAGAAATAAAGGTGAGAAGCCAAAACCAAGTAAAGCAATCCCCAAATTTACTGAACAGGAAGCTCAAGGAACATAACCTGATTTTATTCCCTATCTGCATCAGTTTCATTGGATCATTCTTTTTTTTAAACTTTTTTTCTTTTCTTTCTTTCTTTCTTTTTTTTCTTTTGAGGAAGATTAGCCCTGAGCTAACTGCTGCCAATCCTCCTCTTTTTGCTGAGGAAGAATGGCCCTGAGCTAACATCCATGCCCATCTGCCTCTACTTTATATGTGGGACACCTAAGACAGCATGGCTTGCCAAGCAGTGCCATATCTGAACTGGCGAACCACGGGCCGCCAAAGTGGAACATGAGCACTTAACCACTGAACCACCGGGTGGCCCCTGGCTCATTCTTATAGTGATCAAATCTAGAGATGTGGATAACGTCCTTCCAGAGGAAAGTAAGGAAATCCAGAACATTCATTGCTTTATTTGCAAGGATGGTATATTCTTCACAGACATAAATCTATCCAAGGATTATAAAATAGCTTTCTCCTTAAAAAATAAAAAGAAAACAAACACATCTGACTATAGTCCTAAAAACACATATAATAGAAGGAATCTGCATTTTTATCAGATTTGAAACACACTATTCAGGACATGTACTGTCATGGGGGAGTCTATTTTTCTGACTGAATATCATTAAAATGCCTTCACTCTCTTCTTCCATTAAGTGTAGAAATATGAAAAATAAAAATCAAAGATGTGTTTCTGTAGAAACTTCCCACCACAATTGAGTCTTTTTCTTTGCTTTTGCTCTGAGCAATTCTTTTTTTCTGTATAAAACTATTTATAATATTTGAGGTACATGTGATGTGTCTACAATATGGAGAAAAGATTCGGTTGCTTGGAAAACACTACCTGGCCATGACTATCGCATTCCCTGCCCCAGATGCCTGTTTCCCTAGTGGGTCAACTGGCAGGCCAGCCCCTTCAATGCCCCTCCTGAGGAAGGGCACTGACTCTACCATTGCCCACCATAGGGACCTTCTGTCGGTGTCTGGTGTCCTCATTCCTAAACAGGGTTAGCACAGGAAATGTTCATGACTACTATTCTTCACAGCTACCTTCCCTGTTATATTCCTGTAGAGACTTGATGTGTATTTTGGGAATGTGCATATATCCTGGCCAAATGTACTAATACACTAATATGAAAACTCATTCTAGGCATTGTCAAATAAAAATGGCAAGTAATAGGATATATTGGAATATATGAGGAAGCCATTTTGGTGTAAACCTAATTCGGCCTGACCTTGTCTTTCCAAAAGGGCCTGACCGAGGCCATTGAGCATGCATTGTATATCTGCTTTAGAGATTCCCTATGGCAAGAGCAAAAGGCCCTTGAGATAAAGGTGCAACTTCCCTCCCCCTCCCAACATTGGTGTCTCCTTAAGGATTAAGCATCTTTCCTTAGGCTAGAAACTGATTGCTGCGCTCACCTGTGACCGCCCAGCTCGAGACAATAGACTTGCCTCCTGCTACGCCCACGAAGATAGCAGACCCACTACTTGCTGTGTCCATCAAGTGCTGTGCCGACAGGGCAATCTTGTGACTATTGTGGGAGGGACATTTCAATCATATGTGAAACACCCTCTTTGAGGGTATATAACCGCCCTATGTACCCCCACTTCTTTGGAGTGCTCTGTTCCTTTGTGGAAAGACTCTCCCGGGTTATAATCCTCGGATTTCGGCTCAGAGTAAACTCACCCAAATTTTCAATTACAGATTGGTTATGGATTATTTTCGTCGACAGCATCTTCACTTTAAATGTGATGAATCTAGGTTTAATCAAACAACTCAGGAAGAATGTACCAAGTCACTGTTTAAAATATATGTCTTTCCTAAACACCACTTCTCTGTTTATTCCCCAAACCTAAAATAATACAAGTTAGGGCCCTCCTCATTGCCCAGGCTGATGGAGGGAGCATATTTACTCATGAATCTTCTTTTATACAGCCTTTTGATTGACACACAGCATATATGCAGAAAGTAGATGTGGTTATAACATCCCTCATCTATTTGTTGGCGGCAATCATTAGCATGCCAATTCTCATTCAGCTATAAAGGACTGAATGTGGACATAGTTTGCAAGGGGGTTCGGAGTGAAGACCCAAGCACTGTATAAATAAAACTTTTATTTAAAAAAATAAGAAAATTTCTTTCCCTTAAATATTAACTGTTGCAGTCCAATACATAAAGAACTTGGAATTTGACACTCCAGTCTATATAACAGGAAAAAGCAGGACAAACTGAAAATCAATGACCTTTTTTGGACCCATCAGAGAATTGAAGTTGCTGGGCAAACCCCGGGGGATCCTGAAATCTGGAGAGACAGGTACATCCAAGGGAAAAACGCTGAGATCGGTTTACCTGGAGCAGAAGCTGCTAGAGCCATAAAATAGTAGGAACACTTAAATGGTGATTTTGAGGAAATGCTAGAGGCCAAGTTGGGATAGAGTAAAAGTTGGAAGTCACAGCCCAGTATTAGGGGAGTCCAGCGCTTTGTGGGGTTCACCTCCGGGAGCTCATAAAGTTCTCACAGTGAACATCCAAGAAGATACCCTCTAGATTTTGGGGCAGGAAGTGGGGAGTTGGGGAGGTACCATGAAGTAGGGTGTAGTAATCATTGTGAAATATGCACAGAATCTTCTCCATAATAAAGACCAACAATGCAGGACAAAAAGGTGTGCTTAGAGCCTTATCCCAGTTGGGAAAAGGGCATTCCTCTCATTCCAGCCACCTCTTGCCTTCTCATTTCACCTAAGAAGGCATGGGAAGAGAGTCAACAGGGTCAGGGCTTCAAGGAGATAGATGGGGACATTGCAGCCAGGGAAGGAATAGAGGTCAGGAAGTAGAAAAGCTGTACCAACACTTGTGAAGGTCACAGTTCTGAGACACAATCCCACTGAAAGACTGAGGTTTAGTCAGAAGATTACAGGAAGGCCTTCTTCATCCATAGTTTACCACCTCCCAAACAGAACTCCAATATAATTACAATGTATTGTAGCTTTAACTGCTATAAGAAACAGACTGTCTCTCAGGAGCAGTAAATAAGGAAATCCAGAATCAAGAGGGGAGACAAAAACAAGGCCATTTCAGGAATCTGAAGCATCCTGCACATACAGCTACAAAGAACAAGAAACACAGCTTGACTCCTAGCCAGATTAACATAAATATTCATACCAAGGCCTAGTTAACTCAGTTCCCATGATCTCATACAACACTCAGCTTTCCACAAAAAATGATCAGGCAGGTCAAAAGGCAAGAAAAAAACATAGTCTGAAGAGAGAAAGCAATCATCAGAACCCAGACCCAGATATGAAACAAATGTTGGAGTTATCAGAAAAGAAATGAAATTTAAAGCAACTATTATTAATATTTGAAGGATCTAAAACAAAAAAGTAGAAAACATGTAAGAACAGATGGGTAATGCAAGCAGAGAGAAGGAAACTCTAAGACAGTATCGAAAGGAAATGCTAGAAGTCCAAACCATGGTAACATAAAGAAGAATGCCTTCAATGGGCTCATCAGTGGACTTGACATGGCCAAGGAAAGAATCAATGAACTTGAAAATGGGTCAATAGAAACTTCCCAAACTGAAATGCAAAGAGAAAAAAGAACTTAAAAATAAACACGACAGAACATCCAAGAATTATGAAATAATTTCAAAAGGTGTAACAGATATAATTGGAATACTAGGAAAAGATGAAAGAGAGAACAGACCAGAAGCAAGATTTGAAGTGATAATGTATAAGAGCTTTCTCATTATTGATGTACAGCAAACAACAGATCCAGGAAACTCAGAGTTGTGCAGGATAAACAGAAATAGACAGACAAACAAACAATCCTGCACATAGGCATATCATATTCAAACTGCAGAAAATCAAAGTGAGAGTGAAAATCTTGAAAGAAGCTGGGGTTGTGGAACACCTTATCTACAAAGAAACAAGTATAAGATTTACAGTGGATAAACCATGCAAACAATAAGAGAGTGGAGTGAAACATTTAAAGTATTGGAAGAAAAAACCCACTAACTTAGAATTCTAAGTGCAGAGAAATTATCCTTCAAAAGGGAAGAATGAAGATTTTCTCAGAAGAGCAAATACTAAGGGATTTCATTGCCAGGAGACCTGTTTTGCAAGAAAGGCTTAAAAAAAGTTCTTCAGGGAGAAGGAAAATGATAAAGTCAGAAACTTAGATCTACAAAATGAAAAAGAGCACATCAGAGTAGGAAAAAGTGAAAGCAAAATAAATTCTTTCATTTTTCTAATTGTCAAAAATCCAAAAGAAAAATTTATGTAAAGTAATAACAGTAATTATTTGGTGGGTGATTATAACATATGGATAAGTGAAATGTAGGATAGCAATCTCACAGGGATGAAAGTGTGGAACTTACTTGAAATGGTGTACTCTTATTTGAAGGCGTACTTAGCTTACTTAAAAATGTACATTGAAAAACTGGGCCAGCCCCTGTGGCCTAGTGGTTAAGTTCAGCATGCTCCACTTTGGCACCCCAGGTTCAGTTCCTGGGCGCAAACCTCCACCACTTGTCTGTCAGGGGCCATGATATGGTGGCAGCTCACATACAAAAAGAGGAAGATCAGCAACAAATGTCAGCTCAGGGTGAATCCTCCCCAGGAAAAAATAAAAAGGTATATTGCAAACTCTAAGGCTACCATTCAAATTTTTAAAGAATCATAATGGCATACAAATAGAACAGTTAATACGGAATCATATAAATTGCTAAATTAAAATCAGAGAAGGTAGAAAATGAGGATGGGAGAGGAACAAAAAATAAAGGCATTGAAAAGAGAGCAGTTACAGTATATTAAATAGTAATCCAACTATACCAATAATCACTTTAATAGTGAGTAGTCTAAATGCATCAAATATCAAATAGAGATTGTTCGAGTAGAACAAGAAACTCTAAACATAAAGACTCAGATAGGTTAAAAGCAAGGAGATGGAGAAAGATACTACGTCTTAACAGTAACAAAAATTAGCTGGAATGTCTTTATTAATTTTTAGAGAAATCATATTTCAGAAGAAGGAAATTTATCAGGCATAAAGAGAGGCGTTACATAAGGATAAAGAGATGGATTCTCCAAGAAGAATAAGAATCCTAAACATGCATGCACCTTCAAAGAAAGCATCAAAATACATGCGGCAAAAACTGAAAGAAGAAAAAAGTCTTCTATTACAGTTGGAGACTTTGACACCCCTCTGTTAAGTAATTGATACATCAGGCAGGACATCAGCATGCAAATGTTTATAGCAGCTTAATCATAATTGCCAAAAACTGGTAGCAACCAAGATATACTTCAATAAGTGAGTCAGTAAATAATGGTAATCCATATAGTAGAATACTTTTCAATGATAAGAAAGAATAAACTATCAAGCCTCATAAAGGCATAGATGAATCTTAAATGCATATTGCTAAGTCAAAAAAGCTCATCTAGAAAAGGCTACATATTGGATGATTCTATTTATATGACATTCTGGAAAAAGGCCAAACTACAGAGATGTAGAGAGATCAGTGATAACCAAGTATTCAGCGGGAGGGAGTTGAATAAGTAAAACATAGGTGATTTTTTAGGGTGGTGAAATTATTCTGTGTGATACTGTAGGGTACATGCATTATGTGTTTGTGAAAATCGACAGAAGTTTCAGTACAAGGAGTGAACTTTAACGCCTGCAAATTTTTGAAGAATCATTTAGGAGCTTAAGGGGATCCCAGAAAGGAATACAGAATATGACAAAAGAATCTTTGTTACAAATGTATGCAACAACTTCACTGATGGTGATTGAGGGATAAATGCGTCGACTTAAGTAACTTGGGATATTGGTGGAGTCTGCAAGTCTAAAGAAAAAAAGAAACTGTACTTAAGTACTGTGCTCTAGTTAACGAGG
Source organism: Equus caballus (assembly GCF_041296265.1). Classification (NCBI taxonomy): domain Eukaryota; kingdom Metazoa; phylum Chordata; class Mammalia; order Perissodactyla; family Equidae; genus Equus; species Equus caballus. Next base: position 124,527,119 of record NC_091684.1, on the reverse strand, counting down.
TTGTTTCCATATGGGTATGGGTTATCAATTCTAAAACCACTACACATGCGTACTGGAATTGAGGAATTAAGCGAATGGATGGTGGATGGGAAGCCAAGATTCTAACTGTTGAAATGAGAGTTTACAGATAAGCTAGGGGAGAAGGCTAGAATGGTTCATGTTGTAATTGATTAGAACTGGAGACCTCAGTATGAACTCCTGTTTAGCCATATATATATATGTAGGTATATATTTATGTACAGAAACATTTATAGATATGTGTATACACATTTTTCCAGAATGCCATGTAAACGGAATCACACAGTATGTAGCTTTTTATAGATGAGCTTCTTTTATTTAACAATATGCACTTAAGATTAATCTATTCATCTAGTTATCATACATACATAAGTTTTCTTGTTCTATCAGCTGAGAGGACATAGAGCTGAAAGGACCCCAGTACAAAAGAGCACATCTCACACCCAGATCTTGATTTCTATTACTATTCTCTAATAAAAGGAACCAGGGCTTTTTGAGAAGTGGCTAATTTTAGGACTTCAGCAAGAAATATACAAGATGAGCCTGGAGCATCTTGTAGTGTCAAGAAGTAAGAAAGAAAGAGTTAAAAAAAATAATAGTAATGCTGGGTATGTCAAAGGGACGAAGGAGCTAACTGAAAGAGCTCCCAATGGCCAAAGCTGTAGCAATTTGTGTAGCAAAATAAAGTAATATTGGGTTATAACCCAAAGTACAAAATCAATATCCATGAGGCTAAACTGATATAAATAAATGATTGAATCAATCAGTAAATAGGAGAATAAACTTCTCTTGCAGGAGAATTCCATATAATATATGTAGATACTCTGCCTTCAAGGAGATATAGCTTAATTCCACACTTCATACTCCACACACTTGTGTGTGTGAGCTGCACATGGTGACTTCCTTCCAACAAGGACAGAGTACCATATGAAAAGCTGGGGAATTACCTTTACAGTGGAGAAAACTACCGACAGCAGAGGGCACCACCTCAGCCAGGTGATCAAGGTTAAAATCAACAGTGAAAAGTCATGTTGACAGTACAACATGATGAGAATTGTACTTTACCTCTGTGGTCCTCCTCTCGTAAACCCATAACCCTAGTCTAACCATGAGAGAACATCATACAATTTGCAATTGAGGGACCATTCTAAAAAAAATCCTTGACCGATACTCCCTGAAAATGTCAAGGACATCAAAAACAATGAAAGTCTGAGAAAACTGTCACAGGCAAACAGAGCCTAAGGAGACATGATAACTAAATGAAAGATGGCATTCTGGCTGAACTCCTAGAACAGAGGAAAGATAGTAGGTAAGTAAAATCCAAGGAAATCTGAATAAACTGTGGACGTTAGTTAATAATACATCAATATTGGCTTATTAATTTTGATAAATGTATGGTGTTAATAATAGGGATACTGGGGATTGGGTATTGGGGACTATCTGTACTATCTTCACAATTTTTCTGTAAATCTAAAACTATCCTAAAATAAAAACCTTGTTTGAAAGAAATAAAAAAGCAATAGTATACCTCACAGTGTATGTACTAGGACTGGGAATTAACTGTTACACCAGATTTTAGCATGTTATTCTTATCTAAGCTTGTATAGTTATGTGGAGCAAATACTTGGACAATGTCTTACCATTTGCCTGTTCCTTCCCCAGGGCCACTCTGGTCTAGCTACCTGATTAATGCACAACATTGCCAAACAAATAGGCTGAGATTTTATCAGTACATTTTAAACAAAGATTTAAAAACAATTCCTGTGGGCATGAAAACAGGGGTCATTTTCCTCTTTTACAAAGGCTGATGATTTGTTCTCTGTTTCTATGAGTTTGTTTCTGGTTTTTTTTGTTTGTTCTTTTGTGTTTTTTTTTAGATTCCACATATAAGTGAAATCATATGATATTCTTCTTGCTCTGTCTGGCTTTTTTCACTTAGCATAATGCCCTCTAGATCCATCCACGTTGTCACAAACGGGAGAAGTTCATTTGTTTTATTGCTGAATAATATTCCATTGTATAATAATGTGTATATATATATATATACACACACACCACATCTTTTTTATCCATTCATCTACTGATGGATAATTAGGTTGCTTCCATACCTGGGCTATTAAAAAAATGCTGCAATTAACATAGGGCTGCATATATCTTTTTGAGTTAGTGTTTTTATTTTCTTTGGATAAATACCCTGAAGTGGTATTGCTGGATCACATGGTCATTCTATCTTTAATTTTTTGGAGGGATGGGAGGAAGGGCTAAATAAGTGAAGGGGATAAGAGGTACAAACTTCCAGTCATAAAATAAATAAGCCTAGGATGTAACATACAGAATAGGGAATATAGTCAACAATATTGTAATAACTTTGTATGATGACACATGGTTACTAGTCCTATCAGGGTGATGATTTTGCAATGTAAATAAATGTCAAATCACTATGTTGTATCCCTGGAACTAATGCAATAAACAAAAGAAGACTTCAAAAAAAAAGAAGACTGTTGATAAGTTGTGTGAACATTTGGTCCCCACCCTGTGTTAGGTGCTGATTTTTACCTGAGGGGTTTTTGATTGCATCATCTGATCAGAACACTATGGACTTTCTGGAAGTGGAGAGAAACTCCAGACAGACCCTAAAGACCCAACATAGGAATACTTTAGGTCTACTTCTTGACTTAGCCAGAAGGCAAAAGATGGAGTGAACCCCTAGTTCTGACCTGACTCACTGTGGGTCACCAGCATATATGAGCAGGGATGGGAGTGAAGACAACAGGTGCCCTGGGGGCATCAGGGTTCATTGGTGCCAGTACAAGGATGATGAGAAGGGAGGTGACTTCCCTTCACAAGGTCCATGAAATGTACTTGTATTTTGGGCACTTTGGGTTTATTGGACATCCTGGTGTGTATCATATCGCTAAATACAAATCTGATAAGTTCATGCTTATGACATTAAAATTAATAAAATCATGTTAACAGTTTGAAATCTACAGCTTCAAAGAGAAAAACTATCAAACTTTATTTTTCAGTTTGTTCATTCTTAACTTGTATATTGTAAAGTACAAGCTGTTCACAATTTATAATCTATTTCTGGTGAAGTCAAATCTAATTTGTAAGGAGCAAATAATGTTAACAACAAACAGTAGTGGTTTGTTTTATCAATTTCCAATTGGGGTAACCTATCAAAGAAGCAAAATCAATTTGTGGTATTATTTGTGAAGCATTATTAATTAAAGGATTTATTGCTCTATATTTTTTTCTATCTGATTTTACCACGATGTGTATTTGATTTCTAAAAGTTTACAGTAATAAAAATAGCAAACACCTCACTTGGAGCATCATGTGAAATTTAAACTTTTAACAATGACATTTATGTTTTTATACATTCTTTAGAATATTCCCACCACAGAATAAGTTAGCATAAGAGGTGAGATAGATTACATTCTTCATCCTTAAATAATTATTTGCCTATTTCCTTTACTTTACGACAGTTTTATACCCTGCAGGCAGTTTTATGCCTGGATATTTTGCACTGCTTTTACATTTAACTATAAAGAAGGATACATCACAACACGTTCTTTTTGATTATTTTATTTTACTTTTTATGTTTACTAAAGGAAATGTGGAAACCAAATATTTGGTCAGTTGTTAAGCATTTTACCAAATTACATTTGACTTTTCAGCCTGAGAGAGAATTTGGATAGCATGTTCTGAGTAGGTGTGTCTGTAGGGTGCTACTCTGTATATTTTACCAATCAGAGTTGGATTGTGGGATGAGGTAAAAGCAAGAAGACATTACTTTAAAAGGTCAGGAGTATATGTTGAGTGATGAAATGTAGGTGGTAGACACCATTGATCTGAGGAGTACACATAAACCAATACTATATATTATTTATCAAAATAACCCATGTACCTTAAATCCATTTGACTTCAGACAATGGTAGTCAGATTGGCACAAAATTTGGCTGAATAGGCTTTCACTTACATGAGCATCTGGCCTGTTCTCTGTGGTACAGGGAGCATTCTCCCACTTAGAAGTGGGATTGCAGGTTTAAATGAAACCTGCATTGAACATCAAGTTACTTTGAAGATGATTGTATTGATTTATGCTATAAATCTTCTCTTTTCCACACATACTCACCATTAGACACTTTCAAACAGCTTAATTTGTGTTAATCTCATAGTTTAAAATGGCAACTCATAGTTGTTTTCATTTATTTTCTATTTTATGTTATGGCAATTATTTTTTGTGTTAAATTGCTATTTGCAATTTTTCCTTTGTGAATTTCCTGTTTATATCTTATGCACACTTTTCTATTGCATTGTGGGTCTTATTTATTTATGTTTTGGTAGTGATTTATGGGACTGCTCCATTTAAGAAGGATATATTTTTTTAAGATTTTATTTTTTCCTTTTTCTCCCCAAAGCCCCCGCAGTACATAGTTGTATATTCTTTGTTGTGGGTCCTTCTAGTTGTGGCATGTGGGATGCTGCCTCAGCGTGGTTTGATGAGCAGGGCCATGTCTGCACCCAGGATTCGAACCAACGAAACACTGGGCTGCCTGCAGCAGAGCACACACACTTAACCACTCGGCCACAGGGCCAGCCCCTAGGAAGGATATTATACAACTCAAGATTCTTTCAGTTGCAAGTCATAAAGTCAAATGCAAAGTAACTTAAGGAAAAAAGTAATTTACTGGATGTGTAACTGGAAACAATGGAGCCAGTTATGGTTTAAGAAAAGGATGAATGTAGGTACCCAAAAAATGCATAAGCATCAGGAATCAATCAATTTTATGGCATTTTTCTCACCCTTGTCCCACCCCTGACTGGTGGGGTGTGGTGTAGTTGAGAAGAAGGAGACCAATTTCTCGTTCTTTCCCTTGGAATGGAAAGAGCAGAGTGGAAATTATTTGCAATGTCCTAATCTGTCTGCGGGCTGCCCAAGGGACTGATATCTGTCTCACCTGACTTCAAGCTCAGACAGAAATGGGAGTATAGTTTGGACCTCAGGCTGAAAGCCAAGGAAGGCAGTGGCAAACACAGTGGTGTATGAAAACTACAGGGGAGTGAAGACTTGTGGATGCCTGGGGACAAGAGATTATAGGCAGAGAAATACAACAGAACACCTAAGTTCCATAGAAGAAACTGAGATGAATTTTTTTTTTTTTTTTGGAAATTAAGGCATTTTAAAGCAGTGAGACAAAATTGGAGGGGGAGGGGAACACACACACACACACACACAGATGGGACACATACCCATATAAGATCTGAGATCACCTTAAGCCTTCACCTTCAGCTGATCTCTAGGCTCAGAAACCTGCTAATTAGTAAAAATCTTCCACACTGGTCTGCAAAGATGCAGACTATGGCTTTATTTTCCAATGCCTAACTTTCAACAAAAGATCACATACAAAGAAACAGGAAAATGTGACACATTTAAAAGAACAAAATAAATCTCCAGGAACAGTCTCTGAAGGAAGCAGATGCACTGGATTTACTATACAAAGACCTTAAAACAACTATCTTAAATATACTCAAAGAACTAAAGGAAAACCTGGATAGAGAACTAAAGGAAATTATGAAAATAACCTGTGAACAAAATGAGGATAGAAACATAGATAGAAATTATACAATAAAACCAAACAGAAATTTTAGAGCTGAAAATCATAACTGAATCAAAGAATATTCACTAGAGGGGTTAACATCAGACTCTAACAGGAAGAAGAAAGAATCAGTGAACATGGAGATATGTCATGAAATTATCAAGTCTGAAGAGTAAGAAGAAAAACAAATGAAGAAAAGTGAACAGAGCCTAACGGACTTATGTGATATCATAAAACTGACCAATATGTGTATTATGGGAGTCTCAGAAGGGGAAGAGAGAGAAAAAAGTTCACGGAAGTTATTTGAAGAAATAATGGCTGAAAATTTCTCAAATTTGATTAAAAAAAGACATGGGTATACAAATACAAGACAATCAATGAACTCCAAGTAGGATAAATCAAGAAGATAAACACAGAGATAAATAAACTGTTGAAAGCCAAATACAAAGACAGAATCTTGAAAGAAACAAAAGAAAAGCAACTTGTCACATACAAACACTCACAAATAGAAAATCATTGGATTTCTCAGCAGAAACCTTGCAGGCCAGAAGGCAGCGTCCTTTTATTGCTTAGATGAGTAAGGTTTCTGTTAATATAAACAATTTTGGTTCACCTATTTCCCTGTGAAATATGTAAAAATTCCTTTCATTCTTGGATTTTATAAATGTTATCATTATGCACTGGCTGTGGGTTTGGGGTGGGAGACAAAAGAATAGACTTAAAGGCACTGAGAAGACATCTATGAAGATCATCTGCTTAAAGATGATTTCTCCTAGTTTTTTTATTTTAAAATTATTATTTCCCTGCTAAACTCTATTGTCTTTCCCTTTCCTTTCTCTCTCCCTCTCTTCTACTCTCTTTTTATTTCTTTCTCAATCCCTTTTTTCTGTAATTTCAGTTTTTATTTCCTGTAGGTAACTCTGTCATTGGTGTTGCTTTTTTCCCCTATATTTTGTAATAATTTTTCAGCTTCATTTACCAGATCATAGTGTTGTCTAATTACTATTCTGTCTTTTTAATGAATCTTAATTCTGGAAAGTTTAGCATTCATGTATTTAATTCTCCAGAAATCTGCTGCCTTCTTTTTTTATACAGTATTTACTATTGCTTTAGAGATGTAACAACCTCTCAAGTCTCTAAGAGATTATTAATTATTCTAAGCCTTTCTATTTTTGCCTTAATTCTGTTTTCTTAGAGTCCATAATATCCAATTGGTGCACTCTCCACTGAGTCAGTCAAGACTCCACACTTACTCAGCTCACTTCTACTGCAGATACTATATTTACAGATGTGTTTTCATAGTGTTATGTGGAATAAGGACACCACAGACAACAACCTAAGACTGAAGTATTATTGCAACCCCCCCAGAGCCCTTCAAGTCATTTCCCCTAAACATTGCCAAGGACTGGTCCTGCTCTTGCACAGTGCTAGGAAGAGTACTGAGGCTTTTCTAAGACCTTGTTGGAAATGAGTCATCTTAGCCTTGCCTGTGCTGAAGATCTCTCAACAATGCTTGAATCACAGTTAACACAATCTCATCTGTGATTACTTTTTATCCCTTCCTTCCTCCCTCTCTTTCTTCTTTATTTATTTCTCTTAAGGATCTTGGGTGCGTATAATTGGATGAGTCATAGTGCTTATTTTATGATATACAGTTACCATTGGTCCATTCAAAGCCTCTTTTTATTCATTTACTCAACTAGATATTTTTAACAGCATAATAAACTGTTACACTGAAAAACCACGACCTGAAGTAAAAGTTAAGACTTTGATAACAATTCACATCTACATAGGCAGTCTCTCCAAAACCCACTCATTTGCATACCTACAATGGAATAATCTTGGTGTTCAATCTTCCCTAGACTTCCTTTTGTATAGTTTTACTGCATCTATATGTATTCATATATAGACATTATATATATGATTTGTTTTTTTCACTTTTTATAAAGGTTATCATTATGCAAACAATCTACAATGCAAATAATTTTCTGAGACTTTACTGGATGTCACCGTAGTTCAATTATCTTTACTAGTGTATACTTTTCCAGTGACTTATTCTCCATATATTCTTCAATAGTCTATTCTAATGATGATACCCTGCCTGAATTTTTTGTGACTCTATGAAATTATTTTATTTTTGTATGTTTTCTGTAATGTTAGTAGAATTATGGGATGGAAAAGAAGGAAGTGCTATGTTTAGTCAGCTATTTGGAACTAAAAGTACCATTGTTTTATCAAAACTGATGTTACTTTCTATAATCTAGATCTGAAACTTCAAAAGCTCAAGGAAAAAACCCTATTATCCAGCATCATTTGATTATTCTCACTTAAGTAAAAATATATATTCCCTGTGACCCAATATTTCCATTTATCTAAGAGAAATAAAAATATATGCTTGAAAAATTAAACAAAAGTGTTTATGGCAGTCTTTTAATAGCATAAAAATCATTGAAAACAACCTAAATGTCCATTTACAAGAGAAGGGAGAACAAATTTTGGAATATTCATACAAGAGAATAATACCCATCAAAAAAAATCCAGATAAGATGGAGTAAGCACATTCTACCCTGCCCCTCCTGCTGATTACAACTCAAAACCCTGAAACAGTATGTATGAAGGAACTATTAGAAGACTCTGGCAGGTGGAGAAAAGAAGGTAGAATGGCTAGGGACTTTGAGACTCAGCAGAAGACATGGTGGTAATTTTCCAGAGATTTTGTATTAATATTTCTTTATGGGAAAATGAACAGCCTGCAAATTGAAAATGCCAATGACACAAATACACACATGTCCATGTATTTACACACACACACACACAAGAAAACCCCACTCAAGAGAAAAAGAAGAGGGTGGCCCTGCAAAATGAAAACCCTTGGGATATGCTGCCTTACTCGAGGTGAAAACCATGAAAAAAAGCCGTGCTCTTCACTCTCCACCAAGTGGTGTAGTGATTGTGGGGTGGAGCACTGTAAAGTCCACCAAGTGCACTATCATGAGCAGAGGTAATGCTCATTCAACTCCCCAAGGGGGTCTGTGGAGACTGGGAAATAGAGATCTGCCAGCCATCCCCACTATGCACTAAGAAAACAACAGTAAAGATTTGGCTTCCCATCTCCTCCACCAAAAGAGAAGAAAGCTGGAAAAGTACTTTATATCCATGTATTAAGTTCTGGTCACACACTAAATTGGTGCATGAATGAAATCAACCAGAATTAACAGAGAAAAAGCTTTAAGAAATGAACTAGAATATGATATATGTGATTACAAATGGCTTCTGGATAGTACAAAGTAAGGCAGGCCAGAATAGTGCTGAATAAGCTTTGAAAATAAAATTAATGTTCAAATGACAGCCCACAAATGTGAGGCACAGCGTGCACTTGGAAACCAACTGATTTATTTGTTCCTAAACTAATAGATTTAAATAGGTACAGGAATCTCATAGTTTCATACTCAAAATGTCCAGAATATAATCTAAAATTACTCATCATATCAAAAATAGTGAAATCAAAATTGGAATGAGAAAAGAATCACCAGATATCAAAATGAAGAGAACACATGTGGTGGACTTATCTGAGAAGGATTTTAAAGCAGTGCTCAAAATAATGCTTCAATAAATAGAAGCAATAAGTGCTTCAATAAATAGAGCCCTCTTCAAACTTATGGGAGGAGAGAAAATCTAAGCAAATAAATACATACATACAAAAGAACTAAATGAAAATTTTAGAACTGAGAAATGCAGTAACTAAAATAAAACACTTAGATGGGCTCAAAGTGGAATAGATATGACAGAGAAAGAATTGGTGGATTGAAAATAGAAGGATAGAAACTTTCCAATCTGAACAAGAAAATGAAAATCAATTATAAAAATAGAAGAGCCTCAGCCTATGAAATATAACAAGAGAACGAATATCTGTTTTATGGATGTTCCAGAAGGAGAGAAGTAAAAGTGTAGTGTGGAAAAAATGTTTGAAGAAATAATGGGTGAAATCTTCCCAATATTGGGGAAAGACATAAACCTACAGATTTAACAAACTAAGAAAATCCCAAAAATATAAACCCAAAGAAATCCACACCTAGACACATCATAATTAAATTTCTGAAAACTTAAAAAAAAAAAAAGAAGAAAACCTTGAATGCACGCAGAGAGACATGGAGCATTACCTACAGTGGAACAGCTATTCAGACAACAGATTTTTCATCAGATATCATGGAGGTCAAAAGGAAGTGGCATAAAATTTGCTACTTGCTGAGAGAAAATTGTCAACCCAGAATTATATATCTAGGAAAAATATCCTTCAAGGATGAAGGTGAAAAAAACATTCTTAGATGAAGGAAAACTAAGAGAACTTGTTGCTCTCAGACCCACTCTAAAGGCATTGCTAAAGGAAGTGATTCATACAGAAAGAAATGACAACAGAAGGAAACATGAAATATCAGGAATTAAGAAAAAACAATGGAAATGGTAAATACCTGAGTTATTATAATACACTATTCTTCTCTAGAGTTTTAAAAAATTATATTTTACTTTTTAATAAAAAATAACATTGTCTAATTTAGTTCTCAATATTGTAGCAGAAATATGTAAGACAATTATATCATAAAAGACAGAGGGATAGGTCAAGGAATATAAGTGCTTGTGAGGTTTCTAGAGTCCACTTAAAGTGGTAAAATGTTCACATTGTCAGACTATGTTAAATATGTATACTGTAATTCCTGGAGCAATCACTGACACTATACCATTCCAATCAAAATCCCAAGAGGATTTTTTGGTAATTATAGAAGAGCTGTTTCAAAATCTTATTTATAGAGGAAAAGGTAGTAGAATAGGTAAAACAATTTTGAAAAAGAGTAATAAAGTTGGAGGAATCACACTACCTAATTTAAAGACTTACTATATGGATACAAGATAAATATAGTGTGGAATTAGTACATGAATAAGCTGAGATCAATGAAATAAAATAGAGAGTCTGGAAACAGACCCACACAAGTATAGCCAACTAACTTTTTACAAAGATGCAAATGCAAAAGTAATTCAATAGAGAGTTGACAATATTTTCAGCACATGGTGTTAAAACAACAATAGGCCAAACTGAAATTTAACCTATACCTTATACTGTATATGATGCAAATATTAACTCAAAATGGATCATAGACGCATATGTAAAACAAAATTATAATATTTTCAGAGAAGAACATAGGAAAAACATTCATGATCTAGGATTAACTGAAAAGTTCTTAGATGTGACATAAAATTAAGATCCATGAAAGAAGAACTGGATATCTCTTACACTGCTGGTGAGAATGTGGAATGATATAGCCACTCTAAAAACTATTTTGGCAGTTTCTTATAATGTTTAAACATAATACTAAACTAAAATTAAACTTACCCTTTCCACGTGATTTATCTATCCTACACCTGGTTATTTACCCTACAAAAATAAAAAGTTACGTTCACAAATTTTGTGCACAAATTTTCACTGTAGTTTTCTTTGTAAGAGCTAAAAATTAGAAACAATCCACATGTCATTCAATGAGTGGATACATATACAAACTATACTAAATCCATACAATAGAACACTACCCAGCAATAAAGGAAGAAACTATTGATGCATGCAACAATTTGGATGGCATTATTCCTAGTGAAAAAAGTCTCAAAATGTTTAATATTCTATGGTTCTACTTGTATAACATTCTTGAAATGATAAAATTAATCATGGAGAACAGATCAGCGGTTGTGACTGGTTAGATTTAGGTAGAGGACAAATTCTAAATGGGACAGATGGTTGGGAAACAAGTATAAATCAGATTTGCTTTGGGCAGCTAGATGAATGGTCACTTTCAGCTAGGGAAACTGAGGGATAAATAATTTGCCCAACCATCTGTCCCACTTAGAATTTGTCCAATTTTTTTTCATTTTTCAATGAAATACAACATTATATGAAATATTTCTAGACACCCTGTCAACTATGCCAAGTAAGCCAGGATACAAGGTTATCCAGTATATATGAGAGGAAGAAACAACATCTGAAGGAGAAGTGACTCTTGCCTTATAAAATCTCACTGAATGTGAAGCACTATACAAATGTGCATATTATTCTCTTCATCATTTATTTTTATTTTATTTATTTAATTTAATTTAATTTAATTAATTTTGCTTACCCTAAGTAAGATTTCCTTCACAAGTAAGGTGTACTCTCACTGGTAGCTTTGTTCTTGCCAAATGCCTGACTATCTATTAGTCACTGTTGGTCTTCATTATCTAACAGATGGCCCAGGAAAACTGGCCAAATCTAGCCACATCATATCTGTGCCTCGTGCAGCCCATGTCAGGAGCTGAGGAGGAGATTGAGGGCTTTGGGGAAGCTTGGTAAGGGAGAGATGGTCAGTTGTTTAAAAGGAAGTAGAAGAACACCAGACAACTTCCCTACCTCATAACATTTGCTTGGAGCCTATGATCATATTATGACTTCAGTAGAACAGTTCATTTTTTAGGAAGAGATATCACATGTGGTACAAGAGCTTACCACTCGCCAACTGGGTATTTTGGGGCAAGTTACTCAATCATCTGTAAAGTTAAGGGGTACATTAAATGGTTTCCAAGGCCCCTTTCCTAACTCCTTACACTGGTCAAGATTATATAATCATTTAATTGCTATTTGAATTCTCCACAACTTGTTTTACCACAAAAAGTCTCAAAAAGGATTTCAGAACTGGTAAAGGCCAACTACATTTTGGTTGAACGAGACATTAAAAACCGATACTAGATAGTACATCAAAGACTCCATAGATAAGCTTTACAAAAAGCTGTGTTCACCCAAGGCTCTTTTAATGACATGTCCATGGGGATGATGTTGGCCCCTTTGGCACTCACAGCTCCAGTAAGTGTCCTACAGCAGCTCCTGCAACTCTCCACCTGAAAGCTTACTCCAACCTTAGACAAGTGACAGGATCTTAGCCAGTGATGAATGAAGTTGGAGGATAAACCCCTAGCTTCCTCACTCACAGTCAGGACAACTCTTGAGGTATGTTCCATCCCAGGCACCCACAGTGATAACTTGCTCCACAAACACCTTTGATTGGCCGCCTTGATCTCTGCACCCCCTACCAGAGCTTCATGAGGTCTCTCCCAAATACACCGCTGGTCCTAAGTGCTCCTTAGAGGCTCTGCTTTGGGGCAGACCCACCCTGAGGCAATAGAAGTACACAGCCAACACAACGAGGTTGTATGGATAAAGAATTTGTTAGTGAATAACAGGAACAAACTTGAAAATAGACTAAATATTAGATGGATTCCTAAACTTCAAAATGCACATATATTAATAGAAAATTATAGGATACATAAGGCTGAACTCCTTTTGACAAAAATAATTTAAATGACATTTATGAAATCTAAGGAATTCAAGAAGCCTTTGGCATCCCCACTCAGGTGAGAAAGTAAATAACAAAATAAAGACATATGAAGAAGATATTAGATAGTAACATATTAATATTACACTGGACTGTGGCCAGCACATGATAGTGATTCAAGAAACCAAAAGTGGGGCCAGCCCAGTGGCACAGCAAAGTTCGCACATTCCGCTTCTCGGCAGCCCGGAGTTCACCGGTTCGAATCCTGGGTGTGGACATGGCACTGCTTGGCAAAAGGCATCCCTCTTATAAAGTAGAGGAAGATGGGCATGGACGTTAGCTCAAGGCCAGTCTTCCTCAGAAGAAAGAGGAGGATTGGCAGTAGTTAGCTCAGGGCTAATCTTCCTCAAAAAAAAAAAGAAACCAAAATAAATCAGGTGACCTGATCAGGAGAGGGAACTAGTGAAGAGTCTCTATCACTGATGTGTTCATTATTATTGAGTGTTTATAAATAAAATTATCCATGTTTTAATCATAAATTCTTAGGAGAGAAAAATTATTTTCCTGTAATACTGAGGGTTATCAGAAACAAACAGTAAAGTTACTATCAGCAGCTGAGAAAGCTATTATTTTCAAAGCAAACTTTTTAGTAACTGTGAATTACCACTAATATAATTAAATATTATTAATATTGATTCATAAAATTTTAGAATTGCAAGAGTCCTTTTAATGAACATTGTCAAGATTATTGGTTAAATGCCCTAGTCATACTGAAATTGCTAACTTGCAGGTTCTTGTTCAGGAGAGATGCAAATACTAATTTCTCCCTGGTAGAAAAAATAACCTAAAGATTATGGTTTATTTCCTTGCAGGAATTTACTAGTTCGGTATCTAGCATGATGATCTTTTTTCTAACATTTCTTTAACAAATTGCCTATAAATATCTAGAATCTCTAGTACTCTTTAACTGGTGTCAACATCTTATTGATTTCCTCATTTATTAATGAATTGATTAAAACGTTGGACGTGTTCATTTTATATCTGTAAGTCATCTTTTTAACTTTTTGAAAGTTATACTTTAGCAGTATACAGTTCAAATTATTCATTTCATAGGTAGAGACACGGAGAAAGATTAAGCAAATTTTCCTGACTCAGAATTGAAACCCAGGGCCTGCCCATGGCCGAGTGGTTAAGTTTGTGCACTCCGCTTCAGTGGCCTGGGATTTGCCTGGTTCAGATCCTGGGCGCAGACCTACACATCGCTCATCAGGCCATGCTGTGGTGGCATCCCACATAGAAGAACTAGAATAACTTATGCACAGCTATGTACTGGGTCTTTGGGAGAGGAAAAAAAAAAAGAGGAAGATTGGCAATAGATGTTAGCTCAGGATCAATCTTCCTCACCAAAAAAGCATACTTAAAAAAAAAAAGAATTGAAACCCAGCCATCCTAAATTCCAGACGGGGCCCTTTCTGGTATAGCTCATCTGTCTCCTGCTATATTTTACCTGACATCTGTATGTCCCTTCACTTTTACAGTACTATAAGTTAGGAAGGTTATTCACCAGCATTTTGTAGATGGAGAAAACTGAACCCAGCTGGGATAATATCTTGCTTGAGGTCACAAACCTAAACACCGTCAGATCAATATATGGCTGATGCCTCCAATGAGTTCTCAGTTACTGCAAGGACCACTCAAGGTAGAATGACTTGGGACCCACAGACGTCCGGCTCAGTGAATGTTGCTGGGGCTGGAAGGGAGGGAATCGGGTATGGAGAGGCAGTGAAGGATTCAAAGAGCAGGCAGCCTTTGAGCTGAACCATTTGAACAGGCTCAATGATGGCAGAATTTTACGTTTAGTGGTGGACTTAAACTTTAAGACCTAGACTAATGCTGTAAGGAGCTCTTTCTTATGCATAAAGTGTGGTGGTTGATCAAACTAGGCTATAATAATAAAACTGAGGGAAAAAAACATAAAAACATCATCAGAAAATCAGCCCCCAGCTCAGATTCTGACATTTTAGCTATTGCTTTTTCCTAAAATAAGAATCAATCCTAATAACAATGACATATATCCTATAAAGTGGGCACAGATAAAAGCTTGAAGCTGAGTTAATATTTGAATATAATTTTATGCAATATCGTAGTTTTTTATTAACTTAATAAAATATAACTAACTATATCCTAAGTCAATTAAAACTGAACAGTATGTGCTTGAAAGCCATTAAGGCACACATTACAGTGGTGTTTATTAAGACTATTTTTTGCTATTAAAAAAAAGATCCAGAATATTTTTTGATCTTAGTCAATCAAAATGAATTAGCATTACTAAACTGCATGTTCCCCATCACATTTATGTTCTATTCTAAGATATTAATATAATACTTTGATATATTTAGCATTACTTACTTTTTCTAAAGTATATGAAGTAAAATATTAATATTGGTGGGATGACAAATTCATTAAAATTAGCTTCACAGAACTGAGATTTAGGGAAATAGATCCTCTCTCTCTAATTCTTTTTCTTTTCCTCACATATACAAGGGCTTGTTGGATATAAATAAAAGAGAGTCCAAAGCCATTGAAACATGTTGTGTTTACAGGTTGCTACATGCATGGGAAACCCAGATATTTGCTATATTAAATATAGCAGGGGAGTAACGTGCCAGACTGCTCACTTCATTTTGCCGTTCCTAGTTATTTTCCACAGAATTAAAATTTGTTGTGAGCTTGTGTCATTGAAATGTAACTGATGAGGAAAAGACCCTGCAATTGCTTTAAACAAGCAGCTAATGAAGCAGGAGGCACCTGTTTCTCTTCTGAAGTGGCCTCTTGAGATTTCAGGGCAAAAACAAGTCCATGTCACAATGCGTGAAGTCAGCTGGACAAAGAACAATGGGTGGTCCCAGACTCTGCTGCTCAGATCCTAAATGGAGTGACAGAAATGCTTTGCCAAGTAATCTCGAGATTTTCCAAACATGTAGGATACTGGTAACTTTAGGTTGCCTGATGTTGACACCAAAAATAAAGCAAGGAAAAGCTGCAAAATGTTTACTGCAGGCTTTGTTTGAGCAGGATAAGTAGCTAGCTGGCATCTGGTTAGCAATTCTTTCCTGGTGACCTGTATATTGCATTGCTCTCCTCAGATTCCTTTATACTCTGTAAAATGCCTAACACAATCCTCATGATTGTTAAGGCTGAAGATCCTCAAGATTACCCTGGCAAATACCTCATTTAACAGATGTGGAAACTGAGGCCTTCAGATGATAAGTGACTATCCCAATGTTTAGTTCCACTTAAGCACGTTGTTTTCAATGCATTGCCTGCTGACTTCCATTAAAGGCATATTTTAAAGAACGGCTTTGTTTTTCAAGAACTGAAGGTTTACTTGATCAGGATGTGCCAAAGGAGTGTGCAGTCAGCATCCAAGTGTTGTTATTATGCTTCCACATTGGAATCGATGGGCCACATACGCGTATCTGAAGAATAAGGAGGCAGAGGGAACATCCCATGCTCGACCTTCACGTGATGAAAGAAGAGGACCAGTGAGATTTTGTCCATACCCACATCTGAAAGGTTTTTCTTGTGTACTATAACTTCATAACGGTAGGATCTATGTTCATACACCAAAGATATTCCTAGAATCTCATCCAACTTTTAGGTAGAATAGCTGTACCATTTCATGTTGAGGCAGCACCGTCTATACTGGTGTTGTCTGCATGCTTATTCAACCATCATTCCCAGCAGAGCTTTTTGGCCAGGCAATTTTCCTCCATTTCCATTAATTGAAAGATCTTACAAATGACATCTGGCCTGGGGTATCTCCTTATTTCTGTATTATTTCACCATTAAGTTATCTTGCTGAACATATGGGTTATCTAGAACTTTCTGCTGACTGGCACTCCACACATCTATGGTGTAATGCCTCCTGATGTCAGATAACATGACTTCTGAGGCTTTATAAAATTTAGAAATCATTCCAATCATCAATATAAGATTAAGTTGTTTAGTACATTTTTAGTATTAACATAAGCAAGGTAAAATACAATTAAAAAGCATAATTACTAGAATGGATGTCAAACATAAAACCTTTTAAAATAATGAAAGAAAAAAAGATGAATTAAAGTTAAGTCTGAGAAAATGTAGACAGTTTATTATCTGACCCTTGCCTGACTATCCAGGATCATTTCAAGATGTTGGGCTCCTCCAACTTTGAGCTTCATCAGTAGAGAACTTAGTTCATAAATTTTCCATCAAGCCTTTCCACCATGCTGGCTTCTGTTGATGCATTTCCTCCTATAGCCTTTCCACCCAGAAAATCTCCATTCACTCAGTGTCTCTACTCTGAAGACTCCCAGACTCCTAAGCTGATGTATTTTTCCTTCTCCAGTGTTTCTACTTTTCATTTTCAGTAACTGAGGGAGTATGCACCAGTTCAGAGTGTTTTTGGGATTGACCTCGTGTGACCTCAGTGAGTAACTCTATATCCCTGTGCTTCACATTCTATAAAATTGGAGTAAGTGGTAACAAATCCATCCTACACAGTGTTGTAAGGGTTAAATGAGACACTGCCATATAGCACTGGGACAATGATGGGGACAGTGGCAGTGACAGTATGCATGTTGGATAGGGTCACCATTATTGTTAGTATCATCATAATTATTTGTGTTATGCAATAATCTTATTGAAATGTCATTGTTTTCTGAGAGAGACAGTAGGTATTGTGAGGACAGTCCATGTCCCTTTTCATATTCCTCATATCTAGACCTACTACACTGCCACATTTTTGACCACCCATCCTAGCATACCGTGTGTGCATGGGCATCCATCAGGTTCCCTGGTGCTAAGCCTTATGAATGAGTTTAAACCTAGACGAGAGGTGGCCAAAGTGTCTCCTTGTTTCCAGGCCCTGAAACTCACACCATAATCTAAGTCATTGAGCTTTGAGCTTACTCCACTATGGAAGGAATTAAATGAAGAAAAGGAAGAGTCCTTCTCTCCAAGCGCTAAAGCTGAGTGGCTCATCCCTTCAGTCCTCTTCCTATCTCATTCCTGGCCATGCTGGGGCCTGGGGAGATGGTGGAGTCTAGAACCCAATGAGATGAAAGGGAGGGAGGCAGGACAGTGTGCTAAGAAAAGGAAGAAACAGAGAAGAGAGAGATCTAGGAGAAGGACCTCGCATTTACCCTAATCTCTTTCCACTTCTCCTCCTATGAAAATATTCCTTATTACAGTGTTCTTATTTCCCTTATCCTACACCTGGATTTCTTTTGTCTGGTAAACAGCAGGAAAACAGAAGCAACTCATGAAGGTTAATCAGTGGAGACTACGTGGCATAGAGTAGTACTACGTAGTATGTAGTACATAGAATAGTACTACATAGTAGGTACTACGATTAATGTATGACTAGGTGACTAAAGGTCAAATGACAAACAAGCCTCATACAGTTTATAAAAGATGCCACATGTGTTGTGCATAAAATGATTCAATTTTGCTATAATATTTACAGATACCCCTACTGTATTTGAAGTATTTCAAAAGTTGTTTGAAAGTACAGTTTTTTCCCAATTCCGTCTCTTTCTCTTTTTCTGTCTCTCTTTCTCTGTCTCTCTCTCACTCTCTCTCATCATGCATCTGTAGTTGCTGCAGGTATGGATTTGCAGAGATGCGGGATGCACAGAAACAGTGAGTGTCGTTAGTGAGGACCTGGGTGCCAGGCTCTATTCTGGCAGAGAGCAGAATACAGGTATTAGCAGCCATGCAGATCAGAAGTGGATACAGGAGGAGCCTTGTGATGAGGTGAGAAAAGGGTAATGGCTACAGAGATGAGAAAAGATCTTGTGTTCCAGGACCTGCATGAGGACTAGGATGTGCAGATACACCTTAGCTAGGAGAACAGGGCTGGGAGAAGAATCTTGAAAGACTGAGCATTTAACTCAAGACAGCTAGCTAAGGCAGAACAAGATGGCTGAACAAGTACACCAGAGGCGGCTTACTTTTAATTGGTAAGTCTGAGGCCTGTTCCCAACACAAAAGAATCAATGGGACTGATCCCAGAAGGAAAGGGGATCATTACACTTTCCTGTTTTCATTTTCTCCTTATTCTCTGATGCTACTGAAAGGGGAATCTTCTTCCGTTTAGGACTACAAAAACTCAAACTCTATTATTTTAGTAAATTTGATGAATAACAACAGACCTTATAAATCAGTACAAAATAAAACTTTTTAAAATTTTATGCTCTTTTTGTTCATAACAGAGTGAAAAGAACTTAAACTTTGGCATGAGACCTGGATCTGTATCCCCAACAGAATACGTGGCTTGGACAAGTTACATAGCTTCTGAGCCTCTGACTCTTTATTTTCAGTTACAGTGATCATTCCATCCTCACAGGAATGTTTTGCAGACAGCCTTCATAGGAATAATTAATTTCAGAGAGAAAAATAACTTTGTAGGGAGGAAATCTGGCAACCAGCCTTAACAAGTAATCAAAGTTAACGTCACCAGTTATATAATGACAAAAATTCAGTTTCTTAAATGTTTAGTGGGGTCACCATAAACATGATTTTCATGCACAGTTATCCACACATGATACCTTGTGCTTGGGTAGTGACCACTCTGTCACTATTTCTCTCTTTTTTGGTGCAAACATTAGTTCCATGCTAATCTAAAGGAAAGTCCATTTGGTTATTTAGACCTCATATATGTACCCATGAGATCCCACACTCTGTGCCCAAACAGAAGGGCTCCAGAAGGCAGGCCATGTATCAGAACGACACAGGCTGTCCCCCTGCCAGAGAGATGTTCAAGCACCAATGCAACCTTGCTGTTCCTCTTCATTGTCTCATATCTAAATTTCACAGGTGGTTCAACTCTTTCCATTTTAGTCTAGGTCAGAGCTTTAAAAGCTGATATCCCTTAGAAGAATGAATGATAACTCACACATTGTGATTGATTTGAGAACTGGATAGGTGCAGAAATGGCAGAGAGGAGAGGGGAAAACACCTCAAGAGGTGGGAAATCAATGGAGAAAGGTAAAGTGCAATTGCTTCACTGATGGATGGTGGGTTTACGTCAAACAAAGAGGATAGTCGCAACTGACAACATGCTTGTCTTCAAATGACACAGTCCATACTGTGTGGCCATACTCAATTGGCATGTCCAGGAATGAGAAGCATTCCCACTGCAGGGGAGAGAGGTAGGTGTGTACCTTCCCTACTGGCTCAGGACCTCTGCCAGAAGCAACTCAAGTCTTCAGACCTGATCAGAATCCGGACTGAGTCCTGGAGGATGAGAAATACTATAAACATGTCTCACCTCTGATATTCACATGGCCTTGTAGCCCTCCCCCTCTCCCTTTCCTGAGATGTCATTTTGGATTCCTCCCTTACTGCCTCCATCTTGTCTCACTCCCCATCTATCCTGCCTTTACAGCATTGATGAAGAGGTTCCCCTCAGCTAGAAAAAAATGCACCCTAGCACTATTCCAAGTTTCCAATCCTTCTGTATTATTCTCAACCCTGAACACACTTCAGAAAGAGAATGTAATCCATCTTGTTATATCATTGCTTTAGCGATGACCGACCTCAGGTTTGCAACACCAGCCTGCTTTTGTGTCGCTACATCTCCAGAGTAGGTCCCATAACCTTCTTCTCTCCTAGTTTGGGTGTCTCTGCTTTTATTCTACAGCTTCTTCAAAGTACATCCTCATCTGCATCCTAAGTGTTTGTGGTCATTCTTAAAGACAGTTATTAGGGGCTTCCTAAAGCATCCAGAAGGGGGTGCCCCCCAAGGGGACCCTCCATGAATAATGCTTCTGGTTGTCTTTGGCCATCTTTGTCTGACCTGGTTGGCTCTTCTAATCAGAACATCTGCTTCAACACAACCAGTGCCCATAGGAAGCATGGCTTTCTCCATCCCGGTCATTGCCCTGTAGATTGGCTGGTGTAGAAAAATAGGTACAGGCCCTGGGAGCAGAGGATGACGAAGACCTGTGAGTGGCCATCCTGCACTCACAGGCCTGTCTAAAATAAAGGAACTATGTGGTGGTACTCAGAGACGTACTAACACTTAGTAAGACTCTAAGTCCACCAGTTTAGAGAATGTTTGTCCCCATTCCTCTAACTTGGTTGATGATTTTTTCTTTGAACAGAACTAGCTTCCTTAAAGTCACCCAACCACTGAGTCAAAGGTCCTCAATTCAGTGACTTGACAATTTGCTCCATCTTGTCCAGCCTTATATCTGGAACACTCATCCCCAGGTCTTCACACAGGTCCCTCTTTCATACTTTCAGGTCAGCTCATTTGTCACCACCTCAAAGAAGTCTCCCTTTGTCACCAAGAGTCACATAACCCCACACCAGGCATTACCTGAGTTTCGTCATAGTACTTCTCTTGTCCTAAAAGTTTAAATTTTCTAAACCAATTTTCCTATGTGCTTCCCTGATTGCTGGTGGCCTGCCTCTCTTTACTGGAATGCTATGATCGTGAGGTCAGGCTCTGCATCAGCCATGCTTATCTCAGTTTCCCCCATACCGAGAGCCTTGACATGTGCATGATCAGCACTTAGTAAATATCTACTGAATGAATGACTCTACTCATGCCTTTCACACTCTCTTACTCTTGGTTTCCAGAGTAGATATCCTGCTACTCCATCCCAGATCTCCTCTTCATGGTGGATGTGCTGGAACCCCAGCTGCTGAGAACATCAGCTCACAGCTGCACCTTTCACTGAGAATCACCCACAAGTGCAAGGGCTGCTGCAACCAAGGTTATGTCCCCTCTTTGGGGTACCTATGGCCAATGACTTGCCAATATGGAGATACAAAGACTTGGCCAAATTGCCACAATTTTGGACCCATTTGAAGGGCTATCACAGTTCCAGAACTTGCAGTGGCAAACATATTGTCAATTTTTCCCCTTTCCTAGTCCTGCCTTCTTCACTTCCCTAAAGGGGCTACTCCAGAGAGGACTCCCCAGCCACCTTCTGTGTGGAGCTCTTCAACTCTGTTTTCAGGGAATTCAATCTAACTCAACTCTGTCTCTCTGGCTGTACCACGTCTTTTTTGCATCTACTTTTGATCTGAATTCTCTTTATTTGCTCTGTACTCTAGTTTTAAGATTTGGGTGATGTCTTGTGCCCAGCTGGATCTGGAATCCTATGGGGTAGAACTTCCTGGTGGAAGGGACCGGCCTTCCTCCACATTTTTCACCCCTTAAGATGTAGAAATCTTCTCAGGGTACACAAGGAGAAATTCTGCATACTCCTGCTGATTTTATCTTGCAAGAAGGAGGGGAGATTCCTTTATGCTAAGTGGAAATGTGAAGGAAGTCTGAAATATGGAGATGTGGAGTCTTCTCCCCTCAAACAAAGACAATCTTTGGTGGTGGCCAGAAAGATTACGAAAAAATGAAGAGGACATAAATTGTTAATGAATTATGTACCAGTTTATAAGCCCTTAGAATTGGAGTTGCTGAAAATGTTTCTATAATTTGTAACAATACATGATGTCATATTACTTTCACAAGCTGTGGCTTATCAATATAATTACCTGTTTTACTCTTACATACTTTCTGGTCCCTGAAAGTCATGAAGAACAAAGTGTTACATCTAGCATTTTAACAGCTTCTGGTGCATCAGAAGATGCACCATTCTTTGGAGAGATGCTCATTTAAAATACCAATGCCTGGCTCTCAAATCTGAGACGGACTGGTAAGCCCTAGCTAGTTGGAAGCAGTGACAATAACCTAGAGCTGAACATGAAGTTGGCATCAAATAAGGCATCTAGCTGAATGTCAACACATACAGAACAATGTCCTTTCAGCAAAACTCCCATTTCCTATTATACAGTGAAATCACAAAAAGGGAAACATTTTCACCATGCGTCTGTTTTTCATCTTTTAAATACTAGATCTAAATGCTACGTCAAAGGGCTCTGAATATGTACTGAAAAACAAAAACCAGAAAACAATTTAACAATTGAAATAGGCATTAGTCAGTTTTTAGTACTTCCTTAGCCAATAAGCAGTCCTTTGAAAACCTCTACTTTTGCAGAATTAAAGGTCACAATATTTTTGCTTTTCATTCTTGACTTCTTCCAAAGAGCATCTTCACACATCTTTAAAATTATCTTCAATTCTAAGACTGAGCCTCACAGATTAATCCCCCTGGGGCACTTGCTGTGTGCAAAAGTCTCCCCTGGTGGAACCTACTATCTATATTTTACATTTTAGCCTAATTCTGCCATTGAAGTGAAACCAGCTTCTGGGCATTCCTGATAAAGAGCAAAACAGAAAGATGATAGTAGAAGGTGTCGTTTTGACACTTGTGTTTCTGTCCTTTTTAATATTCCATAAGTTCATTTAATTGAACCAGTTTGAACTCTTGAAAGACCTTCAACAGCTTGGAAGAGCATCCAATCTAACACTAAGTACATGTGAGCAAATAGCAAATCATTTTGGATGATCAACATTTGTGGTCATCGTTAAATACAAGGAGTCCAGAGGCAGGCAAATGATGTAAGTGTATGTGTGTGTGTGTGTGTGTGTGTGTGTGTGTGTGTGTAAAATATACATTTGTACAAAAGTAAATAAAACGGGGGTTATTGGAGTATCCTCAAAGGGGTTATTGAACATCAGCTAAATAAGTCTTAATATTTAAAGATGCGTGATAACAATCATTTGGGAAATGATGAAATCACAGATTGAATGGGAAATCTTGTAATTTGACTTAATTGATACATCATCTTCTGTTAGCCTGTCTCCAGGTGATGTCTAATTTCAGGAACATAACAGAAAGCCAGCAACATATATATAAGAACAGATTAGCCTGGAAGAGCAGCCCACCCTTTCATCCTCTCAGTCTGTTGATCCCTTACTCTCATTAAAGGCTGTGTGCTTGTGCCCAATTGTAGGAAAATCCTTCGGGATTCTCACCTAGGAGGAGAGGTCTCCTATCTTCTCCTGCCAGAGAGTTCATGAGGGTGATAAGCAGACCAAACAGCTCACACCTCTGGTGGTTGCTAGATTCAATTTCATGGAAGTTTATCCAGGAAAATGCTATTCCCTCCATCCTTTCCTCCAGAACAGAATGGTGTTGAGGGAAAGCACCAATCCAGTCCTTAGTATCATCCTCAGAACCAGTTAATTCAGAGCCCTAACACATTGCATTGGCCTTTTCCAGCCTCTAGGGTACCATTTAGTTAAGCAGACTTCAGCATCCAAGACCCAGAAATGGGCTGTTCTGGGAAAAGGTGAAGACCCCTGGGGAAGGTTTCTTAGAGTGCCATGCTGGATCACGCTACAAGTCCAAGTGTTCTGCTGAACCCCCTAGCTCAACATGCCACACAGACATGCTCCTTCAGAGCCCTGGAGCCCTAGTCAATGAGAAGAAGAGACTGCTCTCCTGTGCCCTCACCTTGGGAGAGAGGCCACAGTCATAACAGACCATGAGTATTGGTTTGCTCTTTGCCAGGCACAATGCTACAGCGTTTACATAGGTGACTATTTCACCCTCACCAGGTCACATTGAGATAAATTATTTATCATCTCTCTTTCCCAGTTGAGGAGACTGAGGGCTTTAGTCTGTCCAAGCTAAGGAGAGGTGGAGCTTGGCTCTGAATGCATGAGCTGGACTCCAGAGTCACCTGACTCATGGCCACCCAGCACCATCTGGAAGCATGAAGGGCACCGTATCACACGGATGGAGGGAGTATCCCACACACTCCACTGGGAGTCAGAGAAACTTGGGCTCCTCATCCTAGAAGAGACAAGAGTTTAGCATTGTCATAGCAACCTTTGAATATCTGAGGGGTCATCTTTGCAGCAGGGGAGTCTGGTTTTGGCAGAAAGGGGCTGCACCTTGCAGGGCTTATGGAGTAACTGCAGGGGGAGTGAGCAGGCAGGAGGGGCTTATCCAAGGGCAGAATGGGTAGGTCCTCATCCAGGTCACATGCCAGGACTGGACACTGCTCCTGGGGTCTCAGACTGCCATGGCTTTTCAATTAAGAATTATTCTTCACTGGTATTTCATGTTAATAAAATCTCCTTTTGGTACATTCTCACAGAAGGAAACACACATTCTGAGGAAAGTGTTTCCCAGGTAAAATATTTTCCAATTGACTTAAGAGGTCTTTGTCCAGAGCAGGTTAACATCCAGACAAAGGAATGCTGGTTCCCTTGCCCTGGGGCTCTCTGACACAAGCCAGGATCATGTCCCATTAGACACCAGTCCTCGAGTCCTCCTTTCTATTCATTCTCAGAATCGTACTCTCCAGGCAGGGCAGGGCTACCAGAGAGGCTGCCTGAGGAAAAGCATCAGGGTTTGGATCTAAGTCTGTTTTCACCCCTCACAGTCACTGGAGAAACATGTGTATCCCACCATGGTTGCCACCCAAGACATCAACTCCTCCAGTTAGGTTAGAAATGTCTGGTGATCTCCTAAGTATTTGCTCCCCTTGCACAGCACTCTTGACACCACGCATCGTGGTCTGGAAATGCTCCAGGTCTCAGTTCCAACAGGTAGGGAGGCAGGTTCCCTCTGTCTCCAGACCCTACGATAGAGTCCAGCGTGTGGTCAGCATTCAAAAACTACGTGACAAACTGAGGAATGAAGTAGACAAGCTTACAGAAAAAAAAAAAAAAAAACCAAGAAGAAAAACACATGCGAACATATTTGTATTGGAACTAAATCAGAGAGCTTGAAGGTTTCAGAAAGATATTCAGATAATCTTGGCATGACTGCTCTGGCTTACATAAGCTCTGCTTCAAATCTGTCTTACAGAAAGGAAAGGTCTGGATGACAGCTTAAGATAAACAGGCACAGAAATAGCAGAAATTATCTACTAAATGTTCAGAAAATGCAACGTATCATTTGTCTATAGTGACTTCATAGAAAGGTTTACAAAAAATGTAGATGGGAGTGCTTATAAGGAGTATGTCCAGCCATAAAGACTCTTCCCCGTTTATTCTATATTTTATTATGTTTTTAACCTTGGGGGATAGATCGCAAATGCTTGTTTCCTCGGCTTCACAGGGGAGTTTATAACAACTTGGTTGATATATAATTATATTAATTATCCCAGCTTTTGTTTTATATTTAATTTGATTATCTGCAAAAATAAATAGCCAAATAAATATGACTCTTCTCATAAAATTAACTTTTAATTACAAGCCACTGTAGAAAATATTAAAATCTGATTAAAATTGAACATACCAAAGAAAAAAGGCGGAGAGGGAGGTATAATAATAAAAAGGAATATACTTTACTTTTGATTATGTAACATTTTAAACAAAGCATCTCTGACTGTGAGGGAGCTGAGGGAGTAGACAGACACAGACAGTTGTCTCTGCTGGGCTACTGAGCACCCCACAAGCCAATTCAACCTCAGGCAGGCTCAGCTCATGCTGTATTTGGGGCTCCTCCTTGAAGTGAGGTTAGCCTGTGGCCTGGAGGCCTCTGGGATGTCCTGGATGGGAGGAGTGAGGGCCAGGACATCTCGGGCCTCCCTCCTGCCCCCTGTGCCTCTGTACCACTTCACCCCCAAACTTCAGCGTCTGTAAAAGGAGCCTGCAGTGCATCGTAGACATCAGAAGGTGTCACTGCGGTTCTTGGCTCTAAGAACGTGTCCGCCCTCCCAAAGCACAGCCCAGTGCAGAAATCGCCAGACATTCTGACCAGGGACACCTTGGAGAAGTAGCCGTCTGCACTGCATAACTCTGTGAACTAGGGCTGAGACTTAGCCATTCACGGAGCTTCTGAGAGCACAGACCAACTAGCTCCCAGGGCATGCGGCAACCAGGGCCTCCTGCGTTTCTGAGTGCTTCAAAAGAAAAACAAAAAGAACCCTTGCCTTTTTTTTTTTTAATTGAGGTCATAATAGTTTATAACACCGTGAAATTTCAGGTGTACATTATTATTTGTCAGTTACCACATAAATGTGCCCCTTTATCCCTTGCGCCCACCCCCAAACCCCTTCCCTTCTGGGAACCAGTAAACTCTTCTTTTTGTCCATGTGTTAGTTTATCTTCCACATATGCATGAAATCACATGACAACCCTTGCTTTTTGATTGCTCATTTACCTGATATATGTGTTTGAATATGGAATAAATCTTTTTTATGCATACTTTCTTTTTGCATTCTTTAAATGTTTCTCCAGTGTCTCATTTATCACATGTCCTGTGCTCCTATACTGTTTTCCTTTTCTGATTTCAGTGGACCCCTGCAGGGATAACAGAATAAAGAGCTTCAGGCAGACCTGAGAGCTCAAGGGCAGCTTCCCACTGGGGAGGCCCATGGAGGGTGTCACTTCTTACCTTAGCCTTGAATGATTTACTGATTGCTTTGCTACCAACATGGCACTTCTCTACCTTCCCTGCCCCATCTCCACTCAGCTTGATTTGCACAGGACTACCATTTCCTAGATCTGGGAAGGCGATCTCTTCCTTATAAAGCAGCTCTCAGAAAGGATTTAAAATGAATCTACAATATTCATCTACAATCAACCTTAAATCCAGGGTGCTGAAGGCAAAACTTTTCTCATGAAATGGCATTTTTACTTGTAAGAACAACTGGCAGACAAATTATGGTTATTTTCAGACTTGGGTGTTTGGTAGACATTTTCTTGAAAATGAATGAAAGGAGTCTGTCACTTCTAGGAAAACATTGACAATATTTGTTGCCAAATATTGAGCATAAAATTTGAGATTTCAAGTGGAAATTAGAATTTGGGAAAACTTGTATACATCATCATGAAGTTGACAGCTTTCTGATACTTGCATATTGTTCTAATGAGATTGGAGAGAATATTGACCAATGTGATCTTAGTGATATTGCGTCAACATCTGGGTGATCTGCATAACTCTGTGAACCAAAAACTTCTAAAGAACTAATGCATGATGTTACAAAATCATGCATAGGTAAAGGATATATGCAAAGTGCAAGACAGACCAATGGATTGTAAGTTTTCAGAGAAGGAATAGTTTATTGATACTGTATCAGGTTCCACATTGTAACCAAACCCTAAGAAATCACTATTCATTGAATTTTGTGATATCAAGGAAGAATATCCACGATTATCTGAAACGTCTAATAAAATACTCATCCATTTTAGAACTACAAATATGATCTCGTCAAGATGGCGGTGTGAGCAGATGTTGAACTCGTCTCCTCCTATGAACACAACCAGGTTACAAATATTTGTGGAAAAATTACCCTGGCTTGAAAACTGAAAACTGGATAAAAAGAACCCCTACAACAAGGGACAGTCCTGACGAAGGCAGAGGATGCAGAAATTCCTGCTGGAGAGGAAAAAAGCCACCTTTGAGAGCAGCAGAGCTTCTCAACTGGCCAGGCGGGAGCCACCATAAGGTACGCAACCCTTCCTGGAGGAGTGAGGTCCAGAGCAGGGGCCAATACTGCTATAAGAATCCTTTGGACTCAGCCCAACTGAGACAGGGGTCTTACTGTCTGCCTTTGCTGACCATTAACTGCAGCGAGGATACACTCAGAAAAGCTATCAGCTGAAAGCCGAAAAGACCCAGGTCTTGGAGGGCCCACGCACAAACTCACTCACTGCAGCAAACTAAAATCACTAGAGAGAAGGCTGACAGTCCTTTGGTCAAACAAGACTCACCTGGTGGCTCTGGGGGCACCTTGGTGAGAGGAGGCACCTCTCCAGAGACTGAGACATTGGTGGTGGCCATTGTTCTGCACTGGTCCAGGCATGCTGACACGATCCTGGTGGGTGCCATTGAGGTTCATCCCTTGGCCTGTTAGCCCAGGGGTCTGCCTCGCCCACCAGAGCACAGATTTAATCCAGTTCAGCTGGAGCAGGCAGCCCCCCTAGGGACTGGGCCCACCTAACAGCAAGCCTTCAGGCTACTTTTCAGCCTGCATTGACTGGGTGTCTTGATCCTCTACAGGCAGGCAAGGGTGTCTGCCTCTGTCGGGCAGGGGCTGTGTGAGGACCAGGTGAACTGTGGGGGTCATTGGTGGAGAGGTGGGGGCCTCTGCAGTGAGGCATCGGGGTCAACTCCAGGGGGTTGAGAAGTGTGCACAGACCAGGACTGTGTTGACAGTGTATGTGGTCCTGTAGGGGATGAGGCTAATCAGAAGTAGAAGACCTGTGCTACACAAATAGCCATGAAAAGGATCAGCCCCACCTTCCAAAGCCTGCAACAATTGAGTGCCCCCGGGCCAAGGGTCAGCCCCACTCAGCAGCACTCCTAAGAGAACTGACAACAGCCTTGTGGGCCTGAGACCTATCTCAAGCCTAGCAACCTGAGTTTAGCAACCAGCAACTCTGGGTACCAACCCAGTTAAGGGGAAAACTGCAATAGGAGTGTGCTGACAGACTGTAGCCAACAGTGCTGAGGCTCCCCAATCAGATTTACAAACAGCTGGCCAGGGAAGGAAAGACTAGACTCCCTGGGTACCTGCAGTGGGAGCAACCCTGCCACAGCAGGATGACACAAGTAGCTCACAAAGAGGTCACTCCTGGTTCCTATGGACTGGTGATGAGAGGGAAGCACACTGCTGGGCATCATAAGGCATCTCATACATAAGGCCACTTCTCCAAGATGAGGAGACATAGCAGACTCACCTAATACATAGGAACAAGCACAGAGAAAGAGGCATAATGAGGAGACAAAGGAATACTTTCCAAGCAAGGGAACAGTACAAAACCCCAGAAAAAGGACTAAATGAAACAGAAACAAGCGACCTACTTGACAAAGAGTTCAAACAAAATATCATGAGGATGCTCACAGATATGAGGAGAAGAATGGATGAACACAGTGAGCAAATCAGCAAAGAACTGGAAAATATTAAAAAAAATCAGAAATGAAGAATACAATATTGGAAATGAGAAATTCACTAGAGGGATTCAATAGCAGAGTAGAGAAGGCAGAAGAACAGATCAGTGAGCTAGAGGAAAGACTAGAGGAAATCACCCAAGCAGAAAAGAAAAGAGAAAAAGAATTAGACAGGATGAGAACAGTCTAAGGGAACTCTGGGACAATATCAAACATGCTAACATCCTCACTATAGGTGTCCCAGAAGGAGAAGAGAGAGACAAAGGGGCAGAAAATTTATTTGTAGAAATAGTAGATGAAGATTTTCGTAACTGGAGGAAGGAAACAGATATCCAAGTTCAGGAAGCACAGAGAGCTCCAAACAAGAGAAGCCCAAAGAGGCCCACACAAACACATATTACAATTAAAATGTCCAAAATAAAAGACAAAGAGATAATCCTAAAAGCAGCAAGAGAAAGGCCACAAGTGACATATAAAGGAAAGCCCACCAAGCTATTGGCAGACTTCTCAGCTGAGACCCAGGCAAGAAGAGAATGGCATGATGTATTTAAAGTGCTAAAAGGAAAAAACCCACAGCCAAGGATACTCTGTCCATCAAGGTTGTCATTCAGAATGGAAGGAGACACAAAGAGCTTCCTAGACAAGCGAAAATTAAAGGAGTTTATCAGCAAGAAACCAGTTCTGCAAGAAATGCTGAAGGGACTTATTTTAGTGGGAAAATGATGAACACAAATAGAGTAAAAATATATATATCAAAAAACAAAACAACAACAACAAAAACCAGGCAATAAAATCACTTGTAAGGTAAAAACATAGTAAAGGTTGCAGATCAACTACCTGTGAAGATAATATGTAGCTTAAACGACAAATGTACTAAAATATCCTATTTCAATTATAAGAGGGTAATGGATAGACACACACTAAGGAAGAGACTATATATGATTTGAAAAACATATAATGTGGGAGGAGGGGAGTGACGAAGTAGAGCTTTTAGAAAGAGGTCAAGCTAAAGAGTCTATCAACTCAATATAGACTGTTACATGCATACTATATTAAATAGGATCCCCATGGTAATCACAAATAAGAAACCTATAACAAGCAAGAAAAATAGTAAGAGAGAAGAAATCAAACATATTACTAAAGATAGCCATCAAACTACAAGGGAAGAGAGCAAGAGAAAAAGAAAGGAACAAAAAAGAAATACTAAAACACCCAGAAAAAAAAAAAGGGACAAAATGGCAATAAATGCATATTTATCAATAGCTACTTTAAATGTCAATGGACTAAATGCTCCAATCAAATGTCACAGGGTGGCCAACTGGATAAAAAAAAAACAAGATCCATGTATATGCTGCATACAAGAGACACACTTCAGTTCTAAAGACACTCACAAACTGAAAATGAAAGGATGGAAAAAGATATTCCATGCAAATGGCAAAGAAATGAAAGCAGGGGTAGCAATACTTATATGAGACAAAATAGACTTTAAAACAAAAACTGTAACAAGAGACAAAGACGGGCAATACATAATGATAAAGGGAACACTCCAACAGGAAAATATAACACTTTAAATATTTATGCACCCCACACAGGAGCGCCTAAATATACAAAGCAAGTCTTAACAGACATAAAAGGAGAAATAGACAGTAACACAATAGTAGTAGGGGACTTTAACACTCCACTTAGGCCAATGGATAGATCATCCAAACAGAAGTTGAATAAGGAAACACTGGGCTTAAAGGACACATTAGACCAGATGGACTTAGTAGATATATACAGAACATTCCATCCCAAACCACAGAATACACATTCTTTTCAAATGCCCATGGAACATTCCCCAGGATTGATCACATATTAGGTCACAAGACAAGTCTCAATAAATTTAAGAAGATAGAAATAATACCATGCATCTTTTCTGACCACAAAGGTATGAAACTGGAAATGAACTACAGGAAGAAAACCAGAAAAGCCACAAAAATGTGGAGATTAAACAAAACGCTACTGAACAACGATTGGGTCAATGAAGAAATCAAAAAATTCCTGGAGACAAATGAAAATGAAAACACGACATGCCAAAATCTGTGGGATACAGCAAAAGCGGTTGTAAGAGGGAAGTTTATAGCAATTCTGGCCTACCTCAACAAAGAAGAAAAATCCAAAATAGACAATCTAAAAGCTCATCTAAAGGTACTGGAAAAAGAACAACAAACAAAGCCCAAAATCAGCAGAAGGAAGGAAATAATAAAAATCAGAGTAGAAATAAATGATATAAAGACTAAAAAAAAAAGTAGAAAAAAATAATGAAACCAAGAGCTGGTTCTTTGAAAAGATAAACAAAATTGACAAACTCTTAGCTGGACTCACCAGGAATAAAAGAGAGAAGACTCAAATAAATAAAATCAGAACTGAACGAGGAGAGATTACAATGGACGCCTCAGAAATACAAAAGATAATAAGAGAATACTATGCCGAGCTATATGCCAACAAATTGGATAATCTAGCAGAACTGGATAAATTCTTAGAAACATACAACCTTCCAAAACTGCACCAAGAAGAAGTAGAAAATTTGAATAGACCGATCACCAGTAAGCAGATCAAAACAGCAATCAAAAACCTCCCAAGAAATACAAGTCCAGGACCAGAGGGCTTCCCTGGTGAATTCTACCAAAAATTCAAAGACTTAATACCTATCCATCTCAAACTCTTCCAAAAAATTGAAGAGGCGGGGAGGCTTCCTAACTCATTCTACAAAGCCAACATTATCCTGCTACCAAAAGCAGACAAGGACAACACAAAAAAAGAAAATTACAGGCCAAGATCACTCATGAACATCGATGCAAAAATCCTCAACAAAATACTAGCAAATCGAATACCACAATACATTAAAAAGATCATACATCATGATCAAGTGGGTTTCATTCCAGGGATGCAGGGATGGTTCAACATCCACAAATCTATAAACGTGATACACCACATTAACAAAATGAAGAATAAAAATCACATGATCATCTCAATAGATGCAGAGAAACCATTTGACAAGATACAGCATCCATTTATGATAAAACCTCTAAATAAAATGGGTATAGAAGGAAAATACCTCAACGTAATAAAGGCCATATACAACAAACCCACAGCAAATATCATTCTCAATGGAGAAAAACTGAAAGCTATCCCTCTAGGAACAGGAACAAGACAAGGATGCCCACTGTCACCAC
Source organism: Equus caballus (assembly GCF_041296265.1). Classification (NCBI taxonomy): domain Eukaryota; kingdom Metazoa; phylum Chordata; class Mammalia; order Perissodactyla; family Equidae; genus Equus; species Equus caballus. The sequence continues at coordinate 124,494,126 of NC_091684.1, read as the reverse complement.
TCTTATTTAAAACAGTATTGGAAGTCCTAGCCAGAGTAATCAGGCAAGACAAAGAAATAAAAGGGATCCACATTGGAAAAGAAGAAGTGAAACTGTCACTCTTTGCAGATGACATGATTTTATATCTAGAAAACCCTAAAAATTCCACTAAAAAAGCTTTAGAAACAATAAAGGAATACAGTCAAGTCGCGGGATACAAAATCAACGTACAAAAATCGGTTGCGTTTCTATACACTAACAACGAAGTAGCAGAAAGAGAAATTAAGAATACAATCCCATTTACAATTGCAACAGAAAGAATAAAATACCTAGGAATAAACTTAACCAAAGAGGTGAAAAATCTGTACACTGAAAACTATAAAACATTGTTGAAAGAAATCGAAGAAGACACAAAGAAATGGAAAGATATTCCATGCCTTTGGGTTGGAAGAATTAACACCGTTAAAATGTCCATACTTCCTAAAGCAATCTATAGATTCAATGCAATCCCTATCAAAGTTCCAACAACAGTTTTCACAGGAATAGAACAAACAATCCTAAAATTTATATGGAACAAGAAAAGACCCCGAATAGCCAAAGGATTTCTGAGAAATAAGGACAAAGCTGGAGGTATCACACTCCCCGATTTCAAAATATACTACAAAGCCATAGTAACCAAAACAGCATGGTACTGGCACAAATACAGACACACAGGTCAATGGAACAGAATTGAGAGCCAAGAAGTAAACCCACACATTTATGGACGGCTAATATTTGACAAGGGAGCCAAGAGCATACGATGGTGAAAGGAGAGTCTCTTTAATAAATGGTGTTTGGAAAACTGGACAGCCACATGCAAAATAATGAAAGTAGACCATTCCCTTACACATGCACAAAAATCAACTCAAAATGGATTAAAGACTTGACTGTAAGACCCAAAACCATGAAGCTTCTAGAAGAATACATAGGCAGTATGCTCTTTGACATTGGTCTGAGAAGCATATTTTCAAGTCCCATGTCTGACTGGGCAAGGGAAACAAAAGAAAAAATGAACACATGGGACTACATCATTCTAAAAAGCTTCTGCACAGCAAAGGAAACCATCAACAAAACAAAAAGACAACCTAACAGTTGGGAGAAGATATTTGCAAACCATATATCAGATAAGGGGTTAATATCCAAAATATGCAAAGAACTAATACAGCTCAACAACAAAAAAACCAACAATCCATTTAAAAAATGGGCAAAAGATCTGAACAGAGATTTCTCCAAAGAAGATATACAGATGGCCAACAGGCGTATGAAAAGATGCTCAACATCGTTAGCTATCAGGGAATTGCAAATCAAAACTACAATGAGGTATCACCTCACTCTGGTCAGAATGGCTATAATTAACAAGACAGGAAACAATAAGTGTTGGAGAGGATGAGGAGAGAAGGGAACCCTTGTTCACTGCTGGTGCGAGTACAAACTGGTGCAACCACTATGGACAGCAGTATGGATATCCTCAGAAAATTAAGGATAGATTTACCATATGATCCAGCTATCCCACTGGTGGGTATTTATCCAAAGAATTTGAAAACACAAAGGCATAAAGATACTTGCACCCCTATGTTCATTGCAGCGTTATACACAATAGCCAAGACTTGGAAGCAACCTAGGTGCCCATCAAGGGAAGAATGGATAAAGAAGATGTGGTACTTATACATGATGGACTGCTACTCAGCCATAAGAAATGATGAAATCTGGCCATTTATGACAACATGGATGGACCTTGAGGGTATTATGCTGAGTGAAATAAGTCAGAGGAATAAAGCCAAATACCATACGATCTCACTCATAAGTAGAAGATAAAAACAGCGACAAACAAACACATAGCATTGGAGATTGGATTGGTGGTTACCATAGGGGAGGGCGGGGAGGGCAAAAGGGGTGATTAGGCTCACACGTGAGGGGATGGACTATAATTAGTTTTCGGGTGTTGAACATGATGTAATCTACACAGAATTCAAAATATATTATGATGTACATCTGAAAATAAATTAATTTAAAAAAGAAATAATTATATACAAAAAAAAGAACTATAAATCTCTCTCAGACTGGATTTTCTTCAATCAAAATTACACATCATGAAAGACTGAAGGCAGAAGCAGATATAAAAATCATCTAGCTTTCATTAAGCCAGGCATTATAGAGATTTGCAAAAATGTATAACAATGTCACTGTCCTCCCTAAATTCTGTGGTTTGAAAAACATAGTTTTATAGAAATATGTTACTTATGTGGGCTTTTTTTGTTATTTTTAAATGAATTCATAAATGCATATGTTAAAATGCCTCAGTTTTCATTAGTAATACAGTAAACATTAATAGAGATAATCCATATCAATAAAAGTATTTTGGGTTCTTCAATAATTTTTTAGAGTTTTTCATAAAACTGAGAGCACCTTTGCTGTATTAGTGTGCCCATGGACTGGTAGTTTTATATCTTATGCTATGTCAGTTTATGCATTTAAATTTCATGGCTGCTGACATAGGTTCCACTGAGATTCGGCGGATCTTAAGAGATTCAAGTTACTCATTAGGAATGATTTCATAGGCAGAATGGGAAGAATGCTCATGAAGGGCGAGTCTCTGCTCAGTATTAGGGAAGATGGAATGAGAGGATGGAGGTTAAACACAGTGAAGACTCTCCTGACTGCAAGGGAAATTTTTACGTTGGAGTACATCTCTGTGCAATCCTTAGAAGTCTAAAAAGCTGGATAAATGTCCTACTCTGGAGGATAATTTATTCTTATTATGAAAATTTCAAACATAGAAAAAACTGAAAGGATTTTAAAATGAATATCCATATATCTACCAAGATTCTACAATTAACATTACACTATACTTAGTTTCACACTTATCTGTATACATTAAATAAATCCATGGGGTTATAGGACTCCTTCTGTGGTCTAAATGCATTTATCACTCAACATGATATTAGGAAATTCCTTCCATGTTGATGACTTCAAAGCCTTAGCATCATGTTCAAAGTGTGCAGCCTGTTCTTGTACAGACATGCCGTGTTGAATATAGCAGGCATAGCCACTGACTTCTGCGAGTTTTCACAGAGTTAATGAGAGTCTTAGGTAAAACTGTGATAGAGTTTGAGATTGTGGGAACTGAATCATGCTTTAATGCATGTGAGACATTCACCCATGTAACAGAACCCTGCAGTGAACGTTAACAATGTCATTTCTCAGTAGTTTCCTTGGTTGCAGCATACTGCTACTGCAACCCACAAAATATAAAAAAGTGAATTAGCATTTCTTAGAGTCTTCTTCTGGTACTTCCCCACACAGTGAAGCATTCCTGCCCTTCCTCTGGCACCTGATGAGTGCTGAGCCATAAGGCACCCATCTACGTGGGGTGGGTGGAACCATAAACAGTCCTTATTGGTGTGGGTAGTGTTGTGATTTCATTGCAGTGTGAGGTGTGGCCCAAGATATATTCATTAATGGTAGTCAAAATACTGGACAAGGATATGCTTTTGTTAATTAGAAAAGATTCAAGGTTATGGCAATAATGGCTCTCCACTGAATTCCATCCAGCTCTTATGAGGAGAGAAAGAGATGGGCAGGGACTTGCATTATTCTCATGCTGAATAAATTCACAAATGATAACTTGCACCTGCTGTTGGCTTTCTTGTCACCAAGAGCTAAGCTCACCATTCTACACAGTTATCTGACTTCATCCTCCTATTATTACCATAATTTTTCAGACTGTGAAACTAAGGCTTAGAAAGATACAGTAATTGCTAAGGTCATCCAGCTTATCAGTGCAAGCTTGGATTTGAGCCAAAGCAATCTGACTGCCGAGTTAGCCAGCTACCTGATCAACCTTTTCTTTCTTCTTTCCTCCAAAAACACTTGAGTCCTTACAATGCTAAGTGCTGCCTTAAGGGCTAGAGGTGCATGAGAAAGCAGAGCAAACTCTTGCACTTCAGATGCTCACTGGGGTGGGAGAGGCAGGCGACACAGAAACAAGAACATGCATGTGTCTCAGAGAAAATGAAACAGAATCTGAGGGTGGTGCTGGGTACTGCTATACAGAGGAGAATCTGGGAGGGTTTCTTCAATATGGTGAGCTTTACACCAAGACCTGGAGAAAGTAAGAAAAAAAACTACGCACATGTCTATGGGAAGAGGATTCTCATCTGAGAGAAGAGACAATGCAGGGTTCTGAAGCAGGTGTGCCTGGTATGTGGAGGACACAGGTGTCCAATGTGGCTGAGCCCCTGGAGGAGCCAGCAGAGTGTCTGGGTGGGAGTTGGAGAAGCCTTTGGAACATGGCGAGGACCTGGCCTTTATTCTGAGTGAGTTGGAGAGTGATTGTAATGACACAGCTGACCAGTCTGGCTGCTCTGACAGGACAGAGGGTAAGTGCCCAGGTGGTGACAAAAGGCATCTGCCAGCATCTCCACAGAGAATGCCTCTGGGCCAGGTGGAAGCTTCACAGATGCTGAGAGTGGATTATAGACCCTCAGAGCTGTGGTAACTGGGTGTGAGGGAGAGAGAGAAGTCAAGGACGACTCCAAGGTCTGCCAAAATGGAAACCACACATTCATGGTGGTTCGTAGATGTTACATTTGAAATACCTGATGGACATCCAACCATCAGACTGTCCACCACCTTGCAAAGCCTCTTTGAAGACAATAGTAAAATTAAATAAGAAGATACAGATGTTGATTACTTACCAAGTGAGTATGTGTTGGGGCCTTTCCTGGGCATGTTGCATAGGTGGTTTACTATATTTTATCCCCACAATCCTGTGAGTTAGGTGTCGTTATCCCCAGGTCGTCTACTGGACCCTACGACTTCCACCATGTCACCCCATTTCCATGTCATGCATGGGGCAGGTGGAAGACACTGAGAATGTGGCTTGGCCTTGATTCTCAAGCTCAACTATAGTGATTAAGGGCTGACCTGATTTTGACCTGTGGCCTATGGCCTGTGGCCTTGAGCAAGTCACACTTGTAGCCTGCATGCCCCCATCCCCTGGCAGAGTGGGATGGTGTGAGCACTTGCTGCATGGGCCAGTGAGAAATACAATACATGGTGTAGTCCCTAATCCAAATTGCATTCCTTGTTACTGGTACTCTCATTCTTAGAATTTAATGCCCCAATATTTTTAGCCCTAATTTGAAAACTATCAACCTGTTTGGTTCGCCTTGGGTTTACGTCTTGTGGGATTTTCTGTGTTATTTTTCCTAGTTTTTAGTTAAATGAAAAAGAGAAATTGGCAAAGCTCCCCCCACCTCCGCCTTTGGTGTAAGAGGGCTGAATGCACTCTCCCTTGGTCCTCTACCTCTCAGTGTTGGTCTTGATTTATTAGGTAAAGAGTGACAGTGAGTTGGATATTAAATGGCTGAATGGTTTGACAGAATCCCTATGTGTCATGCAGTCTTAAAGTATCTAAGATGACAAAAAAACAAAACAAAACAAACTCACTCACAAGGAGGATAAGGATACCCGGCTTGTCTAGACCTTGTGTTTCAGCTGCAAAGGAATGAACATGAGATCTCTTATGGAAACTCTGCGACCTCCCAAAGCCACACAGCCTAGATCTTCCCTCTTAGCACTGGTCACAGGCCAATCCCAGGTGTTGGCATGATCTAGGGCTCCTTTCTCCATCCTAAAAAGGCTTCTGGAGCCTTCCTCACCAGTCTTCCTCCTTTTGTTGGGCCCATTGGCAGCATCTGTCCTCCAGTTCTGGCTGTGGTGGTACTGACAAGCTGAGCTGACCTAGGTCCCTCCAGGCTCCCTGAACATAAGGATCAACGGAGTTTCTACAGTTCATTTGGTAATCAATTGGTAACCTCTCTCTTATGTTGATCTCATCTGCCCTACCTCCAACTATACTGCATGATAAGTGCTCTTAAGTGCTAGCTACTATTTTTACCTCTTAGTTAGATACATGACACTCTCGACATCCTGTTGGTCTTTGAAGGCAAGGACCAAGCATCTTGAATGCTTCATTGCACCAGCACTGAGATTCTTATAAACTCCAACAATGAAGGGAGGGTATGACATTTATTTAACTCTGCAATCTTTCATTTCAAGTTTTAATGTAGCAGTCTTTAAAATTCTTGGCTCTTAAGCATTAACAGTAACCAAAATAGCACATGGAGGGACTTCTGGATTCAGCTCCAATGTGAAAAGAGCTTGGAAGTCATTATACTCGTCTTTACAATGAGAGAAAGATGGACTAATTGAAACTCAATGACTTTTCTTGGACTCATCAGAGAACTGAGATCACAGGGCAACCACCACCAGGAATCTAGAGAGACCAATGAATATAGAGAGTTATGGTGGAGGTCTGTTTATCTGGAGGAAAAGTCATTGAAGCTGTAAACTGGTAGGAATACTTAAATAATAATTTTGGTTATTGCTGGAGGCTTATTGTGAACTAGTATGAGACCAAGAATCTTCTGGGTGCAACAACCTCAGGGGGTCCTCCAATGCTTTCCTGTGCCTTACCTCCTTCAACCCTATAAGGTTCTCAAAGTGAAGATCCAAGAAGGATCCCCTTTTTCTCTCTGGCAGAGGAAGATTAGTCATTATGAAATACACCCAGAGCATTTGCCATAACAAAGACATACTCTAGAGAGGAAAAGATTTTACCAGAGCCTATCCCAGTTCGAAGAAGGGCATTCCTCTCACTCCAGGACCCTCTAGCCTTCCTGACTCACCTAAGAGGATAAGGCACAGTTAACAGGGACTAGGAAATAGACTGGGAACATTGTAGCCAGGGAAGGGAGTAGGTGTAGGAGGAAAAACCTATGCCACCAAAGAAGCATTCATGAAGGTCACAGCCAGAAACTCAGGCCTACTTAAAGACTGAGATGTAAATAAGATTATAGAAAGCTCTCCTCCCCAACCTCTCTCCACAAACCAACAGGGCTCTAGTATAAGAAGAGTGGATTAGAGCTGAGAGAGCTGCAAGGTGCAGACTCTCTCTGAGGAGGCATACCCAGGAAGCCCAAATTAAGAGGGAGATAAACACAAGGACACTGGGGGATTTTTAGCTTCCAGTACCTACCAGCCCAACTCCTTGCCAGATAAAGATAAATGGTCACACAAAGGCCTATTTAACAGAACCTATTAACCAATACAACTTGCCTGGCTTTCAAAAAAAATTATAAGGCATGTATAAAGGCAACAAACAAAAGAATCTGAGACACAAAGCCATCAACAGAACCACATGCACAGATGCCATGCATTTTGGAGTTGTCAGACAAGAAATTTAAAATATCTATGTTTAATACATTAAGGGTTCTATTGAAAAAATAGACAACATGTAAGAACAGTTGGCTTATATAAGCAGAAAGCTGAAAACACTGAGAAAGAATTAAAAGAAAATGTTATAAACCAAAACCACTGTAACAGAAATGAAGAATTTCTGGGCTCATCAATAGGCTTGACATAGATGAGGAAATAATCAATGAGCTTGAAGCTAGGTCAATAGAAACTTCTACCACAACTGAAAAGAAAGAAAAGGGGGTTGGCCCTGTGGCTGTGTGGTTAAGTTTGTGCACTTGACTTCAGTGGCCCAGGGTTTCTCTGGTTTGGATCCTGGGCATGGACCTAGCACTGCTCATCAAGCCATGCTGAGGTGTCATCCCACACAGCAGAATTAGAAGGACCTACAGCTAGAATATACAACTAGGTACTGGGGGTCTTTGGGGAGAAGAAGAAGAAAAAAAAGAAAAGATTTGCCACAGATATTAGCTCAGGGCAAAAGAAAAGGAATAAATGAAGGAAGGAAGGAACGAAGGGAGGGAGGAAGGAAGGAAAGGAGAATAATAATAAAAGACCATAGCATCAAAGAACTGTGGGGCAATTACAAAAGGTTTAACATATATGTAATTGAAATACCAAAAGGATGCAAAAGAGAGAAAGGAGGAGATGAAATATATGAAGTAATAAAATAATGACTAAGAACTTTCCGATATTGACAGACACCAAACCACAGATCCAAGAAACTCAGGGAACACCAAGGAGGATTAAAAAAACCAACAAAAAACCCCATCACCTAGACATACCATATTCAAACTGCAGAAAACCAAAGACAAACAGTAAATTTTGGAAAAAGCCAAGAGTTTGGTGACAGGCTGGGAGGGGGTTTGAAAATCCTAACATTAGAGAAACAGGGATAAGAATTCCAGTGCACTTATCAGAAACCATGTCGGTACATACACCTTGGAAAACAGTTTGTCAGCTTCTTACAAAACTAAACATAATCTAACTATACAGTTCAGCAAGCACAATCTTTGGTTTTTACCCAAAGTACTGAAAACTTAGGTCCACACAAAAACCTGCACACAGATTCCTACAGCAGCTTTATTCCTAACTGCCAAACTTGCAAGCAACCAAGGTGTCCTTCAGTAGATGAACGCATAAATAAACTGTGGTGCAGCCAGACTGTGGAATGTTATCCAGCACTAAAAAGAAATGAGTTATCAAGCCATGAAAAAAAAAAATGGATGAACCTTAAATCCATATTACTAAATGAAAAAAGCCAATCTGAAGAGGCTATAGACTGTATTATGCCAACTGTATGACATTCTAGGAAAGGCAAAACTATGGAAACAGTGAGAAGATCAGTGGTTGCCATGAGTTGAGGGCAGGGTGTAGGGATGAATAGGCTGAGCACAGAGTTTCAGGGCAGTGAAGGCATTCTGTATGACATGATAATTGTGAATATATATCATTATACATTTTTCTAAACCCATAGAATATACAACACCAAGAGTGAACTCTGATGTAAACTATGACAGTTTGATTCTGATGTGTCAATGTAGGTTCATCAATTGTAACAAATGTACCACTCTGGTGGGAAATGTTGATAATGGGGGAGGCTCTGTATGTGTGGGAGCAGGAAGTATATGAGAAATATCTGTACCTTCCTCTCAGTTTTGCTGTGAACCTTATAATAAAGTCTTAAAAAAAGAGAAAGAAATCATGCAAGCAAGAGACTGGAGTTAGGATTTAAAATGTTAAAAGAAAGAATAAAACACCAACCTGGAATCCAACATCCGGATAAATTATCCTTCAAAAATTAAGGAAAATAGATTCATACATACAAACAAACTAAACTACAAACAAAAACTAAGAGAATTTGTCAACAGCAGACTTGCCTTGCAAGAAATGTTAAAATATAATAATCAGGCAGAAGAAAAATTATCTAAGTCAGAAACTCGGATCTACATAAAGAAAGAATTAGAGGAAAAAATAAAGAGGAAATAAAATATTTTACTTATTTTTAATTGATGTAAAATATAATTACTTAAAGTAATAATACTAACACTGTAGTCACAGCATATGGATAAGTGAAATGAAGGACAGCAATGTCATAGGAATAGAAAAAAGAAAACAGGAATTCTCTATGAAGGAACCTGAACTACACACAAAGCAATATCATATTTTTTGACATTAGACTTGGATTTATTAAAAATGTAAACTGTAAACTTAAAGGCAATTAACAAAAATTTTTTAAAGGAAGTATAATTGATATGCTAACAGAGTTAAATGGATTCACATAAACTCACATGGAATGCTCAGTTAAAACCAGAGAAGGTAGAAGAAAGGGGAGGAGAACCAAAGAACAAATGTGAGGAATAGAAAACAATTATAAACATGGTAGATATTAACCCAGTTATATCAATGTTCATTTTAAATGTAAATGCTCTAAATACCTGGAGTAAAAAACAGAGATTGTCAGAGCAGATTTTAAAAAGTCTCATATGTTGTCCATAAGAAACCCACTTTAAAAATAAAGACTCAGTCAGGTTAATAATAAAAGGATGGAGAAAGATATACTAACATTAATCAAATTTCAAACAAGGCTGACACCAGAACAAGGAAGCTAATCACGAGTAAAAACTATGTTACGTAATGATAGAAGTGTTAACTTTCCAAGGAGACAAAGCAATCCTCTATGTGTATGTGCTAACAAGACCAACATCAAAATACATGAGGCAGAACCGAAAAAACTGAAAGGAGAAATACATAAATGCTCTGTTTAGTTAGAGACTTCAACACCTCTTTCTCAGTGAACACAGAAATTTAAGTGCTAGAGATAAGACTCAAATCTAAATCAAAAACAATGTTTTATCAATTGGTAATTTTCTAGTTAGTTCATAAACCTATGATCAAAGATAGCACCAATTTATGGCTTGACATGTTTTAATAAATGTTTACAGAATTTGAAATAAAATTTTATCATAAAAATTACATTGCCTTTCAAAGGTTAACAGTATTTAATTCAGCTAAATTGAGAATGTTTCAGATACTCAATTCTGTCCAATATTAACTTTTCACTATGAGACTTTAATCAAAATTCTTTAGAAAGACTAGTAATGGAATAAGCTCTGTGGAGATACACACTAAGATACACACTAAGTAGCAAAATATATTTGCATTGACATTCATAGTCTGCATCCGATCTGTAAGAATAAAAATAAATTATCACCTAACATTGCTAAGGCATTAAGATTATTAAGGAAATCCATCATCAACACCAGAGAGTCTGCCCCATGTTTCATGCATGCAAATACAAAAATGTGCGTTAGATCAGAACAAGCCTAGTAAGTTGAGAACAGACATGATGCTCTGCACTCCCAGTCCCCTCAGAGCAGATCACATTATTCCAAAGACGATGACCTAAGATCCCTAAGTTCTCATGAAATAACACTCAATATAAGCTATGTGTCAAACACAATAATAGAATCCTGAGACAAGATATTCCCCTTTATCCACAACTGTTTTTCACTTTATTCAAGCTCAAAGGATGTGCATCGTCCTCAAATCCACAACTTCTGCATGGTGGGCATGGCTCCAACAAAATGGATGAAAAAGTATATAGAGTTACCTGATTTTCTCCAGCTTTTGGTCACCCAAAGATAGGAAAGGTGTCTAAAAGTATAGAATGTAGTCCACCTGGTACTTAAACATTATCCAAATCTGCTGTTCATGCTACCATAAAGAATAACTGGATTGTTTTGGCTATATTCCAGATAATGAAAATCAATCAAGAATGAAATTCTACTTTCATTTCTCTCTCTTTCCTGTTTTCCTGCCTTCTTTCTTTCTCATCTTTTCTTCTTTTCTTTCTTCCTTCCTTTCGTTTTTTTTTTGTTTGTTTTTGCTGCATAAATAAATTTTAAGTTTATTTATGAACAATGAGTGATGTTTAAAGACTTTTAAAGAAGAAGAGTGATTCAGAATTCTTGGTTAGGTAGGTCCTTCAGTTGAATCAGTGCAGAACAGACTTTAAATCTGGGTGGTAGTGAAAGTTTAAAGAATAACAATGATAGAGGAAAGGGTAATACACAAATTCAAGATATACTTAAAACAATATGCATTTGACAGTTATTCTCACTTAGAAATGTAATGCCTCACACCTCCAAATTCACCCTTTATTACCTATTCTGTGATAATAAAGGTAGACCCTTGTCAATATTTCTCCTTTATAGCTGGCCTCATGGTAAGCGGTGTCAGTAGAGGGCATAGGAAGGAAACTGAAAAAGGATGAGACTTCTCTTCCTAGTTTGAGTGTGCTTACCTTGGGTTTTCTTCCTCTTGCCGTACAGCTGCACACCTGGTGCATGCAGTCCCTTGGTAAGTTCGTAGCCTCAGTTCTGACCTGCTTACCTCACCACAGTGCTCCCAATAGGAACACTGTGCACCCCAGGTCTTGTGCTACCTGTTCAGTGAGCGACTCCTGATACTTTGACTCCCTCTATGCACCATCCATGTGCCTTAGTCTAGCTGCACCCCATAGGTGTGTCAAGAAACGCCTGACACAGATACCACACACCTCAGCACTCATACCACCCAGCCACTTAGCAGCACCTCCCTCTTTGGTCTTTCCCACTGGGCTTGGTCACCTACACCCAGAGGGTTGCTTCCTGCTTGAAAATCCTAGCCAAGATTTTTACTCATCTGGACTCTGGCTAGGTATTTCCTGCTTGCCTGCCAACTGTAAACCAGCACTGGCCCAGTTCAACCCAGAGAGTTTTCTCCACCCTCTGGTGAGGTGCCACCACATCTGCTCCAACAAGGTCTCAATGCAATTCTTGGGAAGACGTTCTGCTTCCAGTTTGTTTCTTCCTTGGATATTCTCCCTCAGCCCTAGGTTGCTTTTTAATAGATTTCATTTTTTTGGAGCAGTTTTAGATTCATAGCAAAAATGAGCAGAAAGTACAGAGATTCCCACGTTTTTCTTTGAGATGCAATTTTAGAATTCGTTGGCGGACAATGTTCTTGAATAAGAACAGCATATATTCTCATTAATGAGCTAAGCACCCACTTACTCAAATGGCATTCCCCAAAATGAGGCAGTACATAAGCTGCATTATCTTGAGCTGTTCATACAAATGGTCCGCCTTAGGCAGCCATCTATAAATAATAAATATCTACTAAGCACCTACTGTGAACTGGCATAAGGAACCCATAGAAGATATGTTCCCTAACCTCCAAAAATCAACAGGCCCAAACTTTTTTGAAAATATTAAGTGTACAGAAAGAGCAATTTATAATCAAAATGCATTGATAGACTTTCTTCCCAATTATATTATGGCTTCATTGGCCCAGCAAGGAAATTATTTGGTTTATAGATGTCTTATTTTCATCGTTTCACGCTGCTAAGGTAAGAACAAGGCACATATACCAGATGTTCTTTTGGTTCATCACTGAAGAACACAGGGTCTTTTGCACCCCATGACCTTCTTACACTAATTAAACAGGTCCATCAGCAGACAAGCGCAGCTTCTAAATAACGGAAAGGCTAAGCTCTCAGTCCACATTTCTCCTTCCTTTCTCGTATCCATCCCTGAATAGATATCAGGTAAGCCAGGGACACCAAGCAATACTGTCGTTGGGCAGCTGAGAGGGGCAGTGGAGCTTAAAGTGGGAAATAGATAACTTTTATAGTAGACAGGCAGGGTCTTTAAAATACTTTCGGTAGAATTTCTGTGTTCACAGACAATTTACTATATTTTGCTGTTGCTTGCTAAGTGTACCCACCTTAGCATTGCTCACACAGTCCTGGAACCATCCCCATACTCTTGCTGAGATGTGCTTTAACCTCTGAGTAGAGTGAGGAACAATGTGAAGCTTCCTAAGAACCCAGACAACAGGCCAGAGGCATGTGAGTCAGAAACATTTCTCTGTGACCAGGTCCTCTCTAGTTCAGTCAGAACCCTCTGAATCAGGATCCAGGAGGCAAGCTTTCCCCTTCTCCTTGGTTCATTCAATGGAACAAATGCAAAGCACAGGGAAGAGAAACTCCAAGATTTCCTAGTGTCGTTTAATAAGCTGTTTACAAATGATGTCCACAATGCTTTGATGAAGATTGAGGCAGGTTCTCCCCTTAAAGATGCATCCTCTCTTTAGTAATCTCTTGAGAATTGGCATTTCCAAGTTTCTTTTCCATCTGGAAGGTTTGGGGGAAGAGAAGCAGTAGCTCTGTCCTGTTCTGTATGTAGGTCCATGCTTTAATTTAATTGTTCATCTAGGAGGCAGTGGTCAGAGAATAGATGGAAGTGATGGAGAAAACATTTCTAGAATGCCCTATAAGGGGTAATTTGGCTTGACATTGGCTCTCTTTAGTTAATAACTGCCAAGATAAAGGCTGGTGTGGTAGAGAAAATGTTGGACTTGGAGAAGCAAGAGCTGAGTTCACATTGTCTACCATGCACTAGTTGTGTGACCTTGCACTGGTGTTTGCATTCTTCCTCTAAGACTCAGTTTTCTCATCTGTAAAAGGGGGATGGTAGGTGGGAATAAGGGTCAGAATGTGTTTCTCTGCACATTGACAGGAACACACACACAGACAAGGGACCCTCAGTGGTCTCTGGCCCCCGCTGGTGCTGGGTGTGGTCTCAGTCCAGAGGGAGAACCAGTGGGCCCTTGGGACTGCTGTAACTTTGCAGAGGCAGGACTCAGATGTGCTGACACTGAGATTTACTAACTGGCACTTATTCCTCTTCCAAATTAATTATCCTAGAAGAATGGAGCATTGCCTTTTAAAATTCTGAAAATGAGCCAACATTCTCAGACACCTTTGACATCACTGTAACAGCACTGATATTTCCCTAATAATTTCTCCAGTTCCAGGCAGTTACAGCTGGCACAGGTGTCAAAGATAAAGAGCACCATGTGGGTTTTTCTTTTCCACCTTCAGTGGTTTACTTGGGCGGAGAGCTAGGCTGCAGCAAAGTACATCTAATATATTATGGGCTGAGCATCTCTTTTCACTCCAACTGTCCTCCTCCAACAACAGTAAAAATGATAGTGATAACAATAATCAAAAGCACAGACCCAAAAGCCATCCTTCTTGGTGCAAACCAGTTGTCCTTGCTTCCTGGAGTGATGTGGGCAGATGACCTCACCACTACACTCTGGGGTCCCCAGCTGTGAAAGACGTTGAGAAAAACCGGGCCTTCCAAGGTCGTCATAAAAATCAAATGGGTTGGGGCTGGCCCCGTGGCTGAGTGGTTAAGTTCGCGCACTCTGCTGCAGGCGGCCCAGTGTTTCGTTGGTTCGAATCCTGGGCGCGGACATGGCACTGCTCATCAAGCCACGCTGAGGCAGCGTCCCACATGCCACAACTGGGGGGACCCACAACGAAGAATATACAACTATGTACTGGGGGGCCTTGGGGAGAAAAAGGAAAAAAATAAAAATCTTTAAAAAAAAAAAATCAAGTGGGTTGATGATTGCAAGTGCTCAGGAAGGTGCCACGTACTAAATACCTCTATGTAACCGTTAGAAGGAAGCTGAGGATTTCCAGATTCTGGCACTGAGCCCTGTGCTTAACATTAAACCCCAGCTCTCTGCCACCACACAAATACACCTCCAGCCTGTGAGTAGGTCTGAGCAGGGAGGGGGCTGTCTGAGGGCCTCCCGGCCACTCAGCATAGTTCACACTTTATTTTTAAAGTTTCAAAAAGTTTTTAAACTTTATTTTAGTGAATGTATGTGTTATATAAAACAACAACAAAAACACACAAAAAGGCTAGAGATTTCACTATTTCTACTCCCCAATATAGTGTTTACTATCAAGACTTTGGATGGGAGAAAATAATCAAAAAGGCAAATAACACTTTTTTCCATAAAAAATGAAAGTGATCATTAAATGCCCCCCCCCCCACACACACACATCACACTGATTCAATTTCTTCTGGAAAACCACTCAGAAAAACAAAACAAAACAAAACAAAAAGCCTACACTGGACAGTAAATACTCAAGTGGATTGTTAGCCTAGGTAACATTTGGTAGTTTAAAGAATCATTTAGGCATTTTGAAGTCTTCCTCTTCATTTCTTAGTATGGTGTTCCAGCCATCCTGCCCTTCTTTCTCTCCAAACAAATCCCAGAGCAGATATGCTTCTATCACTGAGTCTCTGTTTCTAAGAACTAGTTTTCAAAAAGAAAATACTGCATAAAAATATGTAACAGAACTATGAAAAGGTAGGGAAGGAGTCTTTCCTTCATGGCCAATCTGTCTTTGCTTTGCATGGTTTCTTTTGTAGATTCTTCAGAGTTTGTCTGCCCCTGAGTAAGACAGCACTTGTGGGATTATGTAGGATGAAAGATAAAAAAGTTCTGTCTTCTATAAACCAAGGCGATGCTCTTGTGATTAGATTCCTAGTTGTTGCTGCTGAAGCTTTGGTTCTGTCTACATTGACTTCAACCTTTGCTTTCTGCAAGACATGAGAAACATGAAGGTTTTCTGACCTTGTTATCTTTGCAAAATTTGCCTTTGATAGATTAAGTATCTCAGTAACACCAAGAACTTTCAGCGGCTCCTTCAAATCAGTTTGTTCTATGGCTGTGAACTTGGGCAGGATCAGCTGTGTGCTCTTGGTGCCATGGTGCTCACGTCAGTGGTCTATGGTTTGCATGCTGATGTGGCGGGTGATGGCCGACAGTGGAGTGGAGGTGGGTAGCAGAATCAGCATACTGATATTTTCCCCACGGTAGGGCATTCAATGAAGTTGTACCATAAATCATCAGGGGTGCTTGCTGCCCCCCACCAGAACATGCAGAGCTGAACTAGCATCAGCACTGATAGGATTTTCTATCAGCTGTCAAAAACGTATATTTCTTTGTGTTCTCAGGTTGAAACTTTGATTTCTCTAAACCTTTAAAATGCACTGCACTGACAAGGACCAGTCCAGTGAACACACCATTGATAAGATCCAGGGAAAGGAGATTGTTAATCAAATCCCTGTTTCATTTTTAACATAGTCAAAGAGCCTGTGTGTGCAAGCAATCCTTATCCAGAAGTATGTACATTGTTGGTTCCTCTAAGTGGGTGAGGTTAAGCCCAGTATGAAAGGCCAAGGGCTAGTGAGGGTTTGGCTGTTTTCTCTTCCCTAGGAGATCTTCCCTATGCAAAGTGTGTTTACCATTCCTTGGGGAATCCAAGAGCAAAAGAGAAACTGTGGAAATAGTCCCCACACCTGCTCCTGCCACCCCATTCTCATTGACATCTGCATCCTTAGCTAAATCAACTAAAAATTTATAAAGGGTGTGTTTCTAGTCCCTTCCATCATTTTGTAACTTGCTTCCAATTCCACCTTGTAGAATAGGGGGAGGAAGATTTGGAGGAATTTCAAGAGGTGAAGAAAGTTTCCTGATGTACTATAGTGAATAAAGAGGCAGCTGGGACTCCAGTCAGGAAGCCTTTCTTCATGGCCTCAGTTTCCCCATGCAGACTACCCCTCCCAACACTCTCTGCAGCAGCAGGGTTATTCACAGTAGTGACAATCAAATGACTCCTTTTTGATCATTAAATGCACATTCTTTCATTTAATTTAATCTTCATAGTGACAGATGAGGTGGGTATTATTATCCTCATTTCATGGATGAGAAAACTAAGGCTCAGAGAGGTTCAACAATATGCAAACACCTACACAGTGATAAAGTTGTGGTAGCAGGATGAGATCCCACTCCTGTTTCACTCCAGACCCTCTGACACTTCTTCTTGCTTGTTTTTAGTTTTCAGGCTTGTTTTCATTCCCTCCAGTGCAAGAGTTGCAAATCACACCCTTATCCTTGTGACCCAGCCTTCAACACAAGCACATCCACAAGTCCACTTGCTGCATAGCCTCTCAATGGCAAGAGTAGGGGTCTTGCTATTATGTGATAAGAGATGAGAGATGCCAAAAAAATTGCCTTCTCCAGCACCTCCTGATATTCCTGCCACTGCACTGACCTACCTCCCCCACTTGCTGTTGGATGTTTGAGAAAGGGGCATGATACCTGCAGAGATCCACCATGACAGAGCACCCAGGGTCACCTAGCTAAAGTGAGACTACATCAAACAAAAGGTTTCTGCACAGCAAAGAAAGAAATCAACAAAATTAAAAGACAATCTACAGAATGGGAGAAAATATTTGCAAACTATATATCTGATAAGAGATTAATATCCAAAATACATAAAGAACTCATACAACTCAATAGCAAAAAACCAAATAATTAATTATTAATAATTAATAAAGGATTAATAAATGGTCAAAGGATCTGAATAGACAATTTTCCAAAAAAGACATACAGATGGCCAACAGGTATTCAACATCACTGATTATCAGGGAAATGCAAATCAAAACCACAATGAGATATCACCTCATACCTTTTTGAATGGCTATCATCAAAAAGGCAAGAGATGATAACAAGTGTTGGCGAGGATATGCAGAAAAGGGAAGCACTACTGCTGGGATTGCGAATTGGTACAGCCACTATGGAAAACAGTATGGAGGTTCTTTAAAAAATTAAAAATAAAACTACTATATGATCCTGCCCTTTCACTTCTGGGTATGTATCCAAAGGAAACAAAATAACATCTCAAAAAGATATTTGCACCCCCACATCCATTGCAGCATTATTCATAATAGCCAAGACATGAAAACTATCTAAATGCCCATTAATGGATGAATGTATAAAAAAGATGTGGTATATATATATATATACATATATACAATGGAATATTATACAGTCTTAAAAAAGGGGAAATCCTGCCATTTGAAACAACACAGATGAACCCTGAAGACATCATGCTAAGTGAAATAAGCCTATCGCAGGGAGACAAATACTGCATGATCTCACTTACATGTGGAATCTGAAATAGTCAAACACAAAGCAGAGAGTACAACTGTGGCTGCCAGGGTCTGGAGGCAGGGAGGATAGGGAGGTGATGGTCAAAGGGTACAAAGTTTCAGTTATACAAGATAAATAAGTTCTGGAGATCCACTATACAGCATAGTGACTGTAGCTAACAATACCGTACTGTATATTCAAAACTTGCTAAGAAGGTAGATTGTACACTGTGTTGTTACTACAACAGAAAAATAATAATAATAACAAAGGAAGCAAGAGGGAACTTTGGGAGGTGATGGATGTGTTTATGGCCTTGATGGTGATGATGGTTTCATGGGTGTATACTTATCCCCAAACTCATTCCCCAATGTGTGCATGTCTACAGTAATGGTAAGTCAGGGACAGGGCAGAGCTGAAGAGGCCAGAAATCTAGGAATATGTGGGAAGACAACTTAGCCAGCAGATGAGGTGTGAACACCTTGAAGAGTGTGGAACAGGCAAAGAGAGGAGTGCAAAGTCCACCTCATCCACTGCACTGGTCTGCCTGGTGTGGTCCCTGATGGGAAACATGATTCCCATGCAACCAACTCGATTTTCACTCAAAGGTCTCAGCTGCTAGATTCTACTGTGTCTCCCAGACATGCCAGAAGCTCCCTCCAGCTGCATTCAAAGCAGATGGATTCAAGCAGATGCTGGAGCACCTAGGACCTTATTGTCCACATCTCTGGTAGGTTGGGAGGGTGGGAAATTCCCTGCCTGTATTAGTCAGGGTTCTCCAGAGAAGTAGAGCCAATAGAAGAGATATATATAGAGAGATGATAGGAATAGAGACAGAGATAGAGAGAAAGATAGAGAGATGGAGATACAAGAGATTTATTACAGGAGTTGCTTCATGCAATTATGGAGGCTGAGAAGTCCCATGATCTGATATCTGCAAGCTGGAAACCCAGGAAAGCTAGAGGTGTAATTCAGTCCAAGTTCAAAGGCCCAAGAATTGGGAGGGCCATATTGAAAGTCCTGGTCCAAGTCCGAAGGCCTGAGACCCAGGAGCACCAACATCTGAGGGCAGGAGAACACAGATGCCCCAGCTGACGCAAAGAGAGAAAATTCTTCTTTCCTTCACCTTTTTCTTGTTGGGGTGGGCCCTGAATGGTTTCCATGATGCCTGTCTGCATTGATGAGGGTGATCTTCTTTACTCAGTCTACTGATTCAAATGCTAATCTCTTTTGGAGACAGTCTCACAGACACACTCAGAAATAATGTTTTACTGGCTATCAGGGGCATCCTTAGCCCAGTCACGTTGACACATAAAAATTACCATTGCACTCCCCTTGGATGACAGGCTTCCTTTTGTAAGTCTTACACCTGAGCATTGGGTTCAGAGGACACAGGGCCACTGCTGGCATTTCACAGCATCTGCTATTTGGTGATTAACTCCTCCAACAGAGAGAAAAGGACTTTCAAGGAGCTGTGTGATTCCTTTCCTGCCAAAGCAAAAGGCATGGGAGAGAGGATCTGCCTGGCAGGATGCTCCACCTGGCAAAAGGCCCGCTTCATTAATGCACTTGGGCAGCAGGCCAGGAATAGGCAATTTTGACTCAGCTTATTTTAAGACATGCACCAGTTATGAAGCATCTGGATGAACCAAGAGTACTCAGTTGCCTCTCTAGGTCAACAAGGATTTAGACTGAAATATATATGGCTGTACTCTGCATGCACACACAGAAAGAAAGGAGGTATTAGTGGCTCCTAAAAAAAAAATCTTTCTGGTTTGTTTGTACCTCTGCACGGTCAGATGTTGCTGGAGCCTGATAGTGATGACGCTAAATGCAGCCTTCCAATCCTGTTCAGCCTGCCTCCTGCCTTGAGGGGGCAAAACTCAACTTACCATGAGGCACAGATGGTGCCCTTCCTCTGGGCACTGAGCACCTATCTTGCAGCATGAGCCTCCTGGAATGCCTTGAGAAACTTCTTCCAAGTCCGGATTTGTCAGAGACCCTGTGGCCACGAAGGGATGTGAACACACTGAATTGGTATCCAAATCAAATTCAGTAGCAATGACTCTAACCTCAGAGTCACAGAACTGCTACAGCTGGAGAATTTGATCAGCTTAAGTGGTTTCCATTGCCCTTTGATTTTCTGGCATCTTAGCACGGCAGGAATGTTTTAAAAGGAAGATAGAAAGGATGCTTAGGGGCATCACTGAAGGGTAATGAGCAACAAGCAAAGCTCTTTCCACCATGTTCCTGGTTAACTGCATGTCCACAAGAATTGTGTTAAGTGAATAATATTCTATGGTACCAGTATCAAAAGCAACAACAGGTGATGCTGACATCTATTCACATTCCTGGAGACAGGCAGGGCTCATTCTCAGATGACCTCCTTGAGGGCAGCCTGCAGCTGGCTCTATGATCATGAGCAGCACACACAGGGAGTAGGTATGTGGAGTAGTCTCAGAATCTCCCCAAAGAGAGCGAAAATAGGAAATGAATGACTAGTATTTCTTAGTTTTAAGACTTTTCCGACTATATTTTAGTGCTGAATTTTTGGTGACCACTGTGTCTGATCCCTAGTAGAGATTAGTATCTAATGGTCATTGAAAGTATAATATGTCAATTTTCATGATATTCACAGAGAACACCATCACATTCATACATGGTTGCATTTGAACCTATTTTCTTCCACTCCTTTAGCAAGTATCCCCAACAGTGAATGCATAGACTGGGGCTTAGCAAAGGCATTTGGGTGATTCAGAGCTACTTGAATCATGAGACTTATTTTTCTGAGTGTGAGATTTTAGATTGTGTATACACACATACATGCATATTTGCACAGGGTTTTTGGAAT
Source organism: Equus caballus (assembly GCF_041296265.1). NCBI lineage: Eukaryota > Metazoa > Chordata > Mammalia > Perissodactyla > Equidae > Equus > Equus caballus. The sequence continues at coordinate 124,473,152 of NC_091684.1, read as the reverse complement.
TTCTACGTTATTCAAAACCAATATGTTTGGATTTCAAATCTAGAATTGAGAGAGTAAAGCACATAGACGATGTATCAAAAACTGATGGAAATAAACAGGGAACAAAGTTTGGGGAAAGGGGAATTGAGAACATCACTGATATTTAACAAAACGCACAGTTTTAAAGGAGATGAACAGCTGGTTTGAAGACCTCTGAAAGTGACTAAGACTGCTTTCCAACAACAGTTGGCTATGAGCCGTGGGTAAGCTGCTGAGCACTCGAATTGTGGCTATGCCAAATTGAGATATGCTGTTAGCATAAAATACACACTGAATGTCACAGACAGTATGAAATTAACCCACACTAATTTATTAAAACATCTCCTTAATAATTTTTCATATTGATTACATTTTAAAATGATAATACCTTAGTTTGTGTTAAAATATAGTAATAAAGTTAATTTCACTCATTTCTTCAACTTTTTAAAATGTGAATCCTAGAAAATTTAAATTACACCTGTGGTTTGTATTATATTTATACTGGACAGCACTTCTAAAGGTAGAGTAAAAGAAGAACAAGAAGTGTCAAGTGGAAAATGAAGACTTTTGGAAATGAAGAGACTACAATGCTACTCGAAACATTTGTATGGTTTGAAAGAAAAGTAAAACAGAGGAAGACTACTACAGAGATTGTGCTGCTGTATATGGATTGAAACCAGCTCATGGGCGTGTTTTATCTCACCGGTATAATCTTGATCTTCAAAATGTTTTATTTATATATTCAAGTGTATATTAATTTGTTGTCAACTTATAAAAATACTTGAAGTTTTCATATAAAAATTCAAATCTCCTGCCTCTCTTGAAAAATAAAAATATCTAGCAAAAACTTTCCTGTGTTCCATCAAAGCAGGATATGGTCAGCATTGAGAAGCAGCTGCTTCGCAGATGCTACATGTAGTTTGCCTCAGTCCTCACCATGCCCTGTTGTCTCCTGGAGCCTGAAATTAAATGGTGGCTGCTGTTTACTACCATCAAGCATGCAGTCATGCTTCTTGTTGTATACTTATGAGGAAAAAAAAATACAAACGACAGCAAGAGTCATTCAATGAATGTCTCTGTGACTCTTTTGGTCATTAGAGTTTGCAGAACTAAGAAGCACTAAGAGTAAATCTTATCATTTATGTAAAATAAAAGTTTATGGGAGTTAGTGTGAGCACTAGATAAGGACAAATAGAGACAGAAGACTTTCTGTCATATCAGACTAGAACGGGGAAAACAATACTGAAGGATGATAAAAAATGACTATTTCTCTGGGTCCGAAAGTATCTTTTTGGTTTGTCTTCATAAAAGCAATTTACAAATAATCCATAAACCAGAAATAGAAACCAAAATCCCTCATAATATGATAGGACAAAGGTTCTAGATATTAAAAGAGATGTGGGAAGAGGTATCAGATCTCAACATCAGACAGAAGCAGAGCATATCAGCAGGTGGAAGCTCATGGAAATTGGAGGGGTTGGTTTGAAGGCCATTTTGGTACATGTGAGGTAACCGTTATTGAGTAGATAACCAAATTCTTGGCAAAACAATGGGTTAGTGTACCCTCTTCTTCATAGAAACTTCTCATGAAACTGAATAAAGTTGGAGCACAACAGACATTAGCCACCAGATGTCATTTCTCACCAGGCACACAGCTGTCCTGCCATTGAGGGGCTCACAGTGTGATGGGAGAGCTAGCACACATCCCTCCTCATCAAGTGCCCAGAGAAGAGTATGGAGGATGATACTATGGTGGGGATGAGTAAAAATTTCTCTAGATTCCTGCATTCTGCTCACAGCGACTATGTTTTACTCCTTTCATATGTGTTATCCTACTTCTGGAATATCACTAAACATATAACTAAAAACTGTACCATAAACTATTTTTAGTAGGGTATATGCATTTAAAATGGTATGAGTAAAATCCCTAAATAATAGCTGTGTTTGAACTGATGTATACACAAACTACTGAAGATATCTTTAGTTTATAATTTGAGTGATAAAATGAAAATATGAAAGACATAAGTTAGTGTTGTCTAGACCTATATTTTGAGTGAAAAAGAGGAAAACATCCACAAAAGAAACAATAAGGCATGCACTTTCAAGAGAGAGAGTGGAAAGAGATGAAGTTGGAGAGGGAGGAAGGGTTCTCGTAGGCTATGGTAAAACATTCAAGGTTGATGTTAATCACCAGGGGAAAGAATTTATGAATGATTATAAGCATAGGATTGAAAGACAGATATATAATATATTTTAGTAAGCCAATGACAGGATATATGTATATAATGGACTTGAAAAGATAAGAGTGGGAGCAGGAAATCCTAACAGGTGGAAACAGTAAGCAGTGAACAAGTTCAGGGACATATTTTGGGGGCAGAGTAGCTGGCTTGATCCAGCAGAAGAAGCACTTTCTAGGAGTCATAAGATCCTACAATGGCAGCATCTGTTTCTGTTTCCTCACCTACAAAATGAGTGAGATAGACTAGATGAGGAGTTTTTAAACTCTGGGCTACAGATCATGTAGCTGTCAGATGCAAAATACCATGTGAAAGTGTCAAAGTGTGCAAATGAGTGACCCTAGCTTTGTTCAGACTTTCAAAGTGGTATGTGAGCCCAAAATATATAAGAACCATTGCAGGAGATTATCTATCACTGAGACCTCTAAGCTGGATCTTTTGGCCGAGGATCTCCAGAAATTTCCACATAGTAACTTAGAGGTTTATTTACTTGAATTGAATGAAGAGGCATGGGTTTCTTGATCTGAGATTTTCACCTGATTATTTCACTTGAAGCCTAGATATATTTATTTATGAGAAACTTGGGCTAATTTTGTATGTAAATTGGGAACTATGAAATTACTCATAGTTCTATCTTTAAAAAAGTAAAGTTTTTAATTTAGGATAAGTTTAGATGTACAGAAAAATTGTAAAGATTTTACAGAGAGTTCCCAATACATCACACCCAGTTTCACCCTATTATTTATAGCTTATATTAATATGGTACATTTGTCACAATTAATGAACCAACATATTGATACATTATTATTAACTAGTGTTCATACTTCTTTTTATAGATTTCATCAGTTTTCTCCTAATGCTCTTTTTCTGTTCCAGGATGCTATCCAGGATAACACATTGGCTATGACGGTTTCACAGACATTCCTCATTCTCAATAGCATTGACAGTTATGAGGAGCACTGGTTAGGTTTTTGTAGAATGTACTTCAGTTGGGATTTGTCTGGTGTTTTTCTCATGGCTCCACAGGGGTTATGGATTTTCAGGAGGGAGACCGCAGAGGTAAAGCGCCATCTTCATCACATCATATCAAGAGTACATACTATCAACATGACTTATCACTGTTTATGTTGACCTTGGTCACCTGGCTGAAGTGGTGTTTGCCAGGTTTCTTCACTATAAAGTAGCTCTTTCTTCACCCTTCCTATAATATAATTTTTGGAATGCAGTCACTTGACTGCTCAGCCTTGACTTGAGGGGTGGGGAGTTATGCTCTACCTCTTTAGGGGAGAAATAGCTACATAAATTATTTGAAATTCTTCTGCATCGGAGATTTTCCTTTTCTCTCCATTAATTAAGGCAAAATGATATTCTGTTCTTTGACTATACCACATTTAGTTTATCTATTCATCATTTGGGCTATTTCTACTTTTTCGGTACTATAAATAATGATACTATGTACAGTCATGTAAAAATTATTTCAATTTTCTTGGGTATATATCTAAGAATAGAATTACGGGGTCATATGGCAACTTTATATTTAACTTTTGAGGAATTGTCAAACTCTTTTCCATACCAGCTGCACCATTTTACATTCTCACCAACAATTTATGAGTGTCCTAATTTCTCTACGTCCTTGCCAATAGTTATTATTGCCTGTTTTTTTTTTAAATAGCCATCCTAGTGGGTGTGAAATGGTATTTAATTGTGATTTTGATTTGCATTTCCCTAATGGGCTAAATATGTTGAGAATTTTTCATGCACGTCTTGGCCGTTTGTATATCTTCTTTCAAGAAATGCCCTTTGTCTATTTTTAAAATTGGGTTGTCTTTTTATTGTTGATTTATAAGAATTATTTATACATTCTGGATACTAGACCCTTATGCAAATATGATTTACATTTTCTCCCATTCTAGGTATTGTCTTTCACTCTCTTTTTTCTTTCTATTTTTTTTTTTTGAGGAAGATTAGCCTGAGCTAACATCTGCTGCCAATCCTCCTCTATTTTGCTTAGGAAGACTGGCCCTGAGCTGACATCCATGCCCATCTTCCTCTACTTTATCTGTGGGACACCTACTGCAGCATGGCGTGCCAAGCAATGTCATGTCTGCACTCAGGATCTGAATTGGTGAACCCCAGGCCGCCGAAGCAGAACATGCGAACTTAATCGCTGCACCACCAGGCCCGCCCTGTCTTTCACTCTCTTAATAGTGTCCTTTAAAGTACAAAAGTTTTTCATTTTGATAATGTCCAGTTTATTTTTTTTATTGTTGTTGCTTGTGCTTTTGGTGTAATATCTAAGAAACTATGAACTAACCCAAGGTCACAAAAATGTACACATACCATCTTCAAAATGTTTTATAATTTAGCCCTTGTATATATGTCTTTCATTCATTTTGAGTTAATTTTTGTATATAGTGTGACATAGAAGTGTAACTTCGTTCTTTTGCATATGGATATCTTGTTGTCTCAACACCATTTGTTGAAAAGACTATTCTTTCCAACTGAATTATTTTGGCACACTTGTCAAAGATCAATTGAGTACAAATGTATGGGTTTGTTTTTGGAATTTCAATTTTATTCCATTGATCTATATGTCTATCTTTATAGCAGCACCATACCACCCTGTCTTGTTTATTGTAGCTTAGTAGTACATTTTGAAATCAGAAGTGTGAGCTCATTAAACTTGTTCTTCGTTCAAGACTGTTGTCGCTATTCTGGATTTCTTGAATTTCCATATAAATTTTAGGATTAGCTTGTCAATTTCTGGAAAAAAAGGACAGCTGAGGCTTTGATAGGGATTGCATTGAATCTGTATATCACTTTAGAGTGTGTTGCCATCTTGACCATGTTAAGTTTTTCAGTTCATGAATACAGGATGCCCATCTATTTCTTTAGGTGTTCTTTCATTCCTTTTAACAATGTTTTCGTGGTTTTCAGTGTGCAGATCTTGCACTTCTTTTGCTAAATTCATTCTTAAGTATTATATTCTTTTTGATACTATTGTAATTGCAATTGCTTTGTAAATTCTATTTTTAGATTTTTCATTTCCAGTGTATAGAAATACAAAGGATTTTTGTATATTGATTTTGTATCCTGCAATCTTATTTAAGTCCTTTTAAATTTATTGACTTGTTTCCTGGCCAAACATTGGCTTACTGAAAAGGAAAGTAAGCAAATTACCATGAGACTGAGTAAAATGAAACAAATTCTGCAAATTATTCCCAGAAAGATATCAGAATGTTCAGGAAATTTAATCAAATAGAAGATGACATTGAACATTTGGTGAATAAATAACAGGTTGTCAAAACTGTGTAAGAAATTTTCAAAAAGAAACAACATAGAAATGTCTAATAATGAGAAATAACCAATGAAATTATAAACACAATGCTTGAGTTAACAGCATATCAGACCATTGTAAGGATCAATATAACCACAGTGGGTTCACTGGGAAGACTAATAAACAGTGAAATGCACAAATCACTAGGAAAAAGTATATATGTATATACCAAACTGATTCACAAGGAGCCAGACAATTTGAGCACTTCTCTAACTTTCAAAGTAATTAAATAAACAAAGAACGACAGGCCCAAATGAATCTACAGACAAGTTTACCAGACATTCACAGACATTAGCCGTCTACTTTCTAGGTTTTGAAAATTTAATGGTTTCTTGGCATGTACTAAGTTTATAGAAAACCAATAAAGTTAATTGAATTCTTATGAGTCATACTTGAATAGTGTGGGCAATGCCATGAAAATGAACCTTCATAAATTCTACAGCTATATTTCTATATTGACCTTTACTTAAAAACTTTACTTTATAAATAAGCAAATAAATTTGCTATTTCCTTTTATATATATGAATTTTTACTTAGCATTAGTTGTCTTTAAGAATTTGTAAATGATTACTTGTTGGCTATAATATCAATCATAAGTAAAATATTAGAAGATAAACTATTGTGAAAAATTACATCCTACTATAGCACGAGACAAATATAAGTACATTTAAATAAAAATTTATATCTTTCTATTTAGAAGACAAATCACCTTTAAAAAATATCGCAAATTAATTGTGTATATTTCCAAATAATATGCACAGCTCATTAGCAATGAGAGTCTTTGGCAAGTCGACTGTTCATCAATTTTGGGATCGTTCAGTATTATAAGGAATGGCTGAGTTGCTAACACTTTTATCAAAGCTACCTATTCTGTAACATGAGTCCTATGTAATAAAATCTAGGTGAAAAAACCCAGGTGTCCAATACTAAAAGCGTTCTCTGGTTCTACAGTGATGCTGTAATCAATCACATGACTGTTTGACCATTTAGCAAAAGTCAGCAGAGGCTAGACATCCCTTTACACAGCATTCATACCACTTATGGTACTCACAGCTGGAGAAAATCAGCGGGCAAGAGTGTTCATCCATGGGGAAGTTGTGTAGCTGCAGCTGGCACTCTGCATTTATGGTGAGCCTGTGGGAGAGCCAAGCATCACTCTTGAGGTCAGCCAGTAACAACCCAGCAAAATCTCCAGGCAAGGCCAGGGGGTGCCCATGTTACCACAATGTGGTTGGAGGTAGGGGGAATGACCACTGGCATAGCACATGTAACTCACTCTTGGTGGTGGCACCATTCATTCAGTGGCACCATTTGTAGCTCTTGTGTTGTGTTATTTTGTTTTGCTTTTGACTACCATTAGCAGGGAAAATTTAAAGTTAGTAAAATTCCAAACTATGTCTAGAAATAAAAGCCAAGTTAGAAAGGAGACAAAAATAACTGTTCTTTTATATATCCTTGTTTTCAATCTTTTTGACTGAATTAAATCCTTCCTCCATTTTGAAACTGGTGTATTCGTCTAAATGGGTAAAATGTCAAATCAATCCACTTGGAGGGGGATTTCATATTTGGACAAGTCTCCCATTTTGACCATGTAGGTGGTGGCTGCATCTTTCCAGAGCAGACGGCCCTGGAGTCAGAGTTTCTATAAAGGATCCCAGGACCGGCCATGTCTCTGCTCTGTTTTGTGGAGGCTCACCTTCACTTCAGAGTCTCATTCACATTTCTTTAAGATTGATGAGGAAACAGCTAGTACAAACTCCAACTCTCTAACTGTAACTTGTCAGCAGAATTCCCTGCTGTGGCTTTTCTGTTGTTCTTTCCAGCCTGCCAAAATTATAATTTTCCTGAAACTTTAAAATTCTCTAATCTTCTGCTTATTTTGATGTTAACCTGTGCCTTTATTTATGCTACGAATACTTGTTCACCATATGAGTTACAGATTTCTCTTTTGTGGCCTCAAATCACCTGCAATTAGAAGCTCATGATACTGGATGAGAGAGGAGGGAGGAGGAGCACTCAGGGGCTGGTGATGGAGTTCACTGAGCCGGGAGGATGCAGGGACATAGGTCAGAGGAACTAGAGAAGTCACCTTCCCCAGAGGCACGCTGAATTTGAGATGCCTTTTAGACTTTGAGGAGGCAATATCACACAGGCAGGTGGCTCCAAGAATCTGGAGTCCAGGAAGGAAGTTCTGGGTTGGAAATAGGCACATGGGATTCCTCAGCATAGATATGCCTTTTAAAGTGGTGGGAATGAATGAGCTAAGCCAGCAGGAAAGTGGAAAGTGAGTAAAGTGATGGGAAAGTCTTGTGGCAGTAGGAGCAGAACAAGGAGAGGCAGCATCAGGAGCAGGGCAGGAGGCACAGAAAGGAGCCGCAGTGCTGCAAACCCAGTGAGAGAGAGTGTGCTGGAACGGGGTAGGTGCATCCAGTCCTCCCAAGAGGTCATGGATGATGGAAAGGCCATTCTTCAAGGGTACTGTCCAGATCCTAATGTGAGACAAGCAGAAAAGCTGGCTGAGGCACAGGGCATTGCTATGGTATGTTGCAGCCTTGTGTTCAAGTACACTCAGACCACTCTAGTAGAGATTTTTGGAGAGATTTTTGAGAGACACCAACCCAGGCTCAAACTCTTGTAACACTAGTTCCTACTGGAGTCTTTGGGCAGGTCGGTTCAATGGTTCACTTCTTTGAAACACAGTTTCTTTTACCTTACTGGACTTCTGTGAGTACTGCCCAGACCCCAGGAGGGCTCATTACACAGTAGCTGCCACTTCCATTAGAGATGCTTCGGAGATGCCCTCTGTGCTCTTTTTCCCCTCGTGGTCTCAAATTTGGCTATAATTACATTTGTTAATTAGTATGCCAAGACATCTTTATTTTCCTAGCTGAGTGGACCTGTAGGCTAAATATATAAAAGATAATTTCCACAGACCACTTCCAGCAGAAATGGACTCTGATTAAAGAATGAGTTTACATTCATTGCAGATTGTTTGTATGTCTTTATTTTTACACACGTGGCATAAGGAAGAACTCTTTCAGGTATCATGCAGTAGCATGTCAAACATGAGAAGCAATAGAACTTAGCAAAGAAAATAGGCTTCCATCCCTATGATGATCTAAGTTAAGGACCCCAGATTAGACCATCAGCGATCAAAGATCTACCAGCATCTTACCTTAAGGTGTAAAGGATTTTCCCATCATTCCAAATTCTGAGGAGCTGATTGGGGGTGGTAATCCAGTGAGCCTCTGCAGTTTTAGAATTGCGGAAGATTGTATCTGGAATCCATATTAATCCTACCATGTTGCTATTCAGAGTAAGTATTTTCATTGTGCTGTTGAATCGAAGACGACTGTCTGTCCAGGTCTGAGCAAAAAATATATCAATTTGGTATTCCTGAAACAGAGCAAAAAGAGAGGCAAAGCAATTTTATTAGTGAGTGTTCTGTATGCATCATTTTCTTTGTCAAAACCTTTGTTTTCCTCCATGTGTACATCCTTATCTCTCCACTTCCCTTTCTGTTAGTGCTTAATATAGTACCTGGCTCAACATGGTAAACACTCAACAAATGATAATCAATATTATTAGTCAATAGTGTGATAACATATGTGAAAATGCTCTGTAAACCTTAAATTGCAATAAACACATAAAGTATGATGAGGTGTCAAGAGTTGGCACAATATGATTCAGAGCAGGCATGCAGACTCTGCACTCAAAAGTCTAAGCTTGACAGGTGGCATGACCCATGGCAGCCCCCACTCTCTGATTTGTAAAGTGGGGAAAAGTAGTGCCCACCTCATAAAGGGTCAGAAAGAGGAAAGGAAATGATCAAATGAGAAACTCTTAGTGCCTGACATAGAACAAGTGATCCATAAATATTAGTTTACATAAGAACTGTTATCTTACTCAAGAGTCTTCTCAAACAACACAACCCAAATAAAAAAGAAAAGTAAGAAAAAAGCAGCAACACAGATCTATAGAACTGAGAGCAACCCAAGCCAAAGGCTGATTCCAATAAGAAGGCTGACAGGGTGCAAAATACAGAGGCAAAGCCCCAGCATTGGAAGCCATTCCAGTGTTCACAGCACAGAGCAAGACTTTCTGTGACCATGAGATATTAGGACAGGACTGATACCACCATTACACCTAAAGAAGTCTCAAGACTGGATCACTTTAGAGGCCCTTCCCCTAATAAAAGTTTAAAAGATTATCATCAGGTCCTTAGTAAGGAGGATCTGAAGGCTGACTATTAGAGATTTTTATATTTTTCATAGTTTCCTTTATGTATTATATTATATTATAAATGTATTACTTTTGCAGAGTGTGAATTCAGTAATTATCAACAAATCCTATATTTATCATTTCCATTGAGTTTCCAGTTAAAGAACCATCCTGGGATTGGTCATTCAACTGACCGGACTCTGCCTTTTATTAATTAATCCATTCATTTATCTTCTTTTTGCTGGACTGTGCCAAGTCCTGCAAACAACTGAAGACCCAGTACTGTGCCACTGTGCCAATATAACTCTCTGCCCCTGTGGAGCTTATATTCTAGTCAGGGAAGACCAGCTTAAACAAAGAACTAAGGTGAAAAAACACAGCATGCCTAATTGTCACATATACCAAGTAGAAAAATAAGGTCAGTGTGTTACTTAGGATTCTAGCTAGGAAAAAACAAAAGGGACCCAAGTATTCAACACAGGAAGAATTATTATGTACAGGAAATTTGAGTCTTGCACAAGCATTTGGGCAGTGGGGGGAGCAAATGCCAGAGAGACAGCAGCTGGGGGCAGGTACCATAGGAGCTTCCAGAGCTGTGTGACATCTCAGCATTCAGAATCCCACTTGCTCTGTCTGCCTCAACTGGTCTCTTGGGAGTCATAGCCTCTGCCTCTTTTCCACCTTCCAAAACTTGTGCACATGTCTCCCAGTGACAGACTCTAAACCTAGAGCACAGAGAGTGTCAGAAGTTTGTGTGCATGTGTGTGTTATTCCCTGTCTTATAACCTAGTGCATACTGACAGATATAAAAATGGGTTTCATTCAGTACTGAAACAAGTGAAATAAATCAGACATAAAAAGACAAATACTATATAACCACACTTGTATGTGGAATCTAGAAACAAACTGAACTCACAGATACAGAGAATAAATTGGTGATTGCCAGAGGCAGGGGGTAAAGGTGGGGAAAACTGGGTGAAGGCAGTCAAAAAGTACAAACTTCCAGCTGTCAGATGTCTAAGTCCCGGGGATTTAATACACAGCATGGTGACTATAGTTTACACTGCTGTGTTTGAAAGTTGCTAATAGAGGAGATCTTAAAAGTTCTCATCACAAGAAAAAATACTGGTAACTATGTGAGGTGATGGATGTTAACTAGACTTATTATGGTGATCATTTCACAATATATACATATATCAAATCATCATCATGTTGTACACTTAAGCTAATATAATGTTATATGTCGATTATATCTCAGTAAAAAATAAAATTAAAAAAAGGAAATCAATCAGTATAATCCAAAAAAAAAGTGTGCTGAAACAAAACTAAAACAGGTAGTGTTGGCTTAGGAGTCAAGAATGTGAGACTGGAGGCTGGGAGCAAGGTGGCTGATGTCACGCATGGGTGAAATGTTTGGCAAAATTGACACTTGTGGAAGACAGAGCATGTCTAATGAGTGAGTGGTTGCCCTCTCTGGGCGGAGGTTTCTGCACTGACTGTGCGGGTAAGTTAACACAAGAAATTATGTCAGAGGATAATTGGCCAGTTTTAAAGCAATTACAAAGAGAAAAGAAAGATAAAGCAGATGGAGGGTTTTTCTGGGGTTGGAGGAGGCAAATGATTTTCATCCCCATCAGTAAATCATAAAATTGAGAAATTCTTTGAGTGTCAAAAGCCTATTGAAACTCAGCTTTGCAGAAATAATCAGACGAAAGGCTAAAAACCTCTAAATGGATTGTTACCAGATTTTAATTAATGATTAAAATGTTTAATTGTCCAAACATGGCTCCAGGATAAGAGACTAAGGTATGAGTCTTCCACTGAAGGCTGAGAGGGCCAAGGTACCTGTACTTAATTTAAGAAACAGTGAGTGAGAGGGAAAGCAAGGGATAGGGAGAGGCAGTGGTTTGCAAAAGCAAAGGCACGTGGTGGATCTCAGAGTTGTGCTGACAAAAGATCTGTGAATGTGGCTAGGCATGCATGAAACCGACCTAATAAGTAAGACGCTAGTTAGGTTTTAAGTCAGAATGAAAAGTCTGTGACTATTTAAGACCTAGATAGACTTTTGCATTTCTGTCTATAATGGGCAGGTTGTGGTCTGGAAAAACTGATTGGACTCCAAAGGAGGCTTACTCTCCAATGCCTACTTTCCTGTGGCCAAAACAGTTCATGGGAAAGGAATAAACTCCCAGTCAGTGGAGTCAAGAGCTGAGGAGAAGAGTGCTTGGGAGCCATACCCTATGAACATAATCAGAGCTTAGTCACAGAAGACCCCCTCCTCCCAGGGAACAAAGCCCACTTGGAATCTGCCCAGTGGAGTCTCAGAATTGCTGCTCCAGTGAGCTGACTGTGACTATCTTGCCCTTCTCTATCCTTATATATATATATATTGCTTATGTGGGGGTGGGTTAGATATCTTTTCTTTTTAGTTTAGAGGTTGGCAGACCAAAACAGCCATGTACAGACTTGATGTGAAGACTGCACGCATACACTCAACCTTGACCTTGGGGCTGGGGCTGGGTTGACCTTTTCAGCTGCTTCAACTAAAGAAGGGAGGAGTGTATCTTCCCTGATGAGGGAGAGACAGACAAAATATTTGTCAGATCATGGTGGTCATTGGTGCTATTCACCAAATATTGCAACTTCCCTTCCTGTGGGCACATGGCAGAATTGCACCCCTACTCTCACTGGGGAGCTGTGTGTGAACACCTCATTTGTGGTAAAATATGGCCAGAGTGGTGTATGCCATTCCTGGGAGGGTGTTTGAAGAGGCTCTTCACACACCCCCTTCTCAGGCCCTGCTAGACTGTGTAGAGCAGAGCCCCTATTGATTCAGGCTAGGCATGTACTGTGGGTGCAAAATTACCCAGAGCAGTTTGTAAGAGTAGCAATCCCAGCCTCTCCCAACTAGTACCACGGAGAAGGCGGTAAGGGAGTGGGATGCAGGGTGAGGGGCTGTGTTCCTCACTGTGAAGTTGACTTACAGCCAAGACCACGGCGAGGAGCAGGAGTGAGCCACACAGAGAGAGAGAGCAGGAGAGCTGTGAGTGGAGAGAGCAGCAAGTTCAAAATCACAACTTCTGAGACAGTAACAAGTCTGCTGTGCAGAACAGACTGGATGAGGCAGGCAGCCCTCTTCCCTCCTTGATGGCAGGATTTGGGCCTAACAATGATGATTTTGGACTGAATTTGTAAAAGGCCAGATTTGCACAGAGAAGACACTCAGTATTTCAAAATAAAACAGTATGTGAGAATTCAGTGTGGCACACACAGATACACGTGTCTGTCACTTCTTTTTTTTTCCTTTAACATTGATTTATTTGATAAAAGAATGAGGATAGAAGGATGAAAATATTCTCCAGCAGGGCCAAGGGCTACCAGTGTGGAGAAGGATGTCAAATAAAGAATGCTCTCTATAGAGGCCCAAGTGTATTCTGGAAACAACCTAAAATCATCCAAAATTATTTAATCTCAATATTATATCAGGGATATTGAAACTAAGAAAACTTGAACACTTTTGCCAATATTATTCAATGTGTCAAAATTAATTTGAATTCTGGGACCCCAAGCAAGAATTTCCAAGTGGGTCATTTATCGTGTAATAATGGCAAAGCAAAAGTTCTCCTGCGGATGGGGCCCTCCTCTCTGCCGTTTCTCTCCTTAACTTCTCTGCCTTCCATCGTGTTAATGCACAGATCATGTACCTTCACAATAAAACATCTTAAATGCAGATTTGAAATCAGTAGATCCTAGAGGAGTGACTTTAGGTAATGCCATCTATCTTGCTTTACCTAAAGTCGCTCCTACAAGGCACAGATGCTTCTGTACCTACCAGGCACTGGTGATTGAGACAGATAATTTGACTCTTCCTTCCGGGGGTAAACTGAGGCCTAAGAGATTAAGAAACTTTCATCAAGTCACATAGCTGCTAAGTACCAACTGTTCTAAACTATACAGACACAATCTGCTCCCCTGGGTGTGACTGAGAGCCTTGTGGCAGCTGAAATCTGGTTGTTAGATGTAGAAACCACCATGACATGTGACAGAGAGAACCTCCACATCTGCCCTATTTATAAACCATGTGGAGTCATTTACCTTCCTTGGCCTCAGTTTCCTTACTTGTAAAATGGGATAGGTGGGTTAGGTTAAATATAATGACTCTTCCAGCTCCAACATTTTATGTTTCCATATTCCTTTCCTTCACTATTGAATGTAATTTTCTATTTCACTCATTTCTGTCTTACTTTTGCAATAAAGTTGTGATACAATCACTTCTTCACATGTTCCATCTTCCTCCCCCGGAAGGAACTTTTCTATGTTTGAATTCTGCGTGAAATATTCAGACACCATCGTGAGGCAGCAGCTTGTAGAGTGAGGCATGAATTCCTTCCCCCACCACAACACGATTTCCTGTAAGGAAAGGGAGCATGATAGGATGTCCTGGGGTGAGGGTGGGGTTTGGGAGGGTGATGCTATTCTTTATTCTGAAGTTTTGCCACAAACTCCAACTCAAGAGGACGCAATGCGAATGGTGTGCCCTGTGCATGGTGTGGACGTTTTATTATGTCTACATTTGACTAAATGTTGGAGAAACACTTCCCACCACAGAGAAATATTTTTATGTCTCTCATAAACTTTCTTTGTAAAGGAATTAATCATCTTTCCTTTCTGCAGAGGGAAAAAATCATTCTTACAATGTCTATCTAAAAATAAATGACATTTTATATAATTCATAGATAGCTGTGGGATTAATGTGTCTGAAATACTAATAAATGTACCAGGTGAAAAATGTGCAGAATCCCTCAATTTAAGCCATCGTGCAAGTGGAGACCCTCTGTTCATAATTTGTTTTTATAATTGGAGATGTTAATGATTCCTAAATATGCCAGTAATTACTGCAGCATGTTCAGCATTTTGACAAAACAGAAGAAAAATTGTTTCTTAATGATATCCACCTGAAACTTCTGAAAAATTAGACCCAGCACTTGTCTCCTTTTCTTTACCAAAGAAAAGGGCCAAATGGAAAGATGATTGATTAATAAAGGACAGGGACTTGGAGATGTGGGTTGCTAGAAACACACATTCTCGGGAGGCAGAGGCTCTCTGCTGTCAGCTTCCCAGCACGTTAGCACATTGTCTAGAGCGCAATGGCTAAGTACTTGGTTAAGGGAAGTCACTGGCAGTTTTCTTCATGAAACGGTAATCACAGACCCATGCAGGTAGAAGACTGCTCAATGTCTCATCTAAAAATGTATAATATGTAGTGATGATTAGAATAAAACCATTTTTATTTCTTCCTTATCAAGTATGGGAGCATAAGAGAAATATATCTCTTTTTGGTGCTATTTTCTGAAATTGGTCTTGGGGAACATGGCTGCACAGTCAGCCTCCATTTCTTCCCCAGAGACCCGTGGACCCCTGCCTCCAGACCTGCTGCCTCCAGATTTGCTGTCCTCAGACCTACTGCCTCCAGGGGCCATGCCTGCCCCCTCACAGCACTGGGTTTCCCTGTGGCAGGACCTCCTGCCCTAAACACTCTCCCTGCCTACCAGGCTCCTCCAGCTGTTGAGAACAATTTACCCACTCCACCATTTGAGCCCTACTCAGTGCTGGGCACAGATGCAACCCTCTGCCTCCAGGAGCTTGGGTCCACAGCACATGGAGAGGGGTGTGATGCCACATCTGGAACTCATACAAGGTGAGGTCAGGCCCTCAGAAGACAGCGAGGCTGGCCTGGGCACTGCAGGGGGCTCTTCACAAGCCAGGGTCTCCATCTAGTCCTCAGATCACCAGGCAGAAGGTGGACAGGAAAAGAGGTGTATCAATCAGGGAGGACTGTATCCAAACTGAGAGGAGCAAGACCACTTTAGGTGCTGTCACCAGCTACCTACCCCAAGTTGCTTAAAGAGTTACTCAGCCTTAAAGAGTTGCTTAGTTGCTTAAAAAAGAAAAGTCCCATCAACAGTTAGTAGTTCCCCAAAGTAGTTGGGAAGGCCTTAAAACAACTTTCTATACCTAGAACTTCATTTTGAAGTTAAGCTTGCTAACAGGAACTAAGGCAGCACAGTGAAACAGAACATTGTCAGATGGCCAAACCAAAGAACCAGCTCAAACCAGAAAGATCCAAGATGGCGATGGGGTGCCAAGTGCAAAAGGAGACATGTGCAGAAGCTGCCACATGCAAGAAGGGAGATCTGCACATACCCCAAGATAAAGCTTCCTCTATGCATATCCCCTACCCCAAATAAAAGGCACCCACTCTCCTTGTTTGGGGAGCCATAGCTTTGTGAAATTATTCCCTATGGTCTCCATTTTATTTTCTGCATACTGTAAATAAAATTTATGCTTTGTGTGACAGCTACTTCTGGTGTAGTTTAATCACCACACCAAGGAGAGGACTCATTTTGGTCTGTTGACAGTGTGACAAGTTGTAAAGGATTAGTTACAAGGCCTGCCCCTAGGGGCAGTAGAAAAATGGGTGACCCCCAGAAGCAATGGGGTGACACTGTGCTCTCCTGAGCAGGTCCAGGATTTGTCACCTGATGTTAATACAGCCCAGGGCCGTTTTTACAAAAAGAACATAAATATGTAACTACAAATATAAATTTTTGAATGAGAAAAAACACATTATAAACATTCAAAAACTGCAAATACCACAAAAATAACAAAATCCAGAAAAAATAGAACTTCTTTTTATTAATTTGCTAACTGGCCCACCTTCATTACACTCACGTGTTCTACATCTTTTGGCTGCTGGCCTTTTGATCACACATTTCCTTGACACGGATTTTATGACATTATTCTTTTGTAAGAGAGAATAAAAATATATTATTTCCTCTGGTATGGCAAAACAAAATGTTTCATTAAAATATTTTTTAAAGTTTATTTTGCCTCATAACTGATTATTAGAAATAGCATGTGCACATTTGGGAGTCTGATAAATTGGGGAAACCCTCAAGTTTCTTACATATAAAACATGGGGATTCCACATGTGAACTTGGGGCCTAGGTTTCTCTTGCACACCACCCACACTTTGGGAGCCTGGGACCTTGAGAAACAATCACATCAGGATAGAGACCGGGTCCTGCCCATCCAGTGAATTTCATCATATATGGAGGTGACGGTGAACCCTATCCATTAACCACAGTCTTAAAACTCCCCCAACCCCACCTCCTCCTAACTGGGTCTGCAATTGCCTGCACCCAATCAGAGGAACTTGTGATGGGAAATCAGAGGAGAAAGACACTCAGTCTTGTTAAAATGCTTTGCACCTGCAAATTTCACACACTGCTATGATCTTCACCAGGTTATGGGAAGGAGCTTCTGTTAGTGAGGCATCTTGAGGTTTAAGTTTTACAAGCTTAATGGTAAATTTTCCTCTGGTTGGGAGGACCCAGAGACCACCTGGTGTTTGTGGATCTGGACCAGGATTTACTGGTGGGCCCATCCAGGATGAGCAAGAGTGTGGAAGAAACAGAATCACTACTGGAGACGATGCTAAACATCCAGAGAAAAGGAGGGAAATGCCCTGGGATCTCCTTCCACCCTACCCTTCATTTTCCCAAGTACCTAAATTGGCTGAACCCAGGAGGCCAGCTGACCAGGGATCTGGAAAGGCAGGCTGTGAGGTCAGTCCAGTGAAGGGGAATAGTGCAAGGGGAGGATGGAAAATGGATGGAGGGCCAGCAGGATTATGAGAGGTTTGGGAACGGCATGCAGCAGGAAGGAGGCTCCCCTCTTACACTCCTGTGCACATTTTCCTCATCCCCCTGCTCACCTTCCAATATCCCCTCCCTTGAACAGCTGTTTTTTCTCTGGTACCCAGCTTCTCATCTCCTGCTTTCAGATTAAATTATTTAAAGCATTCCACTGGATATTAAATGCTCTAACTACTGTTACTCAAAAACGTATAATGGTCACTCAAAGTCCACAGAATTAAGTTTAAACTCCTTTGCACAATACTCAAGGCTCTTTTCTTTATAATCCAAGTTCACCCACACTGGGCCATGCTGTGGAACAACACCCCTGCACACACCTCCTTCCTCCCTGTCCCACTTGTGCTGTCCCCACACCTGGATGCCCTCTTATCATCTTCCCTCACCTTGTCTTCTCAGTCCCCCCATCTCCCATCTTCCTGAGGCACAGATCCGCAGCTTTAAATATTTGGCTGTAGACGGCCCCTTCTTATAGTGTTACTCATCATTTTATTTTCTTCCTTATGTCAATGTCCTATTTCTTTAATTCGTATATCTCATCACTATCTGCATCTGCAGCATATAGGACTGTCACATGACCCTAAAGTCCCTTTCTGAGGCACTAACACTCTCTTCCCACCACTGAGAAAGCAGTGTTGTTTAAGGGCACTTTATTTCCTTGGCCACTGATTAGTGAAGATCCAGGCCTTAGTTACAAAGCTTCCTGTTAAACTGTGACCATAATTTTACAGCTGTGCTGGGAGCTAATGCCACTCACGAGATGGAAAAGAGTGATTTGCTGTGTGCTTTTAAATGAGAGGTGCCTGGGGAGCTCAGCCCCTAAATGCCTGAGCCCTCTCAGTGAGTGCCCATCCCAACTGCACTGACTTGGTCCCCAAACAGAGAGAGCTCCCTGCCCTCCCTCCTCTCTCCAGAGTGACCTAGAGTAACAAGACACTGCCTGGCCAGTGTCCCCCAAGGGCACCTGGTGAGAGTCTCCTGCCCAGCAGACCAGGACAAATCCAGTCCCTCTGGATGTAGCAAGCTCCTAGGACTCCACTCCTCCTCTGCTCCCAGATGATGTGCTCACTTTAGCCAGCAAACCTGCTCATTCTAATCCTTCCACCTCTGGAGGGTAGGAGGCCACAGCGAACCTTGCTTTTGCTTCTCTCATGCTACTGAAATCTAGACCCTTTATGTGACTACTCCCACATTCAAAGGGAAAAATCTATGTTCCTGGTTCCTTTCCAAGCAGGCAGGAGCCCATCATAGAGGTGTACACAGAGGTTGCTATGGAAAACTCAAGGAGACTCTTATGGGCTGAATTGTGTCACCCCAAAATTTGTGTACTGACGCTCTCAACCCCAGTACATCAGGATGGGACTGTATTTGGAGAAAGGGCCTTTCAAGAAGTAATTAACATAAAATGAGGTCATATATGTGGACCCTAATCTAATCTGACTGGTGTCCTTTTAAGAAGAGGAGATCAGGACACACATATGCACAGAGGGACAACCATGTGAAGACATAGCAAGAAATCAGCCATAGACAAGCCAAGGAGAGAGGCCTCAGAAGGAACCAACCCTGCCAGCACCAAGATCTTGGACTTCCAGCCTCCAGAACTGTGAGAAAGTACGTTTCTGTTGTTTCAGCGACCTGTTCTGTGGTACTTTGCTATGGTAACCCTTGCCAAGTAATGTAGAGACATGGTGGAAACTAAGGAGAACTATAACACTAATTAGAGATTAACTTGTAGACATTAACGAATTAGAGATTAACTTGTAGACACTAATGAATTAGAGATTAACTTGTAGACACTTTGAAGTCTCTGCCCATATGCAATTATATGAAAGAGAGCCATGCTAACATGGCTATTTGTAAGAGGCTATATTTACCTCATATTCTTACTCTATCCATGGCCAGGCATGCTTTTTCATAAATTAGTATACAGATACAATAGCTTTATATATTTGTTAGTTATGTATGTATTTAACATACATTTGTGTTAATTGTATTTTGTATATATAACAAACTTCCAAGTAGTTTTTTAGGATGTTATGAAGATGACTAAATAATATTTCCTAAGGACAAATAGCCCTAATGAAAAGTGTTACTTGTATAATAAATATATTTTATAAAAATGGTAAATATCACTAAAGTTATTTTAAAATACAAGATTTCACAGGACGAAAGGATTTCTATGCATAAAAGTAATATTGCTTGTACCTGTCATCAGAAGAGGAAGAGAAAGAATGTTTTTGATGAGAATGCTTGGTATTCAGATTCCAATTTGCCAATAACCCAAGACTAGTAGGAATATCTCTGTGTAACAGATTTTGCTGAAATGTCTCCAAACACACCAATATGTTTGGAAGCAGCTCCTCCTACAGCAGTAGTTACTTTTGCATAAAAGTTAAGCTATTTCAAAAACTGCAATGAGTCTTCCAGATCTGTAGTTCTGTATTAAGTATGTATATTTTAACCTGCTCAGAAGTGTTCTGACTTGTCTTATTGCTAAAGGTATTGCATATTTAATCTGTGATTCATCTAGACACTGAAAAATAAGCATTTGCCACAATTTTGAAATAGTTCATTAAAATTCTTTTCTATTGTAGGCTGATGTCTACTGTAGCTTATAGGTGTTGCATATAATTTCACCTGTGCTGTAGGTTGCCTGTCACTCTCTTAATTCTCTTTTTGATAAAAGACATTCTCAATTTTAACAAAGTCCAATTTCCCATTCACTTTATAAGTAGTGTTTTTTAAGTCCTATTAAATTCTTTTTATCTCTAATATCATAGCAGTATCCCCATTTATTTATGTTCACAAGTTTTATTGAAATCTGTAATTTACCAGAATTGGTTTTTGTGTGAGGCAGAGGTCAAGTTTTCTTCTCTTCTCATGCGGGCATACAATTATGCCAACACTACTGATTGAGAGGGCTGCCAAACATGTCATAAAATTAATGTCCGTATCTACTGTGGCATTTTTCTAGACTCTCGATCTGTTCCACCGACCTATTAGTGTACCTCTGCACAAATACCACTATCCTAATTATTATAGCTCTCTAATAAATAATGCTCCAGTGGAGCAAGTCCTTCAAACTTGTTCTTTTTATTCCAAAGTATATTGGCCTTTTCTGGTCATGTGCATATTATATACATTTTAGAATCAGCTTGTAAATTTTCACAAAAATAAAAACTAGTGGGGTTTTGATAGGGATGGTATTGACTCTACAGATTAATTTATAGACAATTGCCTTGTTTCCAATATCTTTTGTTAGGATTTGCTTAGGTATTTGACATTTTTGATGTGATTGAAGACAGTCTTTTAAATTTTATTTCTATATTATCAATGAATAACTTTTTTCTGTGCGTGTGCAGTTCCTTGAAATTTAAACACATGTATATTATTTGCGTAACCATCAACATAATCAGGATACAGAAAACTTCTATAACCCTAAAATCTCCTTTCTGCTACCCTTTTGTGGTCACCTCCTCCCCAACCCATAAATCCTAATCAATTCTCCATCTCTATAATTTTGGTTTTTTGAGAATGAGATATAAATACAGTATCTAACATTTTGAGTCTGGCTTCTATCACTCAGCATAATGCCTTTGAGATTTATCCAACCTGTTACATGTATCAAAGGTTCCTTCTTTTTTAATAAATATTACCCCCTTATAAGGATGTACCACACTTTGGTCATCCATTCACCAATTGAAGGACATTTGGGTGGTATCCAGTTTTTAGAAATTTTTTAAATTTTATTTTTAATTGTTTGTAACTTTCTATTGAGATTATGATAGTTTACAACCTTGTGAAATTTCAGTTGTACATTATTGTTTGTCAATCGTGTTGTAGGTGCACCACTTCATCCTTTGTGCCCACCCCCCACCCCCCTTTCCCCTGGTAACCACTAATCTGTGCTCTTTGTCTACATGTTTAACTTCCACATATGAGTGGAGTTGTACAGAGATTGTCTTTCTCTATCTGGCTTATTTCACTTAACATAATACCTTCAAGGTTCATCCATGTTGTTGTGAATGGGACGATTTTATACTTTTTTATGGCTGAGTAGTATTCCATTGTGTATATATATATATATATATACACCATATCTTCTTTATCCATTCATCTGTTGATCTGTTGATGGGCACTTAGGTTGATTCCACGTCTTGGCTATTGTAAACAATGCAGCAATGAACATAGTGGTGCATGGGACTTTTGGAATTGCTGATTTCAAGTTCTTTGGATAGATACCCAGTAGTGGGATGGCTGGGTCATAAGGTATTTCTATTTTTAATTTTTTGAGAAATCTCCATACTGTTTTCCATAGTGGCTGCACAAGTTTGCATTCCCACCAGCAGTATATGGGGATTCCTTTTTCTCCACAACCTCTCCAACATTTATTACTTTTTGCTTTGGTTATTTTTGCCATTCTAACGGGTGTAAGGTGATATCTTAGTGTAGTTTTGATTTGCATTTCCCTGATGATCAGTGATGATGAACGTCTTTTCATGTGCCTATTGGCCATCCATATATCTTCTTTGGAGAAATGTCTGTTCATGTCCCCTGCCCATTTTTTGATCAGGTTGTTTGATTTTTTGTTGTTGAATTGTGTGAGTTCTTTATACAGTATGGAGATTAACCCTTTGTTGGATATATGACCTGCAAATATTTTTTCCCAATTGGTGGGCTGTTTTTTTTTCAATCCTGTTTTCCCTTGCCTTGAAGAAGCTCTTTAGTCTGATGAAGTCCCATTTGTTTATTCTTTCTATTGTTTCCCTTGTCTGAGAAGACATGGTGTCCAAAAAGATCCTTTGATACTGATGTCAAAGAGTGTACTGCCTATATTTTCTTCTAGAAGCCTTATGGTTTCAGGTCTTACCTTTAGGTCTTTGATCCATTTTGAGTTTAGTCTTGTGAATGGTGAAAAAGAATGGTCAATTTTCATTCTTTTACATGTGGCTTTTCAGTTTTCCCAGCACCATTTATTTAAGAGACTTTCTTTTCTACATTGTATGCCCTCAGCTCCTTTGTTGAAGATTAGCTGTCCATAGATGTGTGGTTTTATTTCTGGGCTTTCAATTCTGTTCCATTGATCTGTGCACCTGTTTTTGTACCAGTACCATGTTGGTTTGATTACTGTAGCTTTGTAGTATGTTTTGAAGTCAGGGATTGTGATGCTTCCAGCTTTGTTCTTTTTTCTCAGGATTGCTTTAGCAATTTGGGGTCTTTTGTTGCCCCATATGAATTTTAGGATTCTTTGTTCTATGTCTGTAAAGAATGTAATTGGGATTCTTATTGGAATTGCATTGAATCTGTAGATTGTTTTAGGTAGTATGGCCATTTTAACTATGTTTATTCTTCCAATCCATGTGCATGGAATGTCTTTCCATCTCTTTACGTCATCATCAGTTTCTTTCAGGAAAGTCTTGTAGTTTTGGTTGTATAGGTCTTTTATTTGCTTGGTTAAATTTACCCCAAGGTATTTTGGTATATTGTTGCAATTGTGAATGGTATTGTGTTCTTGAGTTCTTTTTCTGTTAGTTCATTATTAGAATATAGAATTGCTACTGATTTATGTAAGTTGAGTTCATACCCTGCAACTTTGCTGTAGTTGTTGATTACTTCTAATAGTTTTCCGATGGATTCTTTGGGGTTTTCTATATATAAGACCATGTCATCAGCAAACAGCAAGAGTTTCACTTCTTCTTTGCCTATTTAGATTCCTTTTATTTCTTTTTCCTGCCAAATTGCTCTAGCCAAAACCTCCAGTGCTATGTTGAATAAGAGCGGTGAGTGGGCACCCCTGTCTTGTTCCTGTTCTCAGAGGGATGGCTTTCAGTCTTTGCCCATTGAGTGTGATGTTGGCTGTGGGCTTGTCATACACGGCCTTTATTATGTTGAGGTATTTTCCTTCTATACCCATTTTATTGATAGTTTTCATCATAAATGGATCTTGTTGAATGCTTTCTCTGCGTCTGTTGAGATGATCATGCGTTTTTTTCCCCCATTTTGTGTGGTGTATCACGTTGATTGACTTGCGGATGTTGAACCATCCCTGTGTCCCTGGTATAAATCCCACTTGAGCATGGTGTATGATCTTTTAATGTATTGCTGTATTCAGTTTACCAATATTTTGTTGAGGATTTTTGCATCTATGCTCATCAGTGATATTGGTCTGTAGTTTTCCTTCTTTGTGTTGTCCTTGTCTGGTTTTGGGATCAGGGTGACGTTGGCTTCATAGAATGTGTTAGAAAGTGCTCCATCTTCCTCAGTTTTCTGGAATAGTTGGATAAGGATCGGTATTAAATCTTCTTGGAATGTTTCGTAGAATTCTCCAGAGAAGCTGGTCCTGGACTTTTCTTTGTGGGGAGGTTTTTGATTACCGTTTCAATTTCTTCACTTGCCATTGGTCTATTCAGATTCTCTATTTCTTCCTGATTTAGTTTTGGGAGGTTGTAAGAGTCTAAGAATTTATCCATTTCTTCTAGGTTGTCCAATTTGTTGCCATATATTTTTTCATAGTATTCTCTTATAATCTTTTGTATTTCCGTGGTATTCATTGTTATTTCTCCTCTTTCATTTCTAATTTTATTTATTTGAGTCTTCTCTATTTTTTCTTAGTGAGCCTGGCTAAGGTTTGTCAATTGTGTTTATTTTCTCAAAGAACCAACTCTTTGTTTCATTGATCTTTTCTGCTGTCGTTTTTGTTTCAATTTCACTTATTTCTGTTCTAATTTTTATTAATTCCCTCCTTTACTGACTTTGGGGTTTGTTTGTTCTTCTTTTTCTAATTCTGTTAGGTGTAGTTTGAGATTGCTTATCTGAGATTTTTCTTGTTTATTGATGTGAGCCGGTATTGCAATTAATTTCCCTCTTAGGACTGCCTTTGCTGCATCCCAAATGAGTTGCTATGGCATGTTTTCATTTTCATTTGTCTCCACCTAATATTTGATTACTCCTCCAATTTCTTCACTGATCCATTGGTTGTTCTGTAGCATGTTGTCTAATCTCCAAATTTTTGCCCCTTTCCCAGCTTTATTCTTGTAGTTGATTTCTAGTTTCATAGCATTATGGTCAGAAAAGATGCTTGATATTATTTCAATCCTCTTGAATCTGTTGAGGCTTGCTTTGTCTCCCTACATATGGGCTATGCTTGAGAATATTCCATGCACACTTGAGAAGAATGTGTAACCTGCTGTTTTTGGATGGAGTGTTCTATATATGTCTATTAAGTCCATCTGGTCTAGTTTTTCATTTAATTCTACAATTTCCCTGTTGACTTTCTGTCTGGATGATCTACCCATTGGTGTTAGTGGGGTGTTGCAGTCCCCTACTATTATTTCATTGTTGTTGATATCTCCTTTTAGTTTTGTTAATACTTGCTTTATGTACTTTGGTGCTCCTGTGTTGAGTGCATATATATTTATAAGTTTTATGTCTTCTTGGTGGAGTATCCCTTTTATCATTATAAACTGCCCCCCTTTGTCTCTCTTTACCTGTTTTGCTTTGAAGTCTACTTTGTCTGATATAAGTATGGCAACACCTGCTTTCTTATGTTCATTATTAGCTTGGAGTATCTTCTTCCATCCCTTCACTCTGAGTCTGTGTTTGTCTTTAGGGCTGAGGTGTGTTTCCTGGAGGCAGCATATTTTGGGTCTTGTTCTTTAATCCATCCTGCCACTCAGTGTCTTTTTATTCAGAGGTCAATCCATTTACATTTAGAGTGATTATTGAAATGTGGGGGCCTAATGCTGCCATTTTATTGCTTGTTTTCTGGTTCTCCTGCATTTCCTTTGTTTCTCATCCCATGATTTTTGGACTACCAATTCAGGTAGGTAGTTTTCTATTTTGGCTTTCTTCTTATTTGTAATTTGTGTCTCTATTCTTGTCATTTGTTTAGTGGTTACAATGCTGTTTGTATAAAACATCTCATAGATGAGATAGTCCATTGTCTGATAGCCTCTTATTTCCTTAGATTAAGCTATTCCATCCTTTTCCTCTTCCTCTTCTAGGTTGTTATGGCTGTATGTTTTTTTTTTTTTTTTTTGCTTCCTTCTTGTGTTGTGAGTTTGTGGTTAAAATGACAAGATTATACTTATCCTTGGTTTTTCCCTTCCTTTTATCTTTAATGTTATATTTAGCATTTGCTAACCTGTACCGATGGAGAGCTGCAATTTTCTGATTTTGTCTTTCTACTTATCTCCTTTGCTCTGGCTTGTGTAACCCCTTTCCTTTTTCAGATATGAGGGCCTTCCTGAGCATTTCTTATAGGAAGGGTCTTGTGGCAATGAACTCCCATAATTTTTGTTTATCTGGGAAAGTTTTTATTTCTCCATCATATTTGAAGGATATTTTTGCTGGATAGAGTATTCTTGGCTGCAAGTTTTAGACTCACAGCTCTGCTACCATCAGGTCCAGGAGGATCTCACTTGTCCACTAAGGGCTGCAGCAGAGCGATGGGTATCTAATGCAGCCTGTGGTTAGCTCACCTAGCCATGCCACTTCTGCCCCAGGGCCTCCCAGCCTTTGTGTTTGCTGGGCAGGGCTTCTCCACTAAGGCCAAGTAGAGTAGAAGCTTTCCCTGTGGGTGCTGTGGGATGCGGATTTTCCCCATGGACCAAGGAGCAGTCATGCTGGGGCTCCAGATTGTCACCGCCCACTCATGGGGTCCTGCTGTGTTTCCCTTACCCCCTCGGGGAGTCAGCAGGGCTGTGTGTGTTAAATAGGGCTGGCAGGTTGCTCAACAGGCCAAGCCCCCTTTGCCCCAGGGCGTCCCAGCCTTGTGATTGCTGGGTGGGGCCTCTCAGCTAAGACTGAGTAGAGGCTTTCCCTGTGGCTGCTGTGGGACTGTGGATTATCCCCCTGGACTGAGAAGCAGTCACGCTAGGGCTCAGAATTATCACTGCCCGCTCACATGGTCCCACTGGGTCTCTGTTGCCCCCTCAGGGCCACAGCATGGCTGTGTGCTAAATGCAGCCCACAGGTTGCTGAGCTGGCTGAGCCCCTTTGGACCCAGGGCCTCCCAGCCTTGTGATTGCTGGGCGGGGCCTCTCTGCTAAGGTCGAGTAGAGATTTGCCCTGCAGCTGCTGTGGGACTGTGGATTTTCCCACTGGCCTAAGGAGCAATCACGGGGGCTTAGGGCTGTAGTCATCTGTTTCCACAGTCACGCTGCCAATGTGTGCACATGCCCACCCTCAGTGCTGTGATGAAGCTATGAGCATGTTAGCCTGGAGAGAGTCACTTGCAGGTACTGGGTTGTCTTGGAGTTGGGGAATTTTCACCTGTCATCTCCACCTCCTCCCAGGGGGAGGTCCGTCCACCTTCTGAGGTACAGCAGCATGGGTCTCTCAGGCATCCTGAGGTGCTGTGTGGATATCCTTTGTAGAATGAGGAATGTCCAATTAGTTGTAGTTCAAAGAGGGAGAGACAAAGAAAACTGCTTACTCTGCCATGTTGCTGACATCATTCCTCAGCTTTTAGCAATTTTTAATAAAGCTGCTATAAATATTAATATATGGGTTTTTATATGGAAGTAAAATTTCACCACTCTAGCATGAATAGCCAGAAGTGGACTGCTGGGTTACATTACAGAACATAAGAAACTGCCAAAATATTTCCCAGAGTAGCTGTACAATTTTCTATTTACATCAGCAATTTACAAAAGTTTCAATTACTCCATGTTCCCCACAGTCCTGGCTGTTGTCCTCACTTTTTATTTTAACCATTCTATAGTTGAGTTAAAATAGGTGTGCAGCAGTGTCTCATCATAGTTTTAATTTAATTTCCCTAATACCTAAGGACATTGAACATCTTTTAATGTGCCTATTTGCCTTCTTTATATTCTCTTTGGTGAAGTGTCTGTTCCTATCTTTTACCCATTTTTAAATTGAAGTTTTTCTTTTTCTTACACTTTGAAGAATTCTTAAATACTCAATACAAGTCTTTCGACAGATGGGTTGTTAACATATACTCTCTCCCAGTCTGTAGCTTGTCTTCTCATTTTTTATTTTATGCATCATACTTTTGGTACCACATTTAACAACTCATTACCAAACCCTAGATCTTGCAGATTTTCTCCTGTATTTTCATTACAAAATTTTATAGTTTGTTATTTCACATGATGATCTATGATCCACTTTGACTTATTTTATGTTTAAGGTACTCATGACATCTCATTTTTTACATATGGATGTCCAGTTGTTCCAACACTACCATCCTTTCTCCATCAAATTGCTTTTGCACATTTGACAAAAATAAATTGGCTACAGTTGTGTTTTTTTTTTCCGGACTCTCTAGTCATTTCCTTGGATCCATCTGTCTATCACTTCACCACCACCACACTGTACTGATAACTGTAGCATTGTAGTACACCTTAAAACTGGGCAATGTGATTACTAAAATGTCATCTTTCTTTTTCAAAGTTGTTTTGGATAGTCTAGTTCTTCCACCTTTCCAAATAAATTGTAGAATCACTTTTCCATATCTACAAAAGTTCTTCTGGGATTTGGATTGGTTTTAAACTAAATCTACACATCAATTTGCAGAGAATTTTCCTGTTTCCTATTTGAGTCTTCCACTCCATGAGCGATTTCCTGTGTCCTCTTTCATTTGCTATAAGTATTTTTAGTTTTCTGCAGATTGACACTGTACATATTTTGTTACATTTATACCTAAGTATTTCAAACTTAGGACTTTGTGTAGACTTGTGAATTTTATGTAGACAGTCGTATCTTCTGCAAATGGAGTGTTTTATTTCTTCTATTCCAATTGATATATTTTTCTCCTTGTTTTTTACACTGACTTCTACAGTGATATTGAATAGGAGTGCTGAAATCTTCTTCCTAAGCTTAAAGGGAAAGCATTCAGTCTTTCATAATTAAATGTGATCTCAGCTATAGATTTTTCCTAGAGGCTGCCCTTGAGTTGAGGAAGTTCCCTTCTATCCTAGTTTGCTTTGAGATTTTATCATGAATGTATACTGTATTTTTGTCTAATATTTTTCTGTATATATTTCTATGATCAAGTAGCTTTTCTTATTTAGATTGTTAATATGGTAAATTGCATTGATTAATTTCAGGATATTAAACCTACCTTGGATTCCTAATATAAATCCCACTGGTGTTTTATATTATTATTTTACATATTGCTTGAATCTAGTAATATTTTGGTAGGTATATTTGCATTTATATTGTAGCCACCTCTGACACAGGAAGGGTTACTAATCACTGGAAAAGGCTTGCCAACAAACTGTGACCCAGAGGTGAGAAGGTCGGTTAGTAAGAGCTCCAGGGGGAGGCAACCTAAGCCAGGCACAGTCGCCCAGGGGCACAGATGGAGACACGATATTGAGAGCAGGAGAAGCCATTGCCTAGGAGGCCTTGCATGCTCTGAGAAAAAAATATATGAGCACAGCAAAAACATAATATCAAAACAGAGGGCGAGGGAGGGCTCCTTGAGAAATCACTAAGAATTCTTGGCATCTGCTAATTACATTGTCCAGAACACCTGTGTATGTTTAACAGATGTAAGCTATGTATATATTGAAATGCTGATTATAATAAACTCAGAGTGGCCATCAGCCCTCTCCGCATCTATCCTGGTGTGTACATTGGATCGCGACACCGACATATATCCATGGAAGATAGCATGTAATTTTCTTTTCAGGTTTTGGTATAAGATTAATGCTGGCTTCATAAAGTGAGTTGGGATCTATTCCTCTTTCTTTGACTTTCTGGAAGAGGGTATATAGAATTGGTTAATTTCTTCTTTAAATGTCTGGTAGAAGTCACTAGAGAAACTATTTGGGTCTCGAGATTTCTTTTTCACAGTTTTTTCCATGTTTTTAAACTATAAAATCAATTGCTTTAACATTTATAAGACCATTCTGGTTCTCTGTTTCATCTTGGGTAGGTTTTAAGTTTGTATTTTTGGAAGAATTGTTCTGTTACATCTAAGTTGTTAAAATCATACCCATAGACTTGTTTCTCATATTCATTTATTTTCCTGAGATTCTTATGGTCCCCATTTCATTTCAATTCCTGATATTGGTAATTTGCATTTCCTCTATTTGTACTTTGTCAGTCTTGCTAAAAGTTTATGAATTTTATCAATATTTCCAAAGAGTTAGCTTTTGGCTTAATTGATTTCTTCTATTTTCTGTTTTCAATTTCATTGATTACTCTTATCATTTTTATATCCTTTATTTGGCTTTCTTTGGGTTTGTTTTGCTCCTTGTTCTGTTCTTCAACTGGAAGCTTAGATTAATGATTTGAGGGTTTTCTTCTTTTTTAATATAAATTTCCTCTAAGCCTTGTTTTAGCTGACTCCAACAAATTTTATTATGTCATAATTTTATTTTTACTCAGGTAAAAACATTTTCTACGGGCTAGCCCTGTGGCCAAGTGGTTAAAGTTCTGTGCACTCTGCTTTGGTAGCCTGCGTTCATGGGTTTGGATCTCAGCACGGAACTGCTCCACTTGTCAGCCATTCTGTGGAGGCATCCCACATACAAAATAGAGGAAGACTGGCATAGATGTTAGCCCACGGCTGGTCTTCCTCAATCAAAAAATAAAGAGAAAGATTATTAACTGACGTTAGCTCAGGGTGAATCTTCCTCACACACACACACAAAATTTTCTAATTTCCCTTGAGACTTCCTTTTTGATCCATGGCATATTTAAAGGTATGATGTTTAATTTCCAAGGATTTGGACAATTTCCTGTTATCTTTGTGATATTGATTTGTAGTTTAATTGCATTATAGTTTGAGGATATACTTCAAATACTTTCAAATGTTTTAAACTGTTGCTCTTCCTTCATTCCTGATGTTTCATGTTTCCTTCTGGTATAATTCCCTTTCCACCATAATAACTTATTTTAGTAATGTTTTTAAAGAGCAGGTCTATTGGCAACAAATTTCTAATTTTCCTTCATTTGAGAATGTCTTTGTTTCTGAAAGGTATTCTCACTAGATATAGGATTCTAGGTTGACAATTCCATTCTTTCAACATTTGAAAATTTCATCACTTTTCTTTCTAGACTCCGTGGTTTCTCATAAGAAACTCATTGTGATTGAATCATTGTTCCCCTATAGGCAATATGTCATTTTTATCTGGCTGCTTTCAAATGTCTGTGTCTTTAGTGTTTAGCAGTTTGATATTGATGTACCTGTGCATGTATTTCTCTGGGGTTGCCATGTTAAGGTTTGCTCAGCTTCTTAAATCTAGAGGTTTATATCATTTGCCAAAGTTGGGAAGTTGGTAGTCATTATTTATTCAGTCATTTTTAGCATCAGATTCTTTCTTCTCTGATTCCTCAATGACAAGAATTTTACATTCATTTTCGCATAGATCCATCTATCTCCGTTGTTTTTTCATCATTTTTTTCTTCCCTGTTGTTAATTTTGGATAATTTCTACTGATCTATCTGAAAGTTGACTCATTTTATCATCTGTCATCTCCATCCAGCCATAAAAGTCATCCAGTGAAGGTTTTTTTTTTTTTTTTTTTTTTTTTGGTGCTAGTTGTTGTTGTTATTGTATTTCTCAGTTCTAAAATTCCCAGTTGAGGGGCTGGCCCTGTGACCAAGTGGTTGAGTTCATGCACTCTGAGTCAGCGTCTTAGGGTTTCACCAGTTTGAATCCTGGGTACTGACATTGCACCACTCATTAAGGCATCCCACATACCACAACTAGAAGGACCCACAACTAAAAATACACAACTGTGTACTGGGAGGCTTTGGGAGAAAAAGGAAAAGTAAAATCTTTAAAATTCACAGTTGATTCTTCTCTTTATCTTCTAATTATGCTGGTCACTTTTATTTTAACATGTGTTAAAAGACTAATCATATTGTTTCTTTGAGTGTTAAAAAAAATACCTGCTTTAGTCATTGTAAGATAGATTCAACATCTATTTCATAGTGGCATGAGTGTCTGTTGATTGTCTTTCTTGTAGGAGGTGAAACGTTCATGGTTCTTCATACACCAAGTAATTTTGGACTGTATTATTTATATTTTAAATTTTATGTTGATACTCTACATCTTTCTTGAATTCTATAGAAAACGTTGATATTTTTGTTTTTAGCAAACAACTGACCTGGCTCAGGCTACAAGTTCCAAGTGGTTCTCTGTGTTGTGTGATTCCAACACAAATAGTATGTAAGAGTTTTAAGCCTTTATAATGCTCTTCAGAACTACTCCACATGTGTCTGGAACCTAGGTAGTGGTATATCAATTAGTTCGGTTCTCAAAGTCTGTGATATGCTAATTATGACCAGATCCATGCATACAGAGGTCAAGATAAGTCCTGGAATATATAAATAATTTTATGGGGTGCCATTTTCTTGACCATTTCACACCCTACAATCTATTCAATACTTTTTGAGTCTCTGGAGTTCTCTTTTTGTGCCTTTGCCCAGAAACTTGGGGGTCTAGTTACCCTTTTCTATCATACACTTCTATGTCCTTTCCTAAGTTGAGAGAGAATAGGGAGAAGAGAAAGTGGGACACGGATCTAGGAATGCAGCTCCATCACATGGAGAGGAAGGTCTCTCTCTGTCAGAGTTTTGGTTCTTCTGGGTTCCAAAAGCTGTCACAGTCATTACTTAAGTGGAATTTCTGTAGGGCTCAAATGTGAGAGATTGGAAAAATAGGGGAGCAAATGGGATATTTCTATTGTCTCTAAGAACTAGGACTTCTTTTCCAACTCCTCAAGGCAGAACTGGAAGGCTGATTTTAGCACTCTCATTGTCTGCAAAACAGTGCTGACTTCCAGATTTCGAGTGCTGAATTCAAGTTGAGAGATCCTGAAGGAAAAAGAATGGTAAATTCCTTGACCCTCTGATAGTATCTCAAATTCTGGCATTCGTTCCCAATTCACTTGCTACTATTTAATTTTCAATGTTTTTAAATAACTACTCCAGGCATTCTGCTCATGTTTTATGCCTTCATGTACTGAGAGAGAAAGTGTGAATCCTGTTTACCTCATCTAACCCAGAACATTAATTTATAAATGGTTTCTTTATAACAATTTTAATTTTAATTCATTTTTTACTGGTAGATAAAAAACAGCTGATTTTGCAATATTGACCTCATGGCCAGGAGCCATGGAAAACTCACACATTACTTTTAAAAAGTAGATTATATTGGATTTTCTATGTATACAATTATTAATTTCTAATTTAAGTCTATTGTATTTGAAGATTATGCATTACATGATTTCAATTCTTTTAAATTTATTGATGCAGTCCAGCACTTGGTTTTTTCTGAAGAACGGTGCATGGGGACATGAAAAGAATGGGCATTTTGCTTTGTTGAATGAGGGTTCTGGAGATAACTGTTAGGTTTAATTGGTTTATAATGTTGTTCAAGTCTCCTTTTGCCCTGTTGATTTCTGTTTATTCTATCCATTATTGAAAGTGAGCACTGAAATCTCTAAATATTAGTGTTGAATTGTCTATTTCTCCTTTTAATTTCCTCGGTTTCTGCTTCACATATTTTGAGGCTGTGTTCTTGGGTTCATGTATTTCTATATCCTCCTGATGGGTAAACCCTTTTATCATGAATAGTATCCTTATTTATCTACAACATTTGTTTTTCTTAAAATCAATTTTGTCTGATATTAGTACAGTCACTTCAGCTCTCTAATGTTGGCTATTTGCATGGTATATCATTTTCCATCTTTTTACTTTCAACCTATTTGTATCCCTGAATCTAAAGTGTGTCTTCAGTGTACAACATAGAGAAGAGTCTTTTTCTTTTTATCCAATTTGACAATCTCCACCTTTGGTTGGACTGTTTAATCACATTTAACGTTATTGATATGATTGGATTTACATCTGCTATTTGTTTTTTATATCACGTCACTTTATTCTTTTGTTCCTTGTATATTTACTTCTTTTGTATTAAGCAGATGTTTTCTAATGTAACACTTGATTTTCTGTAATGATTTTTAATTGTATTTTAAAAGTTATATTCTTGGTTGTTCTTAGGCTTACAATATACATCTTAACTTATTAAAATATATTTCAGATTTATGCTAACTTATTTCAGTGAAATATAGAAACCTTGCTCATACATAGTTCTATTTCCTCCCCCAGTTTTTTATGCTATTATTGTTATGTATATATGACACTAATATATGCTAGAACTCAACACATTGCTATAATTATTATTTTATAAAACCTTAAACATTTTATGCAGGCTGAAAGATGAAAGAAGAGCAGGTATATATTTATAATTATAGGGTTTGTTATATTAATCATCTTATTTATCATTTCTGATTCTTTTCATTGTTTCCTGTGAATTCAAGTTAGCATCTGGTGTCAATAACCTTCCTCTAATACAGTTTTGTGCCCACTCACCTCCTTTGTGCTATTATTGTTAAGGAATTACATTTATATATGCTGTAAGCACAATAATGCTATTATATATATATATATATAGCTTCATGAAATTGCTTTTTAAATCAGTTAAGAGAAGAAATATGAGTGGTTCCAGTTCAAGATGGTGATGTAGGAAGATCCTGAACCCCCCTCCTCCCAATACAGCAAATCTACAGCTATATATGGAACAATTTCCCCTGAAAAAAACTTAAAAAACTGGCAGAGAGACCCCTTCACATTAGGCAAATGAGAGGGAAACCACATCCAAGTGTTTACTGCAAGGGACACCTCTACATTGCCTGGCTTTAGTGACTAGCTTATTTTCATGGATCCCATAGGACTGTTACTAATGGAGCAAGAGTTCTTAAACAGCTACCACTCCCAGGGCACAGCAAGAGGCATAAGTCTTAGGATCTCAATCTTTCTGTGAAAAAGAACTATTAGCTCATCATCACAGCTGGAGCTTGAGGGTCAAGCTTCTAATTAAACACTCATCTAAGGGCAGAGTGTAAATCTTTCCTGAGACCTTGGAGAGAGGGCATTATCTTCATGCTATCCCTTTGCCATGCTCCAGGGCACCAGTACCTTTGGAAAGGAGTTCTTAAATATGTCTGGTACCCCTGTTTTTATATCTGGTGCCCTGGCTTTTGCAACTGATGCCCAGAGGATACCTCTTGATTGCCTGGCTGTGGTGGCCAGAGGTCTTGTGTTCCTGGGTCTCATGGGACTGTAACAATCAGACAGACAATTCTTGGCAGACTACCACTCCTAGGGCACTGCCCAGACAGCAGACTAAAATACACCCCCACCCTTTCTGTGAAAGAGGCCTACTTGCTTGTCCTGGAGCTTTGGACATAGAGGTAGGCTTCAGGGTTGGCACACATTTAGAGGCTAAGGAGGAGCTCTCAGGGAACATAAGCCAGTAGATGCATTTTTTTGTGTTCTTGCTCTACCTCGCTACAGCTTTCTGTTATGTCCCAGAAAAGGAGCTTATACACTCATCTGGAGCCCTGTTTTTGCAACTGCCACACAGGGTACACCTACAAATTGTGTGGCTCTGGTGGCCAGTGGGGCTTATGCTTGAGATCCCAAAGGACTATATATATTTGCATTATTAAAGGCTGCTGCTTGAAGGTCTGGCTTCCAATCAGCTTACATGTAGGTACTGACTGAGATCCTCCCCTTTGGGACATTGATTGGTCTTGGCACACCCTCGACTACTGGAAATATTAAAAATAAAATAGGCTGCTTGAACAATCACAACAATTTGAGATACAACCAAGATCCAGAGCAGAGTTGAACAATAAGCTTCATCTCCTAAGTAAGGCCAACAATTCAAGACTGGGAGAGGAGACTGTTTCATCTAAGGCATAGAGACTAATACTGAGATTCAAACAAAATGAAGAAACTAAGGAATATGTTCCAAATCTAAAAACAAGATGAAACCTTAATGAAACAAAGACAAATAATTTACCTGATAAAAAGTTCAAAGTAATGGTCAAAAAGATGCTCAATGATCTAGGGAGAAGAAGTGATGAACACAGTGAGAATGTCAATAAAGAGAGAGAAAATATAAGAACGTGCCAAACAAAAGTCACAGAGCTGAAGAATACAATAATTGACTGAAAAAAATACACTAGAGGGGCTCAACAGTAGACTAGATAAAGCAGAAGGAAGGATCAGTGAACTTGAAGACAGGGCAGAGGAACTCACCTAAAGAGAGCACTGAAAAGAAAACATAATGAAGAAAAAAGTGAAGATAGCGTAAAGGACTTATAGGACAACATTAAAAGGACTAACACTCACATTATAGATGTGTAAAAAGGAGAAAAGAGTGAAAAAGGGGCAGAAAATTTATTTGAAGAAATAGTGGTGGAAAACTCCCCTAGCCTGGGGCATGAAAATCACATTCAGATCCAGGAAGCCTGAGAGAGTTCCAAATAAGATGAAACCAAAGAGAACCACACCAAAACATATTATAATTAAAATGTCAAAAGTTAAAAACAAGGAAAGAAGCTTAAAAGCAGCAAGAGAAAAAGAACTTGTTATGTACAACAGAACCCCCATAAGATTATCAGCAGAATTTTGAACACAACATTTGCAGGACAGAAGGGAGTGGCATGATATATTCAAAGTGCTGAAAGGAAAAAAATCTTCCAACGAAGACTATTCTACCTGGGAAAGTTATCATTCAGAATTGAAAGAGAGAACAAGAGTTTTCCAAAGAAGCAAGAGCTAAAGGAATTCCTTACCCCTAAACCTTACAAGAAATGTTAAAAGAATTTCTTTAAGCTGAAAAGAAAGGGAAAAATTAGTAAGAAGAAAACATGAAAATGTAAATCTCATTGGTAAAGGGAAATATATAGTAAAGATAATGGATTAATCACTTTAAAGCTAGTGTGAAAGTTAAAAGACAAAAGTAGTAAAAGCAACTGTAACTATAATAATTAGTTAAGGGGTACACAAAATAAAAAGATGCAAAATGTGACATCAAAACATAGAACATCAGGAAAGAGTAAAAATGTAGAGTTTAAGAATGCATCCAAACTTAAGTTATTATCAACTTAAAGTAGATTGTTATAAATATAAGTTGTTATATGTAAGCCTCATGGTAACCAACAAAGAAAACTCTACACCATATATACAAAAGATAATAAGAAAGTAAACTAAGCATACTGCTAAAAAATGTCATCAAACCACAAAGGGAGAGAGCAAGAGAAGAAATAAGGAACAGAGGAAATACAAAATAGCCAGAAAACAATGAACAAAAATACAAGCACATACCCATCAAAAATTACTTTAAATGTAAGTGCATTAAATTCTCCAATCAAAAGACATAGAGTGGCTGAATGTATTTAAAGAGAAAAGATCCTCTATATACTGCCTACAAGAGACTCACTTCAGACATAAGGACACATACAGATTGAAAGTGAAGGGTTAGAAAAAGATGTTCCATGCAAATAGAAACTAAAAGAAAGTTGAGGTAGCTATACTTACATCAGATAAAATAGACTTTAAGACAAAGACTATAATAAGAGACAAACATGATCCTTACATAATGATAAAGGGGTCAATTCAACAAGATATAACATTTGTAAATATTATGCACCTAATAGAGAAGCTTGTAAATATATAAAGCAAAGATTAGCAGACCTTAAGAAATAAATAGCAATACAATAATAGTAGAGGACATTAATACCCCACCTACCTCAAAGGATAGGTCATCCAGACAAAAAAATCTGTAAGAAAACATTCACCTTAAATGACATGTTAGACCAGATGAACCTAACAATATATACAGAACATTCCATCCCAAAGCAACAGAACACATTCTTCCCAAGTGCACATGGAACATTCTCCATGATAGATCATAAGTAAGGCTACAAAACAAGTCTTAAACTTAAGAATACTGAAATAATATCAAGCATCTTTTCAAGCCACAATGGTGTGAAAGTAGAAATCAATTGAAGAAAACAGAAATATTAATGGATATGTGGAGATTAAACAACATGTTGCTAAAGGACCAATGGGTCAATGAAGACATCTAAAGATAAATCAGAAAACATCTTGAGACAAATGAAAATGGAAAGACAACATACCAAAACTTATGAGATGCAGCTAAAGCAGTTCTAAGATGAAACTCGATAGCAATAAATGTCTATCTCAAGAAATAAGAAAAGTCTCAAATAACCTAACTTTGCAGCTCAAGGAAGTAGGAAAAGGAGGACAGATGAAGCTCAAAGTTAGTAGAAGGAAGGAAATAAAGATCAGAGCAGAAATAAATGAAACAGAGACTAAAAAGATAATAGAAAAGATCAACAAAACCAAAAGCTTTTCTTTGAAAAGATAAACAAAATTGACAAGCGTTTATTTAGATTCATCAAGATAAAAAGAGAGAGGACTCAAATAAATAAAATTAGAAATGAAAGAGGAGACAATACGACTGATATCACAGAAATACAGAAGACTATAAACGACTATTCAAACAATTATACACCAACAAATTGAACAACCTAGAAAAAATAGATAAATTCCTAGAAACATATAACTTATCAAGAGTAAATTATGAAGAAATAGAAAATCTGAACAAGGGGGCTGGCCCAGTGGCGCAGTGGTTGAGTGTGCACATTCTGCTTTGGCATCCCCCTATTCACCAGTTTGGATCCCGGGTGTGGACATGGCACTGCTTGGCACGCCATGCTGTGGTATGCATCCCACATACAAAGTAGAGGAAGATGGGCATGGATGTTAGCTCAGGGCCAGTCTTCCTCAGCGAAAAGAGGAGGATTTGTGGCGGATGTTATCTCAGGGCTAATCTTGCTCAAAAAAATAGTAAAAAATTCAGCATCCATTTATGATGAAAACTCTCAACAAAGTTGATATCGAGGGAACATATCTCAACATAATAAAGGTCATATATGACAAGCCCATAGCTAACATCATACTCAGTGGTGAAAAGCTGCAAGCTTTCCTTCTAAGATCAGAAACAAGACAAGGATGCTCACTCTCACCATGTTTACTTGACAGAGTGCTAGAAGTCCTAGCCAGAGCAATTAGGCAAAAAAAAGAAATAAAGGCCTTCAAATGGGAAAGGAAGAAGTAAAACTGTCACTATTTGTAGATGACATATTATACATATAAAACCCTAAAGACTCCACCAAATCCTCTTAGAACTAATCAATGAGTTTGGTAAAGTTGAAGGATACAAAATCAATATACAGAAATCTGCTGTGTTTCTATACATGAATAATGAACTATCAGAAAGAGAAATGAAGAAAACAATTCCATTTACAATTGCATCAAAAAGAATAAAATACCTAGGAATAAATTTAACCAAAGAGGTGAAAGGGCTGTACACTGAAAACTATAAGAGATTAATGAAAATAATCGAGGAAGGTGCAAATCAATGGAAAAATATTCTGTGCTCATGAACTGGAAGATATTGTTAAAATGTCCATACTACCCAAAGCAATCTACAGATTCAATACAATCCCTATCAAAATTCCAATGTCATTTTCACAGAAATAGAACAAAGAATCCTAAGATTTGTAAGAAACCACAAAAGGCCCCAAATAGCCAAAGAAATCTTGAGAAAGAAGAACAAAGCTAAAGTCATCAAGTCCCCTGATATCAGACTATATTACAGAGCTGCAGTAATCAAAACAGTATGATTTTGGCATAAAAGCAGACAAACGAAACAATTAAACAGAACAGAAAGAGCCCAGAAATAAATCCACATATATATTGTCAATTAGCTTATGACAAAGGAGCCAAGAAAATACACTGGGGAAAGGACAGTCACTACAAGAAATGATGAAAAAACTGAACAGCCACATGCAAAAGAATGAAACTGGATCACTATCTTACACCATACACAAAAATTCACTCAAAATGGATTAAAGACTTGAAAGTAAGACTTGAAACCATAAAATCCCTAAAAGAAAACATAGGTGGTCAGTTCCTTGACATTGGTCTTGCCAATTTGACACCAAAAGCAAATGCAACAAAAGCAAAAATAAACAAGTGGAACTACATCAAATCAAAAGCTTCTGCACAGCAAAGGAAGCCATCAACCAAACGAAAAGGTGATCTACTGAATGGAAGAAAATATTTGCAAATCATATATTTGATAAGGGGTTAATATCCAAAATATATAAAGAATTCATACAACTCAATAGCAAAAAAACAAATATACTGATTAAAAAATGGGCAGAGTATCTGAATAGACATCTTTCCAAAGAAGACATACAGATAGCCAACAGGTACATGAAAGGGTGCTCAACATCACTAATCATCAGGGAAATGCAAATCAAAACCAGAATGAGATATCACCTCACACTTGTTAGAATGGCTATTATCAAAAGGACAAGAAATAAAGTGTTGGTGAGGATGTGGAGAAAAGGGAATCCTAGTGCACTCTTGGTGGGAATGTAAATTGGTGTACCCTCCATGGGAAACAGCATGGAGGTTCATCAAAAAATTTAAACTAGAACTACCATATGATCCAACAATTCCACTTCTAGGTATTTATCCAAAGAAAATGAAAACACTAACTCAGAAAGATATCTGCACACCCATGTTCATTTCAGCATTATATACAATAGTCAAGATATGGAAACAACTTAAATGTCCATTCATAGATGAATGGATAAAGAACATGTGGTACACAAGGGAAAAAAAAGAGAAAATAAACAAATTAGAGTTGGGGTTCAACTTGGTTCAAAACCTAATGAATACTAAGGATATTTTAGACAAGTTAAAGTGAGAGGAGTAGAAAGATACAAGGCATCCATGTACTTACCTATCTCAAGTTGGAGTGTGCTCTAATATTAAGTAATGGAAAGGAAGAAAAAATAACAAAATTTAATTGAAAATTTACCCTGCCCCCTATTTGGGTGAAAATTGACCCAACAGTGACTTTATTTATTTATTTATTTTTTTTGCTGAGGAAGGTTTGCACTGAGCTAACATCTGTTGCCAATCTTCCTCTTTTTGCTTGAGGAAGTTTCACCCTGGGCTAAGATCTGTGCTCATCTTCCTCTATTTTGTATGTAGGATGCTGCCACAGCATGGCTGCTGACAAGTGGTGTATGTCTACACCTGGGAACCAAACCTGAGGCGCCAAAGTGGAGTGTGCTGAATTTAACCACTAGGCCACGAGGCCAGCTCTAACCCAACAGTGACTTTTGATGGGTTCCTCTTTCCAGGGGCACTTTGCTTTAAGATTGGTTCTAGAAAATCCTTTCTCTCTCCATGAATGGGACTCCTTTCACCCAGAATTTCCTCAAGATTGGGTGAGCTGGTGCCCAGAACCTGGCTGTCCCTACATTTATCCTTTTTTAGGATAGTGCCAGGCCAGCCCATCACTTTTGGACATCCATTCTTTCCTCACTGAGTTCTGATTGGGGTTCATTGAAGGTATGGCTTCTCCATTATGGAACAACTAGTGTTGAACATTCCCTTCTTACAAAAACCAAACTGGGGTAAAGGAAGGCTGGAATAGTGGTTGATAAATTGGGACTCATTTATGAAAGATATCACAGACCCCAGAGTCAGAAGTGAGAGAGGTCACTGAAGAGGATGTGCAATGATGTATAAAGTGGCTGTCAGAGTTATCTGAGAGGCTTGTTATGACACAAACTGCTGAGCCCTACCTCCAGAGTGTTTGATTCAATATGTCTTTGGGTGGAGCCTGAGAACGCGCATTTCTAACAAGCTTTTAGCTGATGCTGATGCTGCTGGTCCAAGGACAACCCTTTGAGAACCGCTGCATTAGAATAACTGAACAGGAAATTATATTGGTGGACAATTGTTTAAGATGGAGGAACAGAGAAGACAACGGGATACAGAGGACAAGGCACTGAGTTCTGGTCCTGACCTGCCATTATCTGAGCTGTAATATGGTCAAGATGGTCCTCTTCTTTCTAACTGGGATGCTTTTCTTTAAGAGAGAACTAATTCCCTCAAATGTTGCCTACTCAATGAGGCCAACCCTGGTACTCCATCTTGAATGGTAATTTCACCCTCATCCTGCTCATTTTGCTTTACTTTATAGTATTTGTCATACACACAGACACACATGGATGCCCACGCACACAATTTCTCATTTATTATCCTTATTTTTTATTGTCTATGTTTTCCCTTGAGAATGTAGCTCACGAAGACAGAGCTTCTTGTCTGTTTAAATCAGTGATGGACTCCAAGTACTCAAAATAGTATCTGGTGTATGATAGAGGCTCAATAAACATGTGCATGAATGAGTGCCTTTTAACATTTCATCTGCAAATTGAGTGTGCATAACCCTAAAGTGCTTTCCAGCTCTTGAAATCTCGTCTTTCCTCTCTCCAGCAATAAGTACTCTCATGTTGCTATAGCAACTACATTTTTCTCTTTTTTATCAAATCTTTGCTAAGTAAGGTTTCAATTCTACTCAGATTTTGTCCACACATTCTAAATCTAATTCTATTGACATCGTTTTTCTAATGTCTACTTATTCTATATCTTGTACCCATTCCCCTCACACAGTCTTTGGTACAAATATATTAAGGAAATTTTCTCTGAATTTTGTAGGAAAAAATGACATTAGTAGCAGTCAGTAATCCCTTAGCTTCCATAAGTGTCAGTCAATGAAAGCAGTTTCTGTATATTATGCTTTAGGTCATTAGCTCAGGATCAAGGTTTTCTATATTTCTATTCCTGTAGAATTAGTAATGACTAATAT
Source organism: Equus caballus (assembly GCF_041296265.1). Classification (NCBI taxonomy): domain Eukaryota; kingdom Metazoa; phylum Chordata; class Mammalia; order Perissodactyla; family Equidae; genus Equus; species Equus caballus. The sequence goes on along the minus strand of NC_091684.1, from coordinate 124,431,032 downwards.
CAATATTATTAGTTACAGAAAAGTATAATCCACGCATATCAGTAGATCTCTCTGTTGCTATGGAAATAGCCTCGTTTGTTTTTCCTTTGTCTCTTATCTGAAAGCACTTGTTTGCAGCTGTTATAGAAATAGTCTGCATCCTGGTAGCTATAGTAACAGCTTGCCTAAAGTTGCTTTTCATATCTTTTCTTCTCTCCCATCTTTGCACACCAAGACACAGTCCTTATTTCAGCTAATTGACATGGATTGTTATGTAGGAAACAATTAGGGTCAGATAATCTGTTCTAGTCTCAGTGTGCTGATGCTTCAACGACACTCAAAGTGTCAGTTACATGGGAGGCAGCACCACACCTCTCTCTCTCTCTCACACACACACACACACACACATCTAATGCATACCAAATTTATGAGACATATAAAGAGGACAATGGAAAAGAAAGAGCACAGGTTCTTCTCTCTATTGGAGTGCTGTCCCCACAGTACACAGATCTGTTTGTGTGTAGTGGAATGAAGTGAGGTCACAATTTCAACTCTGTCCCCAAACATGTATTTGTTTGTTCTTAAGTTCACCTAAAAGGAGTTCAATGATTTTGACAAAATTTGGAATACTACAAAGGGACAAGATATTCATTTTCCATAGAATGTTTGCATCAAGTAAGAAACTTCTGGAATGGACTGCATAATTCAGTTTTTCATCTTTAAATTAAATGGACTCTGGTGTTTTAAAATAACATCATCCACTGCCATGTTGATGGATTTCACTGGGATTCAATTATATGGGTAAAGATCATAGAAGAGAATGATTTTAATGATTGATGGTGAGCACAAAAGCCAAGGTTAAGCTAGTATGTCATCCAGGTATAGCACAGATATTAACATATAAAGCATTAAGATTCCTAACAACCTACAACGAAGTTAAGATAACATGAAAATATAAATGATATCTAAAATTATATGGAAAGCAATACTGATGCTGGAATCCAAAGCCATTAATCATGGATCTACTTTCATAAGTATGGATAATGGCTAACCTTAGAATAATCAATTATGGAAGGTTGCCAAATACCTTGAGGATTTTAGTACAAACAGCTTGTCAACAAATACTGTGTGCGTATACATACATATGTGTATATATATATACACACACACACACACATACATATTTATGTATATATATTTCTAGAAACACCTATAAAACTTACAGATTCCCTGTGAATATCATTCTTTCTATAATTACTGAGAAAAGTGCTATAAGAAAATAAGGGAACTTCTGTTGTTATTGGGGCGCCTATAATTTACTGTACAATTCAACAAACTATAAATGTACTTTTTCATGTTTTATTATTTATTTACCTAGTAATTTTTTGGGGGGGAGGACAATTAGCCCTGAACTAACTACTGCCAGTCCTCCTCTTTTTTGCTGAGGAAGACTGGCCCTGAGTTAACATCCGTGCCCATCTTCCTTTACTTTATATGTGGGACACCTACCACAGCATGGTGTGCCAAGCGGTGCCATGTCCGCACCCAGGATCTGAACCGGCAAACCCCAGGCCTCTGAGAAGCAGAACATGCAAACTTAACCGCTGCACCACCAGGCCAGCCCCTGCCTAGTAATTTTTAATTTAAGGACAGTTTTAAACTTACAGAAAAACTGCAAATGCAGTACAAAGTTCTCATACACCCTTAACTGAGTTTTTCCTATTATTACCATATTCCATTAGTATGGGATATTTGTTAGAATTAATGGACCAATATTGATATGTAATTGTTAACTAAAGTCCATATTTATTTATATTTCCTTAGTGTTTAGCTGGTATCCCTTTTTTTATTCCAGGATGCCATCCAGGGTACCACATCACTTTTAGTCATCACATCTTCTTAGGCTCCTCTTGGTTGTGACAGTTACAGACTTCCCTTGCTTTTGATGACCTTGACAATTTTGAGGAGTGCTAGTTAGGAATTGTGTGGAATGTTTTTTCAGTTGTGACTTGTCTCATGTTTCTTTCATGATTACACTTGGGTTATAGTTTTTGGAAGGAAGATCACAGAGGTATAGTTCTCTTCTCAATACATCATATTAAGGGTACATGCTATCAACATGGCTTACCACTGGTGATGTTGACCTTGATCACCTGGATGACGTCATATTTGTCAGGTTTCTTCACGGTGAAGTTACTTTTTTGCCCTCTTTCCATATTCTATTTTTTGGAAGAAAATCATTAAGCCCAGCTCACAGTTAGCAGGTGGGAGGAGGGTTGAGCTCTACCTCCTACTGGGGAATGTCTACATAAATTATTTGGAATTCTTCTGTAAGGAAAGTTTTTCTCTTCTTCCACATTTATTTATTTCTTCAGTCTTTCACTTATATCATTGTGGGCTCACAGATATTTATTTTATACTTTAGTTTATAATCCAGTTCCACTTTAGGTATTTTTGGCTCAAATTCTTCCAGTTTGGGCCATGGGGAGCTCTTTCAGTTGGCTCATGTGCATTTCTCACATACCTCCGTCAATGTGTGTTTTATTTTAGAAGTTCCTTGCTTTCTGGCACTAGAAGGTATACTCAGAACTCATTTACATATTTACTTCCCAAGTCCTAGAATCAGCCATTTTTCCAAGAAGCCCTGATTTGGAGCCTTTGTATTAGAGATTGGTGTCAAAAATCACTATCTCGATACTAGTGATGTTGGTTCCTACTGGGGTGTCATCTTTGCTAAACAAGGGAAATATGTTTGTGTACCAGTCTATGTATACACACTTATCTATAAATATTTCTATACGTAACCATCTGTGTCCATATGAAAATAAACATGAGTTCCTCCTGAGCTAAATCATCACCAACTCTAAATCATTGCCACATAGATCATTCCAGCCTCCTCCCTGTGCTTATTTGTAAACTCTCACTCCAACCATGAGAAACCTGACACCACTATCTGCCATCCATTTACTTAATTGTTCAATTCTAGTACACTACAGAGTGGTATCAGAATTTTAAACCACAATCTCTTAGGACACAATTTTATCTAGTTCAGTGCTTTATCTAGTACAATGCTATGCATAGTTTTTTTGCCTTTAGTCTTACAGTCTACTCATTTACAAAGTCAGTTAGGTCAGTAGGTTTTTCCCCTGCCCCTTTCATTTCATGCATTTGTAATGTAGTTACGTTGTTTTTTCATACTATGCATTCAACTTTGTTGTTACTGCTGCTGAGTCAATTCTGACTCCCAGCCACCCTGTGTACAGCACAGTGGAACCATGCTTGGTCTTTCTGCACCATCCTCTCACCTTCTGATGCTATATCAGATGATGCTTCACTGCTATTCTTTCAGAAGTGAGTGGTCTAGTCCTTCTTCCTAGTTTGTCTCAGACTGGAAGCTCTGTAGAAACCTGTCAACCATGGATGACTCTGCTGCTATTTGAAATACTGGTGGCATAGCTTTCAGCATCACAGCAACATGCAACCACCACAGTGTGATAACTGACAGACGAATGGTATGGTTCCCTAACCAGGAAACAATCCTGGGCTGTGGAGGTGAGAATGCTGAATCTTAACCACTATACCACCAGGGCTGGCTCCGCCTTCAATACAGGGTGTTAAGTCCATCACTGGATGAACTGAACAGAATAATACAGATGACAGAGAAAAGCACCAGTGGATGCAAAGATAGATTATCCAGACTGAAAAATAAAGAAAATAATTTAAAATAAAAACATATAAAGATTTAGGGACTTGTTAGATTCCAACATTTGTATAATTTGAGTCTCAGAAACAAAAAAGGAGAGAGGTAGAATGGGCAGAAAAAATTTAAAGAAATAATATACAAATAGCCGAACTGGACAAAAGAAAAAAATACATTCTTAAGATGCATAGGAAACTCCAAGCGTGATAAATATGAAAAAGGTCTTGTGTAGGTACATCAGAATCAAACGGGTAAAAGCTGCAGATAAAGAAAAAATCTTGAGCATTGTAAGAAATAAAAGACATTACAGTCATACATTTCTTAACGACAGGGATACATTCTGAGAAATGTGTCATTAGATGATTTCATCACTGTGTGAACATCACAGAGTGTACTAACACACACCTAGATGGTAAAGCCCAAAACACACCTAGGCTCTATTGTACTAATCTTATGGTACCATGGTTGTATATGTGGTCTGTCATTGACTGAAATGTCATTGAGTGGCACATGGCTGTATATACAGGGGAACAATGATTTCACTGAATGCTGATTTCACCTCAAAACTATGGTGGCAAGAGAATAGCAGAACATCTTTCAAGTACTGCAAGAAAACTGTTAACCAAGAATTCTATATAAGAGAAAATAGCCTTCAGAAACTAATCTAAAGTAAAGACATTTTCAGATAAAGAAAACTGAAAGAATTAATTGCCAACAGATCTGCACTACAAGATATGATAATGGAAGTTCTTCAGGCTCAAGAAAAACCATATTATATGAAAACTTGGAAGAGCTTCAGAAATGTTACACATCTTTGTAAATAAAAACAATGATGTTTTACATTTTTCCTCTTAATGTCTTTATAAAACATATGACAGTTTTGAGCGAAAATTATGCCTTCCCATGTATAATATATGCAGATATAATACATATAACTATTGTAGCATAAAGTACAGGGGAGGGAAGTAAACAGACTTATACAGTCTTGAGATTTCTACATTTTGTGTGTAGAACAAATTTAATTATAAATAGATTGTGAGAAATTTAAGGATGCTTATTTTAACTTCTAGAGCAAACACTAAAATATCCCGCAAAATATTATACATGAAACAATCTAAAAACTAAAGTGTTGCTTTTTTTTTTGATTGGCACCTGAGCTAACATCTGTTGCCAATCTTCGTTTTTTTCTTTCTTCTTCTCCCCAAACTGCCCCAGTACATAGTTGTATATTTTAGTTGTGAGTGCCTCTGGTTGTGCTATGTGGGGTGCTGCCTCTGCATGGCTTGATGAGCGGTGCCATGTCTGTGCCCAGAATCTGAACTGGTGAAACCCTGCGCCACCGAAGTGAACTTAACCACTCAGCCATGGGCTGGCCTCTAAAGTGTATTTTCTATTATTATTATTAAATTATTTAAATTTTAAATTGAAATTAAATTTTTAAAATTTTTTTAAAATTTAAAATTATTTTAAAAGTATTTAAAATTTAAATTATTTAAATTATGAAATTATTTAATATTATTAAAATAATCCAGAAAAGATAGGAAAGGAGAAATAGAAGAACAAAAATCAGAAGGAGTAATAAGAAAAATAATAAAATTGTAGACAAACTCAGACTTATCAAAGATGTTCAAAGTCATTATTTATCAGGGGAAAAGAAAATCAAACCTCCATAAGATCCGCCATGCACCTACTAGAATGGCTATAACTAAAGAGAATCAGAAAAGTAAGTGTTGCTGAAGATGAGAAGTAACTAGAAATCTTCTCTATTACTTGTGTCAACACTAAATGGTATAGTCACTTTGGAAAATAATTTGTCAGCATCTTATAAAGTTAAGCATGCACTTATCATTCAAACTCAGGAGGCCTATACCTCAGAATTTACCCAAAAGAAATGAAAACATATATCTATATAAAGACTACATTGCATGCAGTGATCAGAGAGGCATTATTCACAATAGCCAAATACTGGAAACTACCCAAATGTATATCAAATGGTGAATGGATAAACACATTACAGTATGCCTATGTTATAAAGTATTAATTACAAAGAAAAGTAAATTATTGACATACACAACAATGTGAATAAACCTTAAAAGCATGACATGAAGTAAAAGCTGCAAGTATAAATGACTACATGTTGTATCATTCTATTTATATAAATTTCTAGGCTAGGCGAAACTAGGAAGCATCAGTGATTGCTTGGGGCTAGGGGTCAATGGAGCAGATTGATTGTAGAGGACACATGGCAGTAATGGAAATGTTCAACATCTTGCTTGTAGTAAAAGTTATATGACTACATACAATTGTTAAATACCAATAAACTGAATACTTAGAATTACCAAATTTTACTGTCTGTAAATTATACCTGAATAGAGCTAGAAAAAAAGAGACACAAAAAAAATTAAAGAAGAGCCTGAATAAAATTAAAATAACTTCAAGAGGATTAATTTAGAGAAGAAAAGAAAGCATGGATAAAAACTATTATGAATAAAAGAAAGAGTATAATCACAAATGTAGCATATGTTTTAAGAATAACAAAAGAATACTACAAGCAACGTAGTGTGAGTAAATTGTAGATGAGACAGAAAACTCTCTACAAAATTCTTAATTATCAAAATTGACGTAAGAAAAAACTGAAAACATGATGTCATCCTTTGCAATTAAGGGAACTGAAATTATTTTAAAACATCTTGCCCATGCCTTCCCCTGCTTCCCACCCAGACACAAAATATCCATGGCCCAGGTAGTTTCAAAGACATTCTTTATCAAATCTTGAATTGAATGGATGATTTCTCTCTTTTTCAAACTGATTCAAAGAATTCAAAAAAAACTCGAAAAGCTATTTAACTGATTTTATGAAGCAAAAATAAGCTTGATAATAAACAAAACAAAGAAAATACAAGAAAAATATCAATCCAGTGAAAGAAATTGTATTAGTTTCTTATTGCTGTAGCACGTTGCCACAAACACAGTGACACAAATCGCAGCCCTGCTGTTCTGGTGGTTAGAAGTCTGAAATGGGATGCAGGGCTGCATCTCTCTGTGGAGGCTCCAGGGGAGAATCATTTCCTTGCCTTTTCCAGTTTCTACAGGCTGCAGCATTCCTTGGCTCTTGTTTGGCATCACTTTGACGGCTGCCTCCTTGTCAAGCCTCCTTTTCTGACTGGTGTTCTGCCTCCCTCTCATGGGGACCCTCGTGATTAGACTGGGCACACCAGATACCAGAAGAATCTCCCCGTCTCAAGATTCCTAATCACATCTGCACAGTCCTTTTCTTATGTAAGGCAACATTCACAAGTTCCGGGTATTCTGATGCTGCTGATATCTTTTGGGGCTATTATTCTGCTTCCCCAAATGAAGGTACAAAAATTCTAAATAAAATACTTGTATCAAAACTAACAGTGCATGAAAAAAAATTCATCTTGAACAAACAGATGTTATGCCAGGAACACAAGGTTGGCTCAACATCAGAATTACATTATAAAGGAGAAAAGCTGTAGGATTGAATCAAAAGTTGAAGAAAAATCTTCCTTGATTCATAGTAAATATTCATGCATAATAAGAAATCTTTTAATAATTGAGAGGCATAACTGTAAATGTGTACATATTTAGTTCATTTCAAAATGAATAACTACTATAAAATTATTCTGCAAAGTAATTTAACGATTTTAACTTCCTTCAGAAAGATACAGGAGTTCCTGTTTTGGCACATCCTCACTGATATCTGGCATTGTCTGACTTTTTAAGATTTGCAGTCTAAAGAATGCAAATATGATTTCACTGTTTACCTTTGAATGTTCCTGCTTACTAAGGTATTTCTTTACCTCTTTCTTTTTTGTAAATTGGTAATTGTTGATTCAAGTTCTCTCTCCTGCAAATTTCCCATTCATAGCTTTGGTCTGTTTTCCTAGTGTGTTGTCCTTTTGTTTTCCTGGTTGATGTACAGTTATTTATGTTTTCTGAATGATAATCTTCATTATGCAAGTTGTACGTGAATTCTCTAGAAATTGCGTCATACATGAGAATGGGAAACATGGATGAGATTGTTCACTGATGCATTATTTTAATCCTGAAACTGGAAAGTTGAAAAGTACCTAATTGATCTGTGATTCAGGCAAACAGTAGAATACTGCACAGCAGTTAAATGAATGAAGGAAACCTATACATATCGACATGGCTAGCTTTCAGAAACATAAAGGTGAGTGTGACAGTTGCAAGTTAAAAGGCCTCACGGACTATCATATCATTTGTGTAAATTTGAAGACATACCAAGTAAAACTAAAGGTTTTATGGATAATAGCGCTAGTTAATGGAAGCAAAAATGTAGTGCTTGGAAGAAGACACACCAAATTCACGAGTGGGGTTGATTCTGGGTGGAGCTGTGTAGATAGGTATTAGGAGGCAAACAAAAGTGATTTTAGTTTTAAGTATTCTATTTGTCATTGTTTAAAGAAAACATAAATTAATAAAAAGAAACAAATACCTCTCACCTCATTAACAGCCCTATCAACAACTTAAAGGTTCTTGAAATGACTGACATATTTCATTCCTAAAGACCTTTCCAAAAATAAAACAAAATTTTCATAATTAACCAAATTAAAAACCTAAGTAGATAGGCTTTGACCCAGGGTATCATTGGAAATAAACATACAAGAGAGCTATTTTCAAGGTCCAAGAAATATATTTCTTATTAGCAACATTTCAGCTCCATATAACAGAAAAGGTTATAGAGATTACACACACATACAAACATATTCACCATTCGTGACAAAGCCCATAGAGACCTGGGCGAAAAAGGGGTTCTTTCAGTGTTGTTCCGTATTAATATTTTCTTTCTCTATTTCCTATGTCATAGATCAAGCTTCCTCCTGTTTTGAAAAACTATTTGGAAAGAGGTCCCTATTTGAGCAGGCTGCACTTTTCAAGTCTGCCAGAAAATGAAGGCACGTAAAGAAGTGACACTCGTACCACAACCAACTCACCTTTCCTTCTCTGTATTATAAAACACTACTGTTTATCAAAAACACTGTTTAACTTGAGGCCTTTTAAAATATTCTTCATTTAGCTGAGGAAACGTCAGCAATTTTTTAAATGATCCTTTTTTTCACTTCCAACAGATAATGAATAAATATAGGGTGATGGCCAAAGATGTTGATGAACATAACACTCATTAAATGATTGAGAAGTTGTTAACATTGAACAGCTGCTCCTCATGATACTGAAAAAAATAAAATGAGGACCTGTTGGAGAATTTTATTAAGGTTATCATTGTTGAATTTCAGAAGGAAATAAATAAAAAAGTTGTGAAGTCTGTTTATCAAATCAAAGCAGTTAAGATGGTAGATTGTTCAGGGCTGGCCTGGGGGTGCAGCAGTTAAGATCACACGTTCCGCTTCTCGGCAGCCTGGGGTTCACCGGTTCGAATCCAGGGAGTGGACATGGCACCGCTTGGCACGCCATGCTGTGGTAGGCATCCCACATATAAAGTAGAGGAAGATGGGTGCGGATGTTAGCTCAGGGCCAGTCTTCCCCAGCAAAAAAGAGGAGGACTGGCAGTAGTTAGTTCTGGGCTAATCTTCCTCAAAAAAAAAAAAAAAAAGACGGTAGATTGTTCAAAAGTGAGGAAAGAATTGATAAATGCACTTCATAAGAAAGAGTAAATAATTTCTAACATTACTCAAATACACCTGAAAGTTCATATTTGTTCACATTTAATTGGAACTTGACATTCAATAGGGAGTATAATATCTAAAGACTTCAATTAGCCCCTCATCTGCTAATGTAAATCCTCAGGGCTGAAAACAACTGAGAGACCTATCCTAGTGTCCCATGTGATGTAGTACTTTTATAATATGTATTCTAGACTTAAATCTATTACAAGATAAGGTAAATCCCTTACTCTTAGCCTGTCTCTTGCAATCATGGTCATTGCTACCTAGCTTCATGTAGATTCTCCCTTCTCTAACGATTGTCTTAACCCCCAAATTGTGCTAAATGTTTGCATATTTAAATACATCACTGACTCAGACATTGCTTTCTGGCTGATCAAGTCCTTGTGTCTAATTGTGCTGACTCAATAATTCTAATTTTACTGTTAACATATGAGACACATTTTTTGCAAACATGTCCAGTGCATATGATCTAAGCAAGACTTTCATTCCATTCTTAATATGATAAATCTCCCAAGAGAGGCGACTTGTAATGGATCAGTGTATTCCAGAGGTAGAATTAAAATATTTACTGTTCCCAGAAGAAATAAGTCATTTGAATTCTCAAATTCAAGAGATTTAGTCATTAAATACTACGAATTTCCTTACAGGAGTTGGCTCTGTGTGCAGTTACTGATAGAACAACACAACAGCTGTTGATTTATAGTTTGTGTCCAATCTAAGCCACTATCTTTCAAACAGAATTAACTTTAAGATTAAAATTAAAACTACAAACCACTTGTAAGTGCTCTTAAAAACAGATTTTACTGATTCCAATTTTATTACTTATTTGTCTTTTAGTTGCAGTAGAATTTTTTCTTTTTTCAATTTTGCAAGGGATAAAATCGTTTTATTCTCCTAACAAGTTTTTCAACATACTCTTTCAGAATTCAATTCTTTCTATCCTTTTCTATTATTTCATTTATCATAGTTTCTCAATCCACAGAATGGTAAATTCTTCATATTATTAACAATATTACTTTAAAGAGATAATAAAAATACAATAAAAATTAAATGATGTTCCCCTTGTATGTTTTCCTAGGAGACATCTTGTGGGGCTAAGATGCCCCAGCCCATCCACCCTTAGGTAGCATTCTCAGTCAGCTCTCCTCGCTGGGCACCAGCTCCACCTGTACAAAATTAGAGGCTGGAAAAGACAACCTCAAAGATTCCTTCCAGACCTATCATTCTCTAATTCTGTAATTGATTAGCTCCCAGATAATTAGCTGTCGATGATGTGACAGTCACTCATTTTACTACTTTTAGTGTGAATGCTGACAATACACAATATGGAATACAGCTTATGATGAAAATATCTTGATTCCTTGAAGGCAACACAAATTCATTAACCTTTAATCCATTAAATACTGAATACATTTTTCTTGAAGCACTGATGCCAAAAAGAAAAATGCAATTATTGACAAACAAAATATGCATTTTGCTAAATTAAACCTTCATATTTAAAAGTCAGTTTTAATTTAGTTCCTGATTAAAAGAGATCTGTTTGTTTGTTTATTGGTCAACTTGCTGAAACCAATTTTACTCATGGTTTTACATCAAAGCTTTTAGATTTTTTGGAATGTGTAACTTCCAGACATGCTATAATAGTTCTTAAGGAGAATAACTGTGTGTAAAGCAAGAAAGGAAAACGCCATCCCATGGATTACTTCATTTGCTCACTCAGTCCATATTTGCTCAGGCCACACCAGGCCAGGATTTAAATTACAGTTACTAAGAATAATGTCTCATGTTTTTATCTCTTGTGTCCACTCTTGTAAGATTTCCAGCTCCCTACAAGATCCCCTCCTCTGTATTGTCTCTTTCTTGGGAGAGGAATAGTTTTCTGTTCAAACAAACTCGTGGGTACTGTCAGTTATCCTATGAAATCAGCTTTTCTCTTTCTCCTCTCTCCTGGCCTCAAATCATGACACCAACTGCGGTAAGTGACACCACAGCATGATGCAGCCCTGGGGCCTCACTGAGCTAGGGACACAACCACACCACCTTCCTGAAGGAGTGAGGAACAGAGCTCCTTATACAGTGAATCAGAGAGATTTAGAAAGGATCATTCTTTAACAATGGATAAAATAGATTTAAGAGCAAAGATAATTATCAGGAACAAAGAAGCATATTACATAATGGTAAAAAAGATAAATCTACCAAGAAGACAGTGATCCTAAACATACATGTAACAAAATACATGCAACGAAAGAGCTAAAGGGATAAATTCACAAATCCACAATTACAGTTGTGGGCTTCAACACCCCACTCTCAAGAACTGATAGAACTAGTAGGCAGAAAAATGAAGAAGATGTAGAATAACTGAATACTACCATCAACCAAAAAGATTTAATTGATATTTATAGGACACTCCACTCAACAACAGCAGAATACAATGCTATGGAGTTCTATATCATGGAGCCATTGATAATTTTAGCTACAAATTACATGCCTAGTTCTAGAATGACAGTGAGCAATAGTCTGACAGGAGAGAGCATTACTCCCTATTATGCTATTCTACTTCCAGACAAACCAGTCAGCTGCAGAAGAAAATGTTCCAGAGTCAGAAGCTTCAACCAGGCAGAACCATCACTGGTTTTGTCCTTGGGAGGAGTGACTATTTCATTTGACTTTGTATATCCTAAAGCAAGTATAACAGTGCCCCGCGTATAAGAGGTAGATGTCCCATATATATCAGGTTAACTCAATGGAAGATTTTAGTAAATGCTTGATGAGCGAATGAAAGTTGAATGCAAAGATCATTTTGTTTGCACTTTAACCTGATGTGTAAAGAATAAGATTAGTTTTGTGTTCTATGATCTCTTATGACTGCCTATTTTTAAAATGGGTGATTTATAAGCAAAGTAGTTTCCCAAATGAATTTATTAATTTATCAGGTATTTATCAACATACTACCATGTGCCAACTAAAGTGTAGTTGACACAAATTCTCAGCCATCTGCGAGCTTCAGTCTAATGCCAGAAGCAGACCATGAAAAATAATTAGAAGACTGTGTATGAATGCAGTGATACAGAAAGGTAGGAAATGCCGCTAGAGAAGAAATATGGCAGGAGGTTTACTGATGTAAAAACTGACCTCTTGCCAAATATGAGCCAATATGTCTTGAGGCAAACACAGTGGAATCCATTCTCCCCTCAAACTCCTTCACTCTATTGAAGAAGATGAAGATTCTGTAGCTAGAAATAGAACCAGAAAAGAAAAAGCCTGAATGTCTGTTCATTCTCCAACTGCATCACCTCTGTTGTCATAATATTAATAGCTTATGCTAATTAGTAAACTATATATCTAAATTACATGTTACTAAATGTCTTATATTTTTTATGTAGTAATAACTAATATATTTATCTTTCTATTTGTTCTAATTTTTAAGTTGCATATCTTTGGGAATTCAAATCATGATTTAGAATTTCAGATATTTTAAAAAACACAATAAACTCTGACAAAATTTTTGTCAGGAAAATTAGCCCATTTCTCTGGTGAAATAGTGAGGTCCAGGGAAATTAAATGAGTTTTCCTCTCTCTGTTATTGGTTACAGAGCCTGTCTTCTACTTCCCCCTTGCATACTATACTACAGGTAACACACACACACACACACACACACACACACAAACACACACGCCCCCCAAAAAAGCTCAGCAAACTGCAGCTACCACATTATAGAAAACACATTATAGGAAAATTTTAGTCTCTAAAATTCTTGAATTAAATATCTACAGAGCTAGGTAGGGAGGAACAGTTTGACCTGCTCTGACATTTACATGTAGCAAAATCTCCAAGGCAACTACAACTCATAGTTCTTTATGGATTAGTGGAAACAGTCTTTATTGTACACAAAAAAAATAAGTCATCAGGGAAAATTTAAGGATCAAACGTAGAAGTTAAAACAAAGTCCTGAGATTCTTCACTAACCAAATGTAGTCTCTGCTTTCAACAGGTTGAAAAGTCACCTACTAAAGAGGAAAACAGACACATGCAATTTCTGTAATAAATTGATTTCTTTCCTGAGCAGTCTCTCTTCTCAAAGACATCAGAACTGAAAGTATAAGTGCTTTTGTTTTCATTGTCATGGACAGTAGCAAAGCAGAGGAAGGACACAGCAGTGCTTTCTGGGTAGATCACTAGTCAAATAATCTGGAGTCTGTAGTCTAGTGATGAGTTACAGTCTGTCTCCATGGAAACTCCAGTCACACTTGATTATCCCAAGTATGTGAGGATTTTCAGATTTTTCCAATGTCCACAGTGTTCTCCTCTGTCTATCCTGCTTAGTTCCAGGTTCTCCCAGGAAGAAAAAGAGTGAGGATGCTGCTTCCTCTGGCACTACAGATTCGGTGTGTGTGTGAGGGGTGTGTGTGTGTGTGATAGAGAAAGAGAAAAAGAGAGAGAAAGAGAGAGAGAGATGTCACACATAGAGAGAGTCCTGGTATCTGTTCTTAAATACATAGATGATATTTTATTTATTTTTCTTATCTATCATATCTTACAGAGTTTCTTACATATCATATCCTATATCTTATAGATAAGAAAAATTGACCATAAGTCTATTTTGTCATGACTTGGATTTCAAGAGTCACTTGGAAAATATTTGGAGAATTTTTTGATGAATCCTAGAGTTTTGCAAACAAGGTTAATTCCCATAGAAGCAGGTCCTGAACTTGCTTCTAAATACATATTTACATAATTCATGACATTGAATAAGATGACTGACTTTTTATGATAAACCCCAATTGTTAATAACAAGGAAGAGAATACTTGTGGATCTATTCATGTATACTGCTTAGTTTGTCCTCTGATTTTCTGAGACCACAAAAATGACTTGACTGAGAACTTTTAGTTCTGAAAAAGATGAACTAGACTTAGAGACTTATTTATTTTTATCTCCCTTACTGAATACAGCTAAAAACCTTGGAATGAGTATATATATACACACACATATACATATACTCATATATATATTATATATATATGAGTATACTCAGAGTATATATGTCAGTATATTCAGAGTATATACTCTGAAAGGTAGGGAGAAGAAAGTAGGTCAGCTAGGGATCCCAAGACTCAAGAACTAGCATGTTGGTGAATTTTGCGAGTTTCTTTTGCTTCATATATCCCAAACAGGATGCTTCAAAAACCTGCATCCTGGAAATGCCAATGGGCATAGACAAAAATACCCCTAAGAAAAGCCTCCTCCCTTTTGCCAAAAGAACAGGGAAAGGAGTAGCCTAATAAGATAGAAACCTTTTTGATAAGAAACATCCTGCTCCATCAAAACGCTAGGGAAAAATTCATGCCCTGCTCCTAACCCTATCAACAAACCTCTAGTAACAACGAAGTGTGTCAACTCCTCTAAGGTGCTAGCAGAGGCCAAGTGAGAATCCTGGACCTCCTCCCCTACCCAGAAGGAGGTGCAGCCCATCTGCCTCCCCAACAGGATGATATTGGTGGAGGCTAAATGGCCTCCAAGGGACTTCCACTGCAACTCAATCATACAAAGCTCCCCCCCCCCCCCACCCAGCTCCCTGACTGAGGTATTGGAGGGAGCCATACAGGCAGCCTAGACTTTCACTGCCACCCACTGATAACAAAGTGACTCTGCCCACCAGGGGGTCAGTGAAGATGAGTGTAGAGCCTGATTTCCATCCCCACCCATCCATGTTCCCTTTTGCCTGATGCATGGTTTCAGTGAAGGACTGATAAAAGAAAGGATCCAGAGTTTCATAACATAATTAATAAGTAGGATAAAACTGATAATCACTCATAATACCAAGAACAAGAAAACATTTCAACTTGAATGGGAAAAGACAATAGAAACCAGCAACCAGATGACAAGATGTTGGAATTATCTGACAAAAATTTGGATGCAGCCATCATAAAAATGCTTCTATGAGCAATTAAGAACACAGTCAACACAAATTAAAAAAATAGAAAATCACAAAACAAGAAATAGATGATAAAAATAGAACCAAATGGAAATTTTAGAACTAAAAAATATAATAAATAATATAGAAAACTCATTGGTAGGGCTTAATAGATGAATAGAGATGACAGAGTAAGGAATCAGTAAACTTGAAGATAGATCACCAGAAATTACCTGATCTGAACAACAGAGAGAATGCATTGAAAAAGAGGAACAGGGCCTTGGGGACATGTGTACTATAACAAAAGATGTGACATTCATGTTATTAGAGTCAGGAAAGGAGAGAAGAAAGAGAACAGGGCAGAAAAATTACCAAAACAAATAATGAATCAAACTTCCTAAATTAGGCAAATGTCATTAACTTACAAATTAAAGAAGCTGAGCAATCCCAAACAGGATAAATCCAAAGTAATCCATACTGAGACAAATTATAACTAAACTTTTGACAACCAAAGTCAAAGAAGAACAATGAAAGCAGCTAGCGAGAAAAGAGCATTATGTATACCAGCAATGATCTGAATGACAGTAGATTTCTCATCAGAAACTTGAAAGCCAGAAGGAAAAGGCAAAGTATTTTCAAGACATATCATGCAAACATTAATCAAAAGAAAGCATTAGATAAAGTAGACTTCAAAGCAAAGAAAATTACCAGGGACAAAGAGAGACATTACCTAATAATAAAATGACCAACTTCCCAAGAAGACATAGTGATCTAAATGTGTATGCACAGCAAACACAGATTCAAAATACATAAAACAAAAACTGAAAGGAGAAATAGACACATTCACCGCTATAATTGGAGACTTCAACAACCCTCTCTCAGTGTTAATAGACACTAGTCAAAAAATTAGTATGGATATAAAAAGATAGAACAACACCATCAATCAACAGTACTGAACTGGCATTTGCAGAACTCACCACCACCGTCAACAAAATACATATTCTTTCCAAGTAGCCATCAAACATTCACCTTCATAGGTCATATCCTGAACCACAAAATGAACCTCAACAAATTTAAAAGGTCTTAAATATAGAATTTTTCTGACCACAATGGACTCAAACTAAAATGTAATAACAGAAAGACAATAGGAAAGTCTCCAAACGTTTGGAAATTATGTAATATACTTCTATATAATCCATGGGTCAGAGAGGAAGTCACAAGAGAAATAAAATATACATTCAAGTGAGTGAAAGTAGAAATAAAATATATCAAAATTTGTAGGATGCTGCTAAAGCAGAGCTAAGAGGGAAATTTATAGCATGAAATGTTTACATTAAAAAAGAGGAAAGGTCTCAAATCAATAACCTAAACTCTCACCTTAAGAAATTTGAAAAACTACAGCAAAATATTCCCAAAGATAGCATAAAGAAAGGAAAAAATAAAAACAATAGCTGAAATCAATGAAATTAAAAGAGAAAATCAATACAGAAAATTGATTTAAAAAATTTGTTCTTTGAAAAGATCAACAAAGTTGACAAACACCTAGAAAAACTGACAAAGAAAAGAAGAAAGAAGGCACAAATTAGCATTTGTGAGATGAAAAAGTGACCACCATTACAGATCCCCAGATATTAAGGGGATAATAAGGGACTACTATAAACTTGACACAGAAATTCAATAGCCATACAAATGGATCATTTCCTCAAAAAGCAAAAAATACCAAAAATCAACTAATACTAAATAGATAACTTAAATATCCTTATAACTGTTAAAGCCAATCAAATTTGTAGTTTAAAATCTCCTGAGGAAAAAAAACTCCATGCCTCTATGGTTTCAGTGGTAAATTCTACCAAATATTTAAAGAATTAAGCTCAGACTACCCAATCTCTTATAGATAACAGAAGAGTATGGAACACTTCATAAATCATGTTTTATCTAATATAAAAACCACACGAAGAGTATAAACACAAAGGGAAAATACCAATATCCTTCATGATCATAAATGCAATAATCCTCAACAAAATATTAGGAAATCAAACCTAGCAATATATAAAAAGAATTATATATCACAACCAAGCAAATTTTATTTCAGGGATGCAGTGTAAATTAAAAACACATTACAATTTATAATCACTAAAAATGAAATACATAGGTATAAATCTAACAAAACCTATCTGGGACTTGCACGTTGAAAACCACAAAACACTGATGGAAGAAATCAAAGATCTGAATAAATTAAGAGACATACTGCATTCGTGCATGAGAAGATTTTCTATTTTCAGATGTCAATTCCCTCCAAATTGATCTGTAAGTTTAATATAATTTCTATCAAAATCCAATAGGTACAGTAAACTTTATTCTAAGTTTATATGGAAAGGCAAAGACACCAGAATATTTAAAGCATTTTTAAAAATGAAGAAGAATGGTCGGAATCACTCTACCTGATTTCAAGTCTTACTATACAGCTACAGTAATCAAGGCAGTGTGGTACCGGCAGAAAAACAGAAACACAGATCAAGGGAACAGATTAGAGAACCCAGAAACAACCCCACAAATGTATGACCAACTGATTCTTTTTACAAAAGTACATAAGCAATTCATTTGAGGAAGGATAATCTTTTCCATTTACAGTCCTGGAGTAATTAGATATCTATAAGAAAGAAAAACAAAAACCTAAAGCAAAGTCTCACACTTTATACAAAAATTAATTGAAACATGATCATGGATTTAAAAACAAAACTACAAAGCTATTAGAAAAAAACGTAAGAGAAAATCTTCAAGACCTATACCAAGGTGAAGAGTTCTTAGACATGACACCAAAAGCACAATCCACAAAAGAAAAAAAAATTAATAAATTGGACTTCACCAAAATATAAAACTTTTGTTCTGCAAAACCCTATTAAGAGGATGGAAAGGCAATCTACAGTCTTAGAGAAAATATTGTCAAACTACATATCTGACAGAGGACTTCTATCTAGAATATATGAAGAACTCTCAAAACAACAGTACAAAACAATCCAATTAGAAAATAAGCAAAAGACACTGACAGACATTTCACTGAAGAAGATATACACATGGCAAATGAGCATATGAAAAGATGTTCATCATTATTAACCAGTAGGGAAAAGAAAATTAATGCCATGATAATATATGAACGCACCTATTAAAATAGCTAAAATTACACTTAAAAACATAGTAACAACACCAAATGCTGGAGAAGATGCAGAGAAACTAGATCTCTCGTACATTCCCCATGGGCTTGTAAAATGGTACAGCCACACTGGGAAATAGTTTAGTGGCTTCTTTAAAAAACAAATTAATTAAACATACCCTTACCATATGATCCAGAAATCGCATTAATAGGCTTTCATCTCAGAGGAATGAAAACTTAGGCTCATGTACATAACTGTACAAGAATGTCCATGGCAGCTCCCTTTCTAATAGTCAAAAATTGGAAATAATCCAAATATCTTTCAATGAGTCCATGGTCAAACTCTAGTACATTCATACCATGAAATACTAGTCATGAATAAAAAGACCAAACTATTGATACAAACAAGTTGGATGAATCTCAAGAGAAATATGCTGAGTGAAAAAAAGACAATCATTCCATTCCATTCCATATTATCTCATTCATAAAACATTCCATATGGTTACATTCCATACGATCCCATTCATAAAACATTCTTGGAGAACATATTAGTGCTTTCCAGGGGTTACAATGAGAGAGGGATGGGTGTGGTTATCAAGGAGAAGCAAGAGGAGATCTCCTCATGATATCTTTGTGGTTATGGAACAGTCCTGTATCTTCACTGTGGTGGTAATTACAGACACCTACACATGTAACAAAATTGCTTAAAACTATACACAGACACACACAAATTAGTGCCTGTTGATCTGGTGAAATCTGAACAAGATCTATGGGTTGTACCAATGTCAATGTCCTGGTCTTGCTATTGCCCTATGGTTATGCGTAATGTTTCCCCTGGGGGAAATGGGGTAAAGGGTACCCAGGCCTTTCTGTTCTATTTCTGTGATTTCCTCTTAATCTAAAACAATCTCAAAATAAAAAGAAAAAATAAATTAAAACAATGGCTTAATTGCCTTTACATTTCTTCTTTTTCATTGTTTAACAATAGTAAATTTAGATTGCAATTACACAAAATTATAGTAGTTAAGATGGAAGCATTTCGTAATCATTATAACTAGTGTTGTGAAGCAGAAAATAAGGAGAAAAAGCAGAGAAAAGGCTAAATGCATTACAGAAACCAATGTCAAGTTATCAATAGATCATTATATAACTAGGAGTTTATATGTCCTGGAACAATGAAAGTCTAGGAATATTTTTGTACTTATTCCTCTAATTACGCCATCAATCTCTTCCAGTTAGGCACCAGGACTGAGTCTCAGAGTCAACAAGGAATTTATAGTGACTAATTACAATTTCTGTCTTCATAATTATACTATAGGAACTAATTTGCACTCAAATGTCCATACCCTGCAATATTACACAGTGATTAGGAAAAAATAAAAACAGTGAACAATGGGGACGAGGGCAAGAAGGTTTTAAAACAACAGGTGGTCCATCTGTCATACTTTTATATAACTACGCGTAGACAGCTTCTTCTGAAAGCATTTCATTTACTCTGCCTCCTTCTCAAAGAACGGCCTTTCTGGACTTCACCAAGGGAAAAAAAAAAAAAAGAAATTGCAGAGCATCTCTGATTTTTTGCTGGTCTGAACCTTGACCCACTGTTTTTCCCAACCCTCATCAAAGGAGTTGCCTCCTTCCCTGCTACAGTCAACGATGTCAACCCTGGGCCTCAGAGACTCATCTCACCCTGACTTTCCCTTTCTTGAGCATCTTATTTGCCAGGTTCTGATTTTTTCTTCCTTCTCTTTCATCTAAACAAACTACAAACTTCTCCCAGACAGCCAGTCAACCAAACAAACTTCTGTTTCTATTTTACCTGGGGAAAAAAATAGTATAGAATAGAACAACCCAAGTAACACTACTACAACCCCAGCAAAAGACGTTATTCCAATTACATGGAGTGACATCTACACAGGGATGTATAAAATATATGTCTCACAATCTGAATTCAGAGCCTGCTTTGTCTTTCCTGTTCTGAGATGCTACAACCAAGATGGCAATGCAGGCCTGCATCACACCACATTTGTTCACTGTAGAACGAAATTCCTAAAACAAAATTTGCATCATTCCCATATTCAAGTCTCTTGGTAATTAAGCTCAGCCTTATTTCTTAATATTTAAAAATCATAATATGATCCACTGAAGCTTTAATGCACATGAGGTGATATGCTGGGAGCTTGATGACATCTCACTTAATCCATGCAATAGCACATTCTGAAAGACTGAACCTACAGATGGACAATGGTCGGATGACATATGACAATGGAGCTCTACCTCACAATCTCTGCAGCCAACAGTCCAGAAAGCTAAACTCAACCTTTGCAACCATTGGCTAAGAATGGTCAAGACTTGGTGGGTAACTGCCAGCTTCCTTAATTTTTGCCCCTACTTCTAATTCAGGGGAAAGCCAAATATGCTCCCTAAACCAATCACGTACAGTGCCTAACTTTAATTAGCCCACTTCCAGCTTCTCCATGCCATCAACTTCCAATCAGGGCACACCTGAAGCCATCCCTTTTTCCACCATAAAATTCTCCCACTGCCCTGCCTGCTTTTGAGTCTCTGCCAAACTCAAGTGACTGTGGCTGACTCCCTGGCTATAGCAAGCTCTGAATAAACAGCTTTGCTTGTCCGTGTTTGAGTGGTCTTATTTATTTCCACAAGTTCTGCAATCCAGCAGGATCATCTGCATCATTTGCAGACACAGAGAGCATGACCTGGAGTGGACAGAAGCTTGCCGAATGTCGTTATTGCCTAACTTGATGCCCAACCATTCTAGTCTCAGAGCCCCTTACTTTCTCTGACATCTCTGTGCTCATTATCACTTGCTCTCACTATTAAATGATACCATGAGACTTCTTGTCAGCCCTGCAATCACAGAAATCAGTGGCTAATTACTACATTTCTATTAACGACCTAATTTAAATGTTCAGAGTTTTTCTGTTTGTCATAAGAAAAGTTATACCAAAACCTGGCCACAAACTGAGGACAACTGACCATTTGCCTAGTGGCATTTGTAAGAAGGTAACATTCTCTTTTACATCTCAACAAGGAGAGCAAGAGTGATGAGCACTGGGAACTATCAGAAATTGAAGCCAATCCCATTGGGAGCAGACCTGGCTGGTCTGGTTGTTGTCGTTTGAGGCAATTTCCCAATGAGGGCTGTACTTTCCTGGACATTGCTCGTAAAACACCATTTCTTCATGCAGTTCACAAAGGTTATTTGATTCAATAGGACCACTTACAAAGCTCCATCTCAACACAATGTTTACGATACTAAAAATCTTGTTATTTTAGGATATTTAAAATATTTGTTATATGCAAAGCTGGTCCTACCACCCAGGGTGGGGGTGGGGCTGCATGTATAGCTCAAAGGGATAATAGGTAGATTTAGAAAGAGCTGTAAGATTTTAACAGTAACACTCAAGTATAAGACAAAAGCTCAAGGTTACTTGCTGACAACCTTAAAATGCATGACTGCACACTTCCCTAACATCTCTGATTGTAACAAGCATGGTTGAGTTCACTAGTACACTTATCGAGGTGGGACTCCTTAAGTTTTTCTGCTGCTGTAACTCAGAGGTCACAGATGCACAGACTCATCGTGCTGCTGCAGCACACCGTGGCCCAAGTTCAGGAAATGTTGAGCTTACTACAGGCCTTACCCTGTCCTCTTGCCCTTGTTAGACTTCAGTTCCTAACACTTGGCATTTCTATGGCTTTTGCCTTCACATCTACCACAAACATTTTAGTAATTCAAGGACTTGTAGGGGAATGTACAATATTTAGATAAAAGATTAAAAGTTGGGGCATTTAAGACTAATTTATTCTTTCATGAAAATGATATTACTTGTCATGACTAACTGCAATGTTGTTTTAGATAGGATGATATAATAGTTGTTCAGGCACTAAAAGTAAGAAAAACACCATCCATACATAAGATCTATGCTTTATAAGAAGGCAGGATGGCAAACAGGATTAGGTGATTTGCTTCCCTGGATGAGGAGGTGAGTCTTTGAGGACCAACACCACACTCTTTGGGTAGTTAACCAGCATGACAAGTAGATGTACCACGTAATGCACATGAATTGTCACTTCAGATAATTACTCTATCCTTGACACTATACACAGTCAGGGCTGTGTCCTCTCAGAGTATTCATGTATCTTTCTCCAGAGCTGTTTTTCTCTGAATCTTATTCCATAAAATAATTTCTATGAAATGATAACACAAGTTCCATGAAAAATGTGTCTATTGTCTAATAACTTTGGGCTACAATGCCCACCAGATGCTCCAACCCCACCAAGATTCACAGGAATTTTGGTATATCAAAGACTCCACGGAGTCGTGAGATTACAAAACAAACAAGAAGTTTTACTTTGTTTAATTCAGTGCTTCACAAATATCTCCACATGCAAACTTTTCTCATAGACCACATGTTTAGGTGGACCACTCATTGCATGGCACTAGCATGTCTCAGAAGGTGTTCTAGACACGATGCCAATGTGTGATATATGGTGCTTTCTGGCATTGGACGAGAAGCAGTAGGCAGATATCAGAACGGCCCCTATTGATCGTTGTCTTTTATTATTCACAGCCTTGTAAAGTCCCCTCCCACATTCTACCAGGGCTGGTCTGTGTGACCAACAGAATACATCACAAGTATCACACTATAAAAGGCTGTGGCTCTCATATTAGACTTGCCCTTTCTTGGATCTCTTGCACTGAGGCAAATTGGCTACGACGTTGTGAGGAAGCTCAGGAAGCCTATGGAAGCGTTCCTCCACTCAGTGAGGAGCCAAGGCCTCATGTCAACAGCCATGTGAGAGAATTTGGAAGGTGATCCTCCTTTAGTTAAACCTTCAGATTGCTTGGTTGTAACGTCTTGAGAGACCTTGAACTGGAACTTCCAAGCTAAGCCTCTCATGAATTCTTGATCCTCAGAAATTATGATCCTAAATGTTTGTTCTTTTAAGCTGCTGAATTTGGGGGCAATTTGTCATGGAGCAATAGATATCTAATATACCAGATGATTAAGAAAGGCTGAGGAATATTTTTAGGGTTCTACCACGGGGGAAGGGGCATGCTCATTCATTCAAATCAAACGTGTATTACCCTAACACCAGGAGCCAGGCACTGCTCCAGCACTGAAATACAGCAATGAATTAAGCAGACAATCCCTTCCTATATCTTACAATCAGGTATCCCTTTACTTACAGATATCATTAGTTGTCCTTCAGAATCTCTCAGTTCTGCAGTACTTGCACTCCTAGTTGCTGGGGCCCAGCTGATCCCACTTCCCTGTCTCCCATGCAGCACAGTGTGGAGGGGCGACTGATTCACCAGTGAACTGGAAGCAGCCCATGCAACTTTTGTGTCTTGGGCCATCAGCTCCCTCCTCTATGCTTCCTTTTTTCTTTCTACCAACTGAAACTCAGACAGACAGGTAAAGCAATAACAATGCCCTTGGATAAGATGAATCGAAACATGGAAGGACCCCGGGTCCCTGAATGATTGCGTGGAACAGAGTCACCCCACTGACCCGATGGCTCAAGTCAAAGCCATTACATGAAAGAGGAATAAAAATAAACCTCTATGCTTTTTAAGCTCCCAACTATTTGATTTCTTTGTTATAGCAGTACAGATTGCACTTTATTGATACAATTTATGATCACAAAGTATAGAGTATTAATCACATAATTGAGCTAAACCGTATATAAAGAAATGTGCTCCAAGTATCAAACAGCATTCCAAGAAAACACTATCTTGGGTTTAGGAGACACATTTCTCTTTCTGTCATTCTCCCTTGCTCACTTCTTGTCTATTTTTTATGAGGGTAAAGCAAGGGTTAAGGGTCAGCAAACTTTGGCCTGTGGCCAAATCTAGCCCATCTGAAGTTTTACTGGAACACAGCCACGCCCCTTTGTTTACCCCTAGTCCATGGCTGCTTTTGCACTACAAATGCAGGGGTACATAGTTTGGACAGATCATCTGACCTTCTGGCCTAAAATATTTACTCTCTGGTGCTTTACACAAAAAGTCTTTCAATCTCTATGGTAGAGTATATGGTTAGTTAAATACTTTGTTGAAAACATTACACTATTAACATATTATTAAAAACCGCAATGTCTAAAATTTCACTTGCCTTGATTCCATTTTGGATCTCCAAGCAGCCAGTTTCTTCTGTTAGTTTTTTAAGGGAGAAAAACAAAATGTGCAATGTTTTTCTGAAGCACCTTCTTCCTGAATGAGACTGAAGCAAGACCCCCTCTGGTGCTCAGCGGCTGTCACAGAAGTCACTGGATGCTGCACTGTGGGCCACAGCTGCTCTAATTCATCTCCTTCCCCAGTCTTGAGATGCACGATTCAGCCCTGACTCAGCAGTCAGACTTTTTAAAAAGAGCTTAGAGTAGGTACAATCATAGATCTATCTCTTTGCAGAGGTGTTGGAAAATATACAAAAAGGATCCTTATGTAAATTGAGCTATATCCATTAAGATTAGAGGGAAATTTCAAAGCTAGTTATTATGATGAAAAAGGCAGGCTTTACTGGCAAAGCTTACATGAGCGTTATTCTTCAAGACCTCCCTGGAGCCTGCACATATGTCCTCTGCCCTCTCTCTCTTAGCTCTTGATCTCCTACGATGCTGCACGTGGCTGCATCACATCCTACGAAGGTGCATCACTCAGGTGGGCTCCCCGGCCACCTACACATCCCCACTTCAATACATTGTTACTAACAGAGGATTACAGAGTGTCTTGTTTTCTTACCATGTTTGTGACTGACATGCTTGGTCACCTGCCACCCAACCCTCTTGGTGGCAGCCTCCCCAAGGGTGAGGCCTGGGCCTCATTTACCCCCATGTCCAGTGCCTGGCACATGGCATGCCACAGCTCCCAGCTTATGACCCATGCAAACAGTGAGCACATGGGAGCCTGGGTGATGGCAGTGAGAGGCTCATATAGGGAGGCATTTCTGGTGGAAAAGCCAAACACATCTCAAAGGGCTGCCTAGTCTGTTTGGAGAACTGGGCTCAGATGTCAGGACCAGTAATTTTAATGGGTAGGGCTACAGGGAGAGCACTAAACCTGTGGAAGAGCCCTTCTCCTCTGTCCTCTCATCTACTCCTTGGTGTCTTGAGGACCTCACTGGCATGGAAGGAGGGACATAGAGATGAACTTCTATAGGTTCAGTGTTTCCCCTCTCTGCTCAAGCTCTATCTCAGTATTCACAGCATTTATTATAACTATATATAGTTATATAATATATATATTATAAAACATAGATAATATGTAATAACAAATTATAACTATAATATATATTATAAATATTTTATATATACTTTAATAAATTATAAATATAATAAAATAGCAACAAATAACCATCCTCATCACCCAGCACCTTGAATTCACCCTTTGAATTTCCTTTGCAGCTTCCTCCTGGGACAGTTCCCGGCCACCCATCTCCCCAAAAGAACAGCCAAGTTAATCCATTCCCCTTACACATTTTGGTATTGGATAATGACTTCATGGTACATCATCTGTAAGTGGCATTTTGCCTCTCCAACCACCTGGCTATGGTTTCTGTGTTGAAGAAGCAGAGCTGCACGACCAGGTGCCAACAGACTCTGCTAAACAAAACTGGGGGGGCCAAGCACCATGCCCACACTAGCACCTGTGTTCTAAAAACATAAGACAAAACTCAATTAGTAGGTATCTGCATACATCCTTTGTATAGCTCTTCCCTCTTGTAACAGATATGTTTACAGATCTTAGCCTAAATGCAGTCATTCATAATATTAACAGAGGCAAAATGGATTCATTTTTCTGAGTGGTCTGTTTTCATTTTTTTAATACTGTTCTATACCACTGCTATTTTGGATTCTATCTGTAATATTCATTATTTGTCCCTGACAATAGCTCCCTTTTAGGTAATGGATTTTTGAATTTCTATAAATTTTGAGTGTTACAGGAGTGACTTTTATAAAAGAGGTAGTAGTGGAAGTATTCAAATTTAAATGTTTAAGAACCATTCTCCCTTGGCTTTCAGGCTATAGTTAATATTATAACTAACATTAGTTAGTATTAGTAACACATTTTTCAACATACTTAAATACGCATGTATCGTTATAACAGATATATTAATCAGGAAATAAATAAAAAAGGATCACTTAATTGCCCTTCACCAGACCTTCAGAGGTGTCTTATGATACATCGTCCTCAGGCTGATTTCAGGCTGAATCATTCTTTCAGTCTATAAGCATATCTATCACCTCTTAGTGTCAGGACTATGCAAGTCCTGGAACACAAAAAAGGAAATACAATTGGTAAAGCTGTACCTTCAAGAGTTTTAGAGACTTGCAGTAAGACAGATATGCAAAACTTCGTTTAAAATATGATGCTTGCCTGGGGTGAGGTTGTACAAAATGCTGTAGAAGCATAAGAGGGAGAACACCCAAGTTAGTGGGAGTGGAGGTGCTGGTTATTAGAAGATGCGACTTCAGGCTGATGCTTGAAATAAGAGCAGGAATTTTCTGGAGAAACCTAGAGACAGAAGGCATGCCAGGAAAACAACAGCATGTACAAGAGAACAAGGTTATAAGAACCACATGTGGCTTAGAATTGTTAAATCGGGCAAGGGTGTGCAGGGCAAGGGAGCCTAAGCGGGGAGCAGGATGAAGCATGCTAGCAGGAAGATCAAGAAAGCTGTTGGCTCCAAATTAAAGATGCTTAGATTTTACACTGAAATCATGGAGGAGACCATTGAGGAACTCTGGGTGAGAGAAGCTGTTCTGGCAGAGGATGAAAGATCAGGGAAGCAGAAGAATGGGCATTGCAGTAGCCCAGTTGAGAGACTATGAGCAATGGAAGGTGGTAGAGGTGAGGACACACTCACTTCCAGTGTTTGAAAGACACTGGGCATCAGCGAATGAAGTTTAGTGATCCCTGAGAAAGGGAATCAAAAGAGATGACTCCTATGGTTGTCCTAAATGACTGCCTTAGAAGATTTTCCAGGCCTTGGGGCAAGGAAGGGAAACCTTGAGTTGAGGAGATTCAGCTGAGAGTCTGGAAGACTCAGCTGGCTAGAGTTTGCAGGACAGAGTTCTAGAAGAGAGAATTGCACAGGGAGAACATATTTAAAATGAATAAAAATGAAAACACAACATAGCAAAACATGTGGGATGTACCTAAAACAGAACTGGATTTTATTATTTATTGCACTAAGTTTATTGCACTAAAGGCAATATTAGAAGAGAGATGTCAAACCAATCACCTTAGCTTTCCCCTTAAGAAACTGGTAAAGGAATAGCAAATTAACATCCTCTCCCCGACAAAAAAATAGAATAAAAAAAATTATAAAGTTCAGGGTGGAAATCAATGAAATAAAAAACAGAGAAACAATGAGAAAATCAACTGAACCAAAAGCTGGTTCTTGGAGAAGATTAATAAAATTGACAAACTTGTAGTCAGACTGATCAGGAAAGAGAGAAGACACAAATTATCAGTATCAAAAATGAGAGGGGTGATATCATCACATATTTTCTTTAACATTATTTATGTTAAAAGGGAAATAAGAGAAGATTAAAAACAACTTTGCGCCAATAAATTGACATCTGAGATGAAATGGGAAAATTCCTTAAAATTTTAAAGTTCAATTTTCAGTTAAATCCTTCCCAGAAAAAAACTCCAGGGCCCTGCTCCATGGCCTAGTGGCTAAGTTCAGTGCTCTCTGCTTCAGCAACCTGGGTTCAGTTCCTGGGCATGGACCTACACTACTTGTTGGCAGCCATGCTGTGGCAGCAACCCACATGACAAAATAGAAGATTGGCACAGATGGTAGCTCAGGGCAAATCTTCCTCAGCAAAAAATAAAATAAAACCTCCAAGCCCAGATGGCTTCACTGGTGAATTTACTCAACATAAAAATAAAAAATAAACTACCTATAGAATTGGTTTTACACACACACACACACACACATATATATATGTACATATATACACCTTCCAAGAAAACTTCAGAGAAGGGAATACTTCCCAATTCATTATACAAGGCCAGAATTATCCTGATATCAAAACCAGAAAAAGACATTACAAGAAAAGAAAATTACACAGCGATATTTCTCATGGAAATAGACACAAAAATTTTAAACACATTTTTAGCACATTGAATCCAATAATACATAAAAAGGAAAATGAAGCATGATCAAATGGTGTTTAATCTAGAAATGTAATGTTGGTTTAACATCAGGAAGTCAATTAATGCAATTCACCATATTAACAAACTAAACAATAGCATAGTTATATCAGCAAATGCAGAAAAAGAGTTTGTCAAAATCCACTTATTCCTGACTTAAAAAAAAAGCTCTCAGTAAACTAGAAATAGAACTTCCTTAATTTGATAAACAACATATATAAATCCTTGAGTTAACATCATACTAATTAAGAAAGACTAGATGCTTTCTCCCTAAGACCTTGAACAGCATAAGGATATCTGCTACCACCATTTCCATTGAACTTCATACTGGGGGTTCTAGCCAGTGCAATAACACAGACCCAGTAGATAAATAGAAGACACACAGACTGGGTAAGAAGAAGTAAAAGTGTCATTATTTATAGATAACATAATTATCTATGGAAGATTATACAAAAGCATATTAGCAAGGTTGCAAGATACAAGATCAATGTCCAAAAATAAATTGCATTTTTACACACTAGCTACAATTGAAAATTCAAATAAAAACAATGTCATTTACAATACCATCAAAAATATGAAATAAATGGTCATAAATCTGACAAAAAAATGTGAAATACATGTATATTGAAAACCACAAAGCAATACTGGGAGAAATTAGAGAAGACTTGAATAACTGAAGAAATACATTGTGTTTATGCCTCAGAAGACTCCATATTAAGATGTTAATTCTCCCAATGGGTCTTTTGGATGCAAATTGACTTGATGCATTCGTAATCAAAATCCAGGAGGATATATCTATATGTTTTTTTCCCCAAAATTGACAAACTACAAAGCACCTATAACAGCCAATATAACTTTGAAAGAGAAGAACAAAGGTGCAAGATTAAGATGCGATTTCAGGTTTATTTTCAAGCTATAGTAATCGAGACAGTGTGATAAAGACAAATAGACTGATCGAGGGAACAGGACAGAGAGTCCAGATATAGACTCATACGTATATTGATAACTGATTTTTTGGTAAACATAAAAAGACAATGCAGTAGATAATCTTTTTCAGCAAATGATGGGGGAAAGTCAGATATTCATAAGCAAAAAAAAACTAATCATAATAATGCCAATTCATACTTCACATCACTTAAAAACATAACCTCAAAATGGATCGTTCACCTAAATATAGCACCTAAACCTCTGCAACTTCTACAAGAAATCATAGGAGAAAACCCGCATGACCTTGGATTTGGTGATGTGTTTTTAGATAAAACACAGAAAGCACCATCTGTGAAAGAAAAAATTAAATAAACTGGATTTTATCAAAATTAAAAACATCTGCTCTTCACAAGACACTGTTAAGAAAATGAATGACAAGCCACAGGGAGAAACACTTGCAATGCACATATTTTATAAATGGCATGTACCTAGAATTAAAGTGCTTTTATTCTCTCAAATCTTTTCTCCTAATTGGGGACAGAATGGTCCCTTTAAAATGCATATCTGTTCATGTAATGCCCCTGCCTAATGCCTCCAACATTTCCCTTTGCTCTGGGCATAAAGCCTGAACTCCTGGTGGTTCCCGAGCTCTGGGTGCCTTGGTTGTCATCCAGCTGTTACTCCTGTTATGTCTCAGGTGCTCACCCTTTACTCTCTAACCATTAGGCTTTGCTGGCTTTTCTCAGTTTTTCCAAAGGTCCTGTGTCTCTGTTTTTCCACACCTCTAGATCCTCCTTCCACTGTCACCTCCAAATAGAATGCTGCCCCCGTCTGTACTCCTCCCTTGCCCAATGGCTTATTCACCTCTCAGCCCACAGCTCAGACTTTACTCCCCACAAGAGATCCTTGTTAATCCTTTACTGGACCAGGACATGGGTTCTCACAGCATGCTGTGCTTCTCTTTTCCAGTACTTGTTACCATTGTAATATATGAAGCAACAGTATGTTCAGTGTTTGTGTACTCAACGTGCAGACCATGTTCACTGTCTCAGCATGTAGCATGGCCCAACATATAAAAAGAATTAATACGTATTTGTTTAAGAAAATCATAACCGAACACTATTAACTTGGCAGAAATGAATCCTAGGCATAGAATTTTTGGTTTATAAATTTAAAACAAAAATAATTCCCACAGATAGAAAGAAAATGAATGTTTTAAGTATTTCATTTTCCATCTATTCATCAGATGTTCCATATACTCCTAAAACGGCAAACAACAGGCTTCAGTGGCTTGTTTGAAAAAGTGTTTGACAAGTTCAAATCTCTTAATGTGGGGAAATATCTGACTATGAGTCACAGTAGCATTTCTGTCATAGACTGAATGGCTACCGGAAGTTAGGACCTGGTAGCTTAAGCAGAATAGCATCACACATTTTAGGTTAATTTTCTTGGGACTTAATACAGCCTACAGATGACTGACCCCTGGGATTGAGATCAATGTCTCCCTAAACTCAAGGAAACAAGATTCTGGCTATGACCCCACATTTCCATTTCTCTGTATAAGCCTTAGTAGTACATTTCTCAATGACGCTCTCTTTCAGGAAAGTGTATGGTCACTGCCAATCTGGTCCTCACCACTGAGGCACCACTGGCATTCTGCACCATCTGGGAGAGGCCCTAGCTTTGATGTGAGCAGGATCTGATGATTCCATTTCCAAAGAGCAGTTCACTTAATATGTATCCACGGCTATGATGGAATGAGAGCCCAGTTGACTCAAAACTAGTAGCTCTCACCTGTGCCAAACTGATACAATAATCAACTGAGGAACTGTATGTTTCTTTTGTGTAGAAAATAGCACTAGGCATAGTGAAGAAAGAGAGAAAAGACATAATTTGGTGGACTCTTTTTTCTCAAAATTATTTACTAATTTTAAAAGGAAGAAATACCTGTCTCTTTTGTGTAGAAAATAGTACTAGGCAGAATGCAGGAATAGAGAAAAGACAAATAATTTAGTGGACTCTATATTTTCTCAAAATTATTTGCTAATTTTAAAAAGACTGCTCAATAAATTAATTTCTTAGTAAGTCACTTAACTGTCTATTGGTTCTACATGTGCACCCCTAGAAAATTCCCAAATTGTTGAAGACAATGCTTAAATCAGGTAAGGATATTTGTCCCACCTTGAATAATTAAGAATGACAAACATGTGAGTAAAACTCAAAAACTTCCCCAATACTCGGTTGAGTGTATATGATGGGGGTGGGGAAAGGAGGATACGTAGATGTCATCTCCCTGACAAGGCAGAACTAGAGCCTAAAAAGAAATCATTCATTTAATGGGGGATGTGGAGATCTGGAAAAGATCCATTATGGATCTACAAATCCCCTTGCATCCTTGCTTTGAAAATAGTCTTCTTATAAGCAAGAGATATGTTGATGGCTCTGGTTAAAGGCACCCAGCATCACCGGAAAGAAGATTCCACCAACTACCTCCAGCTCTGACCTCAAAAGAGAAAACAGATGACAACATTGGAAGGGTCCCCTGAAACTCTGAGATGCTCAGCTCTCTCACTTGGCACACATTAGCTTTTCCCTTGCTCAAAAGACACACAGGTCTCTTGCCGCTGCCTAAGTGGGATGCACATATATGGGACTTTGATCATTGACTGCTACTGTAATGTGGGAAGTTTGGAAAGGAAAGAATTTGAGAGAGAATGGCTGGCTATACAGGTGGTCTCAAAAATGAATTTCGATTTGTTGTATTTTCATAGAATAGAAAGGCAAGATGTACTCTGGTACGGGATTTGTTGGAAAGGAGGGAGAAAGCAACAATCAAGAGCAAAGCCATTTAGTAAAGAGACTCTAAATATAAGACAGAAGAGGTGGGACCTAGAAGGTCACAGGGAAAAGTAAGGGAAGAAATGATAATATTATTGGCCTCAACTCTGAATACGTAAATTTAGAGAATGAAAAAACGTGGACTCCAAAAGGTAGTCACTCATAGAATGAAGGCTTTTTTATTTAGATAGAAAGGCGACAATTTAATAGCATGCCTTGTTGAAGTGAAGTAAATTTTTCAATAATTTTGCAAGTTAAGAAGATGCTCCCAACAGACAGAAATACACTGGAGAAGGTTTGTATAAAGAGGAAAGGAAAGGAAAGGGTAGTTTCTACTTATAAGTCTCTGTTAATTAAATGTCAATGTGATAAACATCAAATATATTTAATCACATGCATTCTATATACTTATTTAATTAAATACATATATATTAAAAAATAGAATGGGGCAAGTGACGGGGTGGGGAGAGATTAGTTCTTTCAGTCTTTCTCACTCTCTTTGTTAATTCCAGCTCTCTAGATAATGCTTTTGCCACTGAAGCTTCTATTGCTTTATCAAATTTAGACTCCAATATATGAAAACTAATTCTTCCAATATAGCTCTAAGACTTACTGATTCCCATATTAGTTACCATTGTAGCTTTAAATCATCTGCTTCCACTGTTTCCTTCCTCCACAGGTAAGACATCTGGATTTGCAGTGCCATAGAATAAGTTTACATCTCAGCTCTCAGCTCCTAATTTCTGCCATCTAAGAACATAATTAAAGTTTTCAGGTGATTCTAAAAGATGAAAGTCAATAAGGAATTCTTAGTACTTTGACTATTCAATATGTACTTTCTTCTTTTTTTTTTTTGCCAGAGAGATAGGTAAGTATTATGTCCTTTTAATTATGCACATCTCATGGTTTTCCTCATGATTATTTTTCTTTCATCCTTGTGTTCTTGGCCCATGTTACATCATTCAGTGCACACCTACTTTGTCCCAGTGCCCTTGCTCCTGACCCTCTGCTACCTCAGTCCATTTGGACTGGTGCTTTCAATACAGCATCACCCTGGAACCCCTTTCACCCATCTCCCATATTGGGCCCCCTATTTCCTGGATCCAGTATCTTTCTTGACATTTATTTTACCCTTTTTCTGGAAAGAGGCAAAGTGACATATATAAATGCCTTTATTTTACATCACACATGTCAAGGACTAAACTATGTTCCTCCAAAATTCATATATTGAAGCCCCAACCCCCAATGTGACTGTTCTTAGAGATAGGGCCTTTAAAGAAATAATTATAGTTAAATGAGGTCATAGGATGGGGTGTCAATCTAAGTGGACTGGCGTCCTTATAAGAAGGAGAGACACTAAGGATGCACCTGCACACAGAGAAAAGGCCATGTGAGGACACAGC
Organism: Equus caballus; assembly: GCF_041296265.1. Lineage (NCBI taxonomy): Eukaryota > Metazoa > Chordata > Mammalia > Perissodactyla > Equidae > Equus > Equus caballus. Next base: position 124,397,254 of record NC_091684.1, on the reverse strand, counting down.
TAGAAGGCAGACAGCTGTAAGCCAAGGAGAGAGGCCTCAGGAGAAGTCAAACCTGCCCACACCTTGATCTTGGACTTTCAGCCTCCAGACTGTGAGCAAATAAATGCCGGTTGTTTGTCACCCAGCCTGTGGTACTTTGTTATGGCAGCCCAAGCAGACTGAATACATCACAGATAGAGGAGTGCTCAGTACAAAAATTAAGAAAAATCGGCCTCTTCACCTGAGCGCCCTTCAGGCAAAGCTGAGGAGGCTCCGCCACTGCCTCCTCCGCCTTGCTCGCCACCAAGAGACTCTTTTAAAGAGGCCGTTAGTAAATCTCAGACAAATTTTGAACAAACGTCCTCAGACGATGACGATTTACCACTCCCCCCTTCTTTGGAGAGGCGTTTCGCCTTCAAGAACCCTCCTGCCTTGCCTACTGCTCCTCCTTGTACTCCACCAGTCCCGTATGCTAATTCCAGGCAGTATAGTGTGGTTCATAATTGCCTTCGGGGAAGGATTAAATCGTGGAGATCCTGATGTTTTTTTCCTGTGCCTTCCCCGTAGTGGTCAATCATGGGCGAAGAGAACATGAATCCCTTCCTTTTGAGGTGTTTAAGGAGCTGAAAAAGAGCATTAGAGAGAACGGAGTGCAGTCACCTTTCACTGTGGGGATGATAGAGGCACTGAGAGCCAGTTATCGTATGCTACCCTGTGATTGGCTTTTGCTCGCAAAGACTCTTTTGTCGCATGCTGAATATACTCTTTTCAGGTCTGAGTATAACCAGATATCTGTATCCTGATCTATGGATAATCTATCTTTAAACCCCCCTCTCCCAATCAGTGCCGACGTGTTACAGGGGGTCGGACAATATGCGACGCCTCAAGCACAGGCTGAGGCAAATGGAATGTTGCCTAGACAATGTTCAGAGGTGGCATTAGCAGCCTAGAAGGCAATTCCTCCTTCAGAGCAGACAGAGCAACCAATTCCTTTGTGAATGTCCGACAAGGGCCAAACGAGCCAAGCATAGAATTTATTGACTGTCTCCAGCAGGCAATTGAGAGACAAATAGCTCATCCTGAAGCGGCTCAAATTATCCTGTTGAAAATAGCCTTTGAAAATGCTAATGCTGATTGCCAGTCTGCTATGTCTCACCTTAAAGGGCGAATTCATACTTTAGGGGATATGCTGCCAGCCTGTCAGGAAGTAGGAACTCATAGTCATGTGGTCAAAGTAACAGCAGCAGCGTTTTCACAGCTGCCCAAAGGTGCTTTTGATAATGCCTGTTTTAAGTGCAGAAAACCTGGACACCATGCAAAACAATGCAAGTCCGGTCCAAAAGATATGCCTGGTAAAGGAGGGCCAGCCGATATTAAAAAGCCACCTTCTAAACCATGTCCTCTGTGCCGAAGGGGATTCCATTGGGCAAATCAATGTCGCTCTAAAACTGATGTAGATGGTAACCTAATCAACTGTGACTTGGCATCGGGAAACTCGAAACAGGGCACACTCCCCAGTGCCCCGAAAAATCAAGTTTGGGGAGCCCTCAATCAGCAGGCTGACTCTACGTGAATGGTTTAGTGGCAGCCTCGTCAGGAAGTACCGGAGTGGATTTCATGGCATCAGAGACAGTCGTCATAGATTGTGCTGACGAAACTTTTCTTGTTCCTACCAAAGTATGGGGACCTTCACAAATCAGGATATTTTGGGTTATTAATGGGACCCTCTAATTCAGCTTTGAAGGGCTTAAACATCATTCCCGGGGTAATTGATGCTGACTATCTAGGTGAAATAAAAATCGTGGTCCGTTCATCTAGTTATTATGTGATAGAAGCTTTTACGAGGATAGCTCAGTTGATATTAATACCTTACTTGTCCCCTGCTCAGGCCTCTGCTGCCAAGAGGGGGGCCAGTGGCTTCAGCCACACTGGTGACAGTGCTTTCTGGATACAGTCATTAACATTAAATCGGCCCATTCTTACAGTATACATACAGGAGATTCCCTTTGAAGGGCTCCTGGATACTGGGGCTGATAAAACCATTACAGCCCCGTCCACTTGGCCTCCCCATTGGCCTAAAAAACAAACCTCTGCATCTGTACAAGGTGTAGGGGGGCTTATGACGCCTGAGGTAAGTGATCACTTAGTCAAAGTCAGAGGACCTGAAAACAGAATTGCCTTAATTACACCCTACATTCTTCCAATTCCATACTCCCTATGGGGGCGAGATTTGCTCTCTCAGTGGAAACTATCTCTAAACATTAAGCCTTTTTCCTAGGGGCCGCTGATGTTATTAACATTCCTCCCATACCTATTCAATGGAAAACTACCATGCCTGTATGGATAGATCAATGGCCCCTTCCAAAAGAACAATTACACGCTTTAAAGATGCTAATACAGGAACAACTAAAATTAGGCCATATTGAACCCTCAACTAGTCCCTGGAACACCCCAGTATTTGTGACAAAAAGGAAATCTGTAAAACGGAGATTACTCCAGGACTTGAGGGCAATTAATGCTGTCATGCAGCCTATGGGGGCTTTGCAGAAGGGATTGCCAAACCCTTCTTTAATACCTGAGAATTGGCAAATTGTTGTTATTGACATTAAAGACTGTTTCTTTTCTCTACCTTTGTGCGCCGCTGATAGGGAAAAGCTCGCATTCACTGTCCCAGTTTATAACCATCAAGAGGTCCCCCAGAGATATCAGTGGAAGGTCTTGCCTAAGGGCATGAAAAACGGTCCTACCATATGCCAACAATTAGCAGGAGATGTGTTATTAACTTTTCGAAGCAAATACCCTACTATACAACTTTACCATTATATGGATGATATTTTATTAGTGGCGCCAACTAAAAATTTATCATTAACAGCATACCAACAATTAATTGAATTGCTAAAAGGCAAAGGCCTGCTTGTGGTGCAAGATAAGGTACAGTTTACCTCCCCCTGGAAATTTCTAGGATTAACATTGATAGACATCTGGTAAAGCCATGCATTCCCTCTATTTCCATATCCAATACTTTAACGTTAGTTACATTGCAACAGCTTTTAGGAAATATCAATTGGATACGTCCTTTTCTTGGCATCCCGACACATTCTCTGAGTCACTTGCTTTCCTGCTACATGGTGACTCTTCCCCCTCTTCTACGCGCACTCTTACCCCTGAGGCAAAACAAGAGGCAAAACAAGAACTAAGCCTAGTAAACAAGGCTCTAACCTCCCAATTTTTAAATCCCTTTGATCCGGAAATTCCCTTCTGCCTTTACGTGATAAACACACCTAAAAGTCCTACTGGTATCGTCTTTCAAAAAGCGGGCAAGGTTATAAAATGCTTGCAGTGGATATACTTGCCCCACACACCAGCTAAGGTACTCTATACACATTTTGATGGAATAGCGGAGGTTATTCAAAGGGGATGTTTATGGTATTTACAATTGCGAGGAGCTGACCCTCAGACCATTTTTTTACCTTGCACATCTTCTCAATTTGATCATGTTATGATGATCAGTTCACAAATACAAATGGGTTTGCAATCTTATATGGGTGAGATTTCTTTTATATCCCTGTCCCATCTGCTCTTTCAACCTATTCCTGATGCCTTAACCGTGTTCACTGATGGCTCCGGATAAACCGGAAAAGCCGATATAGCTTGGTTTGCTAATAACGACTGGCAGACCAAAGTCTCTCACAGACATTCAACTACTCAAATTGCAGAATTGGCAGCTGTGTGTCTAGCCATGTGCACCTTTCCTTCTGTTCCTTTGAATATTCTTACGGATCCCGCTTATGTAGCTAATACTGTCCCACTTTTGCCCTCCGTTTTAAACTTTCATCCATAAAACTGGCATCCCCTATAATTCTATGAGACAAGCTATTACTGAGCGATATCATAGAATGCTAAAGGCTGCTTTACGAAAAATGAAAGGGGGAAATGAGTATTATAACAATCATCTGCAAGGTATTCTCAACCATGCCTTATTTACTTTAAATTTTTTTAATCTAGCGGAAGATGGCATATCCGCTGCAGAAAGATATATGGGTCAAACTCAGAACCATGTGGCCCAACAAAGGCCAGCATTACACACATCTGTTTCGACACAAATTCTTGGCAAAGTGTGGATTAAAACGTCCTTATATGGATATCTGGGAGGGCCGTTTTATGGTTAAATGTGGGAAGAGAGGAGCTCTTTGTGTTTTGACAGACAAAGGCATTGAGTGGATTCCATCAAAACGCGCATGGCCTGTTCTGGAATTACCGGAAAATGGACAAACGGATAAGTAAATCAGTTTTTTTCTTTTTCCTCTTTTCTTCTCTAATGCATGTTGAGGTGATTTCAGAGCATGAAAATCTCATATATTGGGCCTTTATTCCTAATCCTCCTCACTTTACTCTGGTTACTTGGTGGCATGCCGATCCCCCTTTGTCCTCTAACGATTCTGATTGGACAGGCGGAACCGGGGTACCCCCACAACAACATACAGGGCTGCACTAAAAGGGAGAAGAACCTCTGGTGATGTATGCTAATGATTTACCTTTTTGTATGATTTATCAAAACAAAAGCACAACTTGTGTCACCTTTCAGGAACAAATATATTTGTATTACCAACCTAAGAAAGGACAACAGGCAGCCAATGTGACATACATTACTGCTATATCAACATCTTTTGAAGACAAAAGTAATGTCACACAAGTTCGTTCCGTCCCAATTTAACGTCCAAAAACTGATTGGCATTACAAACATTACTCAGTACAGTGGTCCCCTTGCCGTACAGCATATCCAAGGCGGGGCAACATCTTTGGGGCCAATGTGCTGGATTGGGGACCTCACGGACATCTTTTGAGTGACAATCACACTTGGGCCTTCAACAGATCAAGTCAGAAACCTATAACATGGAGCGAACACAGCCTGTCTGGACCCCTTTCACAACTATCTCACAATGAGACAGTGTTCAGCTCCCTCACAAAGGAATATGGAGGGTCGGGTTGCCTTTTATATCATGACAATTGTCCCATGGCAAGTATGGGAATGAAACTGGCAATTATTTACTAACATTGGTCAAAAATGTTTCTGATACCTTTATGATTTGTACCACCCATCCTTATGTGTTATTATGGGAAACAGTGTCCCTGCTATCCAAGAATCTTCTGGTATGTATGTGGTTAATATTTCTCCCCCTTACTGGTATTCTGATTAATACATTATAATGTAACTTCATTGAATGTGACCTATGTAATGGTGTGAAAAACAAGAGCACATATTTGGTTACCTGTTTCTCTAAATCAGACATGGTACAAAGAGCATGCTCTACATATCCTCCTTGAGTCCATGAGAAAATTACTCCCTAAGCGGTTTTCGGTTGCACTAATCACGTTCATTGTGTCTGTGGTCATTATCATTGCATCAGCCACTACAGCTACTACTGCCTTGGTTAACAGTGTTCAAACAGCCCATCAGGTGGAGTCCGTCTTGGTAAATGTCACTCAAGAATTACAGACACAGGCAGATATTGATAAAGGGCTAATGTCAGGATTGCAGGCATTAGAGGCAGCAGTAGAGTGGCTGGAGAGCAGCAAAATGCATTAAATATGCATAGGAAACTAAAATGTGACTGGCAATTTACCATGCAATGCGTTAACCCCCTACTGTATAATAGTTCGCTGACATCTTGGCAAGAAATAAAAAAAACATTTACAGGGGCCATTTAATACCTCCCTGGCCAATGACATCACTGGGCTACAAGCTCGGTTAGAGAGACAGTTACAAGAAGTACATAAGGTGTTCTCTCAACAAATATTTCAAGACATTGAAAATGGGTTACACTGGCTAGAGCCCTCCAATTGGTTCTCGGGCCTCAATTTACGCATATTTGTGATTTTGATATTATCCACGTTAATAGTTTATGTTTTACGTCTGCTGTGCTCCCTGAAAAAACAACAAAGGCAACAAGAGCAAGCATTGGTTATGATGGGCATTCTGGCCTCGGCACAACATGAAACCTTCCTTGCTTTAAAAAACAAAAAACGGGGAAATGTAACTGCCCCTGATGCAGGAAGGGTTAATTATCACTGGAAAAGGCTTGCCAACAAACTGTGACCTGGAGGTGAGAAGGCTGGTTAGCCAAACACGGGTAAGATCTCCAGTGGGAGGCAACCTAAGCCAGGCATGGCTGCCCAGGAGCACAGATGGAGACACGATATCAGGAGCAGGAGGGCCGTTGCCTAGGAGGACTTGCATGCTCTGAGATAAAAATATATGAGCACAGCAATAACATGATAATATCAAAACAGAGGCTGAGGGAGGGCTCCTTGAGAAATCACTAAGAATTCTTGGCATCTGCTAACTACATTGTCTGGAACACCTGTGTATGTTTAACAGATGTAAGCTATGTATATATTGAAACGCTGGTTATAATAAACTCAGAGTGGCCATCAGCCCTGTCCGCATCTATCCTGGTGTGTACATTGGATCGCGACACCGACATCTGTGTCCTTACCTACACTTACATTTACTATCTCTTCATGTTCTATTTTTTAGGAAATTTCCTCTACCCTGTCTCCCAATTTTTTTACCAAATTTTATTCCCTTAACATAAAGAGCTCTATATTATTCCCTAGTTTTGACTCCATCATAAGATCCTGTTTTGTTTTATTTTTTCACATTTGCCTCACCTAAAATCTCTTTCTATCAGTGTTGGTTTTTTTTTTTTTAAGATTTTATTCTTTTCCTTTTTCTCCCCAAAGCCCCCCAGTACATAGTTGTATATTCTTCATTGTGGTCCTTCTAGTTGTGGCATGTGGGACGCTGCCTCAGCACGGTTTGATGAGCAGTGCCATGTCCGCACCCAGGATTCGAACCAACGAAACACTGGGCCGCCTGCAGCAGAGTGCACGAACTTAACCACTCAGGCATGTGGCCAGCCCCAGTGTTGGCTTTTTTTAATGGTATCATCTGTTTCCTGAATTCTCTTCTCTGAAGTATTATATAATGTTTTGTGTGTGCGTGTTTGTGTGTGTGTGTTTATCAAGGTCTTTCCCACTTATGTTTCAGGTCTCCTTTACCGTGTGGTGACGTGGTTGGTTGTCCATTCATACTTACACGTGAAGCAACAGAAAAGAGGACCGTGAGCCTAAGTAGGTGGCAAGGCTTGTAGACAGGGAAGGTAAACTCTAGGGTAAGCAGACTGAACCCCAAGTAGAAAAATGCCCAGGACCCACCTCTCACGACCTGCCTCATTAACTCCTATAGTGTGTTCAGCTCTCTTGGAAAACAGCTTTTGGGTGTTCGCTAGTGGCAGACATCTCACTTCTAGTGTGATGCTCCTAGGGACAGGAAAAGTCATGCTCTATTTACGCAGATGATGGCTGCTATTTCCAGCTCCACACATCCAAGGCCCAGCCTCTCCTGGTTCTGCGGGACAGAGCAGGCCCCTTTGTCTGCAGCCTCTGGGTGGGTTCTGTGCCACAGCTCCCCACTAAGATTCTCCATTCCTCCACTTGCTTTCCTTCTTCCAAGATATTTGACATCACCAGCAATGAAGAAGCTCCTCCTCTTGTCTTCTTTGTAAATGTGTGTCATTTTATTCCTCACAGTTATGGAAATTGGTGGTTCCCACCCTGTCCCAGGGAAGGAGACTTACTGACAAGTTAACCCAGGAAGGCAGGTGGAGAAGCTTCTCTGAACTTCTCTCTTACTACCAACAGGCAGGATTTGAGGGGTGGGAACTTGAGGAGAGTAGGAGCATGCTGTCTTAGAACTCTTGAAAGGAAAGAAAAGAGTCTTTGTGTCTTAGGCGGACACATTCCTATGGTCTGGGGACACTAGAAGACTTTAAGAAAGTTAAGGACTGACTATAACAAATAGAAAAATAAGGCTCTGCAGAAAGCCATCTGCTGTGTTTACCGTATCCAAGGACACACTGGAATAGAGGAAGGAGCTTAACAGCATTGAGGCTGATAGCACCATGGGACTGAGAGGGGAGTGGGAGGTGTCAGAAAGCCAAAACCTCCAAGAGACTAAGATATTCAGGAATGCTAAGGAATAGAAAAGGGGCCTCCTCTGGGAGTGGCACCAGGGCCATCCATACTGGGCACGTGGGCATGGCACTCCTGGAGATGGCCAGCAGGGGATGTGCAGCACACCAAGGGTGCAGAACCTCTGGAAAATTATCTCTAGCACAGCCTGGGGTCACTCAGAGCTTGGGGTTATAAAGGAGCCATTTCTCAGGCTATGGACACAGTGATCCAGGAGATGGCAGAGAAAGAGAGAGAGAGGTGGATGGTGCAACTGCTTTTTAAGAGGTCATACTTTGGTGGACATTTAGGTTGTTTCCATGTCTTGGCTATTGTGAATAATGCTGCAATGAACATGGGAGTGCAGATATCTCTTTGATATCTTGTTTTAATTTCCTTTGGGTCAGGGTTTAACAGATAAAGAAAATGTGACCTATGGGGAAATTAGGGAGATGTTGGTCAAAGGGTATTGACAAGAGATTTTCACATATTGAGGTATATGGGGTAAATATTCAAGTTCAAAACTGATTCAGCTTGAACTGAAAAGCGTGACTTCTGGCCTATCAAACATACATTGCACATCTGCTTAACCATTAAAGTAAATCATGTACTCTCTTAAGATAAGAAGGCATACTTCCCCTCCTACTCCCTATTGGTAACGCACAGATTAGTCCCTTTCCTGGCATCATGGTCACGTTGACCTGCTAATTTGCAACTGAATACCTTTTTGAAAATGTATCCTTGGTGTGTTTAATGTATCTTCTTTGTTCTAAGAAGACATAAGTCTGTACTGAAACCCATGCTTCTCTGGAATGTCTTCTAAGTCCTTGCCAGGTTACAATCCTCACTCTGGCTCATAATAAACTCACCTCAGTTTTGATTTGTAGGTTGGTTATGGATTATTTGCATCGACATTTCTTGACATAGTCTTAGCAGGATTTCAGAGAAACCCACCGGAGACCACCTGGAATCTACACTGAACCAGCATTTGGTACCAACAGGGGCCTATTGAGCCCTCCTGGATCACTGCATTCTTCAGGTGACCCTGGTGAGTTTTCCTAAAACCGGGAGAACCTTATTTTAAGTCAATGGTCCAGGGTTTATATAAGCTGTTTCAAACCTTAAGACTAGGTGTCTAAAATGGATACCGGTACACACCCTAGGTAAGAAGAACCTAGGGGGAATTTCCTAGGCCAGGGAATTTCCTAGGAGCCTAGAGGGAACTTTGGAGTGAATGATTCAGGCTGGCCTTTTAAATTGTAAAGAATTGTGTTTATATAAAGTCTGATCAAACTACTTCGTAGAAAAATGAGAGACTGAATGCGTTCAGCTCCAAAGAAAAGGGACATTGCTCCTCCTGGCCAAAATGCATCCTCAGGTGACTGAGGACCTAAGCAGGAGTGTTGGAGGATCCAATGCCTCAGGATGTGTAGCAGTCCCGTAGGGAACTACACTCTCTTTCATGTTAATTAATTAAAGGCTCATCCAGGGAAGCTCATATAAGGGTTGGCCACCAGAGCTCCTAGTGCCCACAGTGGTTTTAGGCTGCTGGCAGGAGAAACCGAGGTATGTAAGAGAGTATTTATGACCTTTCTTTAGGGAGTAACACTCACAAGCAGTACACTTCCGACACACGACACTATCCATAGGAATTGTTCAGACTTTATAGCAAAATAAAACTAAAATAAAAACAGGAAATCGAGCTTCTAAAAGCCCACCAGTTCCCAAATGGGCAGCCTCACCTCTGAACTCCAGCTGGCTTCATGCTGTGACTTGCAAGTGCTTAACAAAATAAGGATAGCTGTAAATGACTGGCAAGACAACTTGGGATAATTTGAAATTACAGTGGCCACTGTGGGGCACCTTCTTAAGAGCCAGGTAACAGACAAATTTTTTTTTTCTTTCCACCCACTTCCCCCAGTAACCACTAATTTGTTCTCTTTGTCTGTAAGTTTGTCTTCCACATATGAGTGAAATCACATGGTGTTTGTCTTTCTCTGTCTGGCTTATTTCACTTAACTTGATGCCTTCAAGGTCTATGCAGGTGGTTGTGTATGGGACAATTTCATCTTTATTTATGGTGAGTAGTATTCCATTGTATTTATATACCACATCTTTATCCAATCATCAGTCGATGGGCACTTGGGTTGCTGTCATGTCTTGGCTATTGTGCATAATGCTGCAATGAACATAGGGGTGCATAAGTCTCTTTGAATTGTTGATTTCAAGTTCTTTGGGTAAATACCCTGTAGTGAGATAGCCAGGTTATATGGTATTTCTATTTTTAATTTTTTGATAAATCTCCATACTGTTTTCCACAGTGGCTGCACCAGTTTGCATTCCCACCAGCAGTGTATGCATTCCCTTTTCTCCACATCCTCTCCAACATTGGTTGGTTTTTGTGTTGGTGATTATAGCCATTCTAATGGGTGTAAGTTGATATGTAAGTGTAGTTTTGATTTGCATTTCCATGATGATTAGTGATGTGGAACATCTTTTCATATGCCTATTGGCCATCTTTGTATCATCTTTGGAAAAATGTCTATTCGTATCTTCTGCCCACTTTTTGATTGGGTTATTCATTTTTTTTTTGTAGTTCACTTGTGTGAGTTCTTTGTTATTATTATATGAGTTACTATGGAGATTAACCCCTTATCAGATATATGATTTGCAAATATTTTCTCCCAGTTGGTGGGTTGTTTTTTCATTTTGTTCTTGGTTTCCTTTGCCTTCCAGAAGCTCTTTAATCTGATGAAGTCCCACTTGTTTATTTTTTCTTTTGTTTCCCTTGTCTGAGTAGACATGGTATTCGAAAAGAACCTTTTAAGTCTGACGTCAAAGAGTGTACTGCCTATACTCTCTTCCAAAAGTTTTATGGTTTCAGGTCTACGTTCAAGCCTTTGGTCCATTTTGAGTCTATTTTTATGTAATGGGGAAAGATAATGGTCTGTTGTCATTCTTTTTCATGTGGCTGTCTAGTTTTCATAGCACCATTTATTGAAGAGGATTTCCTTTCTCCATTGTGTGTTCTTGGCTCCTTTATCGAAGACTAGCTGTACATAGATGTGTGGTTTTATCTCTGGGCTTTCATTTCTGTTCCATTGATCTGTGTGTCTGTTCTTGTACTAGTACCATGCTGTTTTGATTACCATCGTTTTGTAATATATTTTGAAGTCAGGGATTGTGATGCCACCAACTTTGTTCTTATCTTCCAGTATTGCTTTGGCTATTTGGGGTCTTTTGTTGCCCCATATGAATTTTAAGATTCTTTGTTCTATTTCTGTAAAGAATGTCATTGGATTCTGATTGGGATTGTGTTGAATCTGTAGATTGCTTTTGGTAGTATGGACATTTTAACTATGTTTATTCTTCCAATCCATGTGCATGGAATGTCTTTCCATCTCTTTATGTCATTATTGATTTCTTTCAGTAATGTCTTGTAGTTTTCTTTGTATAGGTCTTTCACCTCCTTGGTTAAATTTATTCCTAGATATTTTATTCTTTTTGTTGCAATTGTAGATTGGATTGCATTCTTGAGTTCTTGTTCTGTTAGTTCATTATTAGAGTATAGAAATGCCACTGATTTTTGAAAGTTGACTTTGTAACCTGCAACTTTGCTGTCATTGTTGATTATTTCTAATAACTTTTCTGATGGATTCTTTAGGGTTTTCTATATATAAAATCATGTCATCTGCAAACAGCAAGATTTTCAATTCTTCATTGCCTATTTGGATTCCTTTTATTTCTCTTTCTTGCTTAATTGCTCTGGATAAAATCTCTAGTACTGTGTTGAATAAGAGTGGTGACAGTGGGCACCCTTGTCTTGTTCCTCTTCTCAGATGGATGGCTTTCAGTTTTTCCCCATTGAGTATTATGTTGGCTGTGGGTTTGTCATATATGGCCTTTATCATGTTGAGGCACTTTCCTTCTATAGCCATTTTATTGATAGTTTTTATCATGAATAGATGTTGAATCTTGTCAAATGCTTTCTCTGCATCTATGGAGGTTATCATGTGGCTTTTGTTCCTCATTTTGTTAATGTGGTGTATCACGTTGATTGATTTATGAATGTTGAACCATCCCTGTGTGCCTGGTGTGAATCCCACTTGATCATGGTGTATGATCTTTTTAATGTATTGCTGTATTTGGCTTGCCAATATTTTGTTGAGGATTTTTGCATCTATATGCATCAGTGATATTGTCCTGTGATTTTCCTTCTTTGTGTTGCCCTTATCTGGTTTGGGTAATCAGGGTGATTTTGGCCTTGTAGAATGTGTTAGGAATATTTCCGTCTTGCTCAACTTTTTGGAATAGTTTGAGAAGAATATGTAATGAATCTTCTTTCAATGTTTGGTAGAATTCTCCTGAAAAGCCATCTTGTCCTGGAATTTGGTTTTTGGGGAGGTTTTTGATAACTGTTTCAATCTTTTTACTCAGATTGTCTATTTATTCTTGATTCAGTTTTGGGAGGTTTCAGAGTTTAAGAATTTACCCATTTCTTCTAGATTGTCCCATTTTTTGGCATATAGTTTTTCATAATATTCTCTTATGATCTTTTGTATTTCTGTGGTATCAGTTGTAATTTCTCCTCTTTCATTTCTAATTTTATATATTTGAGCCTTCCTTCTTTTTTTCTTAGTGAGTCTAGCTAAGGGTGTGTCAATTTTGTTTATCTTCTCAAAGAACAAGCTCCTCGTTTCCTTGATCCTTTATACAATCTTTTTTTGTTTCCATTTCATTTATTTCTGCTCTGATTTTTATTATTTCCTGGCTTCTGCTGACTTTGGGCTTTGGTTGTTCTTCTTTTTCTAATTCTGTTAGGTGTAGTTTAAGATTGTTTATTTGAGCTTTCTCTTGTTTGCTAATGTGGGCCTGTATTGCTGTTAACTGCCCTCTTAGGACTGCTTTTGCTGCGTTCCATGTGAGTTGGTGTGGTGTGTTTTCGTTCTCATTTGTCTCCAAATATTTTTTGAGTTCTTTTGTTTCTTTGACTACTTAATTTTATTAATGTTCAGTAGCATGTTGTTTAGTCTCCACATTTTTGTTCCTTTCCCTGATTTTTTCTTGTAGTTGATTTTTAGTTTCATAGCATTATGGTCAGAGATGATAGTAGACAGAATTTTAATCTTCTTAAATTTATTGAGGTTTGCCTTGTTTCCCAGTATATGGCCTAACCTTGAGAATGTTCCATGTGTGCTTGAGAAGAATGTATGCTCGGCTGTTTTGGGATGGAATACTCTCTATATATCTATTAAGTTCATCTGGTCTAGTTTTCCATTTAATTCCACTATCTCTTCATAGACTTTTTGTCTGGATGATCTATCCATTGAAGTAAGTGGGGTGTTAAGGTCCCCTACTATTTTTGTGTTGTTGGTAATATCTCCTTTTAGGTTTGGTAACAGTTGCTTTATGTACTTTGGTGCTCCTCTGTTGGATGCATAGGTGTTTATAAGTGTTATGTCTTCTTGGTGGAAAGTCCATTTTATCATTATATACTGACCCTCTATGTCTCTCTTTACCTGTTTTATTTTGAAGTCCACTTTGTCTGATATAAGTATGGCAATGCCTGCTTTCTTTTTTGTTTGCATGAGCTAGGAGTATCGTCTTCTATCCCTTCACTCTGAGCCTGTGTTTGTCTTTAGAGCTGAGATGTGTTTCCTGGAGGTAGCATATTGTTCTTTAATCCATCCTGCCATTCTGTGTCTTTTGATTGGAGAATTCAGTCTATTTACATTTACAGTGATTATTGATAGGTTAGGGCTTAATGCTGCCATCCTATCACACGTTTTCCAGTTCTTCTGCATATCCTTTGTTTCTTGTCCCAGGTATATCGGACTACCGATTTGATTAGGTAGTTTTCTATGTTGGTTTTCTTCATTTTCTCCTTGTTTATTGTATATGTCTCTGTTATAACTATTTGTTTAGGGGTTACCATCAGGTTCATATAAAAAGTCTTGTAGATGAGATAGTCCATTTCCTGATTGCCTGTTATTTCCTTAGACTATACTGGTTTCATCCCTTTCCTCTTCCCTCTAAGTTATTTTTGTCATATCTTATTCCATCTTGTGTTGTGAGTTTGTGTTTAAGGTGATGATATAATTTTTACTTTGGTGTTTTCCTTTTCTTTATCCTTGATGTAAGAGTTAAGTGTTTACCAACCTGATCTGATACAGAGATGCCATTTTCTGATTATTGCTTATCTACTCATCTCTTTGCTCAGGGCTTTATAGCCCCTTTCCTGTTTTTTTTTTTTTTTTCTTCCTTTCAGGTATGAGGGCCTTCTTAAGGAATTCTTGTGTGTGTGTGTTGGGGGGGGGGGGTCTTGTGGCAATGAACTCCCTTAGCTTTTGTTTATCTGGGAAAATTTCCATTTCTCTGTCATATCTGAAGGAGATTTTCACTGGATAGAGTATTCTTGGCTGGAAGTTTTTGTCTTTCAGGACTTTGAATATATCATTCCACTCTCTCCTAGCCTGCAAGGTTTCTGCTGAGAAATCTACTGTAAGCCTGATAGGGGTTCCTTTGTAGGTTATTTTCTTCTGCCTTGCTGCCCTTAATATTTTTTCTTTGTCATTGACTTTTTCCAGCTTTATTACCACATGCCTTGCAGTAGTTCTTTTTACATTAATACAGTTGGGAATTCTGATAGCCTAATTCACAAGGATTTCCATCTCCTTCCCCAGGTTTTGGAAATTCTCTGCTATTATTTCTTTGAACAAGCTTTCTGCTCCATTCCCCTTCCCTTCTCCCTCTGGAATACCTATAATCCTTATATCACATTTTCTGATTGAGTCAGATATTTCTCTGAGAGCCTCTTCATTTCTTTTTAGTCTTAGGTCTCTCTTCTCCCTTTGAAGCATTTCTATAGTATTGTCTTCTAAATTACTAATTCATTCTTCCAAATTGTCAGTTTTGATGTTTAGGGAGTCCAGATTTTTTAAAACATCATCCATTGTGTTTTTCATCTCCAACAATTCTGATTGGCTGTTCTTTAAAGTTTCAATCTCTTTTGTAAAGAAGCTCCTGAATTTGTTAATTTGCCTGTCTGTGTTTTCTTGTAACTCATTGAGCTTTTTTATGATAGGTATTTTGAATTCTTTGTCATTTAGGTTATGGTTTTTTGAGTCTTCAGGGTTGGTTTCTGGGTACTTGTCATTTTCCTTCTGGTCTGGAGATTTAATATACTTTCTCATACTGCTTGATTGTGTGGACTTTTGCCTCCACATGGTGTTATTATCTGCTTGTTGCTCCCAAGTTCCTCTACTAGGTGAGGATCAGGTGCTGTGTACTTTGGGCCCAGCATGATCCAGGGTTCCCCAGCTCTGGCCACTGACCACTTTTCTCACTGTGGGATGCTCTGGCTGATGGCAGATCTGGAGTACTGGGCAGGTGGAGGGATGCTCTCCTTCCCCTTTGCTACCCCCAGCCTCAGCTTCTCTTTCTGTGTGGAGCTCTGGGCAATCACAGGACGGGAGTGCCAGTCAGGGGAAGGGGCACTTTCTTATACCTGTGTGCCTCTCTCAACTGCTGCCTTTCTGCATGGTGCTCTGGGCACTCACGGGACTCCACCTGCCACTGCTTCTCTCTCTATGCTGTGATCCTAGCAATCCTGGGGCTGGACTGAGGGGCTGGAGCACCAGGCAGGACCGGGGTGCCTCTCCCCAGCTGTTCACATCCTCCAGCCGATCTCTCCCTCACTGTGCTGCTCTCCAGGTGAATGTGGGTCTAGAGTGCAGGGCTGGAGAACTGGGTGGGAATGGAGCACCTCTCCCAGACTGTGCACCTCCCCTAGCTGGCCCCTCTCTCACTGCACTGCTCTCTCGGTGAACGTGGGGCTAGAGTGCTGGACAGGGATGGGGTGCCTCTCCTCAGCTGCTCACCTCCTTCAGCTGTGGCCCCTCTCTCTCTGCAGAGCTCCTACCAATCAGCCTCAACTTCCTCTGGAGGATCCAGTCCCACCACCACCTTCACGTATATGGTTGTATGGGTCTCCTGTGTTGTGTATATGTACTTTGTTGGTGTTTGAATGTCCTTTTGGCTGTATTTTAGAAGGGAGAGCCTGAGGGAAGAGCTCACTCCACCATGACGCTGATGTCACCTCCCAGGGAAATTTTTAAAGAGTTGAGCTCACCAACTTCCAGCACAATTGCTTAAACTAAAGGTTCTGGAAGCTGTAAATATTTACAAAGAATAGCAAAAAATATTTTACCAAGCTTATTTCATGTCCTGACGGCTTGGATTAATACTTGTCAGGTTAGAGGTCCAGAAAAATGGTCAAACAAAATGTGATTACATGCCAGATAGTCAGAGAGAAATGTGGATTGCACTCCATTCGTGGCTAGGGGTCCTACCACCTACTATGCTAAAGATTAATGGAACTGTAACACTGCCAGGTACTTACTCTTTGTCCTGGCTGAAACCAACAAGGTATTTGAAAGGATTTAAGCAACATAGGATCAGAAATTTGGCCAAACTGGAAGCTGATATTCCAAGTCTGATAGGAATTTTCTTTCCAGGCCCTCTTCCCTAAGTTAAATTAAAACTAAGCACCCAGAGGGGAAAAAAGCAAATTAGAGTGATGGAGTTGGACACGTGTCCTCAACTCACAAATCCCTGTAAGACTGAAAAAGCGGTTCTAGAGGCAGTTCAGATTCCAGCTAGTTCCTTTATCTCAAAAAGAATTACGGCCTCACCTCTCTGGGAACTATTTCCTAGCTCATCACCAATTCCTAGAACTAAAGAAAAAAAAGAGAAAAGGCCAGAAAAACAGCCATAAGAGAGCAGCCTCACACAAAATCTAGCATCTTTAGTGTCTTCTCCACAAATATCAATAAAAAGGCTTAAAAACAAAATTGGATTCATAACTAGTGAGCTTTATATTACTGTACCTGGTTCATGGTAGTAATTTTTAAACAATAACTATGGAGACTCTGTGTGTCTATATGTTTGTATATTTTGTATATATATGTCTATATGTGTGAAATTTTACCTCTGGATGGTATGGATAAAACTAAGAGCTCTATTTAATTGGCTTAAAGTAAGCACTTACAAAAATTCTAAATGTAATAGAAATTAACCCAAATGTCTTTCATGTTAACATGAGATAAACTAATCTTTGGTAAATGAAAGCTTGTTTTAAGTTTGTTGGTTTGATTAAAATGAACGTGTTTTCAGAAGTATCAGCATTGGATATGATGCAGACATGCAGCCTTTATTCTATGTCTGTTGGTCAAATAAGCTGATGATATCTCTATTACAAAACTGGTTAACAAAAATAATAACTTAAAATGATGGCTAATTTTGTCAAATGTCTCATGAAGTTTTGTGGGCAATCTGAATAAATGAGAATGAATAAACGAAATAGATGTAAAATTATAAAAAGTGTTGGGTGAACTTTTCAAAATACGTGTTATGGCATGTATATTTAAAATAATTTCAAAACCTTTTGGTGACTTGAAACTTTAGAGTTTTATTAAATTAGTTCAAATGATAGAAATTTATTGATCACCTAGGTCATTTTCAAATAAGATATAATGATAAAATGTTATCAATAAACATGTATAAGTTTATTCACTTTGGCTCCTTATTACAGAGAAACCAAAAGGTTTTTGGGTCTATTAGTAAACATGTCTTCTATTTTATTGAAAAAGATTGTACTACAAAGGTAACATGTTTCTGGAAATTATAAAAGGTATTTATAAATTTACCCCAAAATGTTAATGTAAAAGAAAGTTTATAATTGCTTACTTAGTTTTTACTTAGAAACTAAGGTCTGTAAGGTTAAAAGTTCTAACTGATATATGTAATTAAAGCTACTAAAAATTAATAAGGAAAACAGCTCTGTATACAAGGAAGGCAAAATATGTTTTCAGTAAAGAAGGTATAAAGAATGGAAGTATTTTTCTTTGTTGGGTTAAGAAAGATAGATAAATTTGTCCTAAGGTACTAGAAGGGAAGAACAAAAGCATGGGACAAATTCTAAATGTAAAAAGAAGGTTATAGAAGGTTCATTAAAAAGAAAGTCTGAGAGTTTTATGCCTGCTCAAGTTGGCTAAAAGTAAACTAAATCCAACTAAGTAAATGAGTTTTAATACAAAAAGTTAGCTGGTACAAGAATTAGAATTTGGCTTTCTCTCTCAAAAGGGAGATGCTCTGTTTGCCCGTGACTGTTTCACAGCAGACACTTGATCTTGTTTGACCAAGTGTTTTAAAATCTTTTGATATTTTTGACAAGCTCCTCCTCCCCCCAAAAAATATTCAAATCCTGAATAAAGGCTTTCTTTTGACCTGGAAGAAGGGAGAGAATTTCTCTGAGGATTTTCAGAGGGCCCCGAGACTTCTTAAAGAAATTTGTTCTCTCTTCCCATAAAGGGGGGGATATTAATTAGGCTTCTTTGGTATGCTTAATTGCATGGGAAGCATTGTCAAGTAAATGATGACAAACTTTCTTAGGTTATATTGTGTAGGTAAAGATTATTCACTATTTTAACCTTGCTACCTTGCTTCCGACATCAAAAGGGAAAAAAACCATGACTGCACTCTATTATTTAATTGATTTACAGATGGGTCTTGCTTAAACCATAAGCAAGGATGTTATCAAGCTAGATATGCTGTCCAGTCTCAAGAATGCCTGCTACTTTCTATTAACTCTGATAATCCAGTAAAAGGTTTCCTTCTATAGGCTCAAGAAATCACCATGGAAGAAAAGATATAAAGGTGGCAACAAAAGAGGGAAAGCAATACTTTTGGGAACTTTCTCCCACAGCAGCTCATAAGTCCTATATTCATCGTGCTATATGCCCAAAATATAATCTAGGGAAATGATTTCATGAGTCACAAGGCCACTTTCCCCTCCCTAAGGGACCCTTTGAGGTATGAAAATTGTACTTTGTCCAAATGCTACCATCTCCAGGATAAGTATATCTTGTAATGATCTGTACTTTCTCATGTTGGGTTGAGGCCTTTCCTTCAGAAGAGCAACCGCTTTAGATAAATTGTTATTGAAAAGGATAATTTGTGTTTGAAGAATTCCTGCTGAGTTACACAGTGACTGGGGAAGTCATTTCACCAGACAAATAATTAAATTTACTTGTAACATTTGGCCAACAAGGCAGCATTTCCACTGCACTCACTACCCCTGATCCTCAGGATTGGTGGAAAGAACTAACAGCATAATAAAAATTTAATTGGCAAAGCTTTCAGAAGTACTTAATCTCTCATGGCCAAAAGCTCTTCAGTCTTGTATCTACACCTTTTGGTAAGCATTGGCTGTCTCCTTTAGAGATAATAACTGGATGCCCTATGCAATTAGACAAGGGAATATTTGCTTAAGGCAGATATTACATTGTTATCAGCGTCCCATTGAGATGCTTAAATCAAAGGTTGGTAGCTGATTCTTTTCACAGAGCTCCCAGACCTTAAGGATCAGGGACTATAATTTATTTATCAGAAGAGGCATCAAATAAAAGATTCTTTGCAGCCCTGTTGGAATGGACCACATGAGGTATTTTTAGTGAACTCATGTGTTGCAGAATCAAAAGGCCTAGACTCATGGATTCACATTTCTTCTTCAAGAAAAAGGCCCTCTCCACTTGAGTCTGTTTCAGCCCCTATTCCTGATACCTGACTTTAACTGACCAAGACAAGCATCTCCAAACCAGGAGAAGAAGACAGTATCTGCTGTAGACAGCTGTCCCAAGACTCCAGACCAGGCCTGTATTTGCAACATGTATCTTCACATTTAAACCTTTGTTATGCTTAAACTGTATACCTATTTTATATTGATCGATTTAATCTTTCAAAATCCTGTCATACTTGAAGAAAGTGACTGATTTGGAACAGAGTCATCTCAAAGACCAGGCATTTATCAGGTGGCTGCTAATGGAACTCAGTGGTTATGTGAAACAAATCTCTGGCCTTGGCTACTGCCTGGATGGCTAAAACATTGCACCCTGAGTTTCCCTTGGATGCAGGAAGGATTCAGACTGAGCTAACACCTGTTGCCAACCTCCCTCTCTTTAAGGCCAGATGGGCTCATTCAGTGTTCCACTGGTATGATCAGTGAGCAGCTAGCTATATTGTTCCTTCTTTGGTGCTAGAGGATGTCATATCACATACAGAAGCCCTTAACAGTAGTCAAGCATGAATAGCCTCATTAGATACTAAAATGTCTTTAATGAGAAAGTCTGTCCTTGAAAATAGAATGGGCTTAGATGGTCTGACAGCATCCCAAGGTGGTACATATATATCATTCA
Organism: Equus caballus; assembly: GCF_041296265.1. NCBI lineage: Eukaryota > Metazoa > Chordata > Mammalia > Perissodactyla > Equidae > Equus > Equus caballus. The sequence continues at coordinate 124,377,008 of NC_091684.1, read as the reverse complement.
AACTGAATGCTGTGTTTTTATATCTAAGTCCTCTAATGTATCACTTCTGCTAAAGCACATGAAAAAAAAAGTGCAAGTGAATGCGTTAAGCAATCCTATACCTAGTCTTGATTTGTTTAGTTGGTTCCCTTCCAGTCTTGGCTTCCATTTGTGACCTGAATTCCTATTCCTATTTCTATTACTCCTTGGAATTCTTCTATTAGTCATAATATTAAAACTAATTACTGTTTTCTCAGTGTTGTATGACTGGCATGCAAGCTAGAGTAATGATTTCTCAGCCACTTGAGATGGTTGCTGGATCCTACAACCCTGAATGAATCCCTTTTTATTAAGACTATGGCTAGGAATTCATTTTTAAGCTAATCATTTCAATTATTGGATTATCTGTCCTATAATTGTTATAAACACAGTAACTATAGGAAGTCATGTAAAAGTAAGCATATGTACAATGTTTGTGTGATAATCTAAAAATAATTGCCTAGTTACACAGCCTATGAAACACTTCCCCTGTTAATATACCTCTGAGGTAGTCCACTATATTTATTTTCCCCCAATGTGGATAACTGGGCAAATCAATAAAATAAAACCTTAGCACTGAGAAACATGATGGACCCACGGCAGGCAGCAACCACTCTAGCACCAAAGGACAATATTTTGATCAGCAATGCTTTCTATAGAAAGACTATTGATCAAAAGGGGAAAATGACAAGAGATTTTCACATATTGAGGTATATGGGGTAACTATTTGAGTTCAAAACTGATTCATCTTGAACTGAAAAGCCTGACTTCTGGCCTATCAAACATACATTGCACATCTGCTTAACCATTAAAGTAAAGCATGTACTCTCTTAAGATAAGAAGGCATACTTCCCCTCCTACTCCCTATTGGTAACACCCTATTGGTAAAGCCCAGATTAGTCCCTTTCCTGGCATCATAGTCATGTTGACCTGCTAATTTGCAACTGAATACCTCTTTGAAAATGTATCCTGGGTGTGTTTAATGTATCTTCTTTATTCTAAGAAGATATAAGAAAGACTGTACTGAAACCCATGCTTCTCTGGAATGCCTTCTAAGGCCTTCCTGGGTTTTAATCCTCACTCTGGCTTATAATAAACTCACCTCAATTTTGATTTCTAGGTTGGTTATGGATTATTTGTGTCAATAGCATAAACTTGCAAGTAGAACACGAATAAGTTCTGGGGATCTAATGCACAGCATAGTGATTATAGTCCACAATACTGTATTGTGACTCATATGATGACATGGGGCATACCCAGATAATCCAGGATCATGTCCCCATCTTAAGGCCCTTAACTTAATCATAGCCGCAAAGTCCCTTTTGCATTTTAACATAACATATTCAAGGTTCCAGGAATTAGGACCCAGACATATTTGGTGGAGGGAAGGGGGCCATTATGCTGCCTTCCCCACTCACTAATAACCCATAAAAAGTAACCAAATATGTTTCAGTTTCTTGGGAGTTTCAAGAAAACTTGAAACTTTATAGACTTTAAAGTTGCTAAGAGATTAGATCTTAAATGTTCTTACCACAAAAAATAAATGATGATTATGTGATGTGATAGAGGCATTAACTAAGGTTACAGTGGTAATCATGTTGCAATATATCAATGTATCAAACCAATATGTTGTACACCTTAAACTTACACAATGTTATATGTCAATTATATCTCAATAAAAAGAGGTCATACTTTCATTCTTATGATATGTGTTGGGCATTATAATTATTATGATACTGAAATAAGGCATATCTTTATACACATAATCTTATTTACACCTAAGCTCAACATGTATCTCTTAGATCACCTCCCACACTCAAGAAGATGCCTCAGAAACTAAACGTTTCCCTCCACAGATAATTTCTCTCCTGAAAGACTGGCCACCCCTGGGCCCATTCTCTACCAGGTCAAGGACAACTGCGCATTTGAAAACACACTATGTAGGATACACAGTGCAAGTCTGTTAACTAAACAGTTAACAAGAACTTGTTTTTAAAATATAAATAGCATTTTTCATTTTGTACTATGAAATCTACTTACTTTATTATCTGAAATAAGAAAGACCTCAGCAGAAAACTGATTAATGCTTTGAACCAAATTGCATAGAGATAGAGACAGATAGATATATAGGTATCATGGCGCCGCATATACTATTTTAAATAATATTCTGCAGGAAATAAAATCCTTGAAAACAATACAATCTGGATAACTGAAAATATGTTTGTGAAAAGAACCAATCTAGAAAAAATCCTGGCCTCTTGTTTTAGCATCCTACTGATGCTACAACAAATTACCACAAACTTGGCTTAAAACAACAATTTATCATCTTGTCAATCTAAAGGTCTGAAGTTTAAAACTGGTCTACAGGTCTGCATTCCTTCTGGAGGCTCCAGGAAAGAATCTGTTTCTTGCTTTTTCCAGCTTCTGGAGGCCACTTGCATTCCTTGGCCTATGGCCCTGCATCACTCCCAGCTCTGGTTCTGTCCTCATATCTCCTTCTCCAACCTCCATGCCTCCCTCTAATAAGGACTCATATGATGACATGGGGCATACCCAGATAATCCAGGATCATGTCCCCATCTTAAGGCCCTTAACTTAATCATAGCTGCAAAGTCCCTTTTGCATTTTAACATAACATATTCAAGGTTCCAGGAATTAGGACCCAGACATATTTGGTGGAGGGAAGGGGGCCATTATGCTGCCTTCCCCACTCACTAATAACCCACAAAAAGTAACCAAATATGTTTCAGTTTCTTGGGAGTTTCAACATCTTCAAAGCCAATTTAGGAGAAAGGGTGCTGTGAAGCCCCCAGAACCCATCACCTTGAAGGCAACAGACCTGAACCCCAGCCTGGTCTGATCCTTAGCACATGTTGGCTCAGTCACGGAACCCCTCAAGGTCCAGGAAGATTAATGAGATAAACATGTGAACTGCTCCAAGGAGCCTAATTCATGATACTGAATAATACTACTTGTAATAGGATTTGACAGAGTGAGGTATAATAGAGCTATAATACATTTCCAAAGATAAAAACATGCAAATGGAATAAAAATTTCAGTTTGAAAGGACTTTATGTCCTCTCCATCACATAAGGTGTGGTCTGAAGTGGAATGGTAATGTGTGAGACCAGGAGACACGCCAGTGCTCATTTAGTTCAGTGTTATACATAAATTAACTAATAGCTTGTTAAAGTAAAGTAGGAAATGGAGACCAAACTTGATAATTCCCTGAACAGACAAAGCCATTTAAGCCAGGTAAGCAAAAATTAATCTAGCCTATTTCATTGACATAGACAAATCTTGACAGTTTCTTGCAAATGGCTCTGATAATTATGAAACTTAAGTCATCTTCCTAAAAATGCCGTAATCACTTTTAACCAATCCCCTGCAACCTGGAATCCTCCACCGCAATACGCAATCATCACAAAGCTTGAATAACTTCCCCATTTTCACTTTATAAGCCATCCTGGAATATCATGCCTATGAGCTTCATATCAGTTTTGGATTTGAAGGATCCCAGTTCATGAACTGTTTTTATGTACAAATGAAACTCTTACTAATTACTATTTTACTAATCTGGTGGTTTTAATTTTGCTATTTCCAGATTTTTGACATGACAAACAAGACATGAGTAGCCTGAAGTCTCTGAATTGCTCCTTGCTGTGGTCTGACTTCTCCAACAGCTGCATGCAGCAAAAGTGACGATGAGCTACTGACCTATTAGAGAGTAACCTGAGGGAACAAGGAGGGGACAGACAGAGCATGCTGACAGAGATTGCCAACCACAGATTGGTGCCCGCAGCCCCGGAGTCTTGATTTCACAGCACATTTCCAAAGAGGAAGCCTAGCTAGCAGGGAAGAGGCAAAGGGTGGATCTGCAGGCTCATGCTGATCAAAAGCTTGCCCAGAGGACAAGCCATTGTGGGAGGAATGCTACCTTCCCCTGCTCAGCATCAATAGAGAAGCCAGGCAGGACACTGGCACTTGGGGCAGCCTGGGGAGCTGGTAAGAGCATGCACAGAGCTGGTCCGTGCATATGCTGGGCCTGGACAAGCCACCAAAAGCCAGAGCAGAGGGTTGGAGGCCCAGAGTGGCCGTGAGCAGTGTCTGGCCCAGGAGGGACCAGGGCCAGTGCTGTGTGTGCCTCCTGCCCTGTGTTAGCGGCAGCCAGGGAGCTCACCTCTCATTCCACCTCTCTCCTTTCCATCTCTCTCTCCACAAGAGCATTGGATTACTTCTTCCTGTGACCTGGGTTCCACTCTTGTCCTACTGCGATCTAATGCCATAGAGAGGAGTGGCCATGGAGAAGATCCCTAAATCAAAACCAGACAATGTAATTTCGTTGATTAAAATGACATGGAGGCTTACTTAGAAAAACATTTGAGAATCCTCCATGAGATGTGTTTCATCCTATAGCATCTCTCCACTGTGCTCAGGCTGCCCTGCCTTCTCATGGGTCCCACGCTGCTGCTGAGCACCTTTCTGCTTCAAACACTTGCCTTTGCTCTACCCATAGGGTCTGCATGCAAACCCCTCCCTTCATGTGATCTCTGCTTGAATGTGGCCTCTCAGAGAGACCCTTCTTCCCCTCTTGCATCCCCTCGCCCTGCTCCTTCCTTCCTAGGCCTTTATCTCCACCTAACGCCATTCCCTTAGGTACCTGTTAGTGAGTTCCTGGCATGTCTCTGCAGTTACTAGAAGGATCAGAGAACTCAGAAAAACAAGTTCCCCACAGAAACCTGAAGATTCTTCAAAGCAAGATGATTATAGTCAGCAATTTGGAAAATTAATTTCAAGCGTTGGACTGGGTCACATCTCTCATTATAGGGGAAAAAAGTAAATTGGAAAATGACACAGCCTCTGAGAATGATTCTATTTAAAGCAGGAAATTTAAACCATTAGCAGCCGGTCACTTATTCCTCTCCCCAAAGTGAAACTGAGCTACCTGGAGAAGTTGGAAATAAAAGAACAATAACTCAGCCGAAGGTAGAATGGGAATTATTCCTTCCCATTATATGACAAAAGACAACCCTGATACACAGTGGCAGATTGAGTCCTGGGCCCGAGGCTTGTCAAGGACATCAGAAAGAGGGCTTCTGCCTTTCTCACCGGAGGTGAGCTCCTGAAGTACTGCAAAGGTAGGCGTGGGCGCCTGGGCTCACTGAACCTCAAAGGGTCACTCTCCTGTTCTCCATCCCTTGTGACGCCGAGCACGATGCCAGGTGTCAGGGTCCTTCATGGTCTTCTCAGAGGAAGCTTCCACCAGAGGGAGGCTCCTGACTTTAAAAATGCATTTTTCTAACCACAACAAAAGGAATCAGTGCACACAGGGACAGGAAACCCTTGGGTAAGTTTCACCTTGTGTGGATTCCTCCCATGGTCAGATTTTCAAAGCCTACAGCATGACAATGGTGGAGAAGTCTGAGGGAGGAAAGATCATGAGCTATCCCTGGGGGTAGGAGAGCATTGGCCAGGACAGGCTCAGAGGGCTCCAGTGCAATCACCTCTCTTTGCCCTCTCCAGCACCCAGGAGAGCATTGCTCTGGGCTTTCTCAACAGAAATCAATCACTTCCCTAAATGTCAAACCCATCCATTTAGAAAATACAGTAATCTATGTTTTGAATCGTGCTGCCCTTGCAATGCCTCCTTCCCAGGGGTCCTTTCTTGACACTCTGTCACACACTCTGTGAGTGGGCCCAAAGCCCTATGAATAGATCAGAGACCCCAGAAGTATTTCATGTTAGTTCAGTGAATCTGCCATAGCCAGCATTTGGTGTGTATTGTCTACATGTGTAAGGTAAAGCGTCAAGGAAATAACTCGATAACATGACCTCGAATCATCCAAGCCCCAAAGCCAGTGTCAGGGCCCAAGCTCTTATTCAGCACAACAAAAGGACCTCAATGCAAAAGCAAATGTCACAGTCCTTGAAGACACATGACCAGGTGTCAGAGACGAACAAATGATTACAGATGAAAATTTCAAGTTGCTAGGCAGTGTTCTGTGATATTATTTATAATGAAATCCTCTGAACATGGATCTTTCAGATTCTGAGTTTCTTTATCCAGAAGATGATGAGATTAAATTATCTCAGAAATCTCTTCTAGATTTAATATTCCATCTGCACTGTCTGGTGTGAGTTCTGCAGGAGGGGAGGGTCCTCTGTTATAGAGTCAAATTTTCACATCCAAAAGAACCTGCCCCATGTACCCTGCTGACGTCTTTAATTTCCACTATTGAACAGAGTCCTGAGGCTTAAGAAAGTGGGACACATTCCTCAGAGACCCAAAGGGTTTGCCCAAGAAACAGAAGGCACCAGTTTCCCCTGGTAGGGGAAGGGAAGTAGGCAGATCAGTTCTGCCAGTTGGGGGTAATCTCATCTGTGTTGAGTGCTCAGTACCTATAGGACAAGCGCTCGTCTTCTGAGGTCCACATATAGGAGAGGATGGTCCTGCTTGGAGCTGGGGAATTAGTGTTGTGTTGACACAGAGCTGAGGCTGGTGAGGACCCAGGGGAGATGGGGCTGGGCTGGCCTGTCCTGACCAAGAGTGTGGGACCCAGATCTTAGGGGACTCTGGAACCATCTGGCCAGATCAATGGAAACCAGAGCGTGTGAAGGATGGACTGACAGAGGAGACCAAGGAGAAGGTCTGTCAAGGCATCCACTCTCTGATCTCTCAATAATCATCTCCCACGTTCACCAATGGAACAAACAGCCGGTTATATTACCCATGACAGGGTAAAGGGGTGGGGGTCAGGGGCTCACTAGAGAAGAGGAGGGAAGACAGCAAGTGAGGAGGGAGACAGCAAGTCTCACTTTAGCAATGATAAATTTCCTCAGCACATGTCTTCTTCAAGAAGACTCATCTGTATTGGGTTGGCAGGCATCATTTCAACCCTCAAAGCCCTGGCAGGGTGCAGTGCACCCAGGCTCTCATGGGCTTATACTGAGCAGCCTTTCACTGGCAGCCCCATCTGTCAGTGACAAGACAGACACTGACTTGCCGGTGGGGTAAGTGATGGCAGAGGGAGGGGATGATGGGATACAGCAAAAAATAACCTGCAGCCAACTCTGTCCCCCAGTTTTGCTTTTTACCTGAGCCCTTGTCTTCCTCTCAGTCATCCTGGACTAGACTTCCATACAGAATCACCTCTATGTGTGAACTAGAGAAAAGGAATATAGTTACCTTCTTAGAATAAATCGAAACCTCACACAAATGCTTGAGTTATGGAAAAAAAAAGCCCATACAAATGATCTTAAGTAATATTTAATATTTTAAATATTGATATTAAAATATTTCAGATTTTATTAGGATTTTTTTAAAAACACTGTAATTTACATGTAGGTTTCAAATCAAAATGTTACTACTTTTTTTAATTTGTATTTTTAAATTCTCTTTTTAAATAGTATACAGCGAAAAATAAATATGCCTTCTCAGCTACCAGTCAAGATTGGTCCTCCCTCTGCAGGGGATCTTGTCACCTCCTTACAGACATGCCTCTGGTTCCAAAACCTCCCCATGACCTCCCCCAAACCTGTCCCCCTTACTCTCCCTGTCTTCCACAGTGATGAGGCCTCAGAAATGGCAGTGAACCTCCCTGAACTGTCAAATCTGAGTGGGGCAAAGAGCACTCCCACCAACAAGCAGAGAATGGGGATGTTCAGAGATGAATTAGGTGGAAGTGAAGTTACGGGCACTGTTGGAATTCGGGAACTTCAGGTTGCTAAAGCCCATAGAAAGAGCTTAGTCATGCGCTTCTGATCCCAGGGAGGATGAAAGGACAGTGACTCACATCACATAACTCAACCTTCATATCTCAGACCGTGGGCTCAGAACATGGGGCTCTGGGTAGAAAAACAAAATGCTACTACTTATGTTTATTATGAATACAATTTTTTAAATCAAACAACCAATGAAAGAAAACAAATATACAAACACATGAAAAGATTTTATTCTCCAAATATTCCATTTTCCAAGTTTCCCTTATTCTCTTTGCTTTGAGGAGGATGCCAGGTGGGAGTGTGGCACTGTCTCCTGAGGAGCGCTCCCCTTCTTTTAACCTGTCTAGAGAAACCATCCCTGACTGTCACCTTGGCAATAAGAAATACAAAACTGTCCAGAGCAGGACTTTCTGCAATGCTAGAAATGTTCATATAAAATGGAGGACTGTTTAGCACTTGAAATGTGGCTAGTGCCACTGAGGAAGTGAATTTTTAACTTTATTTACATTTCAGATTTAAATGTCAACAGCCTCCTGTGACCAGTGGCTATGGTACCAGACAGCAGTGTTCTGAAGGTAACCAGAAGTTATGCTGCAAGGCAGGGAGCAGACCAGCTTTGAGGGGAAAAGCAGACAGATGATCCTCCATGGGCTGAAGATGGTGAAGTGTGGCCAGGTGCACAGAGAGATGCCCTGTGTCCAGTGACACAGGCATCCCTGTTCTTAAACTCAGAGTTGGCCAACCAGGCCAATGAAGTGATAGAGATGTGGTGGAGGTGGGGGTTGGGTTAGATCAGTGTGGAAGGAGCAGAGAGGAGGATGGAGAGGAGGACAGAAAGATGAGGAAACTGTGTGTGCACTGGTGACACTCCCCACCCCGCCCCCCACCTTGGGCAGTCTGTGCCAGGCCATTATCTGCCCCCACCCTATGGACAGCAGCATATTCACCACCCTGGACTGACAGTCAGATCTGAGGATTCCAGGTCTCCCTTGTCCCTTGACACTCAATCTGCTCAGTTTCCACAAACTATGAAAATGTCGTAATTTAAAGCACCAAATAGAATTATGCAGAAACCTTTTTCTGCATGGCTTGCTAAATGAAGCATCATTTCTTTCTTTTTGCCACTCCTTCCCACAGCACCTGGGAAAAGGCTTTGCAGCTTGGGTTGAAAGAGTTGAATAATTAATCGTGTTAGTATCCTTTAAAGTCACATTCTTTAATTAATACACATACTCACTCATCCAACACAGGCCATTGAAATCACACTGTTACACAGTTGAAGGTGCTTGGGGCCAGCAGTTCCCACTTACATCCATGCACAAGCCCTAGGCATTTTCCACCTCACTGCCCTCCTTGCACTACCTATTGATCCCAAAGTGCCCCTGGGCATTGATCACCACATTCCTACCTGTGTACATGTACATAAGAATAGATACCCTAGGAAGGGGCACCTACCCACTTAATGGGCCACGTGTGCTCTCTGAAAATCTAAGAAGATGCTTTATCTTCATCAATGCAAGAGAGATAGTCTCATTTGAGATTCTGTGGTCCTGCACAATACCAAATTGCACTTTCCTCTGACTGCAGGGAACAAGAAGAAAACTGGCTATTGTACCATCAGGAAAAAATAAATGCCTCACATCTTTGCTGGTATGAGCTGCCTTTGTCATTTGACTGCTGCCCACCATAAACCAGATATTTCAGCTTCTTCATTATCTGCTGAGAACATTTGCTCCACGTGTCGAGCTTGGCGCTATATACCAATTCACACCTGTTGGCACTCAAAGGGTAGGCCCTGCTTTCTGGCAGGAAACTTCTGACAGTAATAGAGTTTGTACAGCCATGCTGAGTTGGCACAAGGTAATAATGCAGGTTTGGACAGTTAGACTCCCTGTGATGCTGTGGCCCAGAGGGCAGGGCAGGGCTCTGGGATGGGTTCAGGGAAGTCCTGAGCAGGTGCACATGGTAGGGTTTGAAGAGGAAATGTGGGAGCTTCTGCCCTGATGAATGAGTAACATGTGACTGAGCCAAGGCCCTGAGCCCTGATTTTGTATGACAACTGTCTAGTTTTGGTCCAAGGGTGTGTTTTTGACCACATCAGGAAGAAACTTCCGAGGAGCATTGCACAGGACTCTGAGAAACCCTAACAGTTATGGAAGCTGCCTGTAGACCAGGACATTCAGGTTCAATCATTTCTCCTAACCTTCTTCCCAAATGTGTCTACTTGAAGAATTTGGAGGTCATGTCTCTTTTACAACCCACCTCACACCTGTCATGTGCCCCAAGTAGACTTCCTTATGGGTTGTCCCTGGTTATTCCAATCATTTAATTGCATTCTACTTTGTCACTCCTTGCAGGCAAACAGCATATGTCCTTTGCTCGATGTACCACCCAGGTGGAAGACTTGTCTGTCAATCCTCAAAGTTACCATGCTTCACTGTTTCACTAATGTGCTCCCTAACCATTGAGACACAGGGCCTCTGGGGTTCCAACGGCCCTTCCTTTCTCCAAGATCTGCAGAAGCCATTCGCCTTTTTTTCTTCTTTCACACTTAAAGCTCTTCTGTTCTTACCTGTCATTACTGAGATATCAAAAATACTTTACTCATCACTGATTTGAATATTTTAACTTGTTCTTGGTGCTGACAATGTGACTAGAACCATATGCCAGAACTTTATGTGGCAATACAGCTCGGGTACAGAAATTGAGACAGGATTTGTACCAATATTGGGAAATACTCATGTTTTCTTTCTTGGATATATATGTAATTTTCTGGAATTATACTTTAGTTCTTTGTCTTGCCTTGTGATATCAGTGGGATAAGTAATAACTCAATCACTGCACAATGTTGATTTAATTCTAACACATGATAGACAGTACTGGGTGGGAAACTAAAGGCTGGTTAGCCTGTCTACCTAGAGACCACACCAGATTCCGTGGTTACCAATAGACAACGACAGCAGGACCTCACCAAAACAGAGTCATGGAACCTGTTCCTAATAGCATGGGATTTTTTTTAAAGCAGTGAGATTGAAAAAGAATTTTGAGAAGCAGCTTTGCCTGGTGAGGGAAACTGTAGACAACACAGGACACCTATCTGGAGTACTTCAATGATGATGACCAAGAAAATAAGGAGGCGGAAACTGCTTTTCCAAATACATGAAGAACTATTCTGCATAGTTAATGGGAAGAAAAATAAGTATAAATGCATACAAATGACAGGGGAGTCCCTCCTGTCTGTGTTCTGTCTGTGTTTCAGACTTTGTTAGTGATCATCTGCTTACAGGTAGCCATGTGAGAGTTGGGGAAGGGGTTCTTTTCTACCTCTTAAAATACACAGCTCTTTCTTTCATGGCAAGGTTGGGCTAGTATTTTAAGAAAACCTCTCAGAAATAAGAATGAAAGTCAAGGGTTTTCAGTATCAGATAGCATTTGGAAATGGTACAGAGGCTAGTAAGGCTGAAGCCATATCAGGTCAAGACTGTGGTTCTTGGAGGTTGGGAGTGAGAAAACCCAATCAGTGGTGGAAGACTGAGATTTGTTCAAGGTGTACCTCTGCTGTGGGGATGAATGGTCTGATGGAGGTGACAGGAGCAGTAAGATCAAGAATTAGAGGAGGACAGTGGAGGATTTTACTAAGCGATGCATGCTCCAGGGCTCATGAGAAGAGCTTTATATAAAATAATGTAAAAGACATGAGTGTGTATGTGTATATATTTATTTGTATGTAAGTACACACACACAACATGCAATCAGCAAGCCAAAGAAACATCTGTAAATCTCAATGCTACTTCACATCATCTTGTATTTGGGCTACACTGCTTTTGTCACCCTGCTGCCTTTCAGTCTGTATAAAACCAGAAGAAACGTACTTTCATGGTAGGTCTTTGCAAATTGCTGCTTATTAATCAGATCATGGTAACCACAATATTTGTCTAATTAGGTCTGTTATTCTACTTCAAGGCAATTAATGATGCTAGATTTGGAATCCTATTGCTTTGAGCCAGAGTTATGCCCTAATTAGAACATTTACCCAAATTTAATATTACTTAAAGCCAATTTAAAAATAAAAAAGCTAAGACAGGCTTGCTAGGTAGTTTCCTTAAAACAAAAGTTTTATAGATAATATTTTACTTTTTTTAATTTTATTTAATTTTATTATTATTATTTTTTAAGATTAGCACCTGAGCTAACAACTGCTGCAATTTTTTTTTTCTGCTTTATCTCCCCAAACCCCGCTGTACATAGTTGTATATCTTAGTTGTGGATTCTTCTAGTTGTGGCATGTGGGACGCCGCCTGAATGTGATCTGACAAGCGGTGCCTTGTCCGCGCCCAGGATCCAAACCCTGGGCCGCCGCAGCGGAGCGGGCAAACTTAACCACTCAGCCACAGGGCCAGCCCCTAGATACTATTTTATTAATATTAATGTCTTCTACACTTATAACCAAATGATACCCAAACTTTGGGGAATGACAACTACCTTATCCCAGATATATCTGCTTATCTCTGTACATTGATCTGTTTGTAAACAAAACAAGTACATATTTAGAAAATAATTATTCATAAAGTGATTACATGATTCAGCTACATTCATCTATTCTAGTTCATTTTCATTGCGTAAAGAGTATGCTGTATCATTTTGGAATTAAACTTTCCTAAATATATTAACATTGATATATTTATTTTAAAGAAAAAAAGAGAGACTGCATCCACACTGAATCAGATTCTTGAATATCCAAGGCATATTTTGGCAGCCTTTTGAAGATAGCTTTTAGGAAAATCTAATTTTTAGCTAAATGATTCTCAATAACTTCAACAACTTATTAATATTTGCTCACATATAAGCAATAGTCATTGAGAGTTAATTAAGTGCTAGACAATTGGGTTACAATATTATCTATGTTATTTCATTTAAGTCACACTATCCCATGAGGTCTTTCACAAGTAAGGAGATAGGCCTCTTGAAAAATATGTCATTTACAAATAGTTGGGATGTTTCAAGCAGATTAAGAACTTATGTCTTCTATTTCCTCTGAATTTCTCCACAGTGACCAGAAACCAGCCCTCATATGTTCCATACTCAATCAATATTTTAAGCTCTTTTCTTTCCAACTTCCTTAGCCCCCTATCGATTTCAGATTCAACAAAGCCAAAAGAAATAAACACATAGAGACAACGAACAGCAAGCGTTGGTACTTTGTTTTCCTGGAAAATCCATTTGTTTAACTGGGTTATCTTTACTTATGGGGTTCTATGGCCCTAAATATGAATGCACTTTCAACAGTAAACTCCAGTATATGTATTTAATAAAATCTACTTGACAGCTTCTGAAACACATGCCCTAAGGACACACATATAAGCTTCTGAAAAACTTCCATTTAATAAAACCATGATTTGGAGTTCTTTTTTTTTTTTTTTTGCCTTAAAATGTTCTGTCATATTTAAGAGGATGGCCTTTAAGACTTATTAGTATTAACTGATGTTGAATTGGTATTACTAGACTAAATAAGCAATGGACAATGATCAGACCATATTTAAAAATAGAACTCTGAGCCATAACCTTTGCAATAACCACCCCAGGAAAACAAACAGCAGCAACTTGCCCAAAATGTTCTCAATTTGGTCAACAGCTACCAGCTTCCCTAATTTTTGTCCCTGCTTCCAACTTAAGAACAACCAGAGAAAATGCACCCCTAACCAATTACAAAGGATGTCCCTGCTTTCAGTTAACCCACCTCCAGTCTCCCAAGGCCAATAGCCTCCAATCAGGGTACCCGTGAAGCTTTCCCTTTTTCTACTATAAAGTTCTTCCACTGCCCTGCCTGATTTCGAGTCTCTCCCAGTTGCAAGTGATGGTGGCTGAGTCCCTCACTATAGCAAGATCTAAATAAAAACAGCCTTCACTTGTTCTCTTTTGGGTAGTGTTGTTTATTTCCACAGTATTAATGATGGTAGAATTAGAGTGTCTTCCTTCTTGCATCTGAATGGAAAGCATGCACCCTGCTTCTTCCAAGTATTTATCCTTCTAGTTATTAGAAGAAGGAAATTGTATTATGAATATTTCTTATCACAGTGGAAGAGTATCTGGTAGGGATCCAGAAAACATCTGGAAAATTGACATGATTGGCTCCTGAAGTCTGTAATCCCTAACAGACTTCAACATGCTGTAGCTCACAATAATTTACGGTGATTCTCACCATTCCATCTTCTCCTTGAATTGATGCAGCTGCAATGTCTCTTATTTCTTAATGGATGTTGAGAAGAAGTAGGAATCAATCTTAAGTGCCTCAATTCATTTATTTATTCTCTCAAAGAAATATTTATAATCTAGCTAATGCTTATGTGCCAAGCTATCTGAGAGACACGTAAAATAAGATTGCTCATTTTGAATTATTGAGAATAATCTGATAGTTAACAAACAGCAAATTACCCCAAATTAAATACTTATCATCCATACATTTTTCTGTTGAGGGTTTTTCTTCAGTCCTTAGCAAATACTGGCCCAAACTGCCATTGCTGTTAATTTTATTCTGTTGAATGAAGACCTAATATATACCAACTCTCAGTTCCAACTAAATAGAAGTAATTTGAGCATAGGTTTGATAAATACATTGAAATCTTCAAGTATCTTTCAAGCAAATGGGGGATTGCTAGCAACAAAACATTTCAAAGGAAATGAGATGTAGAGCTCATATTTTTAACCAAAGCAATATGACTAAATTTTAATTTCTATGTACATTAGAGTCCGCTTAGTCAGGATCTAACTGGATTGTCCCTAGTTAATTAATAATTAAGACTGTCTTAAATACAAATACTCAAAGATTTAAAAAATGACTATTCTAGGCCCAAAGAAATACTAACATTGCAATATCATGGAGATATGCAGTTGTCTGCTGTTGACCCTTGTCCTCTCTAGTCCCTACAAAAGAAACTTGGGAAATGTGTCCAGCTTAAAGAGCAACATTTCTAGCCTCTCTTGCAGCTCAGTGTAGTCACAAGTATAGGTTTTAGCTAAAAAGATTGTGCGTTATACAGGACTTGTTCAAGTCATTTTCACACCTTCTCTCATTCCTGAAATGCTAGAGCAGCATTTGGTCCAGGCAAGCCATCCATTATGTGCCTGAAGGATGAAAGCAACCCAGGATGGAGCAGAGCCAAGAGGGAGGAGCCTGGGTGCCTGGAGATTTTATGAAGCCACAAAATCAGCTCTGGATTGCCTACCTCCAGAATAATCCCTCTTATGCTTAACCCATTGATGCTGAGGCTGCATTACTATTAGTCAAACTCAGTTCCTAACTGATATGTAGAATTGCTGATATAATATGGAATCCCGTTTTAACTTTTGTCCAAAATGGATCCTCGTGAGGAAAAACTAACCAAAAAACATTCAAACTCTGTAATGCCATTCACTTCAGAGGAAGTGACATATTAAAAGAAGAAATCTGGCTCACTTTGATTAATTACCTTGGAAAAGACAGATATTCAATTTAATTTACAATGCTCACAGACTGTTAACTAAGCACTAAGATAGGTAGTAGTCAATGTGACAAGAATCAAATAGTGCGAGAACGAGAACATTTAAGAGGAGATTTAAAAAGTGAGATTTTTAGATGCAGCATCCAAACATTCTCAATTACAACACAGTCCTGTCACCAAATACCCAATGGGCATGCTAAAAGGGAAGATGTGCTGGAAACCATAAAGTGCCACCTGCTACTCTAGAGGTGTGACTTGCAGTTGCAGAAACAGTGTACTTATTAAAAAGTATCCCATTCTTTTACCCAAAATTAGGATGGAAATAAGGTCTTGATGGCTGTAAATCATTTACTACCTTCTATATCATTTCTAGTAAGTATTATCAAATGTCTAAACTTGACAAATATAGAAGGAATCAAAGGAGATAATGCTGCCACCAACTTTCCTTCTATGTAAAAGAGTAAGGAATCCCACTCACTCACTCTAACTGCTGACACAAAGCCTCCTAAGAAATAACCTGTAGTGACTTCAAGTATCCCATAATATGCATGAAGTCTTTGATCCTGAAATGACTTTAAAAAGCACGGTTCATATTTGCCTCACCAGGAAGACTGAATCCAATTATTGTAGTGTGTATTAAAATAGTTACTCTGACACCATTCCCAGTAGATTCCTGGGACATCTGGAGCTACCTCAGGGGTTACCTGGGCTGGCGGGGAGGCAGAGCTTGATGGACATGGAAGGGCTTGGTCTTGCCCCAACTTCAGAAAGAGCATCTCAGCTTTTATCAGGATTCCTTATAAAATTTTATTTGATGAAAAGTTTCAAGGCCTAAAGTAAATAAATAAAAAACAAAGAAACACTCTTTTCCTGGTCATTTACAGTGGTAAAAAAATGCTACTTAACCATGTTCAGTGCAGCATTGAAATCAACATTTTTACACATAATTTTATCATGATAGGAAATATAACTATGCTGAAGTCTGCATAAAAGTAATTCATAAGACCTAAAACAAAAATTAAAAATTTCAGGGCTCTATTTGAAAATATCTGTTACCTAAGCTTGGACTCATCTTAATGCCTTTGAATAGATGTTTTGTTGTTCTTTGTCAATACAATTTAGTCATAATTCCCACTTACTTCCTAAAACATTAAGAATATTGTCAGGAATATTAGAAATTATCTGTTTAGATAATCCAAAGGGAAGTAAAAACATTCAGTTATTCATGTGCACATTTTTTGAAATGGTATAAGATTCTTAACGCATTAACTGATTATGAAGTAACTTCCCAAAATCACGTAATTAGTCATGGGCAGACATCCTCACCTACAGAACTCACTGTCTTACCTTGTTAGGAAACAAGCTCCTACCTTCTATGACTAGTCTTCCCACTTAGTGAAGGAGGGTCTCTCAGCATCTGTATGTACACTGGCCCTGCTCTTTGCTCTGAGGGCTCTGCTGGCTGCTTTCACCACCTCGTTAGCAAGATGATTAGCTGTGTCCAGCTCATTCTTTTTTAAGAACAGAATGATATACATAACAAAATGTAGAGGGCTCAGAAAGTCAAAGATGACAAAATCATAGAGCAAGTGGGAGATCCCAGTGGGTTTGTATGGGCTGCCACTCTGAAGTTTAATTTCAGAAAAATTACTAAGTAATTCATAGCACTAATTCATTAGGAGTTTTCATAAAGGTTTGAAAGCATCAATACTAAATGATTGAATTTAACATCGATTGAACAACTAATCATTATAAGTATTATAATAAGTATATGGTAATTTATCACAATACAACTAGCTGAAAGTCCAAGTATACACATTAGTACTACTTTATAATGTTAAGAGATCTTAGACAACTTCTGCAAAAGCTTGGGACAATGAGAATTTTTATATAAGAGCAATTTATGAATGACTAAAGACTATCATTTAGTTTTGAAGATATCTGAGAAAACATTTTTAGATAATATGTGGAAACCGATATACTTAAACTGATGGGGAAATTGTTCATCTTTTAGAACTAAATGCATTTCTATACAACTTAGGCAAAATTTTTATCAATAAGATACATTATTTCTGAAGTCTCATGAACTTTAATATATGTTTATCGTTTAAATAAAGGCCCTAAGTTTAGTATTAGAAAAAGAAATATTTAAAATTAGCTCACCAAATTCAAGCATATCTTTTCCCTTGAAAATATAGAGGTGTTCAGATGTACAAGGCTAGAAAAATGCAAAGGTGTCAAATTTCATAAAGTACTTTTATTTGTAAAGAGCTTATGCTCTTTTTGAAAGAATCATTATTTAACAAATATTGTTCTAAATTCAGAATTTTAGTTTTTGTTTGTGTGACCACGGGGGTGCATGTGAAGCGATCCTAACCTCTCCAGGTTAATACAGTCCACGCCGTGCTCGTTGTTCTTTGGATCTTCAGATGAATTAAACCCACATTCATTGAACCTCCTAACTCTAGGTGACCTTACTTGGCCTTGTCATGGCAAACAAATTCTTTTAGTGTTAAAAAAATCCAAAAATTCTCAACTTATTTGCCAACAAAGAGGAGAATATATATAACATAAACAATAAGTATTATTCAGTTCAATTATGTGTAATACATGGAGGTTGGGGCTTTAATCTATGCTTACTTTCCTCATACTACAGTTTAGAGAAGGAAGAAAATGGCAAAACAATTTAATAAAATTCTCATCCAGATCTTTGTAACTTTATGATATCATTTCACGTCTTCCTACGTTGTTGCCCTGATGTGAAGTAACACGTGTGATGATGAAATATTCTCCCCTGGGTCTCCCTCAGGCAGCACTGAGTGGAAGGAAGGTGGAGAGCAGACACGCGGAAGCTTCACTCCTCCTGCAATGGTTGTTCTGAAGAGCCGTCTTAGAGAACGCTGTCTCTCCCAGCTTTTATTAATTTAAGCGCATTAAACAAATGTAAATTTTGTTACCGCCTCTCTATGAAGTGTAAGTGCTGCAGTTCCCGAGGTCTCCTTTACCACATATCTAATAAGCAACAAAAACAAAAGAAAAAAGAAGAGGCAAATCCACCACCACTGCTGTGTTCTGGGCATGGAGCCCACATTACTAGATGTAAGGTGATCCACCCATCCTGAGGATCGAGTGCCTCTCCTCCCAAACCGTAACTGATGCAGGGTCTGAGTTCACTCTTCTTTCACTCTCTCCTTCCTTCCTCCCTCCCTTCCTTCCTCCAGGTATAATAACAATGTTCTAGTGTTCACTAGGAGCACACACAGTTTATGCACACAGTATAAAGGAAATTAAATACACACACACTCACATAATTCACCTACTCCTCCCAGAGACTCTCTAAATTAGGGGCATTGTTACCCTTGCTTTACTGATGAGGAATCTACTTGCCCAGTTCAAACAGTCAGTTGATTGGGCTGTGATATCTGCCTTAGTCCATTCAGGCTGCTGTAACAAAATACCACAGACTGGATGGTCTATAAACAACAGAAATTTTTTTTCTCTCAGTTCTAGAGGCTGGAAGTCTGAGATCAGATTCCAGCCTGGTTGGCTTCTGATGATGGCTCTCTTGCTGGTTGGCTACCTTCTCATTGTATCCTCACATGGGTCTTCACCTGTGTGTGTGTGTGCGTCTGTGCGCGTGTGTGCAGAGACAGGCAGATCTCTCTCTCTCTCTCTTCCTCTTCTTTAAGGCCACTAGTCATAGCAGATTAAGAGCACTCCCCTACCTTATGACCTCATTTAACCTTAATTACTTCCTAAAAGTCCTAGCTCCAAATAAGGCTAGTTGTGCTAAAATCTATTAGATAAACAACACAACAGTCACATTGTGGGCTAGGGTCTCAACACAGGAATTGGGGTCGACACAATTCACTCCATTGCACACCTCCTGTGTGAACATGAGAGCATCAACTAGACATCAACTAGCCTTCAGAAGGACTGAGCTCATTCATGCGGCTCAGTACATCAGAGTCCCCATAGGAATTAGTGAGTTTTCTGTTGTGATGCTTATGCTTCCATGCACACTAAAGCAACTGATGGGGTTCAGGGCAGGCTGAAGACAACAAAAGCTCAGAAGACTCAGGAAGAACATTTGACCTTCCTTCAAACTGCCTAAAAGAATTTAACATAGAAGGCCTGTTCCAGAAAGGAGCTAAAACCATAAGATAGCTATAGTATAATGTAAAATAGGTGTGATAAAAAGGCACCAACAAGTCCATTTTTGGCCCAGTAAAAGTTGTTCAACAAGCATTTGCATTTCGACTTCCATGTAAATTTTCTTCCCCCCCTCTGAAATCCCAAACCACTACCCCCAACATCCTCCTTTGCCTTTAGCTGAAGATAATATTTAAGGTGACAGCTTTGGCCATTCTGGTGAGTTGCTCAGTTTTCCTGGGTTTCTCCCATGTATACATGTTAGAAAGCTTTGTTTGATTTTCTCCTGTTATTCTGTCTCATGTGAATTTAATTTGTAGCCCAGCCAGAAGGAGCTAGAGGGTAGAGGATTTGTCTCCCTCCCCTAGACATCTTACAAACAAGTTTTCTGAGTCTCTGCCATGGATCTTTATAAACATGTTACAATGCCATTCTTCAGGCATTGTGAACAAACCGTCACATCTAGAACAGGGATGGGGCTGTGTTCATTCAAATGCTGCCGCTTTACACTCAGTTCTGTGAGTAGGAAGTTGTCAGCTTTGTCACTGCCACAAGTTACTTCCAATTTATTTCATAGACTCAATTTCATCTGAGTGTATCATTAATTCTCCTGAATTATATCAGTTTATAAGTCTTTTTAATAGCCTAGAAAGATCATTCAATTCAGCAATTATTCAATCTAATAAGTACCTTCGACATGCTTAGAAGCTAGTTGTGCTAAAATCTGTTAGATAACACAAATATTTGATCCAATGTCAGTTCTCACTGAACTTATAATTTTAATGGGAAGATATGATAGGAAAACCAGTAAGAACAGATTCCCTCTGCATATAGCAGCTTCTTTCATTCTCCCATTTATAACAATCCCTAGTAAGGGAAGAGAAGCAGTGCACCTCTGTGGGAGCAAAACAGATAGGGATCAATTGGCAGCCTCTGAGGGTCCCAGCAGACCCTAGAAACCATGTATTAGAGAATCAGGGACTGCAGCCATTAATATTTTCGGAACTCTGAAATAATCATTTGACTTAAAACCATTTATCTACCTTCTTTTAGAAATGTTATAATTATGTAATGAAATGGGGGAGGAGATTCTATACATTACCTTGTAGATATTTCAATTCAAACACATCAAATGAATTGGTTGATTTTCACCAACAGAAATACGTGGGCACAGTCATTGGTGATGAGGATTTTTAGGCTCGTGAATTTTAAAACAGTTTATGATGAGGATTTTTAGCCTGGTTAATTTTAAAACTACAGATGAGAAGCAGGCTCCTAGGAGTGGAATTTGCTTGTTCCTGTGTTGGGAAACATTTACATTTCTAAGGGAAACCTCTATCTGTAAAGATGCCTCCCTCTCTGTGCCAGGAAGAAGGGGGATGGCCTTATCTCTAGAAACTCTTAATCAATGCCAGAGGCAAGGACTTCAGTTGTTTACTGTCCGGCAACCTCATGTAACTGACCACCGCCCCCCCCCCACAAATCCTCCTTTGTCTTTAGCTGAGGATAATATTCAAGTGGTTACTTCTGCCATTTACTCAATCCAGTTTGATTCTTATCTAAAAGTTGTGGGACCACCAAATGGCCGGACCCTATGGGCACTGATACCATTTTAACTGTTTTACATATTCCTTTGTCTTGTAAAGAGATAACTCACATACCTTTGCCTTAAATTTAACTCTAACCATCAACTTGGGGCAGCAGAAGCAGCAGCAGCAACATGCCAGCAGCAGCTCTGCCTGCCCATGGGTCCTGTCCCCATGGCAGCAGCAGAAGCTCTGACTGCCCATGGGTCCTGTCCCCATGCTATTCTATTCTCTAAATAAAAGAGCACTACTGCCAGATCTTAAGAGTCTAAGAAATCTTTCTTTCGACTCCTTGGCTCACCGACCCCGCATCAATTGGGACTCAATGATTTTGAGGTTTTTAGTTAATTTACTTTTAATTTGGTGCAACTCCTGCAAATCACTAACCAGCGAGCAGGGAGACAAGAAGGTACATAATTCCCATTCCAAATGCAGAGCATGTAGAAGCCATAGAACAGTGATAAATCCTGGGGGGCTGCCTGGATACTAGTGTGGAATGGTAGATGGGTGTGAAGGAATTCAGTTACTTTAATTGTTTTAGTAAAAAGTAAAATAAAATAAAAATTTTAACCTGGAAATACCAACAACCTAAAACATTTAAATCCTTGCAATTCTGTGGTAGGATTGAGCTGTAGCCAAGGAGAGAAGCAAGCTGCCAGGCAGATTTCCCAAACATTGTCATACAAACAGCCTCTGAGCTCAGCCTTCACTTAAATTTTTCTCCTTACAATGGCATTTTCACATCTCTTGTCTCTTATCAGCCATTTGTCTGTTAACAGAAGTAATTCACCAAAAACTAGAGCCCTAATTCCTGACCTCTGAGTTCGCCTTTGAAAAGAAAGCAGAGCTCCATGGCATTAGGGAAGAGCACAGGAAGAGAGGAAGGCAGATTAATTGCTTTTCAACTAATCTTAACTGTTTGCTGCTAAACATTTTGTTTATCTTTTCACATTAAGAACAACGTGGATAACTGTGTTATTAAGGAAACATGAAAATGTTCCTGATGCCATCGAAACCCTGTGTTCAACAGAATGACAGAGGACATGCCCAGAATATGAACTCTCTCTGCAGGTCTCAATAATCGCCCTGAAATACACATACAAAGTGACCAATTTTCCAAAGTCGTTCACCTTGGGGTGCATTTGGTGAACTGCGACAACTTCAAAGTCAAATACGCAGTCATTAGGAAGGAGAAAAAAAATGTAGGGGAATGGGGGAGGGCTGGGGAAGGGATTAACCTTCTCTTACATGAAAGGTTTACTTTGAACGTTAGTTTGTTAGCACTGGATAGCAGAATTTTTTTTTCAGCAAAAATCTTAAATACCACCAATCAAGCCTCTGACTAAGGCATCCCATCTTATTTAAAAAAATAAAAGGTAGAACAGAATTTGGAAATAAAATGAAGTCAAAAGTGAATAAATCACCCACACGCATCCTCTTTCTCCCTTGTAGCCACTTACTGCTCTCCAGGATGATACAGGTGCCACTAGCCCCCACCTGCATTTCCCCTAGAGCTCTGAAATGTGTCCCAACTGTATCCCATGACAGGTTAATCAGGACTCTCCTCTGCACTTTCTTACTGCATTTCCAATCACCTAGAATCCTGTATTCCTATTTGCTTCTAATCCACATTAAGAGAACATCAACTCGACTTCTTATATGCTTCTCTTCCACTTTCGTCCTTTCTAAATGTCTAGTACAGTTTTTCAAGGAGTTTGTGGACTCTCTGGTGGAACTAACACAAATGTAAGATACCTTACATTAGTACAAGTGACAGAGACTCTCTTTGATCAAACTTTACTCAGGCTCCTCTGAGCCCTCTTCTCAACTATACCTCTACCTTGGCCTTCTGTGTCCCTCCTGTCCTTACTGGGCCTGCCAACCCAGTTTTAGCAAGAATTCTAAATCAGTTTTTCGAGAATCCCCTCACCCTTCCTATCTGATCACCTTTGATATCTGGTCAAGCTCCTCATCCCCACCTCAGAAGTCTTGACTTGCCATCAGCAGAAATCCTGTTAGGTCAGTTTAGTGAGAATCTCACCACCCTTGATACCTAACCAAGTTCCTCTTAGTAATTTCCCATCCACTGACCCCCTCACTGCCTATTGGCAACAAATCTCCACTTGTCCCTGTTACGTTAGGATTTGAGTTCAGTTTCTCCCACGTATTGCAATAGTTTTGAATAAAATCTGTCTTGCAATTTTTAACAAATGCCTGGTGAGCAATTTCTCTTTAATATGTCACAGATTGCTCTACTGTACCATAAAATTGTTGAACTGTAGCATGGCTTCCAATTTGGGTTACCCACTCCCCATGGTTTAGGGTGGTAACTTGGACCAATTGGGGGTAGGGTAGAATGAGCATATTTGAAGAGGGCTCTGGGACTCTCATCCTTGCTTTCACCTGCTTTATATTATGAGTTTTTGCTGTAGATCTCACTTAAGAAAAAAACCCCTAAAAGTATTGAAAATTGCTGCATGAGTGATATCCAAACCCACTGCTGGATTATTAGAATCACTCAGAGTATGAGTTTATGCTGTTAATTTTATTTTCATTGTTAAAATTACTTAGAGAGTAGTATATGTATGTGACAGAAATAAAATAAGCCAAATACAAGTCACAACATTCATCCTTCTCCCTGTAGCCCCAAATCCAACTTCCCGAGGCTTTCAGAGATACTAACCTGTGGTGTCCCCTCTCAATGGGTTTCTCCATCTACCTGCCATGTTAGCAAGTGATGTTGCCAGTTTTTTTGATGATTTTTTAATAGCCTCCTATAACACATATGACTCTAGAATTCACTTTTTGTTTTCCAATTTTAAATTGTGAATACAACATGCACTCAAAAGAATGTATAAAATAGGTTGAATGTAGCAGTTCTCTTTAATGCAAACCCCTCATAACTGCTCCCCACCCCCAGGTTAAGAAGTAGAATGTTGCAGGAGCCCCAAGCCCTTGTGTGCTCAGCTGTCTTCTCTAGGGGCATTCCCTGCTCTGAGTTTATGCTAATAGTTCTCTTATATTTCATTGTACGCTTATCACCTATCTATGCCATTCTAAATAATGAAGTTTAGTCTTGTCTATTTTACTTAGCAGTCCCCCAATTTCTCATGAGGTTGAGCATCTTTCAAATGTTTACTGACTATTTGGATTTCTTTTCTGTGAACTTTTTAAAGCATTTTGCCCACCTTTCTCATGGGTTGTTTGCCTTTTTCCATTTTATAGGCATCTTTTACACTGCTTTTTGTTAAGTTTGTACCTTTTGACCACCTTCACCCATTTCACCCACCATCCCACCACCCCCAGCTCTGGTAATCACCAATCTATTCTCTGTATCTATGAGTTCAGTTTTTCTTGTTTGTTTGTTTAGATTCCACGTGAAATGAGATCACACAGTATTTGTCTGTGTGATCAGACTATCTCTGTCTGACATATATCACTTAGCATAATGTCCTCAAGGTCCATCCATGTTGTTGCAAATGACAAGATATCCTTCCTTTTCTATGGCTAAATATTATTCCATTGTATATATATATACAAATAATATTCCATTATATATATATATATATATATAAAAATATGAATGCCACATCTTTTTTATCCCTTCCTAAACCACAATGAGATACCCCTTCACACCCACTAGGATGCCTATAAACTTTTTTAAAAATGTAAAATAACAAGTGTTGATGATGATGTGGAGAAATTGGAACTCTCATATGTTGGCTGGTGGAAATGTAAAACGGTGTAGCCCTTGTAGGAAACAGTTTGGCAGTTCCTTAATAACTTAAAGAGAGTTGCCATATTTCCAAGCAATTTCTCTCTGGGGTATATATCCAAACGAACTGAAAACAGATGCTCAACCAAATACTTTACACAAATATTCATAGTAGTAATCTTTATTATAGTCAAAAACTGGAAACAATCCAAATGCACATCAACAGATGAATGGATAAACAAAATGTGGCATATCCATACAATGCAACATTATCCAGCTTAAAAAGGAATGAAGCACATCCAGTTCATGAGCACGGAATATCTCTCAATTTATTTGTGTCTTCTTCACTTTCTTTCATCAATGTTTTATGGTTTTTAGTGTAAAGGTGTTTCATCTCCTTGGTTAAATTTATCCCTAAGTATTTTATTCTTTTTGATGCAATTGTAAATGGGACTGTTTTCTTAATTTCTCTTTCTGATAGTTTGTTATTAGAATACAGAAATGCAACAGATTTTTTATATTGATTTTGTATCCTGCAACTTTATTGAATTTGTTTATTCTGAGACTTTTTGGTGGAGTTAGGGTTTTCTATATATAATATCTTGTCTGCTGCACATAGTATTACTTCTTCCTTTTGATTTGGATGTCTTTTATGTCTTTTTCTTGCCTAATTGTTTTGGCTAGGACTTTGAATACTATGTGGAATAAAAATGGTAAGAGTGAGCATCCTTGTCTTGTTCCTGATGTTAGAGAAAAAGCTTTTGACTTTTCACCATTGAGTATGATATTAGCTGTGGGCTTGTTATATGGTCTTTATTATGTTGAGGTACATTCCCTCTACATGCACTTTGTTGAGAATTTTTTGTCATAAATGGATGTTGAATTTTGTCAAATGCTTTTTCTGCATCTATTGAGATGATCACATGATTTTTATCCTTCATTTTGTGAGTGTGGTTTATCACATCAACAGATTTGTGTATGTTGAACCATCCTTGCATCCCTGAAATAAATCCCAGTTGATCATGGTGCATGATCCTTTCCAGGTGCTGTTGAATTTGCCTTGCTAATATTTTATTGAGGATTTTTGCCTCTATGTTCATCAGGGATATTGACCTGTAATTTTCTTTTCTTGTGGTGTCCTTATCTGGTTTTGCTATCAGGGTAATGCTGGCCTTGTAAAATGAGTTTGAAAGTGTTCCCCCCATGTTCTATTTTTTGGAAGGACTGATACTAATTCTTCTCTAAATATTTGGTAGAATTCAGCATTGAAGCCATCTGGTTCTGGACTGTTGTTTGTTTGGAGGTCTTTGTTTTATTTATATTTATATATTCTATTTATCTATTCATCCTTTTGTTTGATTTAGAATCTACAGTATCAACCTTGCAGAGGAGTAAAACTTTAAACGTAGAATATAAAGTGCCATGCCAATAGGAATTGCGGTTGATAGAAAAGCAAAGCTAAAAAGTATATAATTACAAACACCTTTAAGACTTGTATTTATAGAGTTTTCACAGAGAAAAATGTCCCAGCGGCAGTACCTAAGGTTAAATATGACTGGGTCATGGTTTGATAACCTCACTAATCCAGGTAACGGCCATTTCACCATGCTGGGGAGCAGAGAACAGGAAGCCACAGGTGACACACTGTTTGCAGAATAAGCCCATTTGAATCCTAGGCAGCCGTGGATTTTCCACATGACCAGTGAGATGTGAGCTTCAGCCCTTCACTCCCATCCACCACTTCCGACAGCCTGAAGGACCACTGCAGTGTGTCTGCATGCACTTGTGTGCTATGAAATTTGTCTTAGTTTTCCTGAGGTGGGGGCATGCCTGACATAACCGGGATCACACCCTGAACCTAGGATATGTCTTTATGGTCCAAGTGAAGCTGAAAAGTGATTCATAACAAATGTGAACCTGGAGTGAGAGACACAATGGAAAATGTCACAAAATAATACAAAGAAGAGTCATTTGGGAGGCTGTGACTGCCACCACATTTTCCACCTACTAGGGGGAGTTCTTACCTCAGTAGAAATACAACACATCAGAGGATGTGAGGTGCAGGAATTGCTTGTAGAAATTGTTTTTCAAAGGGATAAAGTATCAAAATATCAAGTTCTATCTCTGTGTGCTAAATAAGAACCAACCTGCCTGTTCTCCGTTGACTTTATATCTTAATCTGAATTAACATAGAACTTATAAATATCTCCTCTCTGTCATGTACTTTTGCCACATACAATTCATTTACTATGTTCATATAACAAAAAGAAACTGGTGGGTCTTTTTTTTTCTAAACCCAGCCCCAGGAAGACTAAATTCCCACCAGTACCTCAGCTTTCCACATGCCAGTTTGAAGACACAACTGTAAACTGAACTATGATTTATAAGGATAAGAACATAATCTCACAAATATGCTGAGTCAGGTGGAGAAAATTCAAGTGACAAAGAGATAATCCAGTCATCAGCCCGGTAAGAAAAACTTCAGCATTGATGGGCTATGGGGGATGGTCCAGGAAGGGCTGTCAATTCGTGTCTCTCAAAGGCAAGCCTCACCTGCTGTGCAGGACCAAGGACAATAACTAGACCTGTTTCTGGAGCATGATTTTGAAAGATTTGGAGACATTTATTTCATTCAACAAATGTGAAAGCAGTTTAAACTAGAATTTAAAAATTTTACAAGTTTCTCAGATAAAACAAAAAAACTTCAAGAATATCTATAACTTCCAGAGGGGGCCTCTTTGAGTAACAACAACTAGACTCTCCGGGTGAAGAAAGACCACTTTCTCTGCTATCATACGAGGAGAGAGGAGACCAAAACATGCTCCCACCAAGCAAACAGGCTAGAAATGTGGCTGTCTGGAGAGTGTGCCTGGTCACAGAAGGACATTTTATCCACCTCCCTGCTGATCCAATGATGCCCTCTTTCCCTCACGCTGGTCACCTTGGTGCTTCTTCGTAGGATTATGGCTGAGGGCAGGGTTTATGACTGCTCTCAAAGAGGACCTACACATTCCAGCAGCTGGAGTCAAGGGAATCTCTCTCAAGGTTCCGGAAGCAGGAGTTAATAATGCAAGCATTCTTTGGAATGGGTCACTTTGTTTCTTTTTTTTTTTTTTTAAGATTTTATTTATTTATTTTTCCTTTTTCTCCCCAAAGCCCCTCAGTACATAGTTGTATATTCTTTGTTGTGGGTCCTTCTAGTTGTGGCATGTGGGATGCTGCCTTAGCGTGGTTTGATGAGCAGTGCCATGTCTGCGCCCAGGATTCGAACCAACGAAACACTGGGCCGCCTGCAGCGGAGCGCGCGAACTTAACCACTCGGCCACGGGGCCAGCCCCGGGTCGCTTTGTTTCTTAATTGTTACATTACTCACAAGAGAGGTCCACTGTACATGGGTCAGGATTTTTATTCATCAATAAGATAAGCTGAAAAGCCTCAACATAAAGACTTCAGGAAAGACCAAACGAAAAATTCTCTGAAAGAGACACCACTTAGTAACTACAAATGATTACCCTAGAACACATTATCCTAGCACCATGACCCAATGGCTTGGTGGCCCAGAATTCAGTGAGCTCCAGAACCAAGGATGGATGCCCTCCTTCCCCTCTGTAATGCATGAGGAAGAGGAGGAGCACAAAGCACATGCACACAGCCTGCTTGTTATGGAGCAGGCAGGGAGTTAAGTTTGACATGCGCTAATACATCTAATCCTCATAGCCACCCTAGGAAGAAAGTATTCCCATTTTACAAATGAGAAGACTGAAGCCCAGAGAAGCTAAACTCATGTCCAAATGTCATACAGCAAGGATATGGCGGGTCTGGGATGAGGGCCCCCAGACATGTGGCTGCAGAGCCATGCCCTTGTCCACATACAATGGCCATGAGGCTGGGGAGCCTCCTCTGGGAGAATGCGGCATTAGTTCCTGTGGGTTCCAAAGCTTATTTTTGTTTTTTACATAATTATAGGCTTTCTCAGCCCATTATTCCATCAACCAAATGTCACAGGACAAGACAGCATAGAAGAGAATGGAATTAGAATAGAAGTAGCTGGTTCTAAATAATCTTTGGTTTCTTTTTTCACATAACTATAGAATTTTATTCCTTATTTTTTAATTGCTTATATTAACAGGGAAAAAAAGGAAAGAAGACATAAGGATATTCCTCTCTAAAGCTCTGTGGTCTGGAGGTGTTTCTCTAAATTACAAAAGTTTGTTTCATGGTATGTAAAGACAGGAAAAAAGTCACATTGTAAATTGAAATAAATTTACCCATTTAATTGAGTATAAAAAAAATAATTTACATAGAACATATGCATATTTCATACTATGTCTAACAACTTCACAATTTATATGAAACTGAATGGGGGCATAATTTAACCCTATTTTCTATCAACAGCCCGGGTCAGGCTCCTTAGTGGTTTGTGTAGGTGTCTGGTGTATTTTGTGGAAAAATGTTAGTGAAGTGAGTTCACTTATTCACGTATCTGGCTATGGACTGAATGACTGTGTCCTTCCAAAATTCCTATGTTGACATTCCAACCCCCAGTGGGATGGTATTTGGACGTAAGCCCTTTGAGATATCATTAGGGTTAGATGAGGTCATAAGGTGGGGCCCCAGAAAGGGATTAGTGCCCATATAAAAAGAGGAAGAGAAATGAGATCTCTCTCTGCTATGTGAAGACACAGAGAGCCAGGTGACTGCCTGTAAACCAGGAAGAGTGCTCTCACCAGAACCCGACCACGCTGGCACCCCGGTCCCAGACTTCCAGTCTCCAGAATTGTGAGAAACAAACAGCTGTCATTAAAGCCAGCCTGTCTACAGTATTTTGTTATAGCAGCATGAGCCAACTGAGTCACATACCCTATTCTGCTTCTCTGTGCTTGCTCGCAAGGCTCAGCTAAATAAAACAGCCAGGAATTTAAAGAAAAGAGAAGCCTAACAACCAGGTTTGTGGGTATAAAGCAGAAGTTAAACACTGCCCATCAACCAGCAGCCCTATCTCCTCGACACAGACAGAAATGAAAGGCTGTCACATTCCCAGGCATGCTACCCAGTGGGATGGGTGCAGCTTCCAGAACAACTGATTGCTTCTCTTCAACCCAGGCTCCCATCTCTCCCCCTCCAGGGACAAGAGATGCTGCTACAGGGGCAGAGCATCATTTAAATGGACTGATGCTCACAGAGAACTGTCTGCTTCCAGCTGTGCTTTCCCTGCAGGACAGATGGCCCAGGACAGATGGCCCCTCCTGACTGACACAGGCCCCTCTTGAGGCCACTGCATCAGAAGTGAGGAAGCTGGCTTCTTATCATCTAATTTCTTCTAGACATGAAGTAGAAGAGAGTGAGCCCAACCACTATGGACCTAACTATTCTATCTTATTTGGGAAGGAACATTTAATATTATGTCATTTTTCCACTGAAAATGTTTATTAGCAGAAAATGATTTGGACTCATAATGTATTCTGTGTTAAAACATATTCATCAAACAAGAGAGAATAATGGGCCTTCCTTTTTCATCTATGTCTCTTTGCCTTCTGCCCCCAAGTCAAGGTTGAATGATAAACAGAATTTTCGGGAACATCCTCTACAAGTCTCAGCACTGAGAACATGGCTTAGCAGGAGAAGAGCTGCCACAATTTGTTCCCAAGGCAGCCAGTCACCACTTGTATACTCTGGATCTCGTCCTTTGTCCACCACATTGCCAATCCATCCTTTTATTCCCCACTCACAGCCTGCCGAGGTTCATGATCCTATCCAGTAATTGGCCATGTCCTAATTCTGTCCAGGAAGACCTCGGTTCTTGAAAGAGGCAAGAAAGAGGCTCCAGCTGAACCCAGATGAAATGACAACTGCTTGGACCACACTCACCTCTATTGCATTTCAGGCCAAAGGCATGAAGAAGACAATGGGTTAAGTATTTATTGAATTCAATATAAATCAGATTCACTCTCTATTAATTTATTGAGCTATTTTAAGTTTGAAGAATCTGCCCTCAATTCATATTCTAGATGGTTAAACACCATTTTCAAGCTCAAAGTCAGACTGAATTATGACATACAGTTTCCCGCAAATAAATTGGATTTTACTCCATTTAACACAGCACAATTATTATCATAAAGCATCTGATGTTTCCATTTTTCCTCAGAAAACTAATCTAAAGTGGTTTTACTTCTTATAGATCATTTTCACATATTAAAAACTTATTTTTACCTGAATTGTAAGAGGCCTAATACGATTTACTGGGCAGTCAGCTTTATTATTTACTAGCATAATAATTGGATTTTTGTATGAGAAACTCTTATGAACCTCAGGTAAACAAGAGTAGCATTACAGTTTGCCCATCTACTATTTAGATCAGTTGATGAAGCAGAAAAAAACTCTTTGTTAAGTTAAAAAAAAATTTTAATATGTTTTTTGCAAAGTTTAGATAATTGGATCATTCTTTCCTTTATGTAACTGTGGAAGAGTCAATACAATTTAGATATTCTCTCCTTACCGAACAAAACATAAAAGTGTTACCATGTCAACCAAATGAATTAATAAAAAAGACAGTGACAATAAGCTTAAATCTCTATTTTCACTTCCATAGCTGGGATAGTGGGGAGGGTTCTAGGATGGCAGCCATGCCCAGCCCCTGCTTCTCTTCTCAAAAAGATATTTTCTAAAAGAAAAGTCACCAAATTTGGGTTTTCAGCCCCACATTCATGAATTATAGCAGATAAACCTATGACATTTAGAAATTGACAGCTGATTTCATTCAAGTCTAAAATCTCCTTGAAATAGGACCCAGCCTTCCTCTTCTGCTGCCTCTGAAGTCCTCTTCTCCCATCCCATTTCACAACACCATTCACAGATGAACCTCAAGGAACATTCTAAAATCAAAGAAAAAGTTACTGCTCAAGCAGCCTCCGAAGAACGGCTGGTCAGGAGAGACACGGCCCCATTGTAGCAAGAAAGTGTCCTGGCCTTAGGGTTCCATGGGACTCTGGCTAAGTCTTTCCTTTTCTATTTTTTTTGTTTGGAATCTAGTTATTGCTAGTTTAATTATAATTATATTGCTCCATTGAGCACATATCACTGAACGTACAAGATTTTTTTTCATATAGGATTTAAAAAAATTTAGATGTTTGGAAAAATATCCCTTTAGTCATACAAATACATGTAGCAGCAGTATGTATGTAACATGGGTTTGAGACTTGATATTTGATAATTCATGTACAATGTTTAAGTGTATTAAAGGGTTCTCTATTTCTTTTAATCTTAAGAAGAAAGTAGACGCACACAAAAAGATGTTATAATGTTTTAAATTTGGTCCAATCACTTAAAATACAGTTCCCTATTCAAAGAAGCAAAACAACGACCCAGAGTTTAGCTGCTGTACTGCCTCCTGAGAAGTACTTTATAGTCAGTTGTTAATGACAGGCTACAACAGCATGGTAGATTCAGGTCTATAATTTGAAAAATTTATTTTTAGGACATTTTAAAAAATTTTCAGCACCAAGTCATTTAACTGCTTAATACCAAAAGCAAAAATAAATAAATAAGAAGACCACTAAAAAAGTGTTTCTAATTTTATTTCTGTTTCTTTGAAAGAACTTTTTTTTTTAAGATTGGCACCTAAACTAACATCTGCTGCCAATCTTTTTTTTTTTCTTTCTTCTTCTTCTTCTCCTCAAAGCCCCCAGCACATAGTTGTATATTCTAGTGGTGAGTGCCTCTGAGTGTACTATGTGGGACGCTGCCTCAGCATGGCCTGAT
This sequence comes from Equus caballus, assembly GCF_041296265.1. Classification (NCBI taxonomy): domain Eukaryota; kingdom Metazoa; phylum Chordata; class Mammalia; order Perissodactyla; family Equidae; genus Equus; species Equus caballus. The sequence continues at coordinate 124,344,579 of NC_091684.1, read as the reverse complement.
GAGCGGTGTCATGTCTGCACCCAGGATCCGAACCAGCGAAACCCTGGGCCGCCGCAGCGGCGCATCAGTGCCACATTCTAATGGAGGCCTTCTCCGAAAAGATCCAGAGCAGATACAGCCAGCCTGTTGAAGTGCAATGGGTAATTCCAGATGCATTTTACCAGATAGGCTGTAGACTCCATCATGCTGTTTCTGAAGGCTTAGTACTGGAACATGGCAGTCCTCAACAAAGCGGTGTTAGTTGGAGGATGATGGTTCCCATACTTTAATCTTCATCCCTCTGGATGGGACACAGGTTGCAAGGGTGGAGGGAATCTTGACAACCCACAAGCCCAGTATTTTGGTTTAGTTTATTCTTCCTCAGTCAAGAATGAAAAACAGAAATTTTTTAATGAATCTTCATCTACAAGTAACGTATTCAGACTTTAGAAGTAAAATCGTAGACTGAAGAATTGGGTAGTGGGGAAAGGCCAGACTCCCACAAAGCCAGAGAAACCTGCTTGGAGTCCACTTCCAAAATGCTCTGCCCATCCTCCAGGTGGGGGGCGGTGATTCTATCACCTGCAGGGCAGTGTCCAGGGGGCCCGAGTGCCTGCGCTGTCAGTTATGGGCACTGTCAGGAAGGACAGTAAGAGGGGACTTTCAGGTACATCTTTTGTCTCTAGCTCAAAGTATAAAAAGCCTATAAGCTAAAATGTGATTGTTTTAACACAATGGAATTAAGACAATAGAATTAGGAAGAATAAAACATTTGATTCTGAATGACTAGATAAATGTGCTGGTGACCATACCCTGGAGGAAGAAAGGAAAAGCCTTAGTCTTTGTGAAAGCAGTGGAGTGGGGGGTCAGGAGCAGGGGCGAGAGAACCGTCTTCCTCATCCCCACAGGAGCAGTTCACACGGGGGAGCATGGCCATTCCCACCTACTGAAGGAGAATGCTCTACTCCTCGATGAGAAGGAAACTTATGATCACATTGAATAATGCTTCCTACAAAGATGGCTATGAAATCTTTGCTTTGTGAATGGAAAAGGAGCTCCATTAAGTTCATGAATAACACTGATAAAACAATATATGGAATTCACAAAAACCACTCCTAAATCCACAGCATGAGTGAATTTTACACTTGTAGGGACTTAGAAATAATCTAGTCTGTTACTTCTTAACCTTTTCTTTACACCTTAAATACCTTGGAGATAGAACACATTCTCATCATAACGAGAGTAAAGTAGTGGTTGCCACGGGCTGGAAATGGGAAAAATGGGAAGATTTTGGTCAAAGGGCACAAATTTCCAGTTAGAAGATGAATAAGTTCTGGGGATCTAATGGTGATTAGTTAATAATATTGTATTATATACACGAAAGTTGCTAAGAGTGTAGATCTTAAATGTTCTCACCACAGAGAAAAAATAGTAGTTATGTGATGAGATGGAGGTGTTAGCTAACACTATGGTGGCAATCATATCACAATATATACGTGTATCGAATCAATACATTGTGCACCTTAAACTTACACAATGTATGTCAACTACATCTCAATTAAGCTGGGAAAATATACATTCTCATCAATTACTTTTGCAGTGAATCTTTGTGAGGGAAGGGCATTGCAATTACTGTTGATGTCTAGGCCACTCACATTCAGATGAGGAAACTGAGGCACAGATGGGAAGCAGCGTCCTTGCATGGTGTCACCCCGGGCTTTAATACAGACAACTCAATGCTGCCCCCTTCAGAGAAAGGTCAGGCTCAGGTGAGGACCCACTTCCTAGCCTAGGGGGTAAAACTATACACTAGTTAGCTTCTCTAAGAACTACTTTCGAAGCAGCTCTTAAGGTGGGGTAACGACCTAATATTACAGGTTTCTAAGAAAATGATTCTGCAGTTAGAGGAACTAAAGTCCAATTTTGAATTTAATAGCTGGGCTGAAACATGATTTTTCTGAGTTTTACTTCTCTAGGTGCTGACAAAGTGGGGTGCAAACATGGCCCAGTACCAACCCCCTTCCCTAATTAAGGCACATGTTAACAACTAATCATTCTCCCTGGGCACTGGGGGTCCAGCAGTGCGAGGGTGAGCACACTCTGAGCTCTGACCCTCCATGCACCCTGTACTAGATGCCTAGCCCCCTCCAGCAGGGGGTAAGGCAACAAAGGTGGAGCAGATTTAATATTTTAGGAAACATCCAATCTTAAACCCTCATAGGTTCTGGGAACTTATCTAAAAGAAGTGGTTCTAAATATAGAAAAAATTATATATAGAAGTGTTCTGTAACATGAAAAAGAGGGTAATCCACATGACCTGCAGTGAGGAATGGGCCTAGTGGATTTGGGGGCAGCCACTCACTGGAGTCGATTGAGCATTATCCAGCAGGGCAAGACTGCATGGCCCTCTGAGCATGCAGCAGAGAGCTGTGGGTAACATGTCTAAACATCATTTTGTATCTATTCAGCTATCTAGCAATAGAGATGTGTGTGTAACATATGTATTTATGTATCCTGTCAACCTAAAAAGTAAATCAGCCAGTTGTTTTACCAGCAAAACGAATTCATTCAGGAACAGTTGAAAGAATTGAATTTCAGGATGTACATTCTATGACAGACCGTAGGCAAATCAGAGAAACAAAGGAAGGGGCTTGCTTTTACAGAGGAAAAGGAGGAGTAGGGAAGGGTTTGTTTTGTTTTGTTTTGTTTTCGCTGAGGAAGATCAGCCCTGAATTAACATCTATTGCTAATCTTCCTCTTCTTTTGCTTGAGGAAGATTACCTTGAGCTAACATCTATGCCCATCTTCCTCTACTTTATATGTAGGTTGCTGCCACAGCATGGCTGACAAATGGTGTAGGTCTGCGCTTGGGATCCAAAGACACGAACCCCGGCCCCCAAAGTGGAGTGTGCCGAACTAAACCACTATGCCACAGGGCCCTGCCCCAGGGGCTGTTCTTAATGAAAGTTCATTGGAGGAAAGTAAGAGTTTAGCATGGCAACAGCTCCTCACTGGCTGAGCTGTGGCACTTTCATTGGCTGGGCTCCTGCTAGGCAGGAAGAGAAATCTTCCTTCCTTCTGCCATGTAGTAAAATAGTAAGTGCTTTCCTGTTGGAGATGCAAGCATACAAGAGTCTATCATCTCTTCCTGTTTGGAGTAACTGATGAGTATGATAGGGCGTGAGACCTCCCAGGCAGGCCTTCCCAGACTCCAATTTGGTTGAGGTTTCTCTTACTCATTTCATAATACACATAATATTTAAAGATGTAATATCCATTTCTTTCTTTCTTTCCTTCTTACTCTATATATCCATCTATCTATTTATTTATCTAGTATTTTAAATATTAAAAAAAATACTACCAAAATGCTAAAAGTGGCTGTGCTAGGGTGGTAGGATTGTGAATCTTTTTAAACATTTTTCTTCCTCTTCTGATGTCTTGGAATGCTTTTCTATTACTCTAGTAAGAAAAAGTCATTTAATTATAACCTGTTCTCAAATTTCTGCACAATAAAAAAAATACGTTTTAGTTGTTTATAAGAGAATTTTGTCAGGGCCCCCCATATCAATGTTGGATTGAAAATAAATGCTATAAAGATACAAACGGATGTTACATCTTTAAATTATTTGCAGCCTCCCACTTCTCTGCTTCTAAAGAGGATGAACCACAAATTTCAATTACTTCAAATATACCCTTAAGAAAGTAAATAAGAATCGAGCAGAAGAGGCAAACAAATGAAGAAAAACGGGATGATCTCTTAAGCTTGGCAGTGAATTGTTTTTAATTCCACTCTGGGTGCCCAAGTGTAGCAAGGACGCTGAAGCAAGACTACAGAGAATTAATGCAAGGCTCTCTCTGTGTGCTCTTGGCTGGAACTATTACCAGGACAGGGTAGCCACTGAAAAGTCCTGACTTTGGTCCATGGCTACCCAGGGCCATCACTGCAGCCACTGACAATCAGTCTCTGATCTGTAGGGGATGATGGGGTCATCTAATTGAACACAAGAATTTACTCTAATACCTCCCATGGGCCTTAAAATCCTGAACACATTTGGGCTTGGGGCACCCCTATCTTTCAGGGTAGTGAGTTCTGTCATTTAACACTTCTAATTCTTAGATCATTGTTTCCACCAAGAGACTCTATATTCAATATACACTCATATTGTACTCAAGGACTCCCAGATCCCCAAGTCCTGTCCTCACTAAGTTACCTTAGAAAATCAGGTCTTTGCTTTTGGATCTTTTGCTGGAAGTTCCAGCATGAAATCCAGGGAAAGAGGTGGGTATAATAGGAATCATATCAGTAATAATCACTGATAACACTTATTTGGCACAAATTATCTCCTGGGTTCTTTCCTAAGCACTGTGCACATGATCCTCAAACATCCCTGCAAACAAGTTTTTCCATTATCTCCATTTTACGTATGGGGGTACCCTACCTGAGATGACATCGCCCGTAAATGAGGGAGCCAGCACTCAAGCCTACACACCTGCCTGGACCTCTCGCACTACTGACTCTCAACATTGAAGGGGGTGGGCGGTTTGATTCCAACTAGGGGGGTAGTACTCAAAAATCAGAGAGCAGTTTGGGGAGTCTTCTGTTGAAGAATGTGCTGGAGTCTTAGGATTAGCTAAGGTTCCTCAGGAAGAGAATGAGAAAGGAAAAGAGAGAAGAATTGAGGCCAGAACTATAGGGAAATCTGCATTTGAAAGGCAGAAACAATATATTGAAAAGGATTTTTAAAAAATGTAGAGCCAGCTCAGGAAAACAAAAAGCACCTGCTATCCTCCAACTAAATGGATTTCAATCATGTAACCCATTTGGGGGCAATCATAAAAATGCCCGGTGCATGGCTTTACTCATAAAAGAAGATATAAAACAACATCTTCATCATCTTTATTTGCCATCTGGACAGGCAAGGTCAGTTGGCTGACCTCAAATTTTGAGTAGCTGAGAAACAGAGGCAAGCAGCATTTTATGAAGCTAAAACAAGCTGCATTTATCCGGGAGAAATTAGGAAGAGCCATTTAGACATTCTTGAAAACAGTTATAATAAGATAAAAAATTACAGAGGCATCTGGAAATGTAATTTAGGTCAAAGGTGTGATGGATGACCCCGTGGGAGCCCACTGAAGCCTGCGTAAACATGGGAGGGACTCTCTTGCCCCCTAGGGCTTCTGAGAGGCCCCCTTGAAAACAGCATCACTTACAAAAGGCTCCTTTTCTGCTTTCTTTAAAACTAAAAATTAACATCCACTCAGTCACTCTGCCTCAATCTTGGCTTTTATTGTTTTTTTGTTTGTCTGTTTTTTTTTATAACTTCCTCGACTCTTTTTCATACCATGTTGTCACTGATTTTGTGATTTAAGGTTGTAAAGTACAGTAACCTAAACTAATATTGCACCAGAAATTGATGGTCTTCCGACTCCTCTCCAAGCAAATGGGAAGAAAGGAGGCTTCCCTCTATAGCACGTATTGGAGGCACAGCAAGCGTCCAAAAACAAAGGTCACTGAAAAAAGGAGAAGAATCATGTTTCTGCAGTCCTCAGGAGACAGATTTCCCTCAAATATCTTATATGACTTTAATCATCTATTTCATAACAGGCTTCATCTATGTATAGTATGTTCTGATTCCCCTTAATTAATCCTGTAAGCCTGAGTGATTCTCTTCCCTGAGTGTGGCTCAGTACATGCACCTCAATATTTGTTGAGTGAAAGGAAAAAGAAAAGAAAAAATAACAATCCCAGGTTCAACCAACTGAATGGTTTAACAATGCCTTGCATATAAAGTATTGCCAATTTTAAAGACTGAAATGAATTCTTGATCTGTGATTTTTTGATTATGGATTAGCGAGAACAAGAAACACCCCGTACTGAGTAGTAAAATGAGCACTTTGCATGATTGCTGCTGGACATATAATCAGGAATAGTTCTTGGGGAAAAATAGTTGCACAAGTCATGGCAAACACAGACGTTGACCCAATGATTGCATTTCCGAAAATCTGTTTTAAATAAATCATATTAACTGTACGGAAATGTTTCATAAACAAAGCAGGGGAGGAACAGGCATTAAGTTTCCCCAGCTCTGTATCTGCTGTATCCTTTGGTGTTCCAGTCTCTTGTAGTGGAACCCAGCAGTGGCCAGCCAGCACGAGCCTTGAGAACGCAGTCTGCAAGGTGGGGCTGCTGTCTGCCTGCTGGGCACAGAGCTGCTGGGCAGAGGCCAGGAACATGGAGGGTGGGGGAGACAACCCTGTGCGGGGATCCCACACCTAGGCCTTCACGGCCACAAAATCCACAGATGTGAATGCCATGCCATCCGTCATCCTGCTCCTTCCCTGATTTGTCCCATCATCTGCTGTGGGAGTTGAGTGTGGGGTGGGGAGGGCAGAGCCATTGCAGGTGCTCTAGCTCCCCAGTTCAGAGGCCAGAAAGGGGACAGAAATTCTCTCATCCAAATCTTATGTGACTAATAATAGGGAAGAGGTTTCACCCAAATCAGACCCTTTCCTAGCCCTTGGGGCAATACTGCAGCCTGGGAGGAGAACCAGTCATTGTCTCAAACTGAAACGCATGCCCACCTCTAGGCCATGAGTGCTGTGTAGACAAACCAATGGCTGTACCCTATGGGTAGAGTGATGCCATCCACTTGAAATAGAAAAAGATTTGGCATAGGTTTCCCTTGGACTCCTGTGGTCCCTGAAGGGACTTAAAATCTAGGAGGAAAAATGATAAACAACCAGTGAAGGGGAGGCTCCAGGGCAGATTCCAAAATCTCAGAGAAGGGTGTTAGTACTTGGAATGCAACCAAAAGGAGAAGGCCCAGGTCAGAGCAGGCCAAAGGTAAATTGTGAGAATAGCAGAGAGAAGGCCCTGGAGTGGCCAGGGTCCTCATGGAGAGAGGAAACCACAGGGTTTGCATTCATTACTCATTACTCCAAGAATTAGAATAATGGTAGCTGGCTTTCTCTCTGTGTGTTAACGTGGATGGACATAGAATCTTTACCTTACTGTGGAGGTGGAGAAATGGAGTCTCATTTGGAAGCTGACCTGGCCAAGGTCACCCACCTGTTAGCATCAGTCCCAGCCTTCAAACACAATGATGTCTGATTGCTGAGTCCTATTCTAAACCCTGCTCCCTTCTGTGAAACACACAGGATATAAGATTTGCAGTGAAGGTAGGGATAAGACGTGAAAGTCACCCTCAGAGCTTGGCCTTAGAGTTGATAGAGGAGTTGAGAGAGTTGAGACGGGAGACATTTGGGCAGGACTGCCACACTCAGCCAAGTCAGACAGACAGAAACTGGGTGGTCATGTTGAGGAGCCTGAAACACTGGGAGTGGCAGCCTGGGGATGTAAGTGTTCATCATTGTTGAGTGAGGGGGATCAGAAGAACCCACCCTATAATACAGCACTTTGGCTATGGATTATTTTGAACTGAAAGTCATTGAGACTCAATAGATGCAGAACGAGTCTTCCTTAGAGCTTCCCTTATCTAAGAAGAGAAACTTCTGAGAAACAAGAACTGCCATAAATCCCCTCTCCTACGGGAGTTTTATGGCCACAAAGAACAGGGAAAGGCACCCCTGAGATGGGCTTGCACAAATTAACATGACTAAATAACACTTATCTTCCATGAGTTTCCCCATATACTTACTTTCTCACAATTTACCACCCCGGAAGCTCAAAATCCTTTTCCTTTGTCTTGTTACTTCTCCACAAACGTATTTCCCCTTGTCAAAATGGTATATTAACCTCTAGGTCTCACTGCTTCTTTGGGGTTTTCATTTGGTTTCTGCGAGGCCTGCCATATGCACAGGAAATAAACATTTTTAGCCTGTTAATCTGTCTTTTGTCAGTTCAATTTGCAGGGGCCCAAGCACTGAACCTAAGAGGATAGAGGAAAATTTTTGTTTCCCTTCTTGTCGTGAGGGAGAATTGGGGCTACTTTGCATGCCCTGGATGCCAGGAAGACAGAGAACCCCCAGAAGTCCAGAGGAATGGTGAGACTTCCAAGGTCCAGTCACTTCAGAGTGCTCAGACCCTCTGGCCCTGGTTCGTGTCTTCCTTCCCCACCCTGTCCCTGGGCTGCATATGTGGCTCATCCTCTTCCCCTCAGCGCCTGCCTCAGGGAGAGGCAGGAGAGCTCTGCCTCCTGGGAGGCAGTGTCTGTAGGTCACCTGGCCAGTCCAGACTACAAGGAGTGCCCTGTAGACCACCACGGAAGGAGAGAATGGCCCAGGCCCTCTTTCTGGTGTTACATGTGTCTATCTTAATAGCAGGATGTTTTGCTTTCCTTTGCGTCCCTCAGAACATGACACAGTGATTATCAGATTGTGAGTGGGTGTGTGATCACTTCTACACTTTATAGTTTACAAAACACTTCATGTGCACAAGCACCACATGAGGCACACAGGAGCGATCTGCAAAATTTTGAGACCTAGTGTAGCCACAACCTGCAGTAGCATCCTAGTGGATTTCTGCTGGCCTGAGTGGAGCCTTCCATTTCTGGAGCCTAGGGTACAGCGAAGGAGGCTGTTCCAGGAGGTCCCAGGTAGGGCTGAGAGGCCAGGGGAGAGGACCTCTAGGGAACTCAGGGCAGTGGGTATTACTCAGCTGTACAGCAGTCTCTCAGAACCAGGATACCCCCAGGTGGGTGAAAAGAAGCTGAGAAATGCTGAGCTCTCAGCCACATGCATGGAGCCGTGGCAGCTGGGCATTCACTTCTAATTCACTGACCATATTATTGTCAGCCATAGCAGACACTGAAACATCCTTTCATTGAAAGGAACTGGTCAAATGCAACGGCAAGTTTAAAGTTTGGAAGATCACACCTGCAGAAATAGGAAATGCATCAGTCACGGCAGGAGCCCAGCTCCGAGTACAGTTGAGCATTGTTGCTTCATAAGTGATTCCCAGGAAGAGGTCTGGGAAATGTGCAGTGGATTCTCCTTGAAAACACACTGGTGGAGGTAAATGTCAGAATAAGTGATCCTCAGTAATAAAGTAGCTTTTGCCTCTGGAACTGCACCCAGCACAATGGTTGCTAGTGTGGCTGTGGAATGCCCACCAATCTGGGCTCTGGCTTGCTCTGCAGAAGAACCCTGCACTCCCAGGTGGCAGGACTGAGCTGGCAGCCCATCTCTAGTTTTCACTGTTTCCAAAGTTTTCTGCTTGTTGCAGAGCCTCCCTTTTTTCCTTCAGAATCTAGGTAAACTTTATCTTTGTGCATCATTAGATTGTATCACCGACTCCACGGTTTCATCTGCATTTCCAACCCGAGCGTGCAGAGATCTGCACCCATATTTCGTCCGCAATGTCCTCTCACTCCAGTCTCCACCTCCCCTAGTTTTTGCCATCTACAAGATGGCCAGCCTCTACTGGTCTTATTTGTAACATGCCGCAAATGAGCAAACAGCACATTAGAACATCAGTAAAGCAGAGATCCTCAGATAATCTTCATACAATGCAGGTTTATCCTAGCCAATTCTCTCAGTTCATTAAGCCGCATGTAAATGAGACTGAGGACACATTTTCATCTCTTCTGGGGCCAGTAAGCTCAGCTCAGGAAAAAAAAAAAAAATTCACATATAAATTATTTTTAATTTGCACCACTAATCCTAGATAATGACATGCAGATATTCACCAGCACATAGAAGAGGGACCAGGATAGGGAGGACGTGGCCCAGCAGAATCCATCCCCAGGACTAGAAAAGCCACAACAAACCACAGGTCCTCACAGAGGGTCACTGCCCACGTTCATCCATCATGGACCAGTCATTGCACGTGCACAGTCCTGACCCAACTGACTCAGAATACTCTGGTCTTCACCTGTGAGTCATGCCGGAGAAGTGGACCCCAATTCTCCCATACAGGTTTTGTAAATGTGTTTAATAATACGGGATCAGATAAGGAGAGGCAAACTCTGCCTTTGCCAGTTAATAATAATGAAAGGATCTGGGTCCTTGCCATGTGTGTGAGGAGGCTAGAAGAATCTGTTAAATTAGACTTAGGACCTCGATGTGGTTAAAGCTGACAGAATGTTGAACTGTAGGGAAGCACAGGAAATGGCAAGAATGAGGTGCATCCAGGAGAGCTCCCTCCTTCTTTCTAATCCTGGCCCTTAACATACACAGTGCCGAAGCGCATGAGAAGGACTGGCCTTTATGAGGCTCAGGCAGGAGGAGACAGAGAGTAGAGAAGGCAGACAGATGACCTTCTGCCCTCAGGCTGAGAGCAGCCCCTCCCCACAGTGCCTTTTGGAATCTGACGCTGGGTGGGGTGCATCTCACATTCCTAACATGCTGAGTCCTGTCAGGCCTTGTCAAGGTGGCCTGGGGAGCTGCAGCACCTTTGTGTTTGCAAGACCAACACAGTCAGAGAGAGTGCCCAATAACAAACTAGGGAAAGAAAGTGAAGCCAGGGAGGTCAGAGGCCACGGGGAGCATGCGAGCTCTGAATCACCTGCCAAGCAGCCTGGCTGAGGCCTCTTCCTCTTTCAAGATTCTCAACCTATCATTGAAAGGAGTTACGTAAAACTGCTGGTTACTTCTTTTTAAAGGTATTCCTTGCCATTGAGTAAACTTTACATAGAGTAAACATTAGCTAGGAGAAAACTGGCAGACTTATCTAGGAAAAAAAATGGAGTAAATGGAATGAAAGGCAGAACACATATCTGAGACTTGCCATGCCATCAATGTGCATATATATCGACACGATACCTATGATGTAACTAAAATAGCTACGTTTAAATGTAACTCATTCTAATATCCAACCGCAGCATTTGGACTTGTTCTTGTGTTGTTAGAAGAGGCAGCAGGCACAGAGGGCACTTCACTCTGAAGCTCTCCTACGGACCAGCCCTTCCTTCCTCAGAGAGAAGGTGGGGCATCTCACCTTGCCTGCAAGGCCTGCACAAGCCTGTCATGCACACCTGATGGGATCCCAATGCCAGTGACCAGGGATTCCGAAGCCTTTTTTTTTTCTCTCTCTTTTTTTTTTTGAGGAAGATTAGCCCTAACATATGCCAATCCTCCTCTTTTTTCTGAGGAAGACTGGCCCTGAACTAACATCCATGCCCATCTTCCTCTGCTTTAAACATGGGATACCTACCACAGCATGGCTTTTGCCAAGCGGTGCCATGTCCTCACCCGGGATCCGAAGCGGCGAACCTCAGGCCGCTGAGAAGCAGAACCTGCGAACTTAACCGCTGAGCCACTGGGGCGGCCCCCTCGAAGGCTTTTTGATGAAACAAGGCAGGGGCCTCCCACCAAAAAATGTGGGTGTGAGTGTTTCAACTGGATTCAATGTTAAATCTGTTTGGAAAATTAAATTAAATCAAATCTGTTTGGACCAAATGAAGCTGTTTTAAAGGCTGAAAACTCTGTGTTTAATCTTCTAATTCATTTACCTAGAAAGTATACAAAATGTTTTTTTTCATTAAGATTTTTTTCTAGAGCATTGTAAGGTTCACAACAAAACTGAGAGGAAAGTACAGAGATTTCCCATATACCCCCTCCCCCACACATGCACAGCCTCCCCTATTATCAACATTCTCCATCACAGTGGTACATTTATTATAATTGATGAACCTACATTGACACAGAGTAATCACCCAAAGTCTGTAGTTCACATGAGGGTTCACTCTTGGTGTTCTACATTCTATGGGTTTGGACAAATGTGTAATGACATGTATTCACCATTATAGTATTATACAGAATAGTTTCAACATCCTAAAAATCCTCTATGCTCCATTCTCCATTCCTCCCCACCCTTCCCAATCCCTGGCAACTACTGATCTTTTTGCTGTCTCCATAGTTTAGCCTTTCCCAGAATGTCATAGTTGGTATCATACAGTGTGCAGCCTTTTCAGATTGGCTTGTTTCACTTACTAATATGCATTGAAGATTCCTCATGTCTTTTCATGGCTTGAGAGCTCATTTCATTTTAGCACTGAATCATTTCCCACTGTCTGGAAGCACCACAGTTTGTTTATCCATTCACCTACTGAAGGACATCTTGGCTGCTTCCTAGTTTTGGCAATCATGAATAAAGCTGCTATAAAAATCCATGTGCAGGTTTCTGTGTTTACATAAGTTTTCAGATCCTTTGGGTAAATATCAAGGAGCACAATTGCTGGACTGTATGGTAAGAATATGTTTAGTTTTGTAAGAAACCACCCAACCATCTTCCAAAGAGTCTATACCAATTTGCATTTCCATCATCAATGAATGAGAGTTCCTGATGCTCCACATCCTCATCAGCATTTGGTGTTATCAATGTTCCAGATTTTGGCCATTTTAATACATGTGTAGTGGTATCTCATTATCATTTTAATTTGCATTTCCCTGATGCCATATGATGTGGAGCATCTTTTCATAAGCTTATTTGCCACCTGTATATCTTCTTTGGCAAGGTGTCATTTAAGGTCCTTGGCCCATTTTTAAATTGGGTTGTTTTCTTATTGTTGAGTTTTAAGAGGTCTTTATATATTTTGGATAACAGTCCTTTATTAGATGGGTGTTTTGCAAATATTTTCTTCCAGTCTGTTATCTGTCTTCTCATTCTCTTGACGTTGTCTTTCATAAAGCAGAAGTTTTAATTTTAATGAAGTCTAGCTTATCAATTATTTCTTTCATGGATCGTGCCTTTGGTGTTGTATCTAAAAAGTCATTGCCATATCCCAGGTCATCTAGGTTTTCTCCTATGTTATCTTTTAGGAGTTTTTTGGTTTTGCAGTTTACATTTATGTCTGATCCATTTTGAGTTAATTTTTGTGAAGGGTGTAAGGTCTGTGTCTAGATTCATTCTTTTGCATATGGATGTCTAGTTATTCCAGAACATTTGCTGAAAAGATTATCTCTGCTCCATTGCATTGCCTTAGCTCCTCTGTCAAAGATCAGTTATATGTATGTAATTTATATATTTTGTATATAGTGTATATATAAGTACATAGAATATAATTTCTGGAATATTTATTCTGTTCCACTCATCTATTTGCTTATTTTTTCACCAATACCACACTGTCTTGATTACTGTAGCTTTATAATACATCTTGAAGTTGGGTAGCATCAGTCCTCCAACTTTGTTCTTCTTCAATATCATACTGGCTATGCTGGGTCTTTTGCCCCTTCATATAAACTTTAGAATCAGTTTGTCAATAGCCACAAACTAACTTTCTGGGATTTAGATTGAGATTGCATTGACTCTATGGATCAAGTTGGGAAGAACTGACATCTTGATTGTATTGAGTCTTTTTATCCATGAACATGGAATATCCCTCCATTTATTTATTTCATTCATCAGAGTTTTGTAGTTTTCCTTATATAGATATTGTACTTGTTTTGTTAGATTTATACCTAAATATGTCATTTTTGGGGGGGTGCTAATATACATGGTATTATGTGTTTAATTTCAAATTTCACTTATTTGCTGCTGGTATATAAGAAAAGAATTGGCTTTTGTATATTAACATTGTATCATTCAACCTTGCTACAATTACAAACTTCAAGAATGAAGTTTGAATATTTAAAGCTAAACTTTGCCCTTAGAAAAGGAGGTCAGGGCTCATCCCTGTCCCCTATGTCCTATGCCCCATCATGGTTACCTATGGGCACCGCCATCCGGATCATAATGGCCATATAGTTGAGTAACTAATCCTGAATATGCATCTTTCACTTAATTGGAATGTTCTTTAATTGATTATCATTTCACATCTCACAGTTAATATTACTACCTATTATGACTAATATCACTAGATAACTAGCACTGTCCACTTGTTTTACAAGCAATAACAATGCATTTAATCTTCACAGAAAACTTATAGGGTGTGTTCTTATATTTAGCCCATAGGAGATAAGTTGGTTCTGAGAGGTTAGGTGACTTCTCCAGATTGCCTCACTTGTTAAGTGATAGACTGATTCAAAAAAACACCTTAGTGACACCAAAGCCCATGTTTTTAACTGCTAAAAAATACTGCTGTATCTCACCAAATAAATGACCAGTAACAGACTGTCTCCTTAGAAAGCCATCAGTAAGCACTCAATAAATTGTGAAATAAACTGTGGAAACGGGGTTGGTCCCATGGCTGAGTGGTTAAGTTCGAATGCTCCACTGCAGGCGGCCCAGTGTTTTGTCGGTTCGAATCCTGGGCGCAATCATGGCACCACTGCCATGCTAAGGTGGCATCCCACATACCACAATTAGAAGAACCCACAACTAAGAATACACAACTATGTACCTGGGGGCTTTGGGGAGAAAAAAATAATAAAAAAAAAAACAACTGTGGAAACTTTGAGGTTCCACCTTGGTTGAAACTGTCTTCCATTCTATGTTAAAAACAAGCAAACAAACATCTCTGTATTCCTCTACTGCCAACACAGCTTGCACCATGAGTGTAGAAATAGATACTTACAGTAACTGAGTTTGAAGGTAGGCACTGTTGTGAAACATTACAAGATTGAGATGAAGTTTTAAAAGGTGCCCAAGGTTTGATCTTTGGAAATAGAACTTTATGGTATTGATTTCCTTAAGAATTTTTGTTCATAACCAGGAAGATGTACCCCAATAAAAAGAAGTTAAAATTACATGAAGCCTCTTACTAACTGTGGCCCATCATCATTATAGTGGTTGTTCTACTTCTCCTTCCCTTTGTTGAGTAAGTTTAGAAGCCTCCTCATGCTAAACAAATGACTTCATCAGACATTTGGTCTAAAATATTTTTCCTTATGTAATACTGACATTAAATGATGACATTAAATGGATTACATTGAAGTGAAGAGAGTGATAAAATTATAAGGGAATTAAAACACATGAATTAAAATGGGCAAGAGGAATCAAAGGAGGAATGGATAAACAAAATGTGTTAAATTGATACAACGCAATATTATTCAGTCTTAAAAAGGAAGGAAATTCTACACATATTACAACATGAATGAACCTTAAGGACGTTATGCTAAAAAAGATAAGCCAGTCACAAAAAGACAAATAGCATATGATTCCACTTATATGAAGTTCCTAAAGTAGTAAAATTCAGAGAGACAGAAAGTAGAACGTGGTTGCCAACAGCTGGAGGGAGGGCCAAATAGAGAGTTAGAGTTCCAGTTTGGGGAAGATGCAAATGTTCTAGAGATAGACGGTGGTGATGGTTGCCCAACAACGTGACTGTGCTTAACACTACTGAACTGTACACATGAAAGTGCTTAACATGTTCTTTAAAATTCCATTATGATAGCAGACAATAACACCTCAAAAGAAATGCTGCTATAAATATATTTTCTATAAGAAGAAACTCATCCTATAACTAGGATTCCAGTCATTTCTTTCCCCAAATTTTTAGTGGATATTCTGTAAACAAAGCTAATATTTTAACAAATCATTTCTGCTCACTTAAAGAGAGGTGAAGAGCTGAGGGAACCAGCCCAGAATTTCAGGTACCTGCTAATCTAAACAACTGACGACTAAGCTGAAACATTAGCTGAACAATGTCAAAGTACTCAATTCCAACTGGTATATACCATTATGCCACTTTGATGTCCCACTGGTTCCTCAGGTGGCTGTTGCTGCTGGAATTACTTTTCTTTCTCTCTGGGACCTTGGAAGGCAGGGTCTACAGAGTGGCATGGGTTTATTTTTTCTATAATTGACATTAGCTTGAGAAAAACTGCATTTTACAGATCAATTTTCCTCTCATCCCTTGGGTGTAGCCCCTAAAGCCTTCTGTTCTATTTTTCAAAAGAAACCCAGGGCCGAGACTGAAGGGATCTTCTGAGCCCAACAAGAAGTGCCACCTTTGCCACTGATGGGTCAGTCTCCAGGATCTTACAAAGACCTCTGAACAGTCTGTGATGATAAAAATGAATTAGCTTCTCATGGGTTTGCCATGGCAAATCATCCAGAAGAAAGTCCAATGCAGGCAGCCCTGTAGGAGAACATCCTCAGTGTGGTGGTTTAGGCAGATAGATGATAGATGCTTGCTTATGATCAGTGGGAGGCATGGAGCTTGGAAGACACAGGGCTGGGTTGGGTCCCTGTTCTGTGCTTACCGTTTATGTGACTAGACAAGTTCATTAAACTCACTAAGCCTCAATTTTCTTGTTTTTAGGATGGGTAAATAAACATCCCAATATCATAGGGTTGGTATGTGTATTTAACGAGAGAATTCATGCAAATTCATGAATAGTTATTAAGTCATTCAAATAAGTACAAAGGCAAATTTTAGATGGGAAAGCAGGAGAGGCTGGACAGTGGGGTGGAGTTGAATGTATCTAACTTGTATCATTCTGCACAGAAGGCATGGGGATATTTAACTGGTCGGTCTCACTAGTCTTACAGAAAAAATGTCACTCTAAATTGTACTCTCAACTCAATAATAAGAGGAAAAATATTTTAGGATAAGCTGTTAGTCATTTTTCAATGTGTCTGTGTATAGTTACAGAGCAATACCCTTCAGACTTGATTCAACATGACTACACTATGAAGAGATACATCTAAAGAATTGTATTCTAGTTTAGGAGTATCTAAACCCTTTGAAGTGTGTTTATTTTTAGGACAGGAGCTCCTTTTGCTTCATGCATTATTTGTTTCCTAAGCAGTATTTCTCTCTTACATCAAAAGGCTTATTTATCACACAGTAAATGACTTTCCAGCTACAGTTGAAGTGTCTCATTTTTATAGTAATTTTTTGTAGGTTGTTAAATAATGAATCATGGCACCGCTTCTCTGATCTAGTAAGTGAGGGCGAAGAGCAGGGAATCTAGAGGCAGATTCACTCCTGGGAAGCCTCGGGACTCCCTTGAGCATGCGGAGCCTCAGTTTCCTACTCTGCAAGAACAGTTTCCTAATACTTCTCCCCTTGGAACTATTCCATGGATGTGGTCTGTGTGGCGCCGGCCGAATGGCCACTCATGTAAACCTCTGAGGAGCCAGATCTAAGCTGGAGATTCTGTGAACTTAAATTGCTCAAGTTTTGATTTAATTTAACTTTTGTTTTCTGAGTTTCAAACTCCTAGAAACTTAGAAACACCAAATAGAAATAGAGTTGCAATAGACAATATTGCCAATGGCATCAAAATGTTATGAGAGCGTAAGAGCAGGCAGCAGACAGAATGAGATAACAAGAAGATGCAAGACATCAGAGAGCTCCCACCTCGGGAGCCATTGGCACTGAGGCCAGCACCACAGCCATGCCGGAGGACCCTTCAGGCACCACAGGGCGCCACAGGGCACCACTTAGCCCCAACCAGCCCTCTGTTCAAGGACCACAGAGCAATTTATAGTCAATGATCTGTTTTTGAGAGGGCAGAATTGCAAAATACATTTTAGAAAGAGGGCTACCAAAAGGGTAGAATTAAATCTATCAATGTAGCTTGGAGACAATGTGTATTACAGTGTACTACCTGGTTCCTTGTGATTCTGGAGCTTGGCTCCATTCTTCCTTGGTTTCCGTGGAAGGCTCCGTGTTTCACAGATCTGGTGAAGAGCTGACAGAAGCAAGATGAGGCACTGACCATATGTATGTGATCAGACACTAAAGATGCAATATCTTTCCTCTCAGTGGGCTCATGTGCAGATTCGTGTGACTGGAAAATCCACATGCAGGCATGCCCGGCCTTGGTGTTCCCTCACTGGCTCACTTCCGTCTGTGTCCTTTTCTACCTCTGGCTTCCACAGTAACAAAAATATATTCCCTGACAGGCTCAGAGATGGCCTGGGGTACTTCTCCAACCCTTCTTTTATTTCTACTTTCTGGTACACAGGAAAATGGTCCCTAAGGAGATACTTTAATCATGGATCTTGGAGAGATCAGTGTGAGAGAAAATAGGGCATATTTACCTAGAAACCTGACCTTCTGGTCTGCTCTGATGAATGACCCTCATCAAACAAAGTGCTCAGGCCAGCGCTGTCTCCACCTAGGCCCTCCATGAATCCCTGGGGAGTGGGTGCAGGATCTGCATGGATCCTTTCTGGGCGGCAGGAGTCTCATTCCTCCTGATCTGCTGTCACTTGACTTCAAAAAGTCAAAATTTAAACTTTGAAGCCGAACCATGTTCTATTGCAATCATATTTTCTGAGAATGAGCAGTAAGTGTTAGTAATATTCTCTATTATGCTTACCTATTATCAAAGGAAATACAAGAGTGGCATCCTTCATAGGTGACAACTCATTAGAAGTGCAATTCTGCATCACCCTAGATTGTGAGTGTGAGAGTGAGCATATACTCGTGCCTGTGTTTGTGTGTGCAGGGGTGTGCATGTGATGGAAAAAGAATGCATACAACTGCAGGCAGCGCAAAGCTGGGAGGAATCCCTGGCTGGGAGAAGACAGGGAGATGTACCACTGAACGCTATGGGAACCAGAAAGTTTAAAGTCTCCTGTGTGGGGGAAAATGTGTTCAAGAATACTCTTCCTACTAAAATCTTTTTTTTTTTTTTTTTTTTTTTTTGGCATTCATGAAATAGAGACCATCTGTGTGGTCTGCAATTTGGAGAGAAAAGTTCAAAAAGAATTACAGGTGTTTCTGGAGGCTGAGGAGAGAAGGAGGAAACCTTTCCCTTGCTTTAGCTACCTGTCAACATTCACCTCAATTCTGGCTCCTTCCTGGGGCTCACGTGGCCTCTGTCTGGTGGCCTTCAAAGAGAGGCTCTCCTAGGCAGGTTTGGTCAGCCCATGGTCACCTGAGCCTGATGTCCAGCCCCTACAGAGGAACTTGGTGGAACCCACAGATTGGACCTTTTCCTTATCCTAAGAGTCATCCCTGACCAACGTTTCCAAGCCTCAAAGATGCAAAGTTACTTATATAGACCAAAACTGTCAAGAAGATACAGTTCCAAGTATTTAAAAACACTCTAACAAGTGCTGGTGATGATGTGGAGAAAAGGGAACCCTTGTGCACAGTTGATGGGAATGTAAATTGGAGCAGCCACTTTGGAAAACAGTACGGAAGTCCTTCAAGAAAATTAGAAATAGAACTACCATTCAGTCCAGCAATTTCACTCTTGGGTATTTACCTGAAGAAAAAAAATATTAATTCAAAAAGACATATGCACCCCTATGCTCATTGCAGCATTATTTACAGTAGCCAAGATATGGAAGTAACCTGTGTCCATTAATAGGAGAGTGGATAGAGAAGGTGTGGAGTATTATTACACAGCCATAAAAAGTGAAATCTTGCCTGAGGTTCTCGTCAAGATGGCGCTGTGAACAGCCGTTGAACTCGCCTCCTCCCACAAACACAACCAGGTTACAACAATTTTAGGAAGAATAACCCTGGATTGAAAACTGAAAACTGGATAAAAAGAACCCCCACAACAAGGGACAGTCCTGACAAAAGCAGAAGAGGCAGTAACTCCTGCCAGAGAGGAAAAAAGCCACCTTTGGGAGCAGTGGAGCTTCTCAGCTGGCCAGGCGGGAGCCAACCTAAGGTACGCAGCCCTCCCTGGAGGAGTGAGGTCCAGAGTGGGGGCAATACTGCTATAACCATCCTTCGGACTCAGCCCAACTGAGAGGGGGGTCTTACTGTCTGGCTTTGCTGGCTATTAACTGCAGCGAGGACACCGCAGAAAAGCTATTGGCCGAAAGCCAAAAAGATCCGGGTCTTAAAGGACCCACACACAAACTCACTCATTGCAACAACCTAGAATCACCAGAGAGAAGGCTGACTGTCCTTTGGTGAAACGAGACTCACCTGGTGGGCTCTGGGGGCATCTTGGTGAGAGGAGGATCCTCTCCTGAGATTGAGACATTGGTGGGGCCCGTTGTTCTGAGCTGGTCCAGGCGTGCTGATACGGACACAGGTGGGGGCTATTGAGGTGCGTCTCCTGGGCTGTTAGCCCAGGGGTCTGCCAAGCCCACTAGAGCACAGATTTAATCCAGTTCAGCCAGGGCAGGCAACCCGCCCTAGGGACTGGCCCCACCTAACAGCAAGCCCTCAGGCTACTTTTCAGCCTGCATTGACTGAGTGCCTTGATCCTCTACAGGCAGGCAAAGGTGTCTGCCTCTGTGGGGCAGCGCTTGTGTGAGGACCAGATGAACTGTGGGGGGCAGTGGGGCAGAGGTGGGGGCCTCTGCAGTGTGGTGGTGGGGTATGCTCCAGGGGGTTGAGAAGTGTGCACGGACCAGGACTGTGCTGACAGTGTATGTGGTCCAGTGGGGGGTGAGGCTTATCAGCGGCAGAAGACTTGTGTTTCACAAATAGCCATAAAAAGTATCAGCCCCACCTTCCAAAGCCTGAAACAACTGAGTGCCTCCATGCCAAGGGATAGCCCTACTCAGCTGCACTCCTAAGAGAACTGACATCAGCCTTGTTGGCCTGAGGCCTATCACAACTGTACGCCCCTGAGCCTAGCAACCAGCTACACTGGGTACCAACCCAATTAAGAGGACAATTGCAATAAGAGTGTGCTAATAGGCAGGACCAAGATGGCGGAGTGAGTGGTCTTCTTCGTCTCTCCCTCATCGAATCTACAACTAATTGGACATTCACCGATTAACAAAGGATATCCAGATAGCATCTCAAGACACCTAAGAGTCTCATGCTACTATACATCGGAAGGCGGATAGACTTCCCCCCAGGAGGAGGTGGAAATAGGTGAAAACTCTCCGACCACCAACCCCCGGACAGCCTAGTTCCTGCAGGAGGCTCTCTTCCAGCGGACTCCCCCATAGCATTGCCACA
Organism: Equus caballus; assembly: GCF_041296265.1. NCBI lineage: Eukaryota > Metazoa > Chordata > Mammalia > Perissodactyla > Equidae > Equus > Equus caballus. The sequence continues at coordinate 124,323,925 of NC_091684.1, read as the reverse complement.
CACCGAGGGTGGGAGTGTGCACTCACCAATGGAAAGACGGTGGAAACAGGTGACAACAGCCCTACTCAAGGCCCCCGCGATTACACCTAAGCCCAGGGGTATCCCCAGGGTCCCGCACCCACTGGCAGGGAAGGCCTCTGCTCGCCATTAGCAGGGAGGCTCCGCCCAGAATCCAGAACAAAGGGAAGCTCCCGTGGGCGGATTCCACGGCATGGCACCCGACCGGAAGCTGCTGCTGGGCCCACAGTCTCTGGCGCACGGGTCAGTGCAGGGGGCGTCCGGACTGCCTGTGGACATGCTTGGGGACATGGTTGGAGGTCCAGTGCCTGGCTCTGCAGCCTGGGGGAAGGCTCCAGGGTCCTGCACCTCCCCAGCAGGGAAAGCCTCTGCTCACCATTAGCAGGGAGGCTCCACCCAGAATCCAGAACAAAGGGAAGCTCCCGCTGGGCGGATTCCCTGGCACTGCACCAGACCGCCAGCTGCTGCTGGGCCCACGGTCTCTGGCGCACGGGTTGGGGCAGGTGGTTCCCGGACTTCCCGTGGATGTGCTTGGGGACTGGGGGGAGCTCCAACACCCGGCTCTGTGGCCCAGGGGGATGCTCCAGGGTCCCGCAACACCCAAGCAGGGAGGGCCTCTGCTCGCCATTGGCAGGGAGGTCCTGCCCAGCATTCGGAACACCAGGAAGCTCCCTAGAGCAGAATTCCCCACAAGGCAGCAGCTTACAAGCCACCGCGAGGCCCACAGACTCTGGCCATGTCCCAGATGAGGCAAGGGGCTCCCAGAGATCCCGTGAGAGTGGAGTGGGGCAGAGTGGAGCTCCGATGAAACAGCTACGTAGCCCAGGGGGGATCTCCAGGTTCCTACAGCAGCCTCAGCGAAAGCCTCTGCACAGCACTAGTGGAGAGGTCCCAACTGGCAATCGCAAGGTGGGAAGGCACTGGGGCAAAAGTAGCACAGCTAGGTGAGCTAACAACAGACTGCAGAAGATACCCATAGCTCTGCTGGGACCTATAGTGGACAAGTGTGTTCTTGTGGGCTCTGTTAGAGACAAAGCAGCGATTATAGGTGATCCTGCTCCTGGCTGCTGGGAAAGCCTACAACACTGCGGCAGACCACAAGGAGGGAGTGCGTCTAAGTGGGATGCAACAGTAGGCACCAGCAGCCTGAGGCCCCCTTGCGATTGCCGCCACAACCGACGAGGGACCCCACAGGACCACTGAGACAATGAGGAGGGGTCCAGGTCCAGTCAGTAACAGCTGACAGGGTTCCTTGTTGGTGCAGTCTAAACAGCCACCCCGCCACACACCACTCACAACAAGTGGAATCAGCGACTAAACTCTATCTCTATGCGGAGACACAAATCCACGCCATCAAGCAGTATGAAAAAATATATTAAATCTCCAGAGCAGAAGGAAAATGATAAGCACCCAGAAAACAATCCCAAAGACAATGAAATCTATAACCTAAATGATGATTTCAAAACTGCCATTACTAAAAAACTCAACAAGTTAAAACAGAATTCACATAGACAACTCAATGAGTTCAGGAGCTATGTCACAAAAGAGATTGATGCTATAAAGAAGAACCAATTAGAAATACTGGAGATGAAGAACAAAATGGAGGAGATTAAGAAAAATCTGGACTCTCTGAACAGCAGGGTCAATAATATGGAGGAGAGAATTAGCAATTTGGAGGATAGGAATATAGAAATGCTGCAGACAGAGGGGGAGAGAGAAGTAAGACTAAAAAGAAATGAAGAAACTCTCTGAGAATTATCTGACTAAATTAGGATATGCAACATAAGGATTATAGGTATACCAGAGGGAGAAGAGAAGGAGAAGGGGGCAGAAGGCCTGTTCAAAGAAATAATAGCTGAGAACTTTCCAAACTTGGGAAGAGAAATGGAACTCCATGTGACAGAAGCCAATAGATCTCCAAACTTTATTAATGCAAGAAGACCAACCCCAAGGCATATAGTAGTGAAACTAGCAAAAGTCAACAACAAAGAGAAAATACTAAGGGCAGCCAGGCAGAAGAAAATAGCTTACAAAGGAAACCCCATAAGGCTATCAGCAGATTTCTCAGGAGAGACCTTACAGGCTAGAAGAGATTGGAATGAAATATTCAAAACTCTGAAGGACAAAAATCTGCAGCCAAGAATACTCTACCCAGCGGAAATATCCTTCAAATATGATGGAAAAATAAAAACTTTCCCAATAAACAAAAGTTAAGGGAGTTCATCGCCACAAAACCTCCTCTCCAAGAAAAGCTCAGGAAGAACCTCATTCCTGAAAAATCAAAAAAAGGAAAGGGGTTACAAAATCCAGAGCAAAGGAGATAATCAGAAGGACAATAACACAAAGTAACAGCTCTCCATCAGGACAAAATGCAAAAGAACTGGAAAACAAGTGATGAAATGGCAACAGTAGGCCCCCACGTTTCAATAATCACTCTAAACGTGAATGGATTGAACTCTCCAATCAAAAGGCACAGAGTGGCACGATGGATCAAATAACAAGATCCAACAATATGCTGCCCCCAGGAAACACACCTCAGCCCAAAAGACAAACACAGACTCAAAGTGAAGGGATGGAAGACAATACTCTAATAATGATCAAAAGAAAGCAGGTGTTGCCATACTTATATCAGACAAAGTAGACTTCAAAGTAAAACAGATAAAGAAAGACAAAGAGGGGCAGTATATAGTGATAAAAGGGAAGCTCCACCAAGATGACATAACACTTATAAATATATACACACCTAACACAGGAGGACCAAAATTCGTAAAGAAACTATTAAAAAAACTAAAAGGAGACATCAACAGCAATACAATAATAGTAGGGGAACTCAACACCCCACTAACACCAATGGACAGATCATCCAGACAGAAAATCAACAAGGAAATTATAGAATTTAATGAAAAATTAGATCAGATGGACCTAATAGATATATATAAGACACTTCATCCAAAAACAACAGGTTACACATTCTTCTCAAGCGTGCATGGAACATTCTCAAGGATAGACCATATCTTGGGAAGCAAAGCAAGCATCAATAAGTTCAAGAGGGTTGAAATAATATCAACTATCTTTTCTGATCATAATGCTATGAAACTAGAAATCAACTACAAGAATAAAGCTGGGAGAGGGCCAAAAATGTGGAGACTAAACAACATGCTACTGAACAAACAATGGATGATTGAAGAAATTAAAGAAGAAATCAAATATTATCTGGAGACAAATGAAAATGAAAACACACCGTACCAAATCATTTGGGACGAGGCAAAGGCAGTCCTAAGAGGGAAATTCATTGCAATACAGGCTCACCTCAATAAGCAAGAAAAATCTTACATAAACAACCTCAAATGACACCTAACAGAATTAGAAAAAGAAGAACAAACAAAGCCCAAAGTCAGTAGAAAGAGAGAAACAATAAAAATTAGAGCAGAAATAAACGATATTGAAACAAAAAAGACAGTAGAAAGGATCAATGAAACAAAGAGTTTGTTCTTCAAAAAACTTAACAAAATTGACAAACCCTTAGCCAGACTCACTAAGAAAAAAAAGAGAGAAGTAAATAAATAAATAAATAAATAAATAAATAAATAAATAAATAAAATTAGAAACGAGAGAGGAGAAATCACAACAGATACCAAAGAAACAGAAAGGATCATAAGAGAATACTATGAAAAACTATATGCCAACAAATTGAACAACCTAGAAGAAATGGATAAATTCATAGACTCATACAACCTACCCAAACTGAATCAGGAAGAAATAGAGAATCTGAATAGACTAATCACAAGTAAAGAGATAGAAACAGTAATCAAAAACCTCCCCAAAAATAAGAGTCCAGGACCAGATGGCTTCTCTGGAGAATTCTACCAAACATTCAAAGAAGATTTAATACCTATCCTTCTCAAACTATTTCAGAAAATAGAGGAACATGGAGCACTCCCTAATACATTCTATGAAGCCAACATCACCCTGATCCCCAAACCTGAGAAGAACAACACAAAGAAGGAAAACTACAGGCCATTATCACTGATGAATATAGATGCAAAAATCCTCAACAAAACTTTGGCAAACCAAATACAACAATATATCAAAAAGATTATACACCATGATCAAGTGGGATTTATACCAGGGACACAGGGATGGTTCAACATCCACAAGTCAATCAACGTGATTCACTACATTAACAAAATGAGAAATAAAAACCACATGATCGTCTCAACAGATGCTGAGAAAGCATTCAACAAGATCCAACATCCATTTATGATAAAAACCCTCAATAAAATAGGTATAGAAGGAAAGTACCTCAACATAATAAAGGCCATATATGACAAATCCACAGCCAACATCATACTCAATGGACAAAAACTGAAACCCATCCCTCTCAGAACAGGAACAAGACAAGGGTGCCCACTTTCACCACTCTTATTCAACATAGTACTGGAGGTTTTGGCCAGAGCAATTCAGCAGGAAAAAGAAATAAAAGGAATCCAAATAGGCAATGAAGAAGTAAAACTCTTGCTGTTTGCAGACGACATGATCTTACATATAGAAAACCCCAAAGAATCCATCAAAAAACTATTAGAAACAATCAACAACTACAGCAAAGTTGCAGGGTATAAAATCAACATACATAAATCAGTAGCATTTCTATAGCCTAACAATGAACTAACAGAAAAAGATCTCAAGAACTCAATCCCATTCACGATCGCAACAAAAAGAATAAAATTCCTTGGGATAAATTTAACCAAGGGAGTGAAAGATCTATACAACAACAACTACAAGACCTTCTTGAAAGAAATCGATGACGACATAAAGAGATGGAAAGACATTCCATGCACATGGATTGGAAGAATAAACATAGTTAAAATGTCCATACTGCCTAAAGCAATCTACAGATTCAACGCTATCCCAATCAGAATTCCAATGTCATTCTTTAGAGAATCCTAAAATTCATATGGGGCAAGAAAAGACCCCGAATTGCTAAAGCAATCCTGAGAAAGAAGAACAAAGCTGGAGGCATCACAATCCCTGACTTCAAAACACACTACAAAGCTACAGTAATCAAAGCAGCATGGTACTGGTACAAAAACAGATGCACAGACCAATGGAACAGAATTGAAAGCCCAGAAATAAAACCACACATCTATGGACAGCTAATCTTTGACAAAGGAGCTGAGGGCCTACAATGGAGGAAAGAAAGTCTCTTCAACAAATGGTGCTGGGAAAACTGGACAGCCACATGTAAAAGAATGAAAGCCAACCATTCTTTTTCATCATTTACTAAAATAAACTCAAAATGGATCAAAGACCTAAAGATTAGGCCTGAAACAATAAGTCTTCTAGAAGAGAATATAGGCAGTACACTCTTTTACAGCAGCTTCAAAAGAATCTTTTCGGACACCATAACCCCTCACATGAGGGAAACAATAGAAAGAATAAACAAATGGGACTTCATCAGACTAAAGACCTTCTTCAAGGCAAGGGAAAACAGGATAGAAACAAAAAAAAAAGCCCACTAATTGGGAAAAAATATTCACAAGTTATTTATCCGACAAAGGGTTAATCTCCATAATATACAAAGAACTCACACAACTCAACAATAAAAACTCAAACAACCCAATTACAAAATGGGCAGGGGACATGAACAGACATTTCTCCAAAGAAGATATACGGATGGCCAACAGACACATGAAAAGATGCTCATCATCACTAATCATCAGGGAAATGCAAATCAAAACTACACTAAAATATCACCTTACACCTGTTAGAATGGCAAAAATATCCAAAACCAAGAGTGAGAAATGTTGGAGAGGCTGTGGAGAAAAGGGAACCCTCATACACTGTTGGTGGGAATGCAAACTGGTGCAGCCACTATGGAAAACAGTATGGAGATTCCTCAAAAAGTTAAGAATAGAAAATACCTTATGACCCAGCCATCCCACTACTGGGTATCTATCCTAAGAACCTGAAATCAACAATTCCAAAAGTTCCATGCACCCCTATGTTTATCACAGCATTATTCACAATAGCCAAGTCATGGAACTAACCTAAGTGCCCAGCAACTGATGATTGGATAAAGAAGATGTGGTATATATATACAATGGAATACTACTCAGCCATATAAAAGGACATGGTCGTCCCATTCACAACAACATGGATAGACCTTGAGGGTATTATGTTGAGCGAAATAAGTCAGACAGAGAAAGACGAACTCTGTATGACTCCACTCATAGGTGGTAGTTAACATATGGTCAAAGAGAGCTGATCGGTGGTTGCCATGGGAAAGAGGGGTGGGGGTAGGGCACTAGGAGTGAAGTGGTGTACGTACAACATGACTAATAATGATGTACAACTGTAATTTCATAAGGATGTTAACTTTCATAACCTTAATAAAAAAAAAAGTGAAATCTTGCCATTTGTGACAACACAGATGGACCTACCAGGTGTTATGCTAAGTGAAATAAGTCAGACAGAGAAAGACAAACGTAATATGATATCACTTATATGCAGAACCTAAAAAACAAAACAAACAAAAAAAGATACAAAACAGCACAGACACAGAGAAAAAATCGGAGATTGCTGGGGGCAGGTGGGGTGTGGGGATCAGATGAAACTTGTGAAGGGGATTAAGAGGTACAAACTTCCAGTTATAAAGTAAATAAACCAGGAGCCAGCCCAGTGGCATAATGGTTAAGTTCGCGCACTCGGCCTCGTTGGCCTGGAGTTCACAGGTTCCGATCCCAGGCACAGACCTAGCACCACTCGTCAAGCCACGCTGTGGCAGCATCCCACATAAAATGGAGGAAGATTGTCACAGATGTTAGCTCAGGGCCAATTTTCCTCACAATAAATAAAAATAAATAAATAAATAAATAAAATAAACCAAGGAGATATAATACACAGCACAGGGAAGATAGTCAACAATACTGTGACAAACTTAAAGGGGGACAGAGGGTAACTAGACTTATTGTGATGATCATTTTGTAATGTTTATAAATATCTCATCACTGTTGTATACCTGAAACTAACATAACGTTGTACGTCAATAATACTTCAATAAAATAAATACCTATAAATAAATAAATACATAAATAAAAACACTATGGCCCACTGTCCTGTGGCAGGTGGCCATCTGTTTGTTGATAAGAACAGCTGTTCTTTTTGTTTGGCCTAAATTTCTTTTTCTCTCTCTCTCCCTCCATCCTTCTCCCCACTGTCTTCCTTTCTCTATCACTCTCTCTTTTTTCTCTGTCCTACTTTCTGTGTTTCTTCTGTGTTGCTTCCTCCCTCTCTCTTCCCATCTCCCTTTCTCACTCACACACACACAAATACACATACACTAGCTGGTTAGATGCTCAACCCCTGTACTCCATTGACATCTTATATTGTGTTCTGTCAGCTGACCTCACTATGCCCGAGTCTGCCTGGGTGTTTGCTTGTCTAACTCTCTTCCTGACATGTCCACATTTATGGGTCAGTAGCCATGCCCTGCAGCTGTACATCCAAAGGACACAACACACTGCCAGAGACCCAACAGGTACTCAATAAGAACAATTTCTTTTTAATCTCTTCTTTAGAAATCAAAGCAGATGCAGTTAGCCAAGCAGCAGCCAGGAGCTAAAGACAAATATTCTGCTCTATTTCTCCTCTCCACTTTATATTTGTTTGGATTAGTGGGGATTATTCCAGGGGAGATGTGTAGAGATCGCTGGGTATATATACAGAATGTGGAAGATGCTGCTCTCTGTGTTTCATAAAGTATGGATGAGCTAAAAAGCTGGAGACAGTTAAAAGGAGTAGGAAATGTAGGCAACATCAATAAAAAATTTAAAATGAAGTAAATCTCCAAGCCCTAAATGAGGACTTTTGTGAGGAGTGATGGATATAGCCCAGGGGTAGCACACTAGGGCTCTCGGGTCAAGTACACCCTGAGGGCTATTTTTGTAAATAAAGTTTCACTGCGACACAGCCATGCCCACAATTTACACATGGTCCATGGCTGCTTTCACTACAAGGGCACAGATGAGCAGTGGCAACAGAGATCCAATGGTCTACAAATCCTAAAGCACTTACTGTCTGGACCTTTCCAGGAAACTTTTCTTACTCCCCCCTTTAAGAGGTAAAAAGGGTCACTCCTTTGCCTTCTCTTGCCAGAATGCAAGCTCCTTGAAGGAGGGGTCTGCATCTGCTGTGTTCAGTGATGTGTTTCGAGCTAGAGAAGTGATGCCACATATGAAGCACTTGACAGACAGCAGATACACTCTGAACACTTGATTAACATGCCACTGTCTGGAAATACATACATGATTTTCTCATTTGTTTCATGTAAAATTCCCAAAAGGGAGCATATATTTTAAGAGTGAAGAGTGATGAGACAGTGTTTCTAGTTTGGCTCATAGAATTCAACCTCATAGTATAGTCAGATGATTTATAGTGAGAGGGAAAGCCATACCAGCTCCATATGAATTAAATTTAAATGTAACATATCAATAGTCTCACACAGACCATGTCAGCCAATAAACCTTACTGAATTATATCTGCTCCAACTTCTTTGTTTTAGGGTCACAGAGAAGCTGGTAAACATTCGTCCCACTCTTCCTTTGCTTTGTTTTTGTTTGGGAGAGGTGGAGGAAATGCCCTAGGATTAGAGAGAATGAAAGAAAGATGTGAAGGAGAGAGGGAGGAGGGATTGAGGGAGGGAAGAAGAGAGAAAGAGAGGAAGGAAGGAAGAAAAAGAAGAAAGGAAAGAGGAAGGGAGGGAAGGAAGGGAGAAATAAAGGAGAAAAAACCAAAGTTGAAGTGGTGGGTATTTCAGTTGGGGCAGTAGTCTTCACTCTCCCAGTGGAAGACACATTCTCTTTCACTCAAGTACCATCAGAAGAGATTCAAGTTAATCTTGGCATTGACATCTGGCCTGGAAAATCTTGCTTTGTTGCAGTAAGAAAGAAATTCAGTTTAAAACAAAAGTGTATCACCTCCAGGACCAGACTAATATAATTGTTGTTGTAGGGGAGGGAGAACATTTCCTCTACTCTTCTTCTTGTTTTTTGTTTTTTTTTTTTGAGGAAGATTAGCCCTGAGCTAACTACTGCCAGTCTTCCTCTTTTTTGCTGAAGAAGCCTGGCCCTGAGCTAACATCCGTTCCCATCTTCCTCTACTTTATATGTGGGACACCTACCACAGCATGGCATGCCAAGGGGTGCCACGTCTGCACCCAGGATCTGAAGCGGTGAACCCTGGGCCACCGAGGAGCAGAATGTGCAAACTTAACCACTGCACCACTGGACCGCCCCATCTTCTACTCTTCTAAGTTTTTCTGGCTGGTCCAAGAATTAAATTGACATGAGACAGAATAACAGAAAAAAATCAAACAAAGTTTAATGACATGTACCTCCCATATACACGGTAGAAATGCAGGAAAATTAAGTAACTTTCCAAAATGACTGAAGCCAACACCTTAAATACCATCTTCAAGGAAAGACAAAGGAGGATGTTGAGGGTGTGGTTTGGGACTTTGAAGGGGAGGAAGGCAATTCACATGGAGAGGGAAAAGCAAATGTTTTGTAAACAAATGTCTGCCATGCCTTGTAGATACGATAGGATGTGGAGAGGACTCTGATCTCTAGGACCCGTTGAGTCTCTCCCCCACAACACTTAGACAATATTCTAAGACCACATCTCTGGTGATAGCTCTGTTCCTATTATAGACCATCTATCTAACTTATTCTTAGGCAATTAAGGGGAAGGTGAAAGAAAAACTTCCTGAGTCTTTTGTTTCTTAAAAATAATCATCCTAATACAATCCTCATGCTACAGAGACACATTTTGGGTGGCAATTTTGTTACCCTTCCCTGTCACTTTAACTACACAATTGAAAACCAAAGCAGTGGGTCAATACGTGGTGCTTTTGTTCTGATAAGCATTAGCTCCATCTATCCTTTCTTTTGAGACAGCTTCCATATGCATATGTGGCATTTAATTCTATGTGCTCTACTGGACACCAGCCTCAAGCATAAGCATGAACTTTGCTGCTCTGTTTCTTGACAGCATCACCTGTGAGGGTCTCTCCTTCCAGGGTATACTCAGCTGCCCCTTCATCTGAATCACCTTGAAGATCACGTAAATACTCACTTAAAGAAAATAACAATTAAAGAAAAGAAGTGGCTACTTATTTTGCTGAGAGTGGCATCAGTATTCTCTTCAACAAGCCCTCCTATAAATACCAACTTCTTCTTGCTTACATAATGGAACAAAGAGGCCAGTTTCACCATGAAAGCTGTTTGTGGTAGAAGCAGGTAGCTAACATTGAATTTTATGTGGAATGGATTTTTCATTCTTTCTGGAGTTTCATATAAGTAGATAACTTGAAGAAACCAAGAATATTCATTCCATCCACTCTTCCCACCCCATGCTTCCTATTGGAGAGACACCTGCCTTTTACCATGTAACAGCTGTGTGTTCTTGGGATACTCGTCTCATCTCACTTTAAAGAATAGCAATAACACTAAAACCAGCAACAACAATAGCTAAAACACTTATGGAATGCTCACTGTACTCAACACCTCATGCTGAGAGCTTTTGTGCATCACCTCCTTTAAGCTTCACAACAACCTTGAGAGTATTGCTCATATTTCATGGATGAAGTGCTACAGTCCAGAGGGTCAAGGACTAGGCTGAGCTGGGACTTGTACCCAGGGCTGACTCCTCCATAACTTTGGGGGTCTTCATCTCTTCATATGCCTGTTGCCTCTTTGGATTATTATGAGGATTAAATGAGATGATGCATTTTAGGACATAACGCAGAGCCTGGAACAGAGTAGCCAGGTAGACATTATTATTAAATTAAATAATAAGATCATCTTATGAACATACTGAACTGTGAGATTTTCAGTTTAGGAAGAGAGAAGGTGGAGAGGCAGTTTGGAGCACATTTCAGAAACAGGAGCCTTTAATTCCCTGGGGAGGAGGTTATACATAATTTGATAGACAAAAGGAAGACAATGAAGCATTTTGAGCAAAGAAATGGCAAGAAGGGCACTCTGCTTCCAGCAAGGAGCTGGCTGTGCTGGGAGCTTTTTATGGAGTAGAGTTTGAGCAGACAGCAGGTGGGCATGGCAGATGGGGCCTGGAGGAAGGAAAGTAGAAACAAGAGGGCTCTGGCCCAAGCAGGGGAAGTATGGCTTCGGCAATAGCTCAAACGTTAAGGGCCTTTACAACCGGTATAGCTAATAGGGTGCCATTTATAAGAAGAGGAAAATCAGACAAGAGAGCTGACCAGGAAGGTGTACACAAGGCTAGGAGAGAGCTAAAATCCCACTCCACCCATCTGCAATGAGGCATTTGGGTCAGCACTCTGCTTTTGCCAGCGTAGTGTCAGTGTGCCAAAGGGAAGCTAAACATACATTGCAACCTGGCTTTTGCACTACACCTCCACAGGGGAATGCTTGCTAAAAGAAATTAAACAGGCTACAGAGTTTCATAATGTAATATCCAAAGTTTCCAGACTATGACAAAAAATTACTCATCATACTAAGAACCAGAAAATCACAAGATGTATGAGAAAAGATGATCAACAAATGCCAACATTGAGATGAATCAGATGTTAGAATTATCTGATGAGGATTTTAAAGCAGTCATCATAAAAATGCTTCGACAAGCAATTATAAATTCTCTTGGAAGAAATTTTTTTAAAAAACAGAAAAGCTCAGTAAATAACCAAATGGAAATTATTATAAAATACAATAAACAAAATTTTAAAAATTTACTGAATGGGTTCAATAGTAGAGTGGAGATGACAGAAGGTAGACTCTGTATGACTGAGGAGAGATTAAAAAAAAATTACCAGTCTAAACAACAGAGAGAGGGAGAGAGAGAGAAAAGAGAACAGAGTCTCAGGGAACAATATGTTAATTACAAAGGCGTTAACAATCAGAGTCTCAGAAGAAGAAAGAGAGAGTGCACTGAAAAAAAGTAATGGAAGAGATAATGAGCGAAAACTTCCAAAATTTGAGGAAAAACATAAGCTTCCAGATTCAAGAGGCTGAGCAAATCCCAAATAAAATAAGTTCAAATAATCCATACCCAGATACATCATTATAAAATTAACGAAAATGAAAATAAAGAAAAAAAACTTGAAAGCAGCTAGAGAGAAACAACACATTACATGTAGGTAAACACCAAGGAAATAACAACACATTTATCATCTGAAACCATGGATGCTAGAAGGATCTTTCACAACATATTTCAAGTGCTGAAGAAAAGAACTATCTATCGTGACAGTTCTATATATGCAGTGAAAACACCACTATAAGGAGAGGATAGATAAAAACATTCTCAAACAAAAATTCAGCAAATTTGTCCCTAGCAAACCTCCCTTAAGGAATGGCTAAAGGAAGTTCTATAAACCGAAGGTAAATGATAATAAAAGAAGGCCTGGAACTTCAGAAAAGAAAGAGGAGCAGAAAAATGGGTAAAAGTAGTGATAAAAATATAATTAACAGTCTTTCTTCTTATGAGTTTCTTAAATAGTATTTGATGGTTGAATCAGAACACTATCTGATGTGGAGCTGAATGTATGAATAGGAAATCCCTAACACATTTATATTTAAAAGTAAGGAGAGAAGGGGCCAGCCTGGTGACATAGTGGTTACGTTCATATGTTGACCTACACATTGCTCACCAAGCCATGCTGTGGCAATGTCCCACATAAAAAATAGAGGAAGAGTGACACAGATGTTAGCTCAGTGAAAATTTTCCTCAAGCAAAAAACAGGAAGATTGGCAACATAAGTTAGCTCAGGGACATCTTCCTCACCAAAAACAAAAAGTAACAACAGTATAGGAAACTAAACAGAAGTAGGGTTTCTATACTTCATTCAATGTGGTCAAATACTGAGACTGTTATAACTTAATTATGTATGCTGTGATTCCAAGAATGACCATGAAGAAAACCATATAAAGCAATGTATTCAAAAACATTAAACAAGCATACCTTGGAGATATTGCAGGTTCACTTCCAGACCACCACAATAAAACGAATATTGCAATAAGGTGAGTCACACTAATCTTTTGGTTTCCCAGTGCATATAAAAGTTATGTTTACACTATATTGTAGTATATTAAGTGTGCAAGAGCATTATGTCTAAAAAAAAGTACATACCTTAATTAAAAAATACTTTATTGCTAAAAACTGCTAACCATCACCTGAGCCTTCAGCAAGTCATAATCTTTTTGCTGGTGGAAGGTCTTGCAAAAAAATGCAATATCTCAAAGAGCAACAAAGTGAAGCATGCCTGTAAATAAGTCTGGGTGAAATTCTAAAAATTGTTCAAGTAACCCAAATGAAGACCATTAAAGAGAAACAAAAATGAGAGAAAAATGAAATGAAGGGATATAAAATATCACAACGGCAGACTTAAATACTAATATCTCCTAATATATCAATAATTTTCTGAAATGTAAATGGTTTTGACACAAAAATTAAAATGCAGAAACTGACAGAGTTGATTAAAAAAAGCAGGATCCAACTATATGCTGTCTACAAGAAATTCACTTCAAAATCAACAACAGCAGTAAGATGAAAGTAAAAATATGGGGAAAGATATACTGTGAAAACAGTAATTTTAAGAGAAAGCAGAAGCAGTCATATTAATATCTCATGAAGCAGATTTCAGAGAAAAGAAAATTACAGTAACACAAAGGGACATTAAATAATGATAAAAAGACCATCTCATCAGGAAAATATAACAATGTGTTATGTACAATACGTTATGAACATCAAATATGTATGAAGCAAACAACAATATCTTATGAGAATCAAAATACATGAAGCAAAAACTTTCAGATCTGAAGGAGAAGTACACAAATTCAGAACTATTATTGGGGACTTCAAAATCCCACCCAAATCATTGACAAGAATATCAGATATAAATCATCAAACTTAACAACTCAATCTATAAACAGATGCCAACTCACATATAAAGAAAACTCTACCCAAAACAGTAGAATACACATTTTTTTATCCAACACCTGTGAAGTATTTACCAAGATAGACCATATCCTAGGCCATAAAATAAACCTCAAGAAATTTCAAGTAACTGGAAACATCCAGAGTTGGTTCTATGACCACAATGAAATTAAAGTAGAAATAAAAAAGAGAAAGACAGCAGGAAAATCTTCAATCTTGTGGAAATTAAACAACATACTTCTAAATAGTTTATGGGTGAAGAATATAAGTGAAAGAAATTTTTTAAATGCATAAAATTGAATGAAAGTGAAAATACAACATATCAAAATATGTAGGATACAGCTAAAACAGTGCTGAGAGGACAATTTATAGCACTGAATGCTTACATTAGAAAAGAAGAAAGGTCTCAAAATCAAGACTCTAAAGTATTACCTCAAAAGACCTGGAAAAGAAGAGCAAAATAAACCCAAAGAAAGCAAAAGGAAAAAAATAATAAAGACAATAGTGGAAATTAATGAAACTGACAATAGGAAAACAATAGAGATAAATCAAAGAAACGAAAAGCTGGTTCTTCAAGTTAATAAAAGTGATAAACTTCTAGCAAGTATGACAAAGAAAAATAGAGAGAACACACAAATCATCAACATCAGGAGTGAAACAGAGGATATCCCTACAGACCATACAGTCATTAAGAAGACATGATGGAGACTATGGAAAACATTACGTTAATAAATTTGCCAATTAAGAAGAAGTGGACCAATTCCCCAAAATCCACAAACTGCCAAAATTCAACCCAGATTAGATAGACAACCTGGATAGTCCTATAACCATTAAATAAACTGGATTCATAATTTAAAAGTTCATCCAAAATAAATCTTCAGACCCAGATGGTTTCACTGGAGGATTTTTATCAACATTTCAAAACTAATTAACACCAATTTTATACGATCCCTTTCATTATTTCTGTTTGCTGCTTCCCGTTAAAAAATTTTCTGTCTCCTCCACTGTAGTGTAAGCTCTTTGAGAGCAGTGACCACATTTGTATTTCAGAAGCCAGCACCGTTCCTTGGCATAGAGTAAGTGATTAATATATAATGAGATGAATGAGTAATCGCAAATAGGAAAATCCCTTAGAGTACATTGTAGAATAATAGGTGTGCACACAGATGTACAAAATACATATATTAAACTTACATTTAAATCGTCTGATTGATATAACTTCAAACTATTAACTGAGCTTACCCTTAGGAATAGAAGAAGGATTATGTGATGAATGGTAGGTGGGAAAATCCTCTTTTTTGTATAACATACTTCTCTACTCTATACACTTATTTTCCAATTGAATGCATATGTTAACACATTGCTTTTGGAAAGCAAATATTTGTTTTTTGAATAAACCAAAGAATAAAATAATGCATGCTTCACTAGTCAAATAAAACATACTTCAGTTTTTTTAAGGAGAAAAGGGAATCCTTGTGCACTTTTGGTGGGAATGTAAACTGGGGTAGTCACTATGGACAAGAGTATACAAGTTCCTCCAAAAATTAAAAATTGAGCTGCAATATTATCCAGCAATTCCACTTCTGGCTATATATCTGAAGGAAATGAAATCACTATTTGAAGAAATATCTGCATGCCTGTGTTCATTGCAGTATTATTCACAATAGGCAAGATACAGAAACAACCTAATGTCCACCAATGGATGAAAAGATAAAGAAAACGTGGCATATAAACACAATGGAATACTATTCAGCCATAAAAAAGAAGGAAATCCTGCCATTTTTGACAACATGGATGAACCTTGAGGGCATTATCCTAAGTGACATAAGTCAGACAGGGATGGACAAATACTGCTTGGTATCACTTATATGTGGAATCTACAAAAACAAACTCATAGATAGAACAGATTGCTGGTTGTCAGAGATGTGGAGTGGAAGTTGAGGGAAATGAGCAAAAGTGGTCAAAAGGTACAAATTTCCAGTTATAAGATTAATAAGATCTAGACATGTAATGTACAGTATGGTGACTACAGTTAACAACACCATACTGTATGTTTGAAAGTTGCTAAGAAAGTAGATCTCAAAAGTTCTCATCACAAGAAAAAAAATTGTAACCATATGAGGTGATAAATAACTAAACATTGGGTAATTATTTTGCTATATTATATATATATATATATATATAATATATATATATATATATATATCTCAAACCATCATGCTGTACACCTAAAACTAATATGATGTCATATGTCAGTTATATCTCAATAAAACTAGGGGAAAAAACACACTTTGACAGTTTTTTAAAGGCCCAGAGCCATTTCAATCATCTCTTCGCCTCCTTCAAAATAGCACTTTTGTTAATTAAATATTCCGTGTATCAGATATAATCAGGGAATTGGGAACCAAACTGTTGGCTTTCAATCCATCTCTCCCTCTCCTTAGCTGTGCACCCTCAGACACCTACTTCATCACTAGTTCTCATTGTCATCATCTCATGATCAGGAGATAAATTCGAGTTGCAAAGCCAAGTCTAACGTTTTGTTTTCTACTTTCCACTCTTTCTGTGGCCCCGGGGGAAGAGTAAAACGACTTTTTAAAAAATATTTTATCATTCAGAAATACAGCAACATGATCAGATACACATTAGAAAGAAAATGGAGCGCGTTTGTCACCCATGTTAAACATCAGCTGATTGTTTTACTGCTCATCAGCAGCAAAAATTGAAAAAAGAAAATCTGTCATCTATAAAACAATATTTCACAATGTAGAAATCAATGATTTGAAGAAAACCACCACCTAAGGCTCTTTCTTCTCTTTAAGATAAATTTATCAATCTTCATTGAAAACTAAAAATAAATCATAAAATCAGAAGTTTTAGTTTCTTGTTGGGACTTGGGACTTGACATGGGGCAGCACAGGTGTGTTGATTTTAGACTCCTTACAGACAATGCACCCCAAATTGCCCATGTGGTATGGGCAGCTCTCATGGCACTTGCCCTGTGGCACAGCCCTAAAGGATAAAGGCTGGTCTTAACAAACCATCCGTCCTGAGAGGTGCTTGCTTGCAATGTCTCCATCCTCAAATGTTGAGAGATAAGTAGATTGATCGTGAGATATGAAGGAGTTTATCTCTCAACATTTGAGGATGGAGACATGAAATAAACTGAGACACGGAATCTGAGTTGGAGTCAAGTTAATGAGGTAAGTCATTACGTGGTTGGAACACTGAGTTGAGCCTGAGGGCATGAAAGCAGTAGGGGTTGGCTAAGGGAAGTGTGGTGATGAGTGAATCATGAGAAGATGAATGCAAGGCATGGTGTAAAAGAAGAGTCTAGTGCATGACTAGGGAGGCACTGGTACACCTGAAGATGGAAATGCACCACTTAAAAGTAACTTACAATAATGATCCAGAAACCCTTACAGTTGCCCTTCTTGTTCAGTATCATTTTCTTTTCTTTCACTCAGGCCATTGGCCCGTCTAGTCTCAGTTGCTGTTGAAGTGTGTAAATCTACTCAGTCTTCTAAACCAACCCTTCCCAAACCTTTCCCTAGACAGTGCTGTGGTTCTTCAGAGAGAAGTGTATGTTCCTGATGGACATGCTCTATCTACCTCTGTCACCCCCAGGTTCCAGTGAACACCTTAGTGAGCTCTGTGAAAAGAAAACAAGTGCATGATGCCCATTATTTCCTGAGGAAAGCTGAGGACCCACAAATGTTCAACCAGGCAGTTTACACTTCCACACAAATGACCAGCATATAAAACACACTGCAAGACAGAAGCTTTCTGACACCTCAGAGCTGCCTTCAGTTACATCTAAAAGATGATGAACTTCCTGTGAACCAAGAGAACAATTTGGTAATGGAGAGAAAAAATAGATGAGTTGTTCTGAAGCTTATGAGGCTGAAGAGGGAAAACTCCTTCCTTCTCACCTTAAATTATCACATTGTTTCCTTTTTCAAACACCCAGTGCTTCTTCTGGCCTCCATTTACTGTAGTGTTTAAAATTCATACCATGAAAAAATGAAGAACAGATGGCAACAAATAGGGAATCAAACTAACGTCCTGAAAACATAAAATAAATGGGTCCCAGACAGGGCAATAGAAGCTTAGGGTGCTGCGTTTCTTTGTATTTCGGAAATGGATGAATTCTGAACATTTCGAAACTGGAAACTGCTCACTTGGGTAGTTCTTTTTTTTATTGAGGTCACATTGGTTTATAATAGTATATAAATTTCACGTGCACATCATTATATTTCAATTTCTGTATAGACTGTATCATGTTCACCACCAAAAGTCTACTTGCCATCCTTCACGGTACACATGTGCCCCTTTTACCCCTTTTGCCCTCCCCCATCCTCCATCCCCTCTGGTAACCTCCAATCTGCTCTCGGTATCTATGTTTGTTTGTTTGTTTGTTTGTTTATCTTCCACATATGAGTGAAATCATATGGTAATTGACTTTCCCGTCTGACTTATTTTGCTTAGCATAATTCCCTCAGGGTCCATCCATGTTGTCACAAATGGCAAGATTTCATCTTTCTTTTTTTACAACTGAGTAGTATTCCATTGTGTATTTATGCCACATCTTCTTTATCCATTCACCTGTCTATGGACATGTAGGTTGTTTCCAAGTCTTGGTTATTGTGAATAATGCCGCAATAAATGGTGCTGGGAAAATTGGACAGCCACATGCAAAAAAATGAAAGTAGACCACTATCTTATGCCACACACAAAAATTAACTCAAAATGAATTAAAGACTTGAATATAAGACCTGATACCATAAAACTCCTAGAAGAAAACACAGGTAGTACACTCTTTCACATCAGCTTTAGCAGTATCTTTTTAAATATCATGTCTCCCCAGGCAAGGGAAACAAAAGAAAAAACAAACAAATGAGACTAAATCAAACTAAAAAGCTTTTGCAGTTGGGTAGTTCTTCTTTAAAGTTCTTGTACTATAGCAGAATGGAAAATGATAAATTTCTTAGAGTCAGACAAAGCATAAAGCCATCAGGATTTCATCACAAAACTCAAAGGAACTGACACCAGCCATGGACTCCAAACTGCTTCTCTTGTCTTGCCTAACCTCTAAACTTTTTTCTTTTCTTGTTTCATCTGATTCTCTTGCCTTGTTGAAAGGTGCAGATGTTCCTTTCTCCAATGACTTTGGGGTCTTTGAGCTTATATACTTTCAGCTACTTTCCAGGAAGAAGCTCTAAGCTACAACCATCCTGGATCCAACCGCTCTGAACCAGACCAGACTGGTCCAGACCATAAGCACAACTACAAGAATGACTGCATAAACAGGCAGAGACTTACACTAAAGTAACCTGCCCTCATTAACATCATAAATTCCCCCCTCTGGTAGGGGCAAAGCAGCCATTTTTAGATCATGTGATGTATGTAAAAACACAATTTCAAACCATTCAAGTGCAAGCTTATGCCTACCTCTACAAGTGATGATGAAACTTCCCCTTTGAATATTCATTCCCTACCCCAAGTAAAGGTACCCACCTCTCATGCTTGGGAAGCCATAGCTTTGTGAAATTATTCTCTATGGTTTCCTTTTTTTTTTTTTTTTTTTTTTTTGCTGCATGCTGCAAATAAAATTTCTGCTTTGTGTGACAACTACTTCTGGTGTAGTTTGATTAACTCGCCAAGAAGGGGACTCACATTTGGTCTGGTAACAGAATTTTTATGCAGAAAAGTTATTAGACTGAAAGGAAGTAATTAAAACACTAGAGGCGTCATTATCAACAGAAATGGAAAAAGCATACCCTGCTTTGAAGGCGGCCAATGCACTATTATCTTGGACACATGATAAATGCACAGTGATCATGCAAGGGACATTGTTGCAACCTGCTCTTGGAGGGAAGACTGACAATACTGAATCACTAGATTGCTGAACTGGACATGTTTCAAAATGGGAAATTGTGGCATTTCATTGATGCTACTATTTTCATTTGAAAAATAAATAATATTTCTGATTCTGGCATTGATTTAAATTTCTGAAGAAGACTTTCACAATTTCTCACTTTTAGCTCATATGAGTTGCAGATTTTTTACCAAGACCAAGAATTAAACCAGTCAATAATACTTATCATCACTTTTGCAGGATCCATGAGACGCCAAGTATCATTTTCCATGGTTTGTTTAAGCTAGCACTTTTGGTAGCCATGAAAAGTTTTTTAAAGAGAATGAAATGCATGTTGGAACCCTTAAGGAACATCCCATTGCTAATAAACTGCAGAAATGAGATACACTCAGGTAGGTCTGACACACAGAAGCCAAACCACCAACTCTTTCACATGATACTCCATTAATCCAAGAGTCACAACCTGGGCACTGTCACTGATACTCTTTGCTATATTATTTAAAATCAGGCATTGAGTTCAGCATCTCTTTCCTAGCATTTTCAAAGCTTTTCCTCCTTCCAGTGGAAGAGCACACAATGGTAATTTGACATATCCAGTCTAGACATTCCCAACTCCTTCAGCTCTCCATCATACAAGTTCTCAGACTTGGACCCTCTAGCCACCTCTTCTGGGAAGCCTTCCTGGTTTTCTAAGGCAGAGTCAATCACCAGTGTTAAAGTAATTAAACAAGGAAGCCATTAGACTGAGGTGGCTCTTATGCCTTGGTAGTTAAGCAAGCAAACCAAACCATAGCCAGAGTTAATTCCTGTGAATGCAGTGATATCTCAGGAAATGAAATTTTAGAACAACCAATCACAAACAGGCTTTCCCAAATAAGGAAAAGGCTCAGCTACAGCCAATCAAATCATTTCCTTTCTTTGCTTCTGTGTCTTTTTATAAAAGCTTCTCCTTTCGCTCCTGTTGGTGGAGTGCTCCTAACCACTTGTGGCTTGGTGCTGTTCAATTAGAATCAACATTTGTTCAAACAACTCTTGAAAATTTTAATGTGCCTTGGTTTATCTTTTAACACTGGAAATGAACTAGAAGTGCTTAAAATAACAACTGAATTATTCTTAGCACAAAGATCACTTGCTCGTTTACTTACAGCACCTTACGCTCCGTAAATGTTGTTCTTGTCATGTTCTGTCCTAAT
The DNA here is from genome assembly GCF_041296265.1 of Equus caballus. Classification (NCBI taxonomy): domain Eukaryota; kingdom Metazoa; phylum Chordata; class Mammalia; order Perissodactyla; family Equidae; genus Equus; species Equus caballus. The sequence goes on along the minus strand of NC_091684.1, from coordinate 124,302,871 downwards.
GGTTTATTAACACCCTTGACTCCTGGAGAGCAGGAACCTAAGTGTAAGGTCCTTTGGCATAACTAGCATGACCCAGAACAACACCAAGCTATTCAGTAAACACTGGTTCATGAAATGAGTTGTTAAAGAATACATACTGTTACCTTTCTTAAGCCCACAGTACTTTTTGGCACTCATAGGCACTATAGCCCCTGCAGCCCCCATTCTGCAGCTGTGTTTCTTGGAAACACAGATTTAGAACAAGGTGGATCTGAACTGTAATAATATAATGAAAGGGCTGGTGGTCAGTTATCCTCAGAAATGCTGATTTCTAGCTCTTTCTTCAAGAAATTCATTATTATATGTACATATATTACATTAGCATACTGAAGGGTGTGTTGATCAATTAAAGGTAAAAAGATGGAAGAGATATAATTTTATTTAGCAATCAAATTTGAGCTACAGAATATATTTTTTGCTTGTTTGTTGTTTTTTCAGCATACTTATTTACATAGGCCAGCATAAGTTCCCCTAACACAGTACCAGCTTTGTGCACCATGCCCGTTCGACACAAGGTTGCTAAGAGGTGACTCTAAGCCTTTCTTGGTGCAGGACTGGCTCAGGCCTACTGCCCCAGACCACTCTGAGGGTGGTTCTGCGAGTGCGCTCAGAGGAAGGGACAACGGCTCCTTTCTTTCACTGTACCCAGCAGTGATCTAGAAATGTTAAGCAACAACTGAATTATTCTCACATAAAGATCAGGATGCATCCTGAGAAATGAAGGCTTCCCCTCTCTAGGACAGTCCTGAGGGTGTCTCACTCACAAGGAGCCCATCTGCCACACATTCTGGCATTGCTTTGTTTTACCTTCTCTACTGGAACACACTGGTAATTCTTCATAAGAGGCATATGTTTAGGTCATGTCTAATCACAGACTGATCTTAATTTAAAACATTATTGGGCAGTGGAATCAGGGTGCATGCATAGTTTCTGGATTTCTCCAGATTTACACTGCAAGCCAAACAGATCAAAAAGGATAACATATGAAAAACCCATGGACAATGTCTTTAAAACAAACAAACAGGTGTCAGGGAATGGCCTGAGCCCCAAATATTGGTAACGGATCACACTGGTAGGTAGGGTTACATTGGGACTCAGGGCCTCAGCATTGTGAATGATGTAAGGGGCACGTGAAGCCCACTGGATGCTCACAGCATCCACCCACCACAGAAGAGGATCTGGCTCTAGGTAGAAACCTAGGCAACTGGTTGGCAAACGATGACAAAAGTGGGAGAAGTCCTTGCCGGCCCCGAGTTGCAGGTGAGTGCAGAAACTGTGGCTGGAAGAGGGACCAAAGGATCACAAAGCACCAGAGAGCTCTGTGATGGTCACAAACAGGAAGGAAGATGCAGGAGCAGCATGTGGCTCCAGCAGGGCTCCTGGTGGTGGTGGTCGGGGGGATGGGGGGGTGCGGCAGAGGAAGCAGATCCCAAAGAGACAGAGGAACTGCAAAATCCACCATCCCCAGGGAAAGGCCCAGTGGAAGGCCAGTGAACATGTGGCTAGCCCTTGGTCCAGACTCCTTTCTTTAAACACTGTGTATTTCTTAGCTCTGAACAATGGCAGGTTCTAGAAACTGTGACAACCTAATAGTAATGCCCACCTCTAGGTGTCTGATGGTGTCTTCTAAGCCATTCCCCACTGAGAAGGGGCAGACCTTCATAGAGGAGTGGCTGATTCCAGGGCTTGGGAAAGAAATGTAAAAAGAGACCCTGGGAGGCTGTGTGACAACTGAGGAGGGTCATGTCAAAAGTTATAGAAGCCATCTTGCAAGGGCTTGCATTCACCGAAGATAAGAAAATGTGAGACTTGGAAAGAGTTATTACTATAATTGATTAAAAGCCATCAAATATATAAGGATTTATGAGTTTATAATGATATTCAATAAAGTGCAAGAGAGAGAGAGAAAGGGTAAGAGAGGGAGAGACAAAAGGAGGGAGAGAAAGAGAGAGAGAGAGAGAGAGAAAGGGAGAGGGAGGGAGAAAGAGGAGAGCAGTCTGCTCAATACTAGACATGACTATAGTACCACCCACTCTGCATATTGGCAATTAAAGGGAAAGATCTCAGCGTTTACCTGCCTTTCCTGTGTGATGGTCCTTCCAGTAACCAAATAGCTCTAATTGATGAGGGAAAGTAGTTCTGTACTGAAGAATTCTAGCTATTAAAAGTAGAGGAAATTGCACTGTATGAAATGCAGAAGATGTGGGTAATAGGACAAGTTAAATGGCACCACGAGAAAGAAAGCAGCCAAATTTCTTCAAGAAATCAATGCTCTGGAAAAACAAGAAGTGGGGGTCCCACTGGAGAATGAAGGACATTCAACAGAGGTGTGGGTATTTCCAAATGTGGGCACTGGACAGTCTGATCCTGCTTTAAACAAGACAGCCACACAAGTATGTTTGAATGTGATACTGGGAATTTTCTTGGTAGTATAATAGGATTGTCATTAGTTTTTAAAAGTCAATATCTGTTAGCAATGAATTCTCAAGTATGCAGGGGCGAACGGATGAGAAGCCTTGTTTTGAATTCAAATATTTCACCATCAAAAATAACAAGAAGTGTGAGGAAATCTTGATAATTATTGAATTGGGTTTTGGGCATACAGAGTTTCATTATACTCTTATTTCTGGTTTTGTATATGTCTAAATATTTCATAAGAAAATTTTATTACATATGTTATTGTGAGAGAAAAGACCCACAAATATACATTTTTATAGTTAATTACAAGCAAAAGATAAAGTCTTACAGTATTTGGAGCAAGGGATGCTATTCAGAGTCTGCACACTAGGTTCCCTCCCCTCCCCTTGCCCTGCCCCGCACTCTCCCCACTCCCTCTCTCCCTCTCTCTCATAAAACCATACCAATCCATATCTAGATGTCCTGAAATTTCTAACCGAAGGAGCAGACGTAATGTGCATTTGTGTCTGGGTTATATTCTCAGCACTGCTAGAATGCAGACAATTCCCTGCTGAACTGCTAATGGGACCCTAACTGCATACAACATTTCCCTCTATCAATAAAAAGGATCACATCCAGAACATTTTGAAATGAAGCAGGTAGTTAAAATGAAAGAAGAAGAAATCTCTGACATGTCAACTTTAGAGCTGGCAAATGATTATAGACTTTTAGAATGGAGTGTTCTATGCCTCTGTCACGAGAGATGAGTCTAACGGTTTGATGGGGTGTTGCTCTCCTAATCTCGGAGTGAGGCTTGCAAGCAGGAGTGTTTCTTTAGGTGCATTCACAGATGGATGAGTAGATTCAGACCACCCAGATGACGACAGGGTACACATTGCTACTGGCAGCTTGACAAATCCCTCATCTGCATGGTGCACTCAGGGTTGCTAGATATTTTTCCCAGCATTTCCAGACTCGCCAGTTAATCCTGAGACCACAGCTTGCCCCAGAGGAACAAGTCTGCGCCTTCCAGGTGCAGAGACCTGGACTGTGAGGCTGTCTGCAGACTAGAAGTCCTGCTCCGAAGATCTGAGTACCATGGAAATCCCTGGATCCTTGGAGGGGGAGAGAGGCACCTGTCCAGGTACCTTGATGAATGAGATTAAACTGGGTGATGGGGCTTGCAGTCATATTTAACTTGACCAACAAGGATTCAACGGACATTTCTGCCTCACAGAGGTCTGGGACTGCAGGTGCACATCTGCTGCATGCATTAACTAAATGAAGTGACACTGAAGAAGTCAATGTCCAGGTCTGCCTGTCCTGCTGAACCATGGCAGCTAGAGAAGGACAGAGGGAATCCTGTGGAAGTGGTTATGAGAGTGTCAGAGAGGAATTCAATATGCAAAAGTGCAGGATAATGATTTTGGGATAAATTATCTAAGGCATACATATCATGGCTCTGAGCCACGGGTTTCAAAGGAGGAAAGACACGTGAGGGTGAGTGTAGACCCAGCCCTGATGATCCCCAAAGAAACTCTAAAGCCAAGAAAGCCATCATGCTGAGAATTAAGGGATCTTCCATGATTTCACAGGGGCAACTCCAAGGACCTGAGGGAAGTTTCACTTCTCAGCACCAACACTTTCTCCCATACCGCTGTTCACACTGTCCTAGCCCCATTATGCTATAATTTTTGCTCTGCTTATACACGTTTCTCCTGTGAGCAGCTTGGAAGCTAAGATCACTCTTATTCATATTTCCTCCCTTGACCCAGAACAACACTGCCTGACACAGGTAGGCACCAGACACATGGATTTTGGTTGGCCTAGAATCTGTGTAACCTATCTAAGAATGTGCACGAACACTAGACAGAAACAGACACAAATTGTACTAGGTGCAAGAGGGAAACATTCTCTCTCTCTCCCTTTCTCTCCATATACTACACACACATACACACAATTTGGGGAGAAAGTGATGACATGGCAGGTACCTTTGGGTGCTTCCACCAGGAGTAATGACTTGAGAACATCTCTGTGCAGCATTGTTAGCTTATTTCTAGCTGCTACATTGGTAGGCCAAGGGAAAGAAAAACAATTTTCATTTAATATTAAAAGACATAGCTAACTCAAGTCAAGGAGTTTCATGATTTAAGATTTGATTCAGAATTTCAAAGCTATAACCTATTTCTTAATTTAGGGACACAGATTCTAAAATTTTATCAGTCCTACCAGAGTATGCATTATATTTTTAGGAGAAACGTTTAATGATCTGGCTCTAACATCAAACCCACCCAACCCACTGCTGAGCAGTGTCATCCACGCATCTACTGTCGGAGACTCTGGGCCTCTCTTCCAATCCCCTCCTCCCTCACCCCAGCACCAGACCATGCCCAGCTCCTGCTTTTTTGTCACCCGCTCTGGTGAACAGTCTGAGTCAGCTACAGAGAGACAGCTAAAAGACCAATTTGGAAGGGACAGACTTGAAAGTAGCAATTATATATTTTCAATTTGAAAATTGCTTGAGTTGAGAGATTCAAAATCTATTTGGGGAATGCATAAATAATATACTGATAATTGGCACATTTTTTACATCAGCCTTCCCATTTAAACACTCATTTAGGACAACTAGCAAAAACCAAATGCTAACAAAATAAAAATGAGATACTATTTCTTGTGCAAGTCTTACTTGTCACATTCTTTACATGATTCCACTGTCATAATTTCAAAATAATCAAGAACGCTAATACCAACATTGAAGAATGAACTTATTGGGTTATTAATTGGAGTATTTGGTGCATTTACATTTGATGTCATTATTGATATATTTCTGTTTGTCTTCCATCCTGCTATTTGTTTTCTATTTGTTCCATCTGTCCTTTTCTTCCTTGTGTTTTTCTTTTCTGTCTTCTTTTGGATCAACTAAGTGTTTTTTTTGTATTCTCCTCATCTCTTTTGTTTTTAACCTACACCTTTTTGTGTTATTTATAATGGTGGTTCTATGGTTTACAATATGCATCTTTTAATTTATCAATGTCTACTATAAGTTAATATTATATTATTTATATATCATCTGATATAAGAAACTTATAAGAGTATATACTTCCAATTACCCTCTCTTCTGAGCCCTTTGTGCTATTATTTTCACATGTTATTTCCATATATGTTATAAACTTGACTATATATTGTTATTTTTGCTTTAAAAGGCCAATTGTCTGTTGAAGAAATTAATAAATGAGAAAAAGTGTTTTAAATTTGCCTACATATCTACATTTATCTGAGCTCTTCAATCATTCAGTAGACCTCAGTTTCTGTCAGTATAATTTTCCTTCAACCTGAAGAAATTCCCTTAAAGTTTCTTGTGGTGCACCCCTGCTGGTGATTATTCTCTTACTCATTAATCATGTAATATCTTTCTTTCACTTTCACTTTTGAAGCATATTTCCCTTGGATATAGAATTTTTATAAGATTCTCTCTCTCTCATCAATACCTTAAAGATATTGGTCCATTTTTTTATTTTTTTTGGTTTATATTATTTCAAATGAGAAGTCAGCACATTTGATGAACATTCGCCTCTGTGTAATATGCCATTTATCCCTCTGGTTGCTTTTAAGTTTTTTTTACTTTATCTTTTGTTTCAGCAATTTGATAATGAATTATCTTGGTGTGAATTTTCAGCATTGGGTTAGGTAAACTTCTTTTTTCTGTAGGTTTATATTTTTCATTAAATTTGGAAAAAACTCAGTCGTTCTTTTTTTTTCGTTTTTCATTTATTTATTTTTGGATGTACATCATAATATATTTCTAATTCTGTGTAGATTATATTATGTTCACCACCCGAAAACTAATTATAGTCCATGCCCTCACATGTGAGCCTAATCACCCCTTTTTCCCTCCATCCTCCCCCCTTCTCCTATGGTAACCACCAATCCAATCTCCAGTGCTATGTGTTTGTTTGTCGTTGTTATCTTCTACTTATGAGTGAAATTATATGGCATTTGACTTTCTCCCTCTGACTTATTTCACTCAGCAAAATACCCTCAAGGTCCATCCATGTTGTCACAAATGGCCAGATTTCATCAATTCTTAGGGCTGAGTAGTAGTCCATTGTGTATAAATACCACATCTTCTTTATCCATTCTTCCCTTGATGGGCACCTAGGTTGCTTCCAAGTCTTGGCTATTGTGTATAACGCTGCAATGAACATAGGGGTGCAAGTATCTTTATGTCTTTGTGTTTTCAAGTTCTTTGGATAAATACCCACCAGTGGGATAGCTGGGTCATATGGTAGATCTATCCTTAATTTTCTGAGGATATCCATAATGCTTTCCATAGTGGTTGCACCAGTTTGTACTCGCACCAGCAGTGAACAAGGATTCCCTTATCTCCACACTCTCTCCAACACTTGCTGTTTCCTGTCTTGTTAATTATAGCCATTCTGACCAGAGTGAGGTGATACCTCATTATAGTTTTGATTTGCAATTCCCTGATAGCTAACAATGTTGAGCATCTTTTCATATGCTTGTTGGCCATCTGTGTATCTTTTTTGGAGAAAACTCTGTTCAGATCTTTTGCCCATTTTTTAATCGGATTGTTGTTTTTTTTTGTTGTTGAGCTGTGTTAGTTCTCTGCATATTTTGGATATTAACCCCTTATCTGATATATGGTTTGCAAATATCTTCTTCCAATTGTTAGGTTGTCTTTTAGTTTTGTTGATGGTTTCCTTTCCTATGCAGAAGCTTTTTAGTTTGATGTAGTCCCATTTGTTCATTTTTTCTTTTGTTTCCCTTGCCCAGTCAGACGTGGGACTTGAAAATATGCTGCTCAGACCGATGTCAAAGGGCGTACTGCCTATGTATTCTTCTAGAAGCTTCATGGTTTCGGGTCTTACATTCAAGTCTTTAATCCATTTTGATCTGATTTTTGTGCATGAGTAAGGGAATGGTCTACTTTCATTCTTTTGCACGTGGCTGTCCAGTTTTCCAAACACCATTTATTAAAGAGACTCTCCCTTGTCCATCATATGCTCTTGGCTTCCTTGTGGAATATTAGCTGTCCATAAATGTGTAGGTTTACTTCTGGGCTCTCAATTCTGTTTCATTGATTTGTGTGTCTGTTTTTGTGCCACTACCATGCTGTTTTGGTTACTATGTCTTTGTAGTATATTTTGAAATCAGGGAGTGTGATACCTCCAGCTTTGTTCTTCTTTCTCCGGAATCCTTTGGCTATTCGGGGTCTATTGTTGTTCCATATAAATTTTAGGATTGTTTGTTCTATTTCTGTGAAAAATGTTGGAACTTTGATAGGGATTTCTTTGAATCTGTAGATTGCTTTAGGAAGTATGGACATTTTAACGATTTTACTTCTTCCAAACCAAGAGCATGGAATCTCTTTCCATTTCTTGGTGTCTTCTTCGATTTCTTTCAACAATGTTGTATAGTTTTCGGTGTACAAATCTTTCACCTCTTTGGTTAATTTTATTTCTAGGTATTTTATTCTTTTTGTTGCAATTGTAAATGGGATTGTATTCTTAATTTCTCTTTCTGCTACTTCGTTGTTAGGGTATAGAAAGGCAACTGATTTTTGCACATTGATTTTGTATCCTGCAACTTTACTGCATTCCTTTATTGTTTCTAAAAGATTTTTAGTGGAATATTTAGGGTTTTCTAGATATAAAGTCATGTCATCTGCAAAGAGTTACAGTTTCACTTCTTCTTTTCCAATGTGGATCCCTTTTATTTCTTTTTCTTGCCTGATTGCTCTGGCTAGGACTTCCAATACTATGTTAAATAAGAGAGGTGAAAGTGGGCATCCTTGTCCAGTTCCTGTTCTTTAGAGGGATAGCTTTCATTGAGAATGATATTTGCTGTGAGTTTGTCATATATGGCCTTTATTATGTTGAGGTATTTTCCTTCTACACCCATTTTATTTAGAGTTTTTATCATAAATGGATGCTGTATCTTGTCAAATGCTTTTTCTGCATCTATTGAGATGATCATGTGATTTTTATTCTTCATTTTGTTACTGTGGTGTATCACATTGATAGATTTGTGGATGTTGAACCATCCCTGCATCCCCAGAATGAAACCCACTTGATCATGATGTATGATCTTTTTAATGTATGGTTGTATTTGATTTGCTAGAATTTTGTTGAGGAGTTTTGCATCAATGTTCATCAGTGATATTGGCCTGTAATTTTCTTTTTTTGCGTTGCCCTTGTCTGGTTTTGGTACCAGGATAATGTTGGCTTCGTAGAATGAGTTAGGAAGCCTCCCCTCCTCTTCAATTTTTTGGAAGAGTTTGAGAAGGATAGGTATTAAGTCTTCTTTGAATGTTTGGTAGAATTCACCAGGGAAGCCATCTTGTCCTGGACTCGTATTTTTTGGGAGGTTTTGATTGCTGTTTTGATCTCCTTACTGGTGATTGGTCTATTCCAATTTTCTACTTCTCCTTGGTCCAGTTTTGGAAGGTTGTATGTTTCTAAGAATTTATCCATTTCTGCTCGATTATCCAATTTGTTGGCATATAGCTTGGCATAGTATTCTCTTATTATCTTTTGTATTTCTGAGGTGTCCGTTGTAATCTCTACTCTTTCATTTCTGATTTTATTTATTTGAGCCTTCTCTCTTTTTTCCTGGTGAGTCAAGCTAAGCGTTTGTCAATTTTGTTTATCTTTTCAAAGAACCAGCTCTTGGTTTCATTAATTTTTCCTATTGTTTTTTTAGTCTCTCTATCATCTATTTCTGCTCTGATTTTTATTATTTCCTTCCTTCTGCTGATTTTGGGCTTTGTTTGTTGTTCTTTTTCCAGTATCTTTAGATGTGCTTTTAGCTTGTGTATTTGGGATTTTTCTTCTTTGTTGCGGTAGGCGTGAATTGCTATAAACTTCCCTCTTACAACCACTTTTGCTGTATCCCACAGATTATGGCATGTCGTGTTTTCACTTTCATTTGTCTCCACAAACTTTTTGATTTCTTCATTGAACCAATTGTTGTTCAGTAGCATTTTGTTTAATCTTCACATTTTTGTGGCTTTTCTGGTTTTCTTCTTGTAGTTTATTTTTAGTTTCATACCTTTGTGGTCAGACAAGATGCATGGTACTATTTCGATCTTAAATTTATTGAGACTTGTTTTGTGGTCTAATATGTGATCAATCCTGGAGAATGTTCCATGGGCATTTGAAAAGAATGTGTATTCTGTGTTTTTTGGATGGAATGTTCTGTATATATCTACTAAGTCCATCTGGTCTAATGTGTCCTTTAAGGCCAGTGTTTCCTTATGGATCTTCTGTTTGGATGATCTATCCTTTGGTGTAAGTGGAGTGTTAAAGTCCCCTACTATTATTGTGCTACTATTTCTCCTTTTATGCCTGTTAAGAATTGCTTTATATATTTAGGTGCTCCTATGTTGGGTGCATAGTTATTTAAAGTGTTATATTTTCTTGTTGGATTGTTCCCTTTATCATTATGTAGTGCACGTCTTTGTCTCTTGTTACAGCTTTTGTTTTAAAGTTTATTTTGTCTGATATAAGTATTGCTACCCCTGCTTTCTTTTCTTTGCCATTCACATGGAATATCTTTTTCCATCCTTTCACTTTCAGTTTGTGAGTGTCTTTAGGTCTGAAATGTGTCTCTTGTATGCAGCGTATACATGGGTCTTGGGTTTTTTATCCAATTGGCCACCCTATGGCATTTGATTGGAGCATTTAGTCCATTGACATTTAAAGTACCTATTGATAAATATGTATTTATTGCCATTTGTCACTTTTTTTCTGGGTGTTTTAGTAGTTCTTCTCTGTTCCTTTCTTTTTCTCTTGCTCTTTCCCCTTGTGGTTTGCTAGCTATCTTTAGTAATATGTTTGATTTCTTTTGTGTTACTTTGTTTCTTGCTTGTTATAGGGTTCTGATTTGTGATTACCCTGAGGATCCTATTTAATATACTATGCATATAACAGTCTATATTGAGTTGATAGACTCTTTAGCTTGACCTCTTTCTAAAAGCGCTACTTTTTCACTCCCCTCCTCCCACATTATGTTTTTCAAATCATACATATTCTCTTGTTTAGTGTGTGTCTATCCATTACCCACTTATCATTGAAATTGGTTATTTTAGTACATTTGTCTTTTAACCTTCATATTATCTTCACAGGTAGTTGATCTGCTGCCTTTACTATATTTTTACCTTACAAGTGATTTTATTGCCTGGTTTGTTGTTGTTGTTATTTTGGTTTTTTTCAATAATCGTTTTTTTAATCTCTATTTGTGATCATTGCTTTCCCACTTAAATAAGTCCCTTCAGCATTTCTTGCAGAGCTGGTTTCTTGGTGATAAACTACTTTAATTTTTGCTCGTCTGGAAACTACTTTATCTCTCCTTCCATTCTGAATGACAGCCTTGATGGATAGAGTATTCTTGGCTGTAGGTTTTTTCCTTTTAGCACTTTAAATATGTCGTGCCATTCTCTTCTCACCTGTAGGGTCTCGGCTGAGAAGTCTACTGATAGCCTGATGGGCTTCCCTTTATATGCCACTTGTGGCCTTTCTCTTGCTGCTTTTAGGATTCTCTCTTTGTCTTTAATTTTGAACATTTTAATTATAATATGTGTTGGTGTGGTCCTCTTTGGGCTTGTCTTGTTTGTAGCTCTCTGTGCTTCCTGAACTTGGATGTCCGTTTCCTTCCTCCAGTTAGGAAAATTTTCCTCTATTATTTCTACAAATAAATTTTCTGCCCCTTTGTCTCTCTCTTCTCCTTCTGGGACACCTATAATCTGAATGTTAGCATGCTTGATATTGTCCCAGAGTTCTCTTAGACTGTTCGCATTCTGTCTAATTCTTTTTTCTCTTTTCTGTTCTGCTAGGGTGATTTCCTCTACTCTTTCGTCTAGCTCACTGATCCATTCTTCTGCTTCCTCTACTCTGCTTTTGAGTCCATCTAGTGAATTTCTCATTTCCAGTATTGTATTCTTCATTTCTGATTGTTTTTTTCATATATTCCAGTTCTTTGCTGATGTGCTCACTGTGTTCACCCATTCTTCTCCCCATATCTGTGAGCATCCTCATGATATTTTGTTTGAACTCTTTGTCTAGTAGGTTGCTAGTTTCTGTTTCATTTAGTCCTTTTTCTGGGGTTTTGTCCTGTTCCCCTGCTTGGAAAGTATTACTTTGCTTCCTGATTATGCCTCTTTCTCTGTGCTTATTTCTATGTACTGGTGAGTCTGCTATATCTCCTGATCTTGGAGAATTGGCCTTTTGTATGAGATGCCTTATGAGGCCCAGAAGTGCGCCTCCCTCTCATCACCAGTCCATAAGAACCAGGGGTGACCCCTTTGTCTGCTACTTGTGTCCTCCTGCTGTGGCAGGGCTGCTCCCACTGCAGGTACCCATGGAGTCTAATCTTTCCTTCCCTGGACAGCTGTCTGTAAATCCAGTTTGAGGAGCCTCAGCACTGTTGGCTACAAAGTCTATCAGCACACTCCTATTGCAGTTTTCCTCTTAATTGGGTTGGTACCCGGTGTAGCTTGTTGCTAGGCTCAGGGACTTACATTTGTGATAGGCCTCAGGCCTACAAGGCTGTTGTCCATTCTCTTAGGAGTGCAGCTGAGTGGGGAAGGCTCTAGGCATGCGCTCACTCAACTGTTGCAGGCTTTGGAAGGTGGGGCTGATATTTTTATGGCTATTTGTGAAGCACAAGTCTTCTGCTGCTGATAAGCCTCACCCCCACAGGACCACATATATCGTCAACATAGTCTTGGTCCGTGCACACTTCTCAACCCCCTGGAGTATACCCTGATGCCGCACTGCAGGGGCCCTCACTTCTCCACCAACGCCCCCCACAGTTCACCTGGTCCTCACATAGGCCCTGCCACACAGAGGCAGACACCCTTGCCTGCCCTTAGAGGATCAAGGCACCCAGTCAATGGAGGCTGAAAAGTAGCCTGAGGGCTTGGTGTTAGGTGGGGCCGGACACTAGGGCCGGTTGCCTGCCCTGGCTGAACTGGATTAAATCTGTGCTCTAGTGGGCTTGGCAGACCCCTGGGCTAACAGGCCAAGGGAAGAACCTCAACAGCACCCACCTGGGTCCGTGTGAGCACTCCTGGACCAGCTCAGAACAATGGCCCCCACCAATCTCCCAGTCTCTGGAGAGGTCCCTCCTCTCACCAAGATGCCCCCAGAGCCCACCAGGTGAGTCTCATTTCACCAAAGGACAGTCAGCCTTCTCTCCGGTGATTTTAGATTGCTCCAATGAGTGAGTTTGTGCGTGTGCCCTTTAAGACCTGGGTCTTTTTGCCTTTGGCTGATAGCTTTTCTGGGGGTATCCTCACTGTAATTAATGACCAGCAAAGCCAGACAGTAAGACCCCCGTCTCAGTTGGGCTGAGTCTGATGGACGCTTATCGCAGTATTGCCCCCCCTTCAGACCTCACTCGTCCAGGGAGGGCTGCGTACCTTAGGGTGCTCCTGCCTGGCCAGCTGAGAAGCTCTGCTCCTCCCAAAGGTGGCTTTTTTATCCAGTTTTCAGTTTTCAATCTGGGATAATTTTTCCAAAAATTGTTGTAACTTGGTTGCGTTTGTGGGAGGAGGCAAGTTCAACGTCCGCTCACACCGCCGTCTTGACAAAATATCCCCAGTCATTCTTTCTTAAAGTATTGTCCCCTTACTTCTCTCTTTCCTCTCCTTCAGAGGCTGCTATTACACATTTGTCTCACAGGACACTGAGGTGCTTCTCATTCTTTTAGCCCTTTTCCCTCAGCAGTTTAGCTTAAATAGTTTCTATTATCTTGAAGTTCAATTATCTTTTCTTCTGTAATATATGCAATATTAAATCTCCTGTTGAGGCCATATATTAATTTTTTTAATTTTATATGTTCTCTTTTTTAGTTCTAGCATTATCGTTTGACTTTTCTGATAGTTTTCATTCTTTACTAGAATTCCACATCTCTTCTTTCATTTTTTCATGTTTTCCTTTAAGCCTTTACAATATTTATAATGACTCTGTTTGTGTCCTTGTCTACTATTTTCACCATTACTGTTATGTATGAGTCTTCTCCTTGGTGTCTGAATTTTCTCTTGGTTATAGTCACATTTTCCTGCCTATTTCCATATCTAGTAATTTTTTATTGCATTATGGACACTGTGGATGCTATCCTGTTTAGGGTCTAGATTTTGTTGTCTTCTTTCAAGGTATGTTGAATTTTGTTCTGGTGGTTAACTTATTTGTGCATCAGCTTGACCCTTTTGAAGCTTGTTTTTAATCTTTTTTAAGGCATGTCTAGACTAGTTCTTACTCTAATATCAGACTAGCCCTATCCATAAAGCATTGTTTTCCTCAGGTTTCCACTGAATCACTAGGGTCTCTCCACTTTGTCTAGTCTGATTTCCAATGTCTCTGAATCCTGTACAATTTCTAAAACTGCTATTGAACTCAGAGCTTCCCAGTAATTGTTACCTACCTGGCCTGGTGAGCATTGCCTCATAGAGGTACAGCTTTTTATTTGGTCAGAGGGGACTCCTGCACAGATTTCTGAAGCTCTTCTTCTGTATGTTCTGCCCTGCATCTTCCAGCCGCCTCAGCATTGCAGAACTCTGATGCCTATCTCTTCAGCTCAGTGAGACCAACGTGCTCTGTCTGGGCTCTATCTCACTGCACCACAGACCAGAAGGTGTGTTTAGACAGAAAGTCAGTGTGATAATGAGGCTTACCTCATGTGCTTGCTTTCTTTTGAAAAGTATGGTCCTATGCTCCCTGTTACCCATCATTTGAAAACAATTGTTTCACATATTTCATCCAATTACACAGTTATCTATAATAGAAGGGCCAGCTTGATACATAACTTCATCATGACTAAAAGAGGAAATCAGTACAGATTTTTGAAAGTCAAGACCATAAATTGTAGGAATAGAAGTTGGTTTTGGGGCCAGCCTGGTGGTGCAGCAGTTAAGTCACATGTTCTGCTTTGGTAGCCTGGGGTTCGCCAGTTCAGAACCGTGGTGTGGACCTATGCACCACTTGCCAAACACGCTGTGGCAGGCATCCCACATATAAAGTAGAAGCAGATGGGCATGGATGTTAGCTCAGGGCCAGCCTTCCTCAGCAAAACTGAGGAGGATTGGTGGCAGATGTTAGTTCAGAGATAATTTTCCTTGAAACAAAAAAACAGAAGTTGGTTTTAACAATCCTACCAAGGCACTGAACCAGCACCATGGTTGCTTCCTTTTCTGAGAAAGTAATGCAGTAAAAGTGACAAAATACCCTGATAGCTTTGAGAAACCCTGAGACTGAATTGAGCGGTGTGGATGGTGGTTTGAGCTAAGTGAAGAAGACAGACTAATTTAGCTGTGGAAGGGTGAAACCAGATGTGAACTGTAGGAGCTCTGCTTTTGGTGTGTCTCATCAGTAAGACGCCTGTGCTGACCACATCTGAGGCAACTCAGACCTTGGCCCAGGTGCTCTCAAAACTGAGAAAAACATTGAAACTAACTAACAAGGTGGCATTTTCTCTACCCCAAAACATAACTAAACCAAATGGGTGAACGATACAACCCTACAGTGTCCACTCAGGGGGACAAAGGATGAAGTCTGAATTATATTTTTGAGTGGAGAGTGATTGACAGGTCATTTTCTGGGGTCTGGGGTCTCTGTCCTAAGGTTCATCCTGCAAACCCCAAACCACCCTTGTGCACACTTTGGGGTTGTCATATAATGGGGTTTGGTCTTTCACTTAGACATTTCTTGAGAAAGTCATGCATACACATAGAAGAATATTACCTAATAGGCCAAAAAAACAACATATTGGATTACAGATTCTATAGAAGCAGACACATTAGAATAAATGAATTAAAAAATTTATACTGACCTGATAAACATACAAAAAACTAAGGAAATACATTATCAATATTTGATATGAAAAACATATTAAAATAAATAATGCATTAAATGGGATGAATAACAACAGATGCAGCTGAAGAACCACTTAAAATTCAAAGACTAGATTGAACAAATGCCAAGGAAGAAGAAAGGGTAAAGTCATAAAAAATATAAAAGTTAAGAAAGATATATGCAAGATACAGGCTGAAGTGCCACCATCCAGATAACAGGAATCCTAGAAAGAGACAAAGATTAAAACGGATTGGGAGAAATATGTAAGTAAAGAATGGTGATCAAAAAAATTTTAGATTCAGATATAGGTAATACGTACATGATAGGAGTAGAGGGGAGATGAAAAGATGTGAAAGCTTATGAAATTCTTGCCTTTTTTCAGTCTTACAGTCCATTTTACCTGAAATTAATACAGATGCTTCTGCTTTCTTTTGATAGTATTTGCCCTGTTATATTTTTCATCCTTTTATGGTCAACTTCTGCTTTCCCTGATGCTTTTATGTGTCAATCTTAAAGAGTAAATATTTGTACGTAGTTTTTTCGGTCTAAGCTGTTTTCTTCTACCTGGAGAATTTTATCTACTTACATTTTAAACTTCTGTATGTTTGGAACCATTTCTCCCTTCATATCCTAGTAGTTTGTCCTGCATTATCTATTTTTCTTTTTAGTCATGTCTTATCTTCTTTTTTATAATTGATGGATCTATCAATTCTGTAGAAAACAAGCATTTAGAATATTCTCACAATTGTCAGTAAGCCTTATTCTATGAATGAAGCACTGCTGTAGGTACTAGAGATAGAACAGTAAATGGGACTCAAGATCCTCCCTCAAGATGCTTAGTGTCAGACAACAAGCAATACAGAATCAGTTTCCATATTTCTGGTATAAAAGATGCCGCTAGCAAACTGGTGAATAGAGGCCTCTTCATAAGAAATAATTTTTAAAAAGAAAAAGAAAAAATAATAGTTGATATATTGATGGAAGGAAAGAAACAAAAGAATGTCAGATAATAAAAAAAATATATAACATTGACTATTGAAATTATTCTTTTATGCATTTTTTTCACAAAAGTATATGAAGTACCATGGCAGAGATATAACTTTTAAAAATGACAATTGAAAATTAGAATGCTCTTAATTCATGTGAGTTACTTCTGCATTATTACTGCTGCCATGTCTGTAACTGAGGATGAAGGTTGCCTTCCCAAATAGCAAGGTAACCATCAAAAAACTTTTAATCCAGTTGTCTTTCAAAAGTAATGACTCACAGGTTACTCATAAGAAGGAAAAAAGGATTTAGGAGGTCAACATTTTCCCACTAAGAGTCAAAAGAGATTTGGGAATCTGAGTTTCTATACTGACTTGACTTCTGGTTCCTAGTCAAGTCACATCACTTTTCACCTTTTCAGTCTGCTATCTACTAAAGTTTCAGAAGTCATGTGTGAAGAACACCTGGAATAACATCTATGAACCTATTTGAAAAACATAAATTTCTATTGCTTTACTTTATGGAATGGAAGACATTATAAGCAGAGAAATACTATGAGTTCTTCACCGCTATACCAGGCAGTATGTCTGTTAGCGTCATCAACAGGAAGCTAGCCCCTTCTGAAGGGATGGTATGTTAGAAAACAGAAGTGCTCAAACATTGTCACTGATTATTTAAAAGAGCAAAACAGATAGGCATTTCCAAGATCCACAGTCACATTTAAAACAATCCAACTAGAAAATGGGTAAAAAAAAACCCACAAGGAGACATTTTACCACAGAGGATATTTGGATGGAAAATAAGCATGTGAAAAGATGTTTAACATCAGAAGCCATTAAGGAAATGCAAATTAAGACCAAAATGAGCTGTCACTACACAACAATTAGAATGGCTAAAATAAAAAATAATGACAAATGCTGGTGAGGATGTGGAGAAACTGAATCTCTCACACATTGATGGTGGGAGAGTACAAAAGCACAGCTACTCTGGAAAACAGTTTGGCACCTTCTTAAAAAACTAAACATGTACTTCCATACAACCCAGCAATTACACTCTTAGGCATTTATCTCAGAGAAGTGAAAATTTACGACCACAAAAAAGTTGTACACTAATTGTTATGGACTGAATTATGTCCCTCCCAAATTCCTAACCTCCAATGACTGTATTTAGAGACAGGTCCCTTA
Source organism: Equus caballus (assembly GCF_041296265.1). Lineage (NCBI taxonomy): Eukaryota > Metazoa > Chordata > Mammalia > Perissodactyla > Equidae > Equus > Equus caballus. Next base: position 124,285,392 of record NC_091684.1, on the reverse strand, counting down.
AAGATGTAATTAAGATAAAATGAGGTCATACGGTTGGCCTTTATCCAATAGGACTAGTGTCATAAGAAGAGAAGGAGACACTGGAACGCTCGCTCACTCTCTATCTCTCTCTCTTCTGGAGTGTGCAAAGAGGAAAGGCCATGTGAGGACACAGAAAGAAGGCACAAATGAGGAAGAGAGTCCTTATCAGAAACCAACACTGACAGCACTCTGATCCGGCTCTTATGGCCTCCAGAACTGTGAGAAAATAAAATTTGCAATTGGAGTCACCCAGCCTGTGGTACTTTGTTATGGAGGCTCTAGTAGGCTAATACACTGATGTTCAATGCTCCAGTAATTGTAATAGCCAAAAACTGGAGACAACTAAAGTTTCTCTCAGTAAGTGAGTAGTTAAACAAACTGTGGTACACTCATACCATGGAACATTACTCAGCAGTAAAAAGGAATGAACTATTGGTTCACACCACAACTTGAATGGTTCTTAAGGACTTTATGCTGAACAAACAAAGCCAATCTCATAAGGTCACATACTGTGTGATTCCATTTACATAACATTTTCAAAAAGGAAAAAAAGTACAGAGATGGAAAACAGATTAGTAGTTGCTAGAGGTTAAGGATGTTGGGTGGGACTACAATAGGGCAGGGAGAGAAATCTTTGTGGAGATAGAACCGTTCTGTATCTTAATGGAGGTGGAGGTTACGGAAATCTAGATGTGTGATAAAATGGCATTGTACTATGTCCACACCCTATACCAACGTCAATTTGCCAGTTTTGATATCGCACTGTGGTTACATAAATTGTAACCATTGGGGAAACTGGGTGAGGGGCACAGGGGACTTCTCTATGCTACCTTTGTAATTTCCCACAATTATTTCAAAATAAATCTGTTTATTTTCCAAATAATTATTTATTTGAATAAATTTTATAATTATGTCAGAATAAAAAGTTTAAAAAATTCACGAAACAAAACTTCAAAATTATTGCTGCCCTGATGATTTTGAAGTTACCTCTCATAGCTCTAAAATTCATGAAAAAGCAGCAGTCTATCCTAAACACATCATGTTCATTTTAATATAAACTGACACTTTACATAACTTATGTTAGAGTAACATAAAAGCCCTGTGCCAATCCCAGGGTTTTCTGCTTTCTCAGCCACACTTCAGGATCCCCCAGTTTGATAAGGTTTAGATTCAGCCATCACTGTGTTGAAGCTGGGCTCTGTCACCTCTCAGTTATGTGACCCCCAAATAATAATCACTCTCAACCTCAGTTTCCTAATCTGAAAAACACAGACAAAATTTCTTGTGTTTGAAGGGTCAGATAGTCTGAGACATCTAGTAGGGCTCAAAAGTTGTAGCTAGGCACCCATAAAGTGGATACACAATAGATAGGTATGCATGCTATTTATTTCAAATCACATACAACATCACATAAAGACAATTTAACCAAAAACATTTTATTTCAGGGTAAAATATATTTTTCTACTCTTCCAAAAATGGAAATTCCTAATCAAAAGGAAAAGAAAAAAAGCAGCTCAAGTATCACAGAGAAGTAAAAAGTAACAAAGGATTGTGAATTCACTGTTTTTTTTAAGAGACATGAAAATTTTCTTTAGTGTATAAAACATTTACAATAATATTCAAACTTATATCTTAATAATCAAAAGCAAGAGGAGACAAGAAGTAAAAAATGAGCAGGAAAAGAAAAGTTAAAGATGAAAAGAGTTTCCAAAGAAAAAAAAGAATGAGAGTGAAAATACCTGTGGAAGAAAAGAAAGGGAGACATGAGATGAGGTATAATGATGCAGAGAAAACACACGGATAAAGAGGAATTATTTAGACCTCCATAAAATTCTGAAAATGAAAAAATGTCCTTCTCACATGGTACCTTCCTTGGGCCAATGGACTTAGAAACTTTCGCCTCATCTTATGCTCTCTGAAATTCTCTATAAGCGCTCTAATCATTCCTCATGGTTCCTTACCTGTTTTCTATCTAAGAGATAGCATACAATCCACCTAATAGGAGAGTCATCACAAGAAAAAAAAAAAAAAATTGTCTAGTTTCCTACAGCAAACCTAAGGAATATCTCACACAAACACACACACAGTGAAATAAAGCCAAAATCCAGAATTTCACCATCTCTAATTTAATTCCAGCCTTGGAAACAGCTGAAAAGAATTACCTGTCTCTAGCCATTAGGTTTCTACTTTCCAGAGTTTAATGCTATTTCAAATATTATTTATACCTTTTCTATCAAAAGGAATTATTTTGGAATGGGAAAGGGTAGAATGATGATGATGAATAATGAATATCATTTGAGTGTTCACTACATGCCAATTCTGCTACGGACACTATGTATATTGTTCCATTTAATTATTATTTATAATAATGTACCAAATATCACTAGCATTTATTGAGAGCCAGATATGTTTCAGCATTCTTCTTTATTTACATGCATTATCTCACTTGACCTCTACTCTTTTACATGAAAAAAATTAAAATTGAGAGGGGTCAAGAGACTTCTTCAAGTTCACTTAGGTAGAAAGAGATAGTGCTGGGATCTGATTCATATTTCTTAGACCATTGTCAAGATTCCATCCATTCGATAATTCTTTTTTAACTGTCTGTAAGGCATTGTGCTAAGAATATGTGAAAACCAGACTCCTGTAACTAACCATAAATAATTGTCCTTGGGTCATAGAACAAGTAAGTGGCTGAGCTGAGTCTCAAACCCAAGTCTGAGTGCAAAGCCACATTCTTTATCCTCCTGACACTGCCTTCAAATGTGCCATATGATCTAGGGAAATGTTGATAAAGGGCAGACTTCATTCACATGGAGGAGTTGAATAAATGTCACTAATGTGTCCTAAAGCCTGCATTCCACTTCAAAACAACAATGACACTAGTTAATAGAACCAATCATCTCCTCTTTTCAATGAGATAACTGAGGCTCATTGGAATTGTTACAGTACTTAAAATAACAAACACATCAACCCCTAAACGAGGTATCCAAACACATGCATTTATGTAGCAAGTGTTAATCATATTCTGGACACTGTTTTCAGGACTCCCAGTCACTTTTTACAATCCTACTAATATTTGATAATGAGTATTTCCATTCTATTGATAAGGGAAATGAGTTTCAGGCAGATGTCCGGGCTGAGAATCTGAACCCAAGCTTCTTGCTGCCTCCCTCACTTGGGCTTTTTCAGCACAACTTCACTGTCTGCATGGAGCCAATAAACAAAGCTGACCAGTAGAACGGCCATAGGAGAATACAGGTCAAAACGGAATTGAGTCATAAAGCTCAGTCCAACAACACCTAAAGAATGTGAAGTGAACAATGGAATGAAGATTTTAATGAGGATTTAACGCACTTTGGCCATGAAGGGGCAAGAAAGTAAGGGTTGATTCCATAGGAAATGGAGTCTTTGAAAGGTTTTGAAAAGGAAAGCACCAGGATAAAATTAGCACCTAGCAAAGTAGATCTACAGCAACACTGGGGACCAAAGGCAAGGGACAGGAGCAGGAGATGCTGGGAATGCCCCAGGCAAGAGGGCATGAGAATTTAATTAGATCATAGGGTTTAAAAGGAGGGTACAGCTGCCAGATAGGTAGTGGTAGCATTAGCAGGTCTTAGAACTTGGTTGGGTATAAAAGTAGAATCTAAAGATAGCAATACGTTTTAATGCTAAATGAAGCCCAGAAAAGCAAAAAGGTGCACTCTCAGAGGGAGGAGAATTTTGGAACAGGAGATGGTGCTCTCCAGTGAGCTTTAGAAAGAATGAGAGATCCAGGGGGCGCTAACATCTGGCAAATGGAAGCATTAAAATGGACTTCCAGGAGGCTGGAGCTGTGAAAGGTGACATTAGTTGTTACAATTAAGTTTAAAGTTTCAGGTTCAGGTAAATTACCTCCCATATAGATGTGACTGCAAACTGCTGGAAGTGCAAAGAACATAGTGGTTATAGAGCGGAGGAAACTGGCACAGGATGTTACGATTTTCATAAGAAGGAAATGGTAGGATTAGGACAGACTAGTAAACCTGCCAATCTTTCCTCAAAGGCAAGGATAAATAATTACTGGGTAGTTGGTAAGCTTTTAGAAAAGGATACTCTAATCTCTAGGAGTTAAGATGAAATTAAAAATAAGTCTTGGCAAACAATGCCAAGTCCTTTCAAGAGAGAGCTATCAGAATTGCAGGTCAGGGGAATGCCAAGGAAACCCTGTGTGCCTTGATTTCCAGCAGGCGTTTGTGGACACTGGACACTGCAGTCAACACAGAGATGTGGAGACTGTATGCTGAGCAGTGCAGCAGGTTTAAACAGCACTGAGGAGCCACGCTCAGAGAATAGAAGTTAATACCAGCTGAGAACATGCTTTGCAGCATTATAAAGATTTGTTCACATTTTAAAATGTGAGTGAAGATGTAGAAGATATCATGACATCACGAGCATTCCGTGTAATGAGGTAAATATCCCAGATGATATCAATACCCAAAATATTCTTTCCAGGTTATTGTGATCAATTTAAACTAAAAAGAACAATTTTAAAGCAATAAAAGTAAAAATTAGGTACATAAGAGCTGAATAAGGAGAGATCATTTAGCAGAAATTAATTTGAGAAAAGGAGTAAGAGTTTGGGTTGCAAACAAACTTTAAGCTAGCAAAAAAACCAAGTGTTATTACAACCTTACACTGCATAAATAGTGTATTTATCCCTATTAAGGGCAGCAAAGGTGGCCCAGCACTGGGCACTGAATTGACTACGTGTAGAGTTAATTCATGATTGGGAAACATATTCTTAAAAATTCATTTCTGAACTGAAAAATTTCCAGTAGAAATCAGCAGGGCTGAATATTCTGAGAAATGAGATGTCTAAAAACACTTAGGTCCAGTGGAGGACAACCAGGCCAAGGAAGGGAATCTCACTAGAAGAAGAGAACAGAGGAAGGATGTTAACCTTGAAAATGGAAGACTTATTGGTAATGGAATTATATTCTCAAATATCTTGATCATCACAGAGTTTTAGGTATTCCATGTAAAACCAAGAGGTAGAATTAGGAGTACTGGTTTGACACATCTTAATGAGTGTCTAGGAATATGCTAATGTGGGAGAAGTTTGAGCAAGAAGTATGAATTGAAGACTGTTCTGGCAAAAATACATCCATTCTTGGACACCCAGGCAAAGGTCAAGGCCAAAATAACACGCATTTATTCCACAAATATTTATTAAGCATTACAATGATCCACACACTAGATTTGGTGCTATAGATGAATTGGTAAACAAGAGAGACAGTCCCTGACCCATAAGTATGGGGGTAGTCATAGAGGTGACTTACGCAGGACTTTCCCACGGAGGTGACCTCTGGGAAGAAAGTGCTAGTTAAGAATCTGAACTGCTGAGACAAGACCTAGCTTGTAACCAAGGAAGGAAAAAGGCAGGGTGGGGTGTGGATTAGGGAGGCTGGGTGTTTGGTTAACCAAGATCCCATACAGACGAACTGAAGCAGAATAATTTTGCAACATCACTTTCACAGAGGACTGTTGGAGTTTTTCTTGACAGTCCTGGAGGCGGAGTGTTATGCACTGAATATTTGTGTCTCCCCAGAATTCAAATATTGAAGCTCTAACCCTACAATGTGACGATATTTGGAGGAGGGGACTTTGAGAGGCAATTAGGGTTAGATGAGGTCATGAGGGTGGAGGCCTCATGATAGGATTAGGGTTCTTAGAAGAAGAGGAAGAGAGAACAGACGCGTGAGGACACAGAAAGAAGGCAGGGATCTGCAAGCCAGGAAGTGGGCCCTCATTTGGCAATTGCACTGGACAGACAGCACTTTGATCTTGGACTTCTCAGCCTTCAGAACTGCAAGAAAATAAATGTCTTTTTTAAGCAACCCAGTCTATGGTATTCTGTCATAGCAGCCTGAGCTAAGATAGAGAGGTGGGGGGAGCTGTTATCAAAGGCAGCTGAACTATCTAACTGGGTGGGGGAAGTACATGTTATTCTTGGTCACCCAGCAGCAGTTCCTCTTGAGCAGGAACCATCAAGTGAAAGGAAATTGTCACACAATCTTGATCACATTCCCATTACCACATCCTCCATTCCAATGGCTTTTCACAGCTCTTGGCATTTACAAGCCCTGGATGAGCTATCCTCAGCCCACTTCTCCAGGCCCATCCAGCAACATGCTCCTCTTCACCTCCTTCCTAGACTCACTGGCCTTTGACTGGTTCCTCCAATGGGCCATGCTACCTCCAGCTCTCATGCCCTTGTCATGTTATTCCCTCTGCATGACATGCTCTTCCATTCCCTTTCACATCCAGCACTTGTCCATCAAAATCTCCTCTGCCTTTCCTGATCAGATAAATTCTCCTATTGTACGTTTCATGACACTGTCTATAGCACTTACCAACATTTGTAAACATGTTTTATATGCATACGAGATTAATGGCTTTTCCTCCATTCTTTTCCCCTTACTCCACAAGGACAAAGGCCCCATGTCTACTTTGTTCACCATTGCATCCCCAATCATCAGCACAGTATTTGGCACATATCTAATGTGCACACAACTTATCTATTATTTTCTTTTTTTTATTGAGGTAACATTAGTTTATAACATTATATAAATTCCAGGTATACATCATTATATTTGGAATTCTGTGTAGACTACATCATGTTCACCACCCAAAGACTGATTATCATCCATTATCATACACATGTGCCCTATTACCCCTTTTGCCCTTCTTCCTCCCCTCTTCCCCTCTGGTAACCACCAATCTAATCTAATCTAATCTCTGTATCTATGTGTTTGTTTCTTGTTGTTTTTACCTTTTACTTATGAGTGAAGTTACATGATATTTGACTTTCTCCATCTGACTTATTTTGCTTAGCGAAAGACCCTAAAGTCTATCCATGTTGCCACAAATTACAAGAGTTCATCTTTTTTTAAATACCTAAGTAGTAGTCCATTGTGTATACATATGTGTGTGTGTGTGTATACCATGTCTTTATTCATTCATCCATTGATGGATACTTAGGCTTTTTCCAAGTCTTGGCTATTGCGAATAATGCTGCAACAAAGACAGGGGTGCAAATATTGTTACACATTCGTGTTCTTTGGATAAATACCCAGAAGTGGAATAGCTGGATCATATGGTAGCTCTATTCTTAATTATTTGAGGAATCTCCATACTCTTTTCCATAGTGGCTGCACCAGTTTGCATTCCCACGAACTGCATATGAGAGTTCCCTTTTCTCCACATCCTCTCCAACACATTTTATTAATTACAGCCATTCTGATGGGTATGAGGTGATATCTCTTGGTAGTTTTGATTTGCATTTCCCTGATAATCAGTGATGCTGAACATCTTTTCACGTTCCTGTTGGCCGTCTGCATGTCTTCTTTGGAAAAATGTTTTTTCAGATCCTTTGCCCACTTTTTATTTAGGTTGTGTGTTTCTTTGTTGCTGAGTTGTATGAATTCTTTATATATTTTGGATATTAAGCCCTTATCAGATCTATCATTTGCAAATATCTTCTCCCAATTATTAGGTTGTTTTTTTGATTTACTGATGGTTTCTTTTGCTGTGAAGAAGCTTTTTAGCTTGATGTAGTCACATTTGTTTATTTTTTTTCTGTTGTTCCCCTTGCCCGGGGAGACATGGTATTTGAAAAGATGCTGCTAAGACTGCTGTCAGAGAACTTCTGCGTATGTTTTCTTCTAGGAGTTTTATGGTTTCAGGTCTTACATTCAAGTCTTTAATCCACCTTGAGTTAATTTTTGGGTATGGTGAAAGATAATGGTCTACTTTTATTATTTTGCATGTGGCTGTCCAGTTTTCAAAGCACAATTTATTGAAGAGACCTTCCTTTCTCCAGTGTATGTTCTTGGTTTCCTTGACGAAAGTAAGCTGTCCATAGATGTGTGGGCTTCTTTCTGGGCACTTGATTTGTTCCTTGATCTGTGTGTCTGTTTTTGTGCTAGTACCATGCTGTTTTGGTTACTATGTCTTTGTAGTATATTTTGAAATCAGGGAGTGTGATACCTCTTTGTTCTTTTTTCTCAACATTGCTTTGGCTATTCGGGGTCTTCTGTTGTTCCATATTAATGCTAGGATTCTTTGTTCTATTTCTGTGAAAAAAATGGTTGGGATTTTGATAGGGATTGCACTGAATCTGTAGATTCCTTTAGGTAGTATGGAGACTTTAACTGTTAATTCTTCCAAGCCATGAGCATGGAATATCTTTCTATTTCTTTGTGTCTTCAATTTCTTTCAACAATATTTTATAGTTTTCAGTGTACAGGTCTTTCATCTCTTTGTTTAAATTTATTCCTAGGTATTATGTTGTGATTGTAAAAGGGACTGAATTCTTAATTTCTCCTTCTGTTATTTTGTTGTTAGTGTATAGAAACATGACTGATTTTTGTATAATAATTTTGTACCCTGCAAGTTTACAGTATTCATTTACTATTTCTTATTGTTTTTTGGTGGATTTCTTAGAATTTTCTACATAGAAAATCATGCCATCTGTAAATAGTGACAGTTTCACATCTTCCTTTCCAATTTGGATCCATTTTACTTCTTTTTTCTCACCTAATTGCTTTGGGTAGGACTTCCAATACTATGTTAAACAGGAATAGCAAAAGAGGGCATCCATGTCTTGTTCCTGTCTGTAAAGAGATAGTTTTAAGTTTTTCACCATTGAGTATGATATCAGCTGTGGGTTTGTCATATATAGCCTTTATTATGTTGAGGTACTTTCCTTTTATGCCCATTTAGAGTTTTTATCATAAATCGATACTGTATCTTGTCAAATGCTTTCTCTGCATCTATATTGAGATGATCATGTGACTTTTATTCTTCATTTTGTTAATGTAGTGTATCACACTGATTGCTTTGTGGTTGTTGAACCATCTCTATATCCCTGGAATAAATCCTACTTGGTCGAGGTGTATGATCTTTTTAATGTATTGTTGTATTTGATTTGCCAGTATTTTGTTGAGGACTTTTGCATCGATGTTCATCAGTGACATTGGCCTATAATTTTCTTTTTTTTGTGTTGTCCTCATCTGGTTTTGGTATCAGGGTACTGTTGGCCTCACAGAATGGGTTAGGAAGCTTCCTGTCCTCTTCGATTTTTTGGAAGAGTTTGAGAAGGATAGGTATTAAGTCTGAATGTTTGGTAGAATTCACCAGGGAAGCCGTCTGGTCCTGGACTTTTGTTTCTGGGGAGGTTTTGATTACTGTTTTGATCTCCTAACTGGTGACTGGTGTATTCAAATTCTTTATTTCTTCTTGATTCAGTTTTGGAAGCTTGTATGATTCTAAGAATTTATCCATTTCTTCTAGATTATCCAATTTTTTAGCATATAGCTTTTCATGGTATTCTCTTATAATCCTTTGTATTTCTGAGGTGTCCATTGCAATTTCTCCTCTTTCATTTCTGATTTTATTTATTTGAGCCTCCTCTCTTTTTTGATTTGTGAGTCTAGCTAAAGGTTCTCAATTTTGTTTACCTTTGCAAAGAACCAGCTCTTAGATTAACTAATTTTTCCTACTGATTTTTAATCTCTATTTCATTAATTTCCACTCTGATTTTTATTATTTCCTTCCTTCTACTGTTCTTTTTCTAGTTCCTTTAAGTACACTATTAGATTGTTTATTTGAGTTTTTCTTGTTTCTTGAGGTAGGCCTGTATGGCTATAAACTTCCGTCTTAGTATTGTTTATGCTGTATTTCATAAATTTTGGCATGTCATATTTTCATTTTCTCCAGGTATTTTCATTTGTCTCCAGGTATTTTTTGATTTATCATTTAATTTCTTCATTGACCCAATCGTTCAGTAGCATTTTGTTTAATTTCCAAATAGTTGTGGCTTTTCCAGTTTTCTTCTTGTAGTATATTTCTGGTTTCATTCTGCTGTGGTCAGAAAAGATGCTTGGTATTATTTCAGTCTTCCTAAATTTAGTGAGACTTGTTTTATGGCCTAATATGTGATCTATCCTGGAGAATGTTTGAAGTGCTTTCAAAAAGAACACTTAATTTGTGGTTTTTGGATGGAATGTTCTGCATGTATCCACAAAGCCCAACTGTCCATTGTGTCATTTAAGGCCAATGTTTCCTTATTAACCTTCTGTGGATGATCTATCCATTGATGTAAGCAGAGTGTTAAAGTCCCCTACAATTATTGTGTTACTGTCTATTTCTCCTTTCATGTCTATTAATAATTGCTTTAGATATTTAAGTGCTCCTATGTTGGGTGCATAGATATTTACAAGTGTTATGTCCTCTTGTTGGATTGTTCCCCATATCATTATGTAATGCCCTTCTTTGTCTCATTACAGTATTTGTTTCAAAGTCTATTGTCTCTGATATAAGTATCACTACCCAAGCTTTCTTTTCATTGCCATTTGCATGGAATATCTTTTTCCATCCCTTCACTTTCAGTTTGTGTCTATAGGTCTGAAGTGTGTCTCATGCATGCAGAATATATATATTGTTCTTTTTGCATCCATTCAGTAACCCTAAGTCTTTTGATTTGGGTACCCAGTTCATTAACATTTAAAGTAGCTATTGATAAATATGACCTATGCCGTTTTCTTACTTTTTTCCCTAGGTGTTTCAGTAGTTCTTCTCTGTTCCTTTCTTCTTCTCTTGCTCTCTTCCCTTTGGATTTGATGGCTTTCTTCAGTATTATGTTTGGGTTCTTTTCTCTTAATTTTTTTCATATATTAGTTATAGGTTTCTGGTTTGTGATTACCACAAGGTTCATATATATTTACCTATACAAATAGCAATCTATATTATGTTGATGGTGTCTTAAGTTTGACCTCTTACTAAAGGTCCCATACTTTTACTCCCCTTTTCCCGATATTTTATGTTTTTGACATCATATTTAACCTCTTTTGTGTGTGTGTATATCCTTTAACTTCTTACCATGGAGATAATTTTAGGACTTTCATCTTTTGACCTTCGTATTAGTTTTATAGGTGGTTGATCTGCTATTTTTACTGTGTGTTTGCTTTTACCAGTGGTTTGTTTTTTCTTTGATAATTTTCATTCCTATTTGCGGTCTTTTCTTTTCCTCTTAAATAATTCCCTTTAACATTTCTTGTAAGGCTGATTTATTGGCAACAAATTCCTTTAGTTTTTGCTTGTCTTCAAAAGGCTTTATCTCCCCTCTCATGCTGAATCATAATCTTGCTGGGTAGAATATTCATGGGTTTATGTTTTTTCCTTTAAGCACTATGAATATATTGTGCCACTCCCTTCTAGCCTGTAAGGTTTCTGTTGAGAAGTCAGCTGATAACCTTATGGGATTTCCTTTGTAGGTAACTTGTTGCCTTTCTCTTGCAGCTTTTAGGATTCTCTCTTTATCTTTGATTTTAGTGATAAGGTGTCTTGTGCAGGCCTCTGGCTTCAACTTGTTTTGTCCTCTCTGTGCTTCCTGTACCTGGATGTCTGTTTCCTTCCTTAGGTTAGAAAAGTTTTCAGCTATTCTTTCTTCAGATAGTTCTATGCCCCTTTGTCTCTCTCTTATCCTTCTGGGAGACCTATAATATGGATGTCTGTAAGCTTGATGTTGTCCCAAAGGTCTCTCAGACTGTCTTCATTTTTATAAATTCTTTTTTCTTTCTTCTGTTCAGCTCAGGTGATTTCCTCTACTCTTTCATCCAGCTCGCTAATCTGTTCTTCCACATCTTTTACTCTGCTATTAATTCCCTCTAGTGAATTTTCATTTACATTATTGTATTCTTCAGTTCTGATTGGCTCTTTTTATCTTTTCCAATTCTTTGCTGAAGTTCTGTGTTCATCTATTCTTCTACCAAGATCAGTGAGCATCCTTATGACTATTAGTTTGTACTCAATCAGGTAGATTGTTTATCTCTGTTTTATTTAGTTATTTTTCTTAGGACTTGTCTTTTTCTCTTATTTGGAACATACTCCTTTGTCTCCTCATTTTGCCTACTTCTATGTGCTTACATCTATGTATTAGGTAAATCAGCCACACCTCTCAATCTTGGAAAAGTGGTGTTATGTAAGAGATGCCTTATGGGGCCCAGCAATGTTCCCCTCTTTTGCTGCCAGTTCCAAATGTTCCAGGAGTGTCCCCTGTGTGGGTTAATATTTCAAGAATAAGAAAGACGCTTTGGAAATTAAAAAAAAAGTCAGTAGATTAGCAATACAGGAATCTAGCCTGCAATGAATCAATGCTTGCACAACTCTGACAGGCAATTATTTCCAACCCAGGAGAGTGAAGGTAAAAGATTTCCAGATATTCAGGGTTTCCAAAAAGTTACCCTCCATGTAACATTCCTCAGGAAGTTCCTGGAGAATATGCTTCACCAAAGTAAGAGAATGCTTAAGACCAGGAAGATCTTATCTGGAGACATGGAAGTCAACACAGGGAAGAGAGGAAGAGGCTTCCTAGGATGAAAGTGCAGGGGGGGCTCCAGGTCTACAGCTGGCAGGTGGGCAGCTCCATGAGCAGATGGAGAGAGAGCAATCAGAAGGATATGGCCAAGAAAGATTGTCTGAAGCAGTCAAACCAATGGAGAAGATTTTATGGTTCTATCAGAGTTGCCGATAAAACACTGCAGTTCTAAGACATAAGACATTACATTTAAAAGAAGAAACTACCTCCTGCAAACAGAATTTACACCCCTCTCTCCCCCAAAAAGTAAGCAAATCACACTAGGACATTCTGCAAAGTTCAGTAATGACATGATTATAACATTTTAAGCAGGGAATGTGTATTTAAGAACATTTTGTTTTGTAACTGTTTTGGGGAGTAGAGTACACGTAGGGGAGGGTGAATAGTAGAAGAAAACTAAATTCTAGACTTCTCCAATAAGCATCAGTATGTATATCTTTACAATGACCAATCCATAAGTTTTCATGTAAGCATATTACCAGAAATCTGAAGGCAAGTAAAAGAAGCGATTCCTTAAAGAATGGAAAATGGACCCAAGTCAGGCAGGGTGGAGTGTAAGGCGGCTCTATTTTTCTGTTTGAAGTCGTTTAGTATTATTTTTATCTTTAAAGCATAAAAATTAAATTCCAGTAGTGAACATAAATTTTAAAATGAAGAAGATGACAAATAAGAATGAAAAGAAGAAGAAGAAGAGAAGGAAGCGGAGGAGGAGGGGACAAGAAGGAAGAGAAGGGAAGGGGGAGGAGGGGAAGTCAGAGGAGGAGGAGTAAAATGACACGAAAAAGAAAGTCCTTGGTAGGCACATAAGCAACGTGAGCAAACTTCACATGACGTCATTACTCAAATGACACACATAATGAAGGAAAGTATTATGGTGTGAACAGGTGGGTAGTGTGTGTGAAGGAGAGATGTACAGGTTATGAGGACGGGGGCTTTCAAACCAGAGAGAAACCAAAGACCATTATCAAAATAAATTAATATTCAGGTGATATTTCTACAAATGAAAAATTTTATTAGTAAAATATCCTCATCTAATAAAGGAGGTATTCCCCAAATGACATGGTTTATCAGGGAAATGATGAAGGTTTTATTTTCTTCTTTTTCTTCATATCTGACAAGAATGCCATGTACTTGTTATTAAATTTTTAATAGATAAATAGTGGTTATTCTAACCTTTGGCACATTATTTAAAAGGGAACTCAGCGCAGGTCAAGTCTAAGATAAAATAGTATATGACAGTCAGAATCCTTAGGGCAATAGGTATGAGGGTGTAATTCCTTTTTATTACTGCTATAAATAGACAAAACCTTTAATATAAAGCAAATTTAAACAGTATTTGTAGGTATAAATTGAAAGTAAATAAAAAATCACATTGAAGAGAGCAAGGAATAAAGGGAAATAAAGAGCCTTTAACAGTATTATTTCTTCATGAACTCCCAGGTGAAGGATCTACTGGGCTCTGCTTAATATGTGCTCAGCACCAAATTACAGGAATGAAATCCACTGTTACTGTGGGAGCTGTTCCCCCACTGCATCACAGCAACCTTCAATGTCGAATTTATGCTTTTATGTATATTTTCTCTTCCTATTTCTCTGTTCTCATGTAATTTACCCCAAATTAACCACACCATTTTCCATATGGGCTGTTAACCCAGGTCTTATTCCTCATAGCTGTATTCCCCATTCCACTTGCATTCCAGATGCTCCTGTCCACATGCAAATCTCACCTGACTCAACATGGCAGAGGAAAAGACCCGGAGAGCCAGCCTACAGGTCCGTTTCACTGCTTTATACCCAGGGGCCAGAGCCTGCTTGCACAAAGTAGATGCTCAGTAAGCACTTGTGAGCTAAGAACATAAGAATTCCACACACTTTATCCAGGAAAGTAGCAGGGATTCCAAGTAGTGTGGGTGAATAAAGATAGAGGAAGCAGGTAGTGATTCATACTCAGCAAGAGAGCTCTATGCACAGGAAATATGAGGAGCCATGATGAAACATGAGAAATTCTGACACTGAACACACAGTCTTATATATTCTGCTTAGTATGTTGTGATATCTTACTATAGTAATAGTTATAATGATCAGCAGAAATGCATGAGATATTGGAATATGCCTATATAAGAATTATTACTATTATAAGGCAGGTAATATTATTATCCCTAGTTTATAAGTAAGGAAGTAGAAAGGCAGTAAGACTAATAACTTACCCAAGCATCGCACAGGCAGTAATGGCCAAACTAGAGTTTGAGCCCAGGTCTGTCTGCTCAACTTCTAAGCGCAGGATTTACTTGAACACAGGAGCAAGGGTTTCAAGGGCTTTCAAAGTTCAGGTTGATGACAAAAACATGTGAAACCCAGAGGCACAGATATCAAGGGACATAGAAGTTATGATGCACCAGAAAATTCAGGATGAACCTAAAGGAACTCAAACCTATTATGTTTAATCCACTGTGCTATCAAATGAAAAACTCTTGCTGGTTTTTCTTCAGCTTATGATCCCTGTGTTCAAATCTCGAAAAACTTGCACTTGATATGCTAGTAACTCTTAGGGGGAAAACTGTCACAATGAAATAAAAATTTTAGTGCCATAAGGGTGAGATATTTTTTAACCCTGGATAAACCACATAATTTTACAAGCTATAATTCTTGAAAAGTATTTGTAATCTTTTTATCTAAAATATAAAATTGACCATCTTCCCCTCCAAGCACACAGCAATTGAATTCCAGTTATCATATTTCTGAAGTGGAACAGAAGCATATATTATTGGCAAAATTATTTTTTTAATAGTGCAGTATTTCCTAACCACAAGCACAAGTAAGTTTGCCAATAATATGCGCTTCTCTTCCACTTCAGAAATACGATTCTTTCTCTGTTGGAGTGGGGAATGGGGAAGTGAGATTTTGTCATCTCCTACAGCTTCTGCATTTGGAAAAGAATGTCATTCCACACATGAATAAGAGGCAGGTAGGAAAATGGTGAGATGGAATTACTTCTCAAGTATGGACTTTTTTCTTTTTTTTAAATTTTTAAATTTTATTATTTTTCATTGAGGTAACATTGGTTTATAACATTATATAAATGCAGGTGTATATTATTATATTTCAATTTCTGTGTAGATTACATCATGTTTACCACCGAAAGACTAATTACCATCCATAACTATACACACGTGCGAATCACCCCTTTCACCCTCCTCCCTTCCCACTTCCCCTCTGGTAACCAGCAGTTCAATCTCTGTCTCTATGTGTTTGTTTGTTGTTGTTTTTACCTTCTATTTATGCGTAAGATCATACGGTATTTGACTTTCTCCTTCTGATTTGTTTCACTTAGAATAATACCCTCAAGGTCCATCCACGTTGTTGCAAATGGTAAGAATTCATCTTTTTTTAATGGCTAAGTAGTAATCCATTGTGTATGTATACCACATCTCCTTTATCCATTTGTCCCTTGATGGGCACCTAGGTTGTTTCCAAGTCTCGGCTATTGTGAATAATGGCGCCATGAACATAGGGGTGCATATACCATTATGCATTCGTGTTTTCATGTTCTTTGGATAAATATCCAGAAGTGGAATAGTTGGATCATATGGTAGTTTTATTCTTAATTTTTTGAGGAATCTCCATAATCTCTTCCATAGTGGCTGCACCAGTTTGCACTCCTACCAGCAGCATATGAGAGTTCCCTTCTCTCCACATCCTTTCCAGCACTTGTTATTTCTTGTCTTGATAATTATAGCCATTCTGGCCGGTGTGAAGTAATATCTTATTGTAGTTTTGATTTGCATTTCCCTAATAATTACTGATGTTGAACATCTTTTCATGTGCCTGTTGGCCACGTGTACATCTTTGGAGAAATGTCTGTTCAGATCTTTTGCCCATTTTTTAATTGGGTTGTTAGATTTTTGTTGTTCAGAAGTATGAGTTCTTTATATATTTTGCATTACAACCCCTTATTGGGGGTTATATGGTTTGCAAATATGATTTCCCAATTATTAGGTTGTCTTTTCATTTTGTTGATGGTTTCCTTTGCTGTGTAGAAGCTTTTTAGTCTGATGTAGTCCCATTTGTTTATTTTTTCTATTGTTTAAGCATGGACTTATTTAATAGACAAACTACTTAAAGCTATAATAGGAAGGAAAACACCCCACACCTTAAAATTTTATCTGTAAGCCACAGTTTCAAATGCGTATAGTTCTACTCTTGCACAAAATTTTGACTTCTGGTCATAGACTAAAAGGAGAAAACAAATAAATTTTCTACCAAAACCAAAGCTTCTCTTGATGAGAAAAGAGTGGGCTGAGAAAAAAACTCCATCACAGAGATTTCACTTCTGGGAAGATGCAAGAGACATACTTATCCATATTTCTCTCACTAGGTACAACTAAAATTCATGGATATTATATATAAAACAAACATAATAAGACTGTGAAAAGTAGAGGGAATAAAGCAGATCCTCTGGAGATCAGGATCCAAGGAATGCCTTGCTGGTAAGTTCCTTGGATTGTCTTTTTGCTTCATATAGCCCACATTTGGAGCTGAAGAAGCCAGCAACTCAGAAACATCGAAAACACCTCAAACGCCTACTTCTTCTAGCTAAAGGAGCAGTAAAGGGGCAGCCTAGCAGGACAGAACAGTTTTTTTTTTTTTTTAACAGTAATTGCTCTGTTTTAGCCAAACACAGTAGGTAAAACTGCGGACCCAGTCTCAACCATGACAACAAAGATGAGTGGGTAGCCTTGACTTCCAACCTTGCTAGGCAAAAATATGGTACCTAAACCTTGACTTAAGGTGATTTCAGGGAAGGCTGACAGGGAGCCAGAACACTCATTCTTGTTGCACAGTAATGAGCCTCCCCTCCCAGTGATACGATTGGAGACCACATGGGGAGTAGGCACTCCTACCCCTCCAGCCAGTATCAGTAGACGTCTAGTAGGCAGCCAGAACTCCCACCCCTACCTTGCAGTAATTAGGAGACTCAGCCTTCAGGTGTCAAGAAATGCTGAGTAGGGAACCTAGACTTCTACCACCTGGAAGTAATGAGATGACATCCCAACACCTCCTTTGCTTAAGTGGTGTCCGAGAAAGCCAGCTAAAACAAAAAGTTTAATAAGATACACAGTTGCACAACACAATGCCTGAAATGTCTAGGTTTCAACTAAAAAACACTCATCATAGGGGCTGGCCCTGTGGAAGAGTGGTTGGGTTCAACACAGTCCACCTTGGCGGCACCCATTCATAGGTTCAGATCCCAGATGTGGACTTATACCACTCATCAGCCATGCTGTGGCAGCAACCCACATATAAAGTGGAGGAAGATTGGTACAGGTGTTAACTCGGAGCTGATCCTCCTCAAGCAAAAGAAGGAGATTGGCAACAGATGTTAGCTCAGAGTCAATCTTCCTTAGCAAAAAACAAACAAAGAAAACACTCATCACACCAAAGACCAGGAGGATGTCAAACTGAAATTTAAAAATATCAATAGATGCCAAAACCAAGAAGTCAGAGATGCTAAAATTACCTGACAAGTATTTAGTCAGATGAGAGCAGTCATCATAAAAATGCTTCATTGAGCAGTTATGAATATACCTGAGAAAAATGAAAACACCAAAAGGTTAAGCAAAGAGGGAGATGAAATAAAAGATATAAGGAAGACTCGAATAAAAATCTTAGAACTGAAAAATAAAATAGTTAAAATTTTTTAAAAACTCATTGATGGGTTCAACAACAGAATGGAGGAGAAAGAGGAAAGAATCACAAAATTGAATATAGTACAATAGAAATTGTGCAATCTGAAAAAAACAGAACCAGACAAAAAAAAAGATCAAATTTTCAGGACTTTCAAATTTGTAGTACTATAACAAATGATCTAGCATTCATGTCATTGGAGTCCAGGAAGTAGAGGAGAAATAGAGTGGAAACAAAACAGTATTCAAAAAAATATTGGCTGAAAACTTCTCAATTAGGCAAAACACATAAACTTACAGAATAAGAAGCTGAGCAAACCAAAAGCAGGATAAATGCAAAGAAATGCATACTAAGACACATCATAGTAAAATTTCTGAAAACTGAAGACACAAAAATCTTGAAAATAGTGAAAGAGAAATGATACTTCATCTATAGGGGGAAATCAATTTGAGTGACAGTGGATTTCTCATCAGATATCATGGAGGTCAGACATAAGTGGCACATGTTTTTCAAATGCTGAGTAAAACTAAGTATATAACTCTGTATTCAGTAAAAATTACCTTCAAGAATGAAGAAGAAATCAAGATATTTTCTGATGAAGAAATACTAAGAAAATTTGTCACCAGTAGACCTACCCTAAAACAAATGGCTGAAGGAAGATCTCTAAACAGAAAGAAAACTATAAAAGAAGAAATCTTAGAACACCAGGAAGAAAGGAAAGACATGGTTAATAAAAATATGGAAAAATACAGTATATTTTCCTTTTCCTCATTAGTTTTCTAAACTATGTTTGATGGTGGATGCAAAAGTTATAATACCGTCTGATGTGGTTCTAAATGTGTAGAGGAAACATTCATAAAATTTTATTATAAACTTGGGAGAATAAAGGGATGTAAAGGAGGTATGATGGCTATACTTCATTTAAACTGGTAAAACAAAAGGAGTAAAGTGTAATAAGTTATGCATATAAAATGTAAGACTTAGAGCAACCGCTGGATACATACAAAAGCAATACATACAAACACTACAGATAAGTCAAAGTGGAATTCTAAAAAACTTCAAGTAACCTGCAGAAAGGGAGAAAACAGAAAAAACAAATAAAACGAAATGTAAAATGGCAGTCCTAAGCCTTAAAATATTAATTAATTACATGAAATGCAAATGGTCTAAAGATATTAATTAAAAGGTAAAGATTAGCAGAGTGCATTAAAAAACATGAACAATTACGTTTCACTTACAACAATTCGACAACACAGGTAGGTTGAAAAAATGATGGACAAGATACATCATGCAAAAGTTAATCAAACGAAAGCAGGAATGTCTAAATTAACATCAGATAGAGTTCACTTCAGAGTGAAGAAAATTATCAGAGGCAGGGTATGACATTATATAATGATATGTTTCAATCTACCAAGAAGACACAGCAATTTTAAATGTGAATGCACCAAACAACAGAGCTATAAAACATGTAAAGTAAAAACTAATAGAACTGAAAGGAGACATAAATAAAATCACTATTATAGTAGTGACTTCAACATCCCTCTCTCAAGTATTAATAAAATGCTAGGCAGAAAATCACCAAGGATATAGACAAACTCAACAATATCACCAATCAGCAAGATCTCATCAACATTAACATAACAAGCCACCCAATACAAGAAGGATGCACATTGTTTTCAAGTTCCCACAGAATATATGCCAAGAGACCAAATCCTGTTTGATAAAACAAACTCAACAAAGATAAAAGAATAGAAACTATGCAGAGTATGTTCTATAATCACAATAGAATCAAACCAGAAATCAATAAGAGAAAGATAATAGGAAAATCTCCACACATTTGGAAACTAAATAACACACATCTAAGTAATCCAGGAGTCAAAGAGGAAGTCTGAAGTGAAATAAAACAAAATACATAGGTATAAATAAAAATAAAAATACAATATCAAAATGTGTGAGATACAGTTAGACCATATCTAAGAGGAAATTTATACTATTAAATGCATCAATTACAAAATAGGAAAAGGTGATAAAATTGATTATCTACACTCCCAATTTAAAACCCTATAAAAAGAAGAAAAAGTAAGCATAAAACAAGCAGAAGGAAGAATATAGGAAAAGGAGCCGAAATCAATGGAATAGAACACATACACACACACACACACAAATAGATAAAATCAATTGAAATAAAGAGCTTTGTAAGGATAGCAAAATTGACAACCTCTAGCAAGGTTGATAAAGAAATCAAACACTAATTACAAAAATGGGGACAATCACTACAGACTCTGCAGACATCAAAAACATAATGACACTACTATGAACAACCCTTCATACATATATTTGACAACTTAGATAAATGGATAAATAGTTCAAAAAACACAAACAACTACAACTCACCCAATATGAAATCGATAAATTGAATAGCTCTGTAACTATTAAGAACATTGGATCCATGTTCAAATTTTTTCTCTGTATTTAAAAATATATTACTTTTATAATCAGAATAAAAAATAAATCCTATGATAAAACAATAAAGAGAGTTAATCTTACCTCAAGAGAAATCTAAATAATGGTGATATCACATCTGGACTCCCAAGGAAGAAGGAGTAAGGGGTAGTTATTGATTTTCAGACATTATCTCAGGTTACCCATGGAAGAAAGATATTATACTCACTTTACACATGACAAATAAAAATTCAAAGAGGTTAATTAACCTGTCCAAGATCACACAGCAGCAATAAAGATGTTAAATTCTGAGCCAAGTGTTTAAAAATTCCTTTTGAATACTTAGACCGCTCTGTGAGGTATTACCCCTGTTTGAAAGGAAACTAAAGCCCAGAATGAAGCCAAACTATTCTTTTCTCCATTGAATTATCTTGTAACCCTTGTCAAAAATCAATGACTGAAAATGTAAGAGGTCATTTCTGGATGCTTAGTTATACTTCATTTACGTGTACGTCTGTCCTTATACCAGTACCAGGTTGTCTTGATTACTATAGTTTTGTAGTATATTCAGAAGTTGGGAACTGTCAGTCCTCCAAATTTGTTCTTCCTTTTCAAGATTATTTTTCGCTCTTCTGGGTTGCTTGCAATTTCAATATGAATTTTTGGAGCAGCTTATCAACTTCTGCAAAAAGGAGGCAGGAATTTTTATAGAGATTGTATTGAATCTGTAGATCAGTTTGGAGATATTGTCTTCTTAAAAATGTTAAGCCATCCAATTCATAAACATGAGTTATCTTCCCATTTATTTAAATTTGTAATTTTTTTAAAAAGGTTTTGTAGTTCACAGTATACAAGTCTCGCACTTATGTTGTTAAATTTATTTCCAAATATGTTATTCTTTTTGATACTACTGTAAATGGAATCATTTTCTTAATTTAATCTTCAGATTATTCATTACGAATGTATAATTTTCAATTGATTTTTGTATATTGATCATGTACCCTGTGACCTTCCTGAACTTGTGTATTAGTTCTAATAGGTTTTTTTTTTGGATTCGTTTGATTTTCTATAGACAAAAGCATTATCATCTACAAATAGAGATAGTTTTGTTTCTTTCTTTCCAGTAAGATGCCTTTTATTATTTTTATTATTCATAGATGGCTAACTGCTCTGGGTAGAACATCCAGTGCAATTTGAATACAAATTGTGAGAGTGAGCATCTTTGTCTTGTTCCTGCTCTTAGGGTGGAAGCTTTCAGTCTTTTATACTAAGGATGATGTTAGCTGTGAGTTGTTCATAGATTGCCTTTAATAAGTTGAAGAATATTTCTTCTATTCCTAGTTTGTTGAGTGTTTTCATCATGAAAGTATCCTTGAGTTTGACAAATGCCTTTTCTGCATCTATTCAGATGATCACGTGATTTTTTTGTCTATTCTAAAAATATGGAATATTACATTCAATGACTTTTCTATCTTGAACTATCCTTATATTCCCAGGATAAATGCTACTTGGTCACTGATATATAATCTAATTTAAATGTTATTAGATTCAGTTTGCTACTATTTTGTTGAGGATCTTTGTACAGATATTCATAAGGGATACTGATCTGTAGTTTTCATCATCTTGTGATGTCTTTGTCTGGTTTTGGTATCAAGATAATATTGTCCTCACAGAATGAATTTAGAAGTATTCCCTTCTATTTTACTCTTTTTTTTTTTTTGAGGAAGATTAGCCCTGAGCCAACTGCTGCCAATCCTCCTCTTTTTGCTTTGGAAGACTGGCCCTGAGCTAACATCCATGCCCATCTTCCTCTACTTTATACGTGGGACGCCTACCACAGCATGGCGTGCCCGGCAGTGCCATGTCCGCACCCGGGATCCAGGCCGGCAAATCCCAGGCCACTGAAGCAGAACGTGTGCACTTAACCGCTGCGCCACCGGGCCGGCCCCAGAAATATTCCCTTCTATTCAATGTTTTGAAGAGGTTGTGAAAGAATAGTGTTAATTCTTCTTTAAGTGTTTGATAGAATTCACTAGCAAAGCCATCCAGGTATACACTTTTCTTGATGGGAAGGCTTTTGATTACTAATTAAATCTCTACACGTTATAAGTCTATTCAGATTTTACCTTTTAAAAAAAAAGTTAGGGGCCAGCCCTGTGGCCGAGTGGTTATGTTTGAGCGCTCTGCTTCGGTGGCCCAGGGTTTCACTGGTTCAGATCCTGTTCGTGGACATGCCACCGCTCATCAAGCCATGCTGAGGCAGCATCCCACATGCCACAACTAGAAGGACTCACAACTTAAGAAAAAAAATACACAACTATGTGCTGGGGGGCTTTGGGGAGAAAAAGAAAAAATAAAATCTTTAAAAAAAGTTATTGATATGCATTCAATATACAAAAACTTTTACGTATTTAATGTATACATTTTGATGAGTTTGGACATATGCATGTATGTGTGATCGTACCATCACAAACAAGGTCATAAACATATCCATCACCTCCAAAATATTTCTTGTGTCCATTTGATTTTTTTTGGTGGTTAAAACACTCAGTATAAGATCTACCCTCTTAAATTTTTAAGTTCACAACACAGTATTGTTAACTATAGGCTCTATGTTGTACAGAGATCTCTAAACGTATTCATGTCGTATACCTGTAACTTTATACCCATTGAACAACTCCTCATTTTACCCTCCCCCCATCCTCTGGCAACCACCATTCTATTCTCTGCTTCTGTAAGTTTGACTATTTTGGATACCTCATATAAGTGGGATCACTGAGTATTTGTCCTTCTGTGTCTGACTTATTTCACTTAGCATAATGTCTTCCAGTCCATCTATGTTGTCACAAATGGTAGGATTTTCCCTCTTTTTTAAGGCTGAATAATATTCCAGTGTACATATATATATATATATATCTCACATTTTCTTTATCCATTTGTCCACAGGTGGGTGAATTCACATAGGTTATTGTGAATAATGCTTCAATAAATATAAGACTGTAGATATCTCCTTGAGATTCTGATTTCAATTCAATTTTGATATATACCCAGGAGTGGGATTGCTGGATCATATGATAGTTCCATTTTTAATTTTTTGAGGAACTTCCATACTGTTTTCCATAACAGCAGCACCATTTTACATTACCACTGCAGTGTGCATCCAGATCCTCGCCAATATATAGCTTTTTTTGTGGGGGGGGGGGGGGGGGGCAGATAATAGCCATCCTAACTGGTATGAATCTTTAGTCAGTTTTGGTCACTTGTCTTGCTAGGAATTTGTTTATTGCATCTAGGTTATTTAATTCATTGAAATACAATTGTTCATAGTATTTCTTTATAATCCTTTTTTTCCTAAGAGGTCAGTAGGAATGTCCTCTTTTGAATTCCCTAATTTGGTAATTTGCATGTTCTCTCTTTTTTTCCTTGGTCAATGTAGCTAAGAGTTTGTCAATTTTGTTCATCTTTTCAAAGAACTAACTTTTGGTTTTGTTAACTTTCTCTATTGCTTTTCAGTCCTTTTTTCATTTATTTTTGATGTAATATTTACAATTTCCTTTCTTCTTCTTTGTGATCATTTTCCTCTTCTTTCTTAACTTCATAAGATAAAAGGTTAAGTTATCTATTTGAGATATTTCTTCTTTTACAAAATAGGCATTTGCAGCTATCCATTTCCCTCCAAGCACTGTTGGTGCAGCATCTCACAAGATCTGGAATGTTGTGCCTCTGTTTCTTTATCTCAAAGTATTTTCCAATTTCCTTATGATTTCTTATTTGATCGATTTGTTATTTAGAAGTGTATTGTTTAAATTCCACGTATTTGTGATTACTCAAATTTCTTTCTGTTATTGATTTCCAATTTAATTCCATTATGAGGGGAGAATATACTTTGTATGATTTTGAATCTTTTAAAATTTTTTAAACTTATTCAATGAACCAACATGGTTTTTTTTCCCTGGAGAATGGAGAATGGTCCATGCGTACTTGAGGAAGAGTATGTATTCTGCTGTTGTTGAGTTCTATAGATGTCTGTTAGGTCTAGATGGTTTGGCGTGAAGTCTTCTATTTTCTTGTTAATCTTCTTTCTAGTTGTTTAATCCATTATGGAAAGCAAGACATTGAAGGCTCCAGCCATTATTGTTGAATTACGTATTTCTCCCTTCAATTCTGTCAATTTTTGCTTCGTATATTTTGGAACTCTCTTGACAGGTACATGTACACTTATAATTGTTATATCTTCTTGGTGAATTGACCCTCTTATCATCATAAAATGTCCTTTTTGCCTGTAATAATTTTTGTCTGGAAGTCTATTTTGTCTGATATTAACATAGCCACTTTAGCTCTTATTTCTTACTGTTTGCATGGTATATCTTATTTCCTTCCTTTCACTTACAATCTACTTGTGTCTTTGAATCTAAACTGTGTTTCTTATAGATGGCACCTATTTGGATAGTATTTTTTTAAACCTATTCCACAAATCTCTGCCTTTTGATTAGAGTGTTTAAACCACTTAGATTTAATCTAATTATTGATAAGGTAAAATTTGCGTGTGCCATTTTGCTGTTTGTTTATATATATATCTATCTATCTTGTCTTTTTGGTTCCTCTATTCTTCCAGTACTGTCTTTTTTGACGTTAAATTAGTTTCTAGTGTACCATTTTAATTCCCTTGTCCTTTCTTTTACTAGGTTTCTTGAGATATTTTCTTAGTCATTGCCCTGGGGACTACAATTGACAACTTACCTTATAATCATCTAGCTCATTCAATGCCAACTTGATTTCAATAATATATAAAAACTATGCACCTATATATACCTTTATTCCTTCCCCCCATTTGTGCTATTATTGTCATACTAATTGAATATTTTTACATTATTATATCCATTAACACAGATGTATTACTATTTTACACAGTTGCCTTTTAATTTAGATAGGAGAAAAATATTATAAAAAAGGATACATTTATATATTTTTTTGTATTTACCTATTTAGTTACCTTTAGCAGTACTCTTTATTTCTTCATCTGGATTTCAATTACTCTTTAGTGTTTTTTCATTTAAGCCCTGTATTATTTTTTATAGGCAGGTCTACTAATGATGAATTTTCTGTTTTTGTTTATCTGGGAATGTCTGAATTTCTCCTTCATTTTTAAGGATAATTTTGTTGGATATAAAATTCTTGTGTGACAGTCTTTTTTTCTCAGCACTTTCTATATATTTTTCCACTACCTTCTAACCTCCATGGTTTCTGAAGAGAAATTAACTGGTAAGCTTACTGAGGATCCCTTGTACAACATGAGTTGCTTCTTTTCACTGCTTTTAAGTTTCTTTCTCTTTGGCTTTAGTCGGATGGACTAAGTTGTGTCTGGTATGAAGCTCTGAGTTTTCCTACCTAGAATTCATTGAGCTTCCTGGATGTGTAGATTAATTGTTTTCATCAGATTTTGGAGGTCTTCAGCCATTAATTTTTCAAATATTCTTTCTCCTCCCCCTCCCTTTCTGGGACATCCGTAACGTATATGCTTATGCTAAGTAAATAGTGAGTCACGAATCTCTGAGGCTCTATTGATTTTTCCACACTTTCTAAAATTTCTGTTCTTCAGATTGAATAGTCTCAACTGAACTATCTTCATTCATTGATAACTTTCTTCTATCAATTTAAATCTGTTGTTGAATGCCCCTAGTGATTTTTTCATCTCAATTATAGTACTTTTCAACTAGAATTTTGCTTTAATTCATTTTTTTAAATAAACTGTATCTCCTTTTTTACATTCTCTATTTGGTGAAATATCTTTCTTACTTTCCTTTAATATGTTTTTTTTTTTATTTAAGACTTTAGACCTGATTTCCTTTAGTTCTTTGAACATATATTTAAAATAAATAATTTAAAGCCCTTGTCTACTAAGTCCAATGACTGGACTTCTTCAGGGACAGTTTCCATTGACTACTTTTTTCCCTGAGTATGGTCCATTCTTTCTTGTTCCTTTCCATGTCTCATAATTTATTTGTTGGAAAAAGGACAGTTAAAATAACATAGCAATGTAAATCTGGAAATAAAATTCCATCTCCTTCTGAGGACTGTTGTTCCTGTTTCTTGTTGCTATATTTGTTATTGTATTCTTTATTGTATGTAGCCGCTAACATCTCTGTTCAGTTAGCTTAGTGGTCCAACTTAGGGGTTGGACAGAGATTTCCTTAAATGCCTAGAGATGATAAATATCCCAGTCTTTGCCAAAAGACTCTAGGTCTGTGTTGGGGTACGCCTTCTATGCTCAGGAAGACATATTAAAACTCTGCCTTACCCTTCATTTCCTGCTTATGCATAGCCTCAAGATGAGTCAGAGGTAAGACTTCAGGGCCTAGACTACGTATGCTCAAAGCCCTGCACATATGCCATACTTGTGCCCTTCTAGAGTCCCAGGAATATATTGGATCTTTTCAAAGTCCCCTATGAACATCTCATTCCTCAGCTTTTCCTTTAAATATTTGGTCAGCTTTGTTTGCCCCAACTTTTATTGTCATCTCAGGCAGGTGTCACAATAAACAGTTGTTTTCAACAAGTATCCCTGGAGAAAAGGCTATTTGCAACGACAGAACTCTGAGATCTAATAAACACAAATCCTGTGAATGATGGCTTCCTGGGAGTAGCCAGACAGTCTGAATAATGACAATTCTCCAAGAGTGTTGCTTTAGAGTAACTCCAAACCCATTTTGCTTTTTTCTAGTGGCCGCTAGGCTGCTGGTTTTCACTGAGATTTGGGGGCTGTTGTTTTACAAGGCTACCACAGAGCTGGGGCAGGGCACATGGGAATGGGGCAAGGTGAAATGCCACAAATTCACTCTTCCCATCAAGATGGAGCCATTTTACCTAAATAAATGCTATTCACACTATTTCAAGCCTTTGGTTAATTTCTGGATTTCTGATAAAGTTGATTTTCAGTATTCTTACTGCTTTCATAGAGGAGTGAATTGTTAGAGGTCCTGACTCCACCATTCCCTTTAACGTCACTTAGGGTTCATAATATTTCACAAGCTCTATTAAAGACAAGCATCTGGGCTGTGTTTAAGTGTCTTCAAAAAAGTAGTAAGACACTGTCTTGTATTTTCCTTAAAAAAATAGATTTGTCTTTTTGGTTACTTCCCTACACTATGAAAGTCTATTTATCTTCATCAAACCAAGGTTTCTGGCCAATAAATTTATGAATTGATCAAGATGGGGATAAACAAACATCCAAATCAGCTTTTTAAAAAAAGCCAATGCCAGTTGGCAAGCCAACTTATCTTTTAGACACAGTTATTTCAAAACAAGTCATCTAACACTTTACATTGTTATTTTGGTCACTCCTCCAAAAACATCCTTCCAGTATTAATAGAATGTCAGTCATTTCTCAGGTCTGTAGGAAAGATATACTCACAGCTTTCCACACCATTATCTCAAATGCTGCTGTGAAATCATGTCACTTCGGCCTTTCCTTTTACCGAGAATGCACAATTTTTCTTATTCTTATCTATTAGCCTGAAATATTCTTTAGTAAAATTCTCATTTGATAAATAAAATTCATTTCATCCTGTGAGAATAATCAACAAGAATTCATCAGACTAATGGGTTGAACTGGAGGTTCTCCTGCTGCTTCTTTTCCTGAGAAACCCAATAACCCTTCTTGGTGGTAATGAAGAGGTGGACTGAAGTGAGAAACAGACTGGTATGGAGGGAAAACTGGCTTATCCAAAACATTGACTATCTAGCCATGAGAATTTGATCAAGAGAGAAAAGACATGTACAATAGAAGCATTTAAGTGACCAAGATGTGACTTGTCTTAAATAGAATATTTACCAGTGTAAAATATAGTAAATGAATAAGTTATCAAAGGAAAAATAGCAAAATTATGTGTATTTTCTAGAATTAAGACAAATTCCATTGTGAAATTATAAATTGTAAAAGGCTGATTCAAATTAAAAAGAAGTAACTTGATAGTTTAAAAATCCAGGTGGAAGTGTAAAAGCATTTTCACTCACTTCTTTTTCAAAAAACATCAAAAAGGAAAATAAACAGGTTTATAAACTCTATATTTAACAAAACTAGAGATATTCAAAACCCATTCAATTATATGAAGACAGAAAGCAAGGGGACAAATGAGAGACAACTGAGCAGTGAGCAGAGAGACTAAACATAAGTCCATGAAAGGCAGTGGACTGGTGAAAACAAGTCTTAAAAAGAGGAAAATGGATCTATTCTGTAGTACCCCTGTTGGGTTTTTAATATTATCTTTATTAATTGTATCCTGAATGTGCACACATGTTGTTCAGCATCAAAGGAATGTTCCTTACTAAATGCTTCACAGTAAATAATAAGTGTGTACAGCTTGCCCCCTTTGTCCTAGGCCTTATCTTGAGTGATATGATTAGAGCCAAGTCAATTGTTCTATGCCAGTAGCTTCACCTTATAGGTGAATGACAAGGAAAAATGTTTTGTCTCTGCTTATGAAGGGGAAAGAAGCATCTTTTCCTTGCCCCTCCCTGCCAAGATCTCCTTGGAAAGGTAATGGGTATGAGTCCTAATTCCAAACTTTTGGTATGTCAAGAAAATCTCTCCAGAAGCCTGAGAGCCCTAGAGATATCTCCAAGGCTTACTCTTTCTCAAAATGTAAATGCCTAGGAAGATAGTCACTCCAGTGTTCCTGGAACCCAAGAGTTTAACCTGGTATCAGCTGTAACTATTTTGTCCTTTTGTGGAGGTAAGAGATGTTTTATTGCCCTTTCAGATCAAGAGCAATTAACTAGATAAATGGCTAGAGATCTAATTCTCAAGGTGTATGAGAGCTGGGGCTTAGAGGGCTAGGGCTTTTCATAGAAACAATAAGAATTCCAGGAGAGGTTTATTTTCCCGCAATTCCAAAGGCTGAATATGTCAGCTGTCAGAGGCTAAGCTAATATCCACTACTACTCTACTCCACAACACCCACTCCAAGGCAGGGCACACAAGCCTGCTTTTCTGGATGATAATCACAGAGAAATAATAACAACAACAAGAAATAATGCAAAAAATGCTGACAATTATTGGCCCCAAAGGAAAAATATGAGAGACCACCCAATAACCCTACAGTGAAGCTTTTTGGTCTATACATCCCACCTCACCTGCATGCACACACAGATATATTAATCAACTTTTAGTGCCTCACTCTTAAATATAAATGGCAGTCAAAAATCAGGGAACTAAAACTATGAAACAAACAACAAATTAAACAAATAATGCTGAAGAAAATATTGAAGTAACTATAATTAATATCCTCAGAGAGATAAAAAGTCACTCCATCCATAAAACAAAAATAAGATGCTTTTAATAAAGGAACATTCAGAGAACAAGCACAATAAATCTTAGAAAATATATGATAAGATAATTTATAAAAATTCAATGGAAATTTGTAAATTAAAATTAGGGAAATTTCCAAGAAGGGAAAACAAAAAGATAAAGGTAAAGGAGTAATGAAAAGAATATTAGATGATTGGCCTAATGCTCAGTTAATATCAGTTCCAGAAGAGGAAGCCGAAGAAACAGTGGCAATAAATTTGTCAACTAAATACCACAAAACAAGAAATTTCAGAATGGAAAGAAAAATACCCAAGACTGAAAAGGTCCTCCCAAATTCTTAAGACAGGAAATGAAAAAAGATCCATTTCTAGTCATAACAGTAAAATTTCAGAACACCAGGAGTGAAAGGAATTTCCCAAAGCCCCCAAAGAGGAAAACTCCATTACAAAGCATAATTAATCAGAATGATATAGAACTCCTTACCAAGCAAAACTGAAAGACAGCAGAACAATGCCTTCAGAATCCTAAGAGATCATGATTTTCAACCCCACAGTAGACCTTAACCAAGGAAGAGAAAGGCCTGGGCTCCTTGAAAAGGGTATTCAATGCCAAAGGAAGGTGAAGTCCTTCAAATGATATTCAAGAAAGATCCTAGAATAAAAGGTGTCCGTCAGGGTTACAGCACTCCCAAGTCTACATGAAGGGCAAGGCTGGGGCTCTAAGAGGTGGGGAACAGGTAAATCATCAGACAGAACTGACTGCGTGGAAAACTCTTCTGAGAGGTATTTTACAAATTGTTGGTGAGTACAGGAAGATTTAGTGATATGTTCCAAGAAAATTGAGCCTACAGTAGGAAAAAAAGTCATTTTTTGATTCCAAGGAAAAACAAAGAGTTTGATGACAAAGCACATATAATTGCAGTAGCCCAAGAGTGTACAGAACATACGTGGTCAAAAGAATGAAAACTCTTTTCGTGTGTTTGCCCAGTTGAGCTGCAGTTACACAGGGAGGGCAGAGGTTGTGGAGAGGGTTATGAGTTACCCACAATCCTCAGCAGCCATTACAGGAAGTCAACAGCCTTTGTCTAAAATTGAATTGAAGAAGTAGAATATGCAGATTACTGTGAACTACAGAGATAAATATCAGAAAAAAACAGCTGAAAAATTTTAAAGTGGTTGCCTCTGGAAGATAGGATCAAGAAGGGAGACAAGATTTTTTGTTATGTTTTAAAGTATTTACAAACAATATAAGGCTAGGAATAACAATTCAATTAAATGAGCACAAACTGAAATTTAGAAAAGTAAAGACATCTTCAAAAGTGCTTTTGCACTGTCTCCTTGTACAGGGGCAGAAGCTGTTGCGTCAAATTCTAATGAAAGACTTCGTCACAGACCCTGGATCTGCAGATCAACAAATAGAAAGCAAAAGATGCATTTGTCTTAAACAAAAACAAAAGCAACCTTCTCTACCTCCCACTACCATAAAAAGGAGAGAAAGACAAGATGAAAAAGTAACCTAAGCACAGCTCACTTGTCACAGAATACCTATGGCTTTATAAAAGGGAAAACCATATGTGTGCTAGATGCAGTCACAAAGTCCTCCAAAAAGAGGAGATCAACTCCTGTGAACTCTGAAAAAAGAGAAAAACTGGGGAGTTTGTATTACAAAACGATTAGTCACAGGACTCTTCAGCTGTATTTGCCCCAGTATAGTATACATTAGGCCCAGAGACTATGCGAAAAGAGCCTTTAGAATACCTAATATTAAATGCACATTGATGTAATTATTAAGTCAACAGAAAAATCACATAACTTTGCTCTTATGCCAGTGAAGCTTTCGGTAATCACAACAGCATAACATGTTTCTTCAGCAACATCTCCTCTTTCAGCATGGGGAATCCTAAGAAAAACCACAGAGCAACAATGTGGTACTGGGGCCAGCCCAGTGGCCGAGTGATTAAGTTCGCTCGCTCCGCTTTGGTGGCCCAGGGTTTTGCCGGTTTGGATCATGGGCCCTAACATAGCACCACTCATCAAGCCATGCTGAGGTGGCATCCCACATAACACAACCAGAAGGATCTACAACTAGAATATACAACTATGTACTGGGGGGCTTTGGGAGAAGAAGAAGAAAAGAAAAGAAAAAAAAAGATAGGCAATAGATGTTAGCTCAGGTGCAAATCTTTAAAAAAAAATAATAACAATGTGGTGCTGATTGTTGTTTTCTACTTAGCCTTCAGCCTTGTATTTATCTCCCCTTAGACCGTCCAGAATTCCATTTGGAGTTACTGAACTGAGTGAAACTTTGCTTTAATATTCCAAAATATGTGCTCCCAGGTATATTTTCGTTTAGGAAGGGGAATATTTTCAGGACAGAGCCTGGGGCTTTCCTCTCACCTCTGCTGCAGGGACCTGGCTCCTCATCTTCCCATGCTACTTCACTCCACATTCCTTCCCCCTGAATTCATTTGAACATTTTTGTCTTGGCATTTATTTGGAGACTTTCCATCAATTGCTTTGCTTCATCACAATCCTCTCATGAGTTTCCTCAAAATTTCCATCATAACAGGGAAAGGATCATTCATTTACCTACAAACCTTTATGTAGCACACAGTGGGCTAAGCAATGTGCCCTTGATTGGAAATAGCCATAGGAATGAATCTAGTTTATTGTCCACTGCAGGAGTTGGCAAAGGCAACTATTATAAACCAGTATAATAAATGCTATGAAAGATTTTTAAAAGACTAATCTTGGGTTGTGGGGCCAGAGCTCAGAATAGGATTCCTGGGTGTTGATTACTGAATCTGGGGGACCGTAGGCAGAAAGGCTGCCCAGACAGAGGCCAAGAATGTTAAGATAACAGAGAACCTTTTATAGACAGTTTTGTGTTTACCTGCACTGAGAGATGTTGCAGGGAGAATAGTAAGACCTGAGGCTCGATTCAGGGAATGGGGCATCTTGTACATCCCAGGAGGTCACTGGGCCTTTCTCTTAAAGAGGCAAGTGGGAGTCGTTGCAGTATTTTAATCAGAGGAGTGATACAGAGGAAACAAAGTCTAGAGTCAGCCCCATCGACAGTCATCCCAGAGAGAAACGGCAAGCGCCAGAACTGAGGGGAGGAAAGGTGGAATGTGGAGGGTGGTCTGCACTTGAGAGAATTCAGGTGATGCCAATTGGGAGACCTTGTGACCCAGTGACTGAGTTGGATGAACCTAGGATTAATTCACATTTTCTAGACTTGGAAATAAACTTAGAACATTATATCCAAGAGAACATATATGGAAAACGCCATTTTTTAATTTTTTAAAAGAATTTATGGGGCCGGCTCTGTGGCCGAGTGGTTAAGTTTGCAAACTCCGCTATGGTGGCCTGGGGTTTTGCTGGTTCGGATCCTGGGCACGGACATGGGACTGTTCATCAGGCCACGTTGAGGTGGTGTCCCACGTATCATAACTAGAAGGACCCACAACTAAAATCTACAACTATATACTGGGGGGGGTTGGGGAGAAAAAGCAGAAAAAAAAAAAGAAGATTGGCAACAGTTGTTAGCTCAGGTGCCAATCTTGACCAAAAAAAAAAAAGAGAATTTAAACCGATTTCCACATAATAAGAGCATGAGGCAGCTAACCTATAATCACATTGTAAGAGATCATTTGACTGAGAAATGATCTCTATTATGTATGACTGATCCCATCCCTTTAACATCACTTCAATTTTCAAAATTTTAACCAGAAGCTGACAAAACACAGGAAAAACATGGATTAGCACAGCCACAGTCCAAGCCCTAAAGTTAAAAGCTACACTTTATCTGAAACTGTTTTCAATTCTACTCAAATATAATTCAGGAGCATTAGAACATATAGTTAAAAAATTTTCTCCTGAAAATCATTCTATCAAAACTTATATACGTCAATTTCACATTCCATATCTGCCATTATAAAATTCAATTCCAGATTTTCACTCTTTCAAGACTAATCTAAATGATTCCCTTACGCAGAATTCATTTTGTCAAATATAACTTCGCAGAGCCTTTCAAAGTATAAAATGTTTAATCATTATATTCATATTGAATTCATGATCATAGCATCCTTTTCACATACATGGCATGGCTAGAACTAAAAGGATGGAGCCTGCCATTTCTTTTGCTTCAGACATTATATGGCTGTGCATGCCACCTCGCACTGCCCCACTCCCTGCCCTGCCCCAGTGGTGCGGTCAGCTCTACATGACTCCAAGTTAGAGGGAAGAAAGGAAGGAACTGAGGCTTACTGAGCATCAACTCAGGGCTCAACACTGCACTTTCTCTTCTTTATCTCCTTTAGCTCTCATGAGAAACCTAAAGTCAGTGCTGGAATGTTTGACATTACTTGCCCTGGATCACACAATTAGCATGTGTGAGACATGGTTTTCCTGCTCCATCAAAATGATCTTCCTTGAATGTCTAGACCAAGTATGGACAGCTGGAGATACAGGGAAGGAGCTGCTAAACAAATTAAGACAGTGTACGGAATTTCCCTCATTGCTTACGAGAACAGACTGTCTTCAAGTACGTAAGAACAGCCACTTAGGAAAACAGCCCTTATCCAAACATTCAAAGAAGCTCTACCTGGCCACACATTCTGTTGCTGTCAAAGTTATTTAATGCTTTCCCTAATTAAGATCAGTTGTAATTTCATTGTTTATTTAAGTAGGAACATGCTCGCGTGCGCGCGCGCACACACACACACACACACCACGTCTGGACAAGCTCAGAGATGTGAAATTGGCTTTTCCTTAGGTTGTGGGAGGTAAAAAGCAAAGTATTTAGTTATAGGGAGGCCTTAAGAATCAGAAACAAACAGTGCTATATAATAATTCCTTTGGTTCCTGAGTAAATAAATATTGACTTTCTGCAAATAAATGCTTAAAATGCAAGTAGCTTAAAGAATTTCAAATGTTTGGTATTTTGTGAGAACTTTTAAGCTGCTGAGGTAGATGGGCCTTGCTGAAAGTGAAATCTGGCAAATGTGTGCTATAAGATGAACCTGGATATTTACATTAACAAAAATCATTAATCATGTTCAAGTTAACAGCCCAATTGCATTTGCAGCTTTTAACAACTGGCTAACCAACTTTGCAGGTGACAGATTCAAATAATTCATCACAAATTGCTTGAGAAAGACTCCATTCTCCTAAGAATTAATAGAAAGCTCTCCCAAAGAGGTTTATTTTTGTATTTCTGAAAGCAAATTAAATACTTGGAATCAGAGAAATTAGCCTTTGTCGACATGAAAGCATTTCATTAGGAGTCTGTTCCAAGGGGAGAAGGCATTGAGAGGAGGGGAAAAATTCCTAACTTGGAATTGCGACATAAGCAATCTATAGGCTGTCCCAGGAGCCCCTTGTGCGATGACTACAAGAAGTGACCCTATGACTCTGAAACTGGGGGCACAACACCCCCCAGGGGCAGGAGTTTGCAGAAATAATCAATGGTCAACAAAAAAGGAGTTTAGCATGGAGAACCTTGGAATTTGTAGGCATTAATTCAGGATACACACTAAAAAATAATGAATTCATTATTTTAAAACATCTTAATTGCTCAACAGTCATGCAGAAAGGGTAGCATTTCCTAACAGAAAGCCAATTTTATGTTAAGATTAAAGCATGGCCATAGTTACTCTTCTATTCTTCACAGCTTAGGGGAAGGCACCTCAACAATTGGAATGAAACTAGAAATCAGTAGAAGGAACCTTGGAACATTGACAAATACATATAAGTTAAATAATACACTCTTAACAACCAATAAGTCAAAGAAGAAATCAAAAGGGAAATTTTAAAATATCTTGAAACTAATGAAAATGCTAATATCACATACAAAAACCTACAGAATGCAGCCAAAGCAGGGCTGTGGGGGCAATTTAGAGCTATAAATGCTTATCTTAAAAAAAAGATTTCAAATCAGCAACTTAACTTTACACTTTAACAAACTAGATAAACAAAAACAAACTAAGCCCAATGCTGGCATAAGGAAGGAAATAAAGATTAGAGCAGAGATAAATAGAATAGAGAATAGAAAAACAATAAGGAAAATCAATAAAACCAGTAGTCAGTTCTTTGAAAAGATCAACAAAATTGGCAAACCTTTAGCTAGATTGACTAAGAAAAAAGTAAAGAAAACACAAATAACTAAAAAAAACAAGAAAAGAAAAAAAAAGGGGAGCTATTTTACTGAAATAAAAAGGATTACATGAAAGTACTATGAAAAATTGTATACCAACAAATTGGATAACCAAGATGAAATGAAAAAAATTCCTAGAAACACAACCTATGAGGACTAAATATTGAAGAAATAGAAACTCTGAACAGATCTATAACTATTAAGGAGATTAAATCAGTAATCTAAAATTCCCAACAAAGAAAAGCCCAGGACCACATGGCTTCACTGGAGTATTCTACCAAACATTTAATGAAGAATCAACACCAATCCTCCCCAGGCTCTTCCAAAAAATTGAAGAGGCGGGAACACTTCCAAACTCATTCTATGAGACCAGCACTGTCCTGATACCAAAACCAGATAAACACACTACAAGAAAAGAAAACTAAAGGCCAATACCCCTTATGAATATTAATACAAAAATCCTCAATGATATAGTATCAAACACGATTCAACAGCACATTAAAAGGACTATAGGGGCCAGCTCAGTGCCATAGTGGTTAAGTTCACATGCTCTGCGTTGGCAGCCTGGACTTCACTGCTTTGGATACTGGGTGTGGACCTGCACACTGCTTACCAAGCCATGCTGTGGAGGCATCCCACATACAAAATAGAGCAAGATCTGCACAGATATTAGCTCAGGGCCGCTCTCCTCAAGCAAAAAGAGGAAGATTGACAACAGGCGTTAGCTCAGGGCCAATCTTCCTCACAAAAAAAAAAAGAGAGAGAGAGAGAGGATTATAGACCATGACCAAGTGGGATTTATTCTGGGAAAACAAGGATGGTTCAACACATGAAAATCAATGTAACGCACTGTATTAACAGAATGAAGGAAAAAGAAAACACATGATCATCTAAACTGATGCGGAAAAAACATTTGACAAAATTCAACATCCTT
This sequence comes from Equus caballus, assembly GCF_041296265.1. Lineage (NCBI taxonomy): Eukaryota > Metazoa > Chordata > Mammalia > Perissodactyla > Equidae > Equus > Equus caballus. The sequence goes on along the minus strand of NC_091684.1, from coordinate 124,248,426 downwards.
TTATGAAAAAAACACTCAATAGACTAGGAATAGAAGGGAACTACCTCAACATAATAAAGGCTGTATATGTAAAGATCACAGACAACATCATTCTCAGTAATGAATGACTAAAATCTTTTCTTCTAAGATCAAGAACAAGACAAGGATGCCCACTTTACCACATCTATTTACTGCAGTACCAACAGTCCTAACCAGAGCAATTAGAAAAGAAAAAGAAATTTAAAGGCAGCCAAACTGGAAAGGAAAGAAGTAAAATTATCCCTGTTCACTGACATGATCTTATATGTAGAAAACCCTAAAGATTCCACAAAAAACTGTTAGAACTATAAATAAATTTAGCAAAGCTACAGGATACAAAATCAACACCCCCAAATCAGTTATGTTTCTATACACTAGCAATATACTATCTGAAATGGAAATTAAGAAAACAATTTCATTTACAATAGTATCAAAAAGGGCCAGGGCTAGGGCCAGGGTTAGGGGTTAGGGTTAGGGTTAGGGTTAGGGTTTAGGGTTTAGGGTTGGAAGGCTTATGGGGTGCCATTTTTCATCTAGGAAGTAAGATGATAATAATATATCTTATTTCACACTGTTGTTCTGATAAGCATACGGAGTACTATATATGAAGCACCTAATGCAGTATCCGGCACATAAATGTTTGTATCTATATTATTTATCCAAAGCAGATCTTATATACTATGCACTTTAGGATTATATATACTATAACAGTGGAATCAGACTGCCTGAATTCATACTTTGGCTCAACTATTTTCTAGCTTTGTGACCTTGGGCAAATTACATAACCTTCCTAAATATGTAAAGTGCTTAGAACAGTAGGTGGCACGGAATTTACCACAGTGCCCAGTATTACTGCGGTAATGGTTGGCTCAGCAGCTCCATGCTGCAGCTTCTACAATAGTCTCTTTCAGTCACATTAGCTGCACAACTCTGAAACCATTCAGTACTTATACATATAGTGTTGATTGAATAACTTAGGTACCAGCTGCGCAAAGGGAAATTAGAGATGATGGAACCAGGATGGGTATCACCAAAGGGAAGCTGAGCCAGTGTTTAAGATTCTGACTTCTTGAAGCTGTGAGATACAAATCTGAGTATTCTCCACGGGCAACGACATCTGTAGTCTATGAGCATCTTCTTTAAAGCAATCATGAATATCTCAGTTCAGCTCCAAACACTGAACCAAAATGCAAGCTCCATTTTACTGCAGAGAAAGTTAACCAGCTTCCAGAATAAGTAGACATTTGGTTCCTTATGTAGTTGCCACCATGGGTCTGATGCTTGCAGTGCACCAGAAATGTAAGATACTCTGTAAGAGCATCATCCTCCTGTTGCCTCTAAGAATTGTGCTACTTAGAGATGATAAATGAGGTGAAAATGTAATACAAAACTGAAAAACCATCCTTCCACAAGGCAGTATATTCTCCGAATTCTAGGCTATGGATGACCTCAGACTATTTAATTTGTTTTTGATGGCCATCTGAGTGATCAGTTTGGCATAAGCTTGAGGGAAAACCAATTAAAAAAATGAGTAGAGCTTCCCACGAGTATTAATATATTGACAACTGGGGAGGTTAAACTGACATTTTTATGTCAATGAAGCTATAACCTAAGTTACCTTTGACCAAAGTGAATAGATATACTATGTGAGACACACTCAAAGAAGTTAGAGATTTTAAGAGGTTTCCTGCAAGTCAACATTCTGATAACAGCAAGATGTGGCTTCAGGATTTGACCTCAGCAAAGGAGTTTAGTTGGCAATGACAACCAGCAGTCTGAACACTGGGAATTGATAAGCACAAAGCCTATCAATGTTTAGAAATTGCTTTTCAGTGGTCAAAACTAGAATATCATGATTCCTATAATCTTTGGCATGAAATGATGGCCAGAATTCCACAAGTGGTGAGAGCAGTCAAAGAGTGCATGCATCCCTAAGGAATGAAAGAAGTAACATCACTTATTTAGACCAAGAGTTATAAAAACTCAAATGCCAACAGAGTCCAGCCAGGTAACACAAATAATTGAAATGCCTAGATGTAAGAAAAACAACCTCACAAGCATGATGAGAAACAGCAATATACAATAAGGAGAAGGGGAGACTGCGAGGAAAGGAGGAGCTATCCATCTGTTCAAAGAAAGTAGCTATTTCTCAGCTGACACTGACACTTGCCATGTAAAAACACACCAAGTATTAGGCTCCTTAAAATCTGGAAACACCTGATTTTTAATATATAATTTCTTAACATTTAAATGGTAGCAATGAATTTAGTCATTTAAAATTATGTGTCTCAGTCAGACTCGAGGTGTTCCCACCTCCTAGTGTTCACACCTTTGTTTAATCTCCTCTTCTTGAGTGTAAGCAGAGCCAATGACTTCTGTCTCACCAAGAAAACAGGGCAAGGTGATGGGGTGTCACCCTCATGATTCTGTCACGATGTACAAGACTCTGCTTTGTGAGTAGACTCACTCTAGAGACTCTCCTTGTTGATGGATGAAGTGAGCAGCCAAGTAGGAAAAGCCCATGTGCCAAGGAACTGCAGGTAGCCTCTAGGAACTGAAAGGTCAGAATAATGCACCAACTCTAATGATAGACACAATTTTAGGATTAAATTTAAAACTCTCATTTTAGGTTGAAAACCACAAACTACACACAGATTAAATGGGGTATATATGGTGGCAAAAATGGAAAGGGCTTATATCTTGGGCTGCATTTCTATTCTTTGTTAATTGAAAGAAATGCGCTATTAGTTAATGCCATCACTGTTACTGCATTTATTGTATAATACAGTCATACATCGCTTAACGACAGGGATAGCTTCTAAGAAATACGTCGTTAGACTAATCATTGTGCAGACATCACAGAGTGTACTTACACAAACCTAGATGGTATAGCCTACTCACACCTAGGCTCTATGGTACTAATCTTATGGGACCACCATTGTATATGCAGCCCGTTGTTGAACGAAAAGTCATCATGTGGTGCAAGACAGCATACGCACACACACAAGCTGTAGGCAATTCATTCCAGCTCAATTCCAAGTCTTGGAGAATCATGTTCAATTTTGACAAGTATCACCAACTAGAGCCCATTTAGAACAGTCAACCAAGCATGGCAGCAGGTGCCTCGTATATGGCTGACACCCAATAAATGTTTACTCAAAAACTACATTATGGATTAAGTGAATGAATAATCTGTAAACTAAAGCCATGAGAAACAGTTTGGAAAAATGAAGTGTTCAAACTAGTAGGAGAAGGTATAGTAGGGGTTTCAGTTTGTAATTTCAATTTGTAGGAGGTTCAGGACACATTACCCCAAAATATGTTACCTTGGCATATTTAGTATTTCAAGCTGAAGGAATTTGAGACATGGCATGTGCAGGAAGGACTTTGTGATCTTCCTCTGAAAGCAGGTCATAAAACCCTCATGTGAGAGGTCCCCTCCCTATACCAGGAGGTAAGGAGCATCCTTGCCTCTGAAGACAGAGGGACAGAGAGTGGAATCCGAATGAACAGGCCTTGCTGAGCTTCCCCCAGCTCTCACTACCCTTAGCTCACAGCCTTCTGTCCTATCATATCTTTCCATGCCACTCCACCCTTCATCAAATCTGGCACAAAAACACTCAGGTTTAATGATTTCTTTAGGTCTTCATTTCCTTACGAAGCCTCCATGTCAACAACAAGAAATTTTCACATATTGAGGTACATGGGGTAACTATTCTGACCTGAACTAAAGCCTGACTAATGGCCTATCAAACATACATTGTACATATGCTTCAACCATTAAAGTAAAGAATGTATTAAACATTATCTCTAAGCAAAAGAATGCACCGTTTGAAGATAAGAATGCATACTTCCTCTTTACAACGCCAGTATAACACCTGTATCAATACTCCTGAAGATAAGTTCCTTTTCCCTGACAGCAGGGTCATGTTTGCCTTATTTTTAATACTAAGATCTCTTCACGAGGAACTTAGGCCTTATTACTGTAACCTGCAGGGTATGTGGAAACATGTTTTCCAACTGAGCCTGTGCAAGCAAATATCCACCTTTCTCTTTTGAATATTCATCCCCCATTTGAAATAAATATCCCTGCTTCCCTTTGTTCGGGGGCACCATGACTTCGGAAATGATTCCTCATGGTTTCCTATTTGCTGCAAATATACTTTACTTTGTGAGACAACTACTTCTGGCATAGAGTCTGATTTAACTCACAAGGAGGGAACCTACTTTGGTTTCGGTAACAGGAATATGTCTACTGAACCAGCAGAATATAAAATATCCTGACCAAGATTCAATTTTGAGCATCTAGACCCAAGGTGTTCTGTGCACGTGTCAGCAATTCCTGGTCTGAGACAATGAGTGTTTCCATATGGTGCCTGACCTCTCTGGATCTTCAAGGGGCCTTTGACTGGCACGTACATCCTTTCTTTCATGCTGCAGCTACACTGAACCCTTTTCCTACAATAAACAATAGCTTTGTAGGCATGGCCATTTTGGGTCCTGTGAACCTTCTTAGCAATCGAGCTCTGTCTGTCACTGTTAGTGAAAAAGTGTATCACACTTACAAAAAAAAAAGAAATTGTACAGAGGTAGCTCACTGCTTCTATTTATTTCCTTTTAATTTTTTTTTAAAGATTTTACTTTTTTCTTTTTCTCCCCAAAGCCCCCCGGTACATAGTTGTACATTCTTCATTGTGGGTCCTTGTAGTTGTGGCATGTGGGACACTGCCTCAGCGTGATTTGATGAGCAGTGTCATGTCCGCGCCCAGGATTCGAACCAACGAAACACTGGGCCGCCTGCAGCGGAGCGCATGAACTTAACCACTCGGCCACGGGGTCAGCCCCTCCTTTTAATTTTTTAAGTATGTCCTGGCTCTGATAATATGAAAGCAAACTAAAGACCAATTTTAAATTAGGGAAGCTATATACAGTTATCCAAAAATTAATATTCCTAGAATTCAAAAGATCAACATCTTTCTAGAGACTTATCCCATGTAATAACGATAACAAATTTCTTTGCAATGAAGCCTGTAAATGCTGATTACACCTGTGAGTTCAGTGTGAGAGTACATTTCCATGGGAAAACAGAATAATCCTTTTGGGTAAATATTCCCTTATTCTCTCAACAAATCTGTACCTTATATTATCTAGTCAATTAACATTATCTTCTATTTTCATTTTTAAATCATTATCTTCATTCATCAACTAAAACTATCCTGGAAACTTGTAGAATAATGTTTATTCATGCTCACTCAGCTACTTTCATAACCATATTTTTTAAATCAAAACATTTTTTGAGAAGAGTAGAACAAGGAGCCCTTAAAAATGCACTAATTCTCATTGTTGGTATTGTTGTGCTGGGACTGTTATGTATGTGTTGCAAAATAAAGCAAATGAAAAATTAAGTCAAGGAACTGAGATTTTCAACCTTTGGAGAGAGAATATAAGATTATAACTTTATAAGTTATATGATTGATGAAGTTAAGTAAAGTCATATAGTCCTAACTTTAAATTAAATGTATCAGTGTAAACCCATGCTATATTTTAGCTTAAAAAATACATATTTTCTAGATTGCTCCACTGAAAAAGCCTACAATGTCCAATCCAGTAGCAATAAGTACCCTTAGAAGCTGGATAGTAGTCTATAAATACTATTTAGTAATAAAAAGAACCAGGGCTCCAGGAAGAAATGGTTATTTTAGATTTGAGGCAGAAAATGTATAAGATAAGGCTAGAATATCTTGTTATAACAGAATACAAATAATCTGCTAAAGACTATTGAAAGTATATTCAAAGGAGTTAAGAGGAAATTCCAATATCTTCCCAGTGGCTAAAGAAAAGACTGTTTGAGTTTCACTAAGAATAATTACCATGGATTGAAATATATCAGATATGTTTATCTTGTCTTTAGAGAGATATTTTTAAAATTTAGTGTTCATTTTTGCAGAATAATGAGCTGGTTCCATAGCACCTTTCAAAACAATAAGTAAAGGTGAAAAAAATGAAGCACTTATCTGTCTTTTTCTGCACAAACTGCACCTCAGGGCATCCAGGCAATCAAATAGTTGATAAGAAGAAGTTTATTTTCATAGAATATCATATTCCCTGCTGCTGTTACACATATTTCATTCGTGTAGAAGGTTATATTCTAAATCATATTTCTAATTTTGACGAAACTAGTCTTTCCTGGAAGTCATACTAAACAGATCCACTTCTCAAGGAAGAAAGGAGAAATCTCTAGGTTTAAGGCTCAAAGGACTGATCAACTAAGAAGCTAGGGGCACACACTTCTGTGGAAATGCACTACGACTTTGATTGTCTAACCCACCCATGTCTGAATTCTCTGCCCAGATCTAGAAACTCAAGAAATATCTCCTCCAAATGCATGAACCCCACCTCCACCCCGCCAGATTACAGCCAGAACATCCCCCATCCTCCCCCTCCACCTTGGGCCGGTTAGGTACACACACTGGCCTGTGCTTACGCAATAAATCTCCCAATCACTCCCTGCCTCGTATTCTATGCAACAAAATGGTTTGGATCCATTTGTCACATGCTAATCTGGTCTATGAGCCGACAAGGAAGGGTCACTAGAGACTTTTTCAAAAAGCTAACACAAACATACAGAAATCAAAACAAACAAGAAGAAAAAGGAATTTGGAGGAAGCAGAAACAATGCACAGACAAATAACACACAATAAATTGACATTCATCTCAGAAAGAATTCTTGCATCCAGGAGACAAAAAGAAACACTTAGAGGTGTAGGCCCGGTGGCACAGTGGTTGAGTTTGGTGTGCTCCACTTCAGCAGCCTGGGTTTGTGGGTTCAGATCCTCAGTGTGGACCTATGCCACTCACCAAGCCACGCTGTGGCGGCAACCCACATATAAAATGGAGGAGGATGGGCATAGATGTTAGCTCAAGGCCACTCTTCCTCAAACAAAAAGAGGAAGATTGGAGACAGGTGTTAGCTCAGGGACACTCTTCTTTACAAAAAAAAAAAAAGAACGATTTAGAAAACAAAAAAGAACTCTTGGAAAAAAAAGATAGGCAGGTACACAAAGAAGGAATGGGAGATACAGTTGAGGCAATCTATGACCAAATATTAGAAAAACAAAGAGACGAAAAGAGCAGAAAAAATATGTACAAAATAGAGGATCACTCCAGAAGTTATCTAAATTGTAGGAATTCTAAAAGGTAAGGAGGAAATATATTAGAGGAAGTTATCAAAGAAATATTTCAAGACTTTATTCCTAGACCTGAAGGATAGAGTTTCCACATTGGAAAGGATTACTGACTATATATAAAATAGAATAGATGAAAAGGTCCCCAAATAAATCACATTGCTGTGAAGTAGCAAACTAGTTAGCTAATTACTCATAAGGGATTAGTTGACTAATTACTCACGTGTTCATACAATGGAAAATTAACACATCACAACATTGTGTTTCCAAAAAAAAAAATTAATGATGTAAGGGGCCGGCCCCATGGCACAGCAGTTAATTTTGTACATTCTGCTTCGGTAGCTCAGGCTTTGCCGGTTCAGATCCTGGGTGCAGACATGGCACCGCTTGTCAAGCCATGCTGTGGTAGGCGTCCCACATATAACGTAGAGGAAGATGGGAGCTCAGGGCCAGTCTTCCTCCACAAAAAGATGAGGATTGGCAGCAGATGTTGTTAGCTCAGGGCTAATCTTCCTCAAAAAATAAAAAAAAATAATAATGACACAAGAAAATGCTCAAGATACAGAGTGAAATGGGAAGAATTTTTTCAAAATAGGACATCCAGATTATTTCCTACATATACAGAGGGCTTAGAAGTTGTCACTCCTGCTTTAGGGCATGAAAAAGCTGGACAAATTGAAAATCAAGGACCTTTCTTGGATGCATCAGAGAACTGCCACTCCAAAATCTGGAGAGATGGGCACATTCTGAGAGATAAGCAATGGAGATCTTCTTGCTTGGGGCAGAAGCTACCAGAACGATAAAATGCTAGGAACGATGAAATGGTGACCCACTGGAGGCTGCCTGAGACAAGCATAACAGTGAGAAAATCCTGGACCCCATCTAAGGGACAGCCCACACTTTCCCAAACTTTTCTTCAGGAACTCCACTGGATTCTCTGATATTGTGATTTATAGTAAGATGCACATTTGGTCTTGGTCCCTGTCTTTGACACAGAGGTCCTAAAACTCTTGGAATTTCCTGAGTGCTAAGAGCAACTAAGGTGTCTTTTGTTATGTTAATGAGGCGACTATTTGACCCACCTACGGATGGGGGCTGGTTGCCAAGAGAACCAACCATGTGATTGGAGGGTTAAAACTTTCAGTCCCACCTGCCTGACCTTTGGGGAAGGGCTGGAAGTTGAATCAATCACCAAGGGCCAATGATTTAATCAATCACATCTACGTAATGAAGCCTTCATAAAAACCCCAAAGGACAGAGGGATTTGGAGTGCTTCCAGGTTGATGAACACATGGAGATGTGAGGACAGTGGCACTTAGAGACGGATGGAAGCTTTGTCCCCTTTTCCCATACCCTGGCTCTATGCATCTCTTCCATTTGGCTGTTACTGAGTTACACACTTTTATAATAAACCAGTGATCTAGTAAGCAAAATACTTCTCTGAGTTCTCTGAGCTGCTCTAGCAAATTAATTGATCCTGAGGAGAGGTTCTCTGGAACCCCTGATTTATAGCCAGGTGACAAACTGGACTTGTGATTGGCATCTGAAGTAGGGGGCAGTCTTGTGGGACCAAATCCTTACTTGTGGGATCTGATGCTATCTCCAGGTAGATAGTGTCAGAATAGAGTTGAATTGCAAGACATTCAACTGGTGTCAGGGAATTGCTTATTGGTACAGAACCACCCCCGTACTCCCACCACCCCCCCCCCCCCCCCGCCCACACACACACATACATTGGAATTGGTGATCAGAATCCTTAGATTTTCACGGTGAGAATCCAAAATAGATCCCCTCAAGGTTCTAATAGGGTAAAGGAGAGAGTAACTGTTATGAAATATTCATAGGCTCTTCTCCACAACAAAGGCCTACTCTCCAGGGGAAATAACTTTGCAAGAATAGAATTCTGAAACTTTATCTCACCTGGGGTAATAGGGATAGAGAGGATAAATTATATCACTGGAGTAGGGAAAGAAACACCTGTGAAGCCCAGAGCCCTGAGATACATGCCCATTAAAAGACAGCCTTCATCAGAAAAGCATAGAACACTCCTCTACCCCATATACAACCACCACACCAAGGATGCTCCAGTGTGATAACAGTAGGTTACAGCTGAAATAACTAGAAGACACAGACTCAGAGAATTCGCTGATTCTAGGGCTAGGGCATGGAATAAACAAGATGAGACTAGAGCACCTTGTAGTGCCACAAAGCACAAACAAACAAACAAATCCTGAATAGAGACATAACAACTAAATATTATGTGGTATCCTGAATGGAATCCTGGAACAGAAAAATGACATAGAACTCACTGTTCTATATATTTTATAAAGAAATATAAATTACAGACTTCAGTTAATAATAATATATCAATACTTGCTCATTACTTGTGACAAATGTGCCATATCGATGTAAGACACTAACAACAGTGGAAACCAGGTGTGGGATACGTGGGAACTCACTGTACTATCTCCATGACATTTGGGTAAATCTAAAACTGATCTAAAATTAAAACTTATTTTTTAACAAGGCATAAAAATTGGAGATAATATGACCCTAATTCTATTTTCTAAAAGAAATTGTGTAAAATTGAAGAGATTGTATGGAATTGCTTAGTGAAATCACCTGCACCAAGAGATTTATTTTGGGGAGCTCTGTAATTACAAATTAAATTCCTTTAATGGCTGTAGGGAAATTCAGATTGTCTATTTAATTCTACTTGAGTTTTGATAGTTTGTAGTTTTCCAGGTATTGGTCCATTTCTTAAAGTCGTTGAACTTATGAGCATAAAGTTGTTCACAGTATTTCCTTATTATCCCTTTAGCTGCAGGATCTGTAGTGCTATATCTCATTTCATTCCTTATAAAAGTGATCTGAATCATTTATCTTGTTCTTTTTGTAGGTCTTGCTTATCAATTTTATTGATTTATTTTTTTTAAGAATCAGCTCCTTATTTCATTGATTTCCTCTATTTCCCTACTTTCAATATCATTGATTTCTGCTCTTATGGTTAGTATTGTCTACTTTCTGCTCGCTTTAGGTTTATTTTGCTTTTCTTTTTCTGATTTCTTGTAGTAGAAATTTAGATTACTGATTTGAAATCTTTCCTCATTTCTAGTGTAAGTATTTCTTGTATGAACTTCCCACTCAGCATTGCTGTAGCTTCATCCCACATATTTTGAGATGTGTTTTCATATTCATTCAGTTTTACGTATTTTTTTCTTTGAAACTTTTTTGACAGAAGGATTATTTAGAAGTGTGTTATCATTTGCTTAAGAGATTTTCTTATTGTCTTTCTGTTGTTGGTATGTAGTCTGATTGCATTATAGTCACAGAACAAACTCCGTATAATTTCAATTCTCTTAAATTTTTTGAGGTTTGCTTTATGACCCAGTACATAGTTATCTTGGTAAAGGTCCCATAAGAACTTGAAAAAAATGTGTATTCTGTTGTTGGGTGGAGTGTTCAATAATATCAACCAGATTCTGTTAGCTGATTGTGTTGATCAGATCCACTATATACTTCCTGAAGTACTATACATACTTCTGAAGTATAGGCTACTATCTTCTTCCCAAGTATAACTGTGGATTTACATTTTTTCTTTCAACTTGATCAATTTGCTTCACGTATTTTGTGGTGCTACTGCTTGAGGCACACATCACTAGGATCATTCCATCTTCCTGGTGGATTAATTCTTTTATCATTATGTAACGTCTCTCTTTATCTGTCGTAGTTTTCTTGTTCTGAATTCTACTTCATCTGATATTAACATATCTCTCCTGCTTTTTATATTTTAATTTAATATTTGTGTGGTATAACTTTTTCCATTCTTTTACTTTCAGCCGTCTTGTATATGATTCTTGTAAGTCGCATTTAGTTGGATTGTTTAAATTAAAAAAAAAAATAATCCACTCTGCTATATCTGTCTTTTGATCGGTATATTTTGATCATTTACATTTAAGTTCATTATTGATATATTAGGGCATAAGCCTGCCATTTTATATTAAATCTTCTATTTATTTCTTCTGATTCTTCTAATTCTATTTTAAAAATTTAAATATTTTATATTTATACATTGATAACATTGGAAGGAAACTCACTGGTTTGTTACAATGACTTTCTCTTTACCGTGTGGTTCCAGTTAGCTGTATTTCAGCATATTGCATTTTCCATCTGCCATTCCACTGAGGAGATGGAGAGCACCTGGATGCTTGCTCCTACCTTGACAGACTGGCTCAAAGCATTTTGAGGCAGTGGAATGTTATGGGTGAGGCCCCTGCTGAGGCTAGTTTAACATCTCACAGGAAACATAAGCTGTGCCAAACTGGTGTGTATATAATGAATGTATAATACAGCACCAGGCGTATGGTCAGCTCTCAATATTTCCTCTGTGAGGGAATAAGTGAGTAAATGAGAAAAAAGACCCAATAGAACCATAAACAAAACTATGACAAACCCACAAATTTAAAAACTCTTAAAATTCACATACTCCTGAGACTGCCTGAGCAGCATCCAAATTCATACTCATCTTGGCCATTATTAGATCATGTTTGTGACCCTAGAAAAGCCGCTGGAAGGCAACAGCACCTGGCCAGATTGAATTAGTTTATTCTTGCTCACACATTTGATTGAGTCAAGTGCCATGGGAAAGAAGTTAGAAAATAAGATATCATATAGAAAGAAAACTACTGAAATCCTTGTTCTGAGGTAGAACAAACAGCTGAACACTCCACAAACAGGAGCTAACAATGGTTATTTTTCATGTGACTTCATGTTTCATTAGGAGTAGATTTTTTCCTTCCCCAAATACCATAAGGCAACGGACATTGCATTCTGAGACCTCTATAAGCAGGAAAGCTGCAGCGAAACCACCTCAACTTGGTAACTTCCACATACTGAGTGGCACAGTTCCATAGGCAAGGGAAACAAGAGAAAAAATAAACAAATGGGACTACATCAAATTAAAAAGCTTCTGCACAGTAAAGGAAACTATTAACAAAATGAAAAGACAACTTAACAACTGGGAGAAGATATTTGCAAACCATGTATCAGATAAGGCATTAATATCCAAAATATACAAAGAACTAATACATCTCAACAACAAAAAACTAACAACCAAATTAAAAGCTGGGCGAAAGAGCAAAACAGGATTTCTCCCAAAGGTGATATATGGATGGCCAACAGGCATATGAAAAGATGATCAACATCATTAGCTATCAGGGAAATGTAAATCAAAACTACAATGAGGTATCACTTCACTCCCATCAGAATAGCTAAAAATTAACAAGACTGGTAACAATAAGTGTTGGAGAGGATGTGGAGAGAAGGGAACACTGGTACACTGCTGACAGGAGTACAAACTGGTGCAGCCACTATGGAAAGCAGTGTGGAGTTATCTCAGAAAATTAAGAATAGATCTACCATATGATCCAGCTATTCCACTGCTGGGTATTTATCAAAAGAACTTGAAAACACAAATGCATAAAGATACACGCACCCCTATGTTCATTGCAGCATTATTCACAATAGGCAAGACTTGGAAGCAACCTACCTAGGTGCCTATCAAGGGACGAAAGGTAAAGAAGATGTGATATGTCATATAAAGTAGAGGAAGATGGGGATGGATGTCAGTTCAGGGCCGTTTTCCTCAGCAAAAAGAGGATTGGCAGTAGTTAGCTCAGGGCTAATCTTCCTCAAAAAAAATTAAATAAATAAAAATGAATAAAATATAAAGTCTTAAAAAAAAAAAAGATGTGGTAGGTATACACAATGGAATACTACTCAGCCATAAGAAATGATGAAATCTGGCCATTTGTGACAACCATGGATGGACCTTGAGGGTATTATGCTGAGTGAAATAAGTCAGAGGGAGAAAGTCAAATACAATATCATCTCATTCATAAGTAGAAGATAAAAACAACTACAAACAAGTAGCAACAGAGATTGGATTGGTGATTACCAGAGGGGAAGTAGGGAGGGAAGAGGGGGAAAGGGGTGATTAGGCACATGTTTGTGGGGATGGATTTGTAAGCAGTCTTTGGGTGGTGAACATGAGGTAATTCTACACAGAATTCAAAATATATGATGATGTACACCTGAAAGTTATACAATGTTATAAACCAATGTTACTGCAATAAAAAAAATAAATTAAAAAAAATCTTCTTTTTGCCACCTGTATATCTTCTTTGGTGAAATGTCTCTTCGTGTCTTGCTCATTTCCCAGTTGGATTGTTTGTTTGGTTGTTTTTTTAATTAGGTTTTGAGATTCTTTTATATGTCCTAGATACTAGTCTTCTGTTGGGTATGTGGTTTGCAAATATTTTCTCTCAGTCTGTAGCTTGTCATTTCACCTTCTTTAAAAGGTCTTTGGTAGGATCTTAATGTTAACAGGGTCAGTTTACCAATTTTTCCTTTTATGAACGTGGGTCAAGTCTAAGAATTATTTTGACTAGCTCTAGGTCCTAAGAATTTCTCCATTTTAAAAATAAGACCTTATAGTTTTATATTTTATTTTGAGTTAATTTTTATATAAAGTGTTGATTTAATGTTGAGATTTTGTTTTGTTTGCTTATTTGTCTGTTTGCCTACAGATGACCAACTTTGTCAAAAATCAGTTGAGCATAATTGTATGGGTCTATATCTGGATTCTCTGCTTTCTTCCGTTGACCTCTCTCTGTTCCCACGCTGTCTTAACTATTGTAGCTATATAAAAAGTCAGGAAATCAGGTAGATTAATTCCTCAAACTTTATTCCTCTTTTTTCAAATTGTTTCAGCTATTCTAGGGTCTGTATCATTCCATAAAAATTTTTAAATAAGCTTGTCTGTAACCTCCAAAAACCCTGCTGGTATTTTGACAGGAATTACATTGAAACCATAGATCAAGTAGGAGAAAATTGATATCTTTATTATTTTGAGTCTTCCAATTCAGGAACAAAATATCTCTCTATTAGGATTTCTCTGACTTATTTCACCAGCATTTTGTAATTTTCAGCATATAGAATCTGTACATGTTTTGTTAGATTTATACATAATTATTTCTTTTTTTTTTGCAGCAACTGTAAATGTTATTGGTTTTTGTTTGTTTGTTTTCGCTTTTTCTCCCCAAATCCCCCCAGTAGATAATTGTATACTTTTTAGTGGTGGGTCCTTCTAGTTGTGGCATGTGGGATGCTGCCTCAACATGGATGGCCTGATGAGCGGTGCCATGTCTGCGCCCAGGATCAAAACTGGTGAAACCCTGGACTGCCCAAGAGGAGCGTGCGAACTTAGCCACTCGGCCACAGGGCCGGCCCCTGCTATTGTTTTTTTAATTTTGGTCTCCACATGTTCTTTGTTATTACAGTCAAATGTGTCTAAATTTGTGTGATGATCTGTTGTCCTAAGTCCTTGCCGACCTCATTAGTTCTAGGAGTATTTTGTAGATTCCTTGTGATTTTTACATAGACAATCAGGTTACCTATAAACTGGTACATTTTTATTTTACTCTTTCCAATCTGTATGCCTTTTATTTCTTATTCTTGCCAGACTGCAGTGGCTAGGACTTCCAGCATTATGGTGAATAAAACTAGTAAAAGCATACACCCTTGCCTTGTTCCTGATCTTCAATCTTTCACCTTCAAGTATGATGTTAGCTGCAGGTTCGTTGGTTGGTTTGAATTTTGTAGATGTTCTGTATTAAGTTGAGGAAGTTTCCCTCTATTCCTGGTTTGCTAAGAGTTTTCATCATGAATAGTTGTTGGGTTTTGTCACATACATTTTCTGCATCAAATGATATGATCATACGATTTTTTTCCTTTAGTCTACTGATTTACTGAATTGCATCATTTCTGAAAGTTGAACCAGCCTCTCATACCAGGTATAAATCCCACCTGATCATGGTGTATAATTCTTTATATTTCGTTGGATTCTACTTGCTAATATTTGTGGAAGATTTTTACATCTAAGTTCATAAAAGAAACTAGTGTGTAGTTTTCCTTTTTTGTACTGTCTTCATTTGGTTTTGCTGTCAGAAAACACTAGCTTCATAAAAAGAGTTAAGGAATGTTCCCTCCTTTTCTATTTTCTGAAAGAGTTTGTGTAAAACTGGTGTTAATTCTTCTTTAACTGTTTGGCAAAATTCTCCAGTATAATGATATGGACTCACGGTTTCTTTTTTGGGAGCTGTTAATTACTAATTCAGTTACTTAATGGTTATAAGAATATTCAAGTGTTCTATTTCATCTTGGTTTTGTTTTTGGTGGGTAGGTATTTTTTAAATGGTCCATTTATTCTAATTTTAGAATAATATCAAATTTATGAGTTTAAGGTTGATTACAGTATTACCTTTTTATCCCTTTAATGACTATAGGGATCTATAGTGATATAGTTTGCTTCGTTCCTAATATTGGTGATTTGTGGGGTTTTTTCTCGTTTTATTTTTCCTCTGTTTCTCATTCTTGTGTCTCTTTATTATCTTTCTAGGGGTTCTTGAACATTTTCAAGGATGCCTGCTTATTTAGTTCTTGGGTTTTTTTTTTTTTTTTTTAGTATATCACCTGTATAGTTTTCTCTGTAGTTGTTCTATTTATTACGATATGCATACACAACTATGATGGGCTAAATTATGTCCCATCTAAAATTTATATATTCATGTCCTAACCCCCAGTACTTCAGAATGTGACTGTGATTGAAGACAGAGCCTTTAAAGAGGTGATCGAGTTAAAATGAGGTCATTAGGGTGGGCCCTAATCCAATATGACTGATGCCCTTATAAGAAGAGGAGAATAGGACACAGACATGCACAGCGAGAAGCCCACATGAATACACATGAAGAAGACTGACGTCTCCAAGCCAAGGAGAGAGACCTCAGGAGAACCAAACCTGCAGACATTCTATCTTGGACTTCTACTCTCCAGAACTGTGAGAAAATCAATTTCTGTTGTTTAAGTCCCCCAGTCTGTGGCACTTTGTTGTGGCAGCTCCAGCAGGCTAATGCAGGAACTTACCACAGTCTACAGTCCATTGGTATTGACATGTTATCGCTTTGAGAGAAGCATAGAGATCTTATTCCATTTAGGTCCTTTTATGTTTCCCACTTTTAAAAAATAAGTGTCTAAGTATTTCCTCTACGTACTACATACTTTGCTGATAATTACAATATCTTATTTATCTCGGTGTTGACATCTGTTCATTTTCTCTTCTCATTCAAGTGGCGATTTTCCTGTTTCGCTGTATGATGAGTGAGTTTTGATTGTATCCAGGACATTCCTGACGTCATATTATGACACTGGGGCTAACTCACCGCTGTCTTGTTCATTAAGTCTTCAAGTCTCAAGGCTATTTGCCTTCTTCTTTCCATTTTTCAGTCTTCCTACATGTGTGTTTTGTGTGTGTTATATCCAGGGACTTTTAGTCCTAAGAAGAAGGACCTGAGAGTGATAGAGATACTCCATCTTGACTGGAACAGAAGTCTCTCTGATTATGTTTAAACATTTTGCCTAGTACATTGAAAGTTTCTACTTTTTGGTCATTTATTTTTGCCATTTTCCATATGGAAATTTGCCATATCTGAATTTCATAAGAATTTCTAATTTAATGAGTAGAGACTCTGCTTGTCCTATCAGACTTGGGAGAGTTTCAGTCCTAAATCTTAGAAACAGGCTTGGGAAATGCTCAAATTATTTAAAGAATAATATACATGATAATTATATCAAATCTCTTACTTAAAATCTAATAACGTACTTTCTCTTCCTGATGTCTGATTCAGGTGGCCAAAAAAAAATGGGAGGGTGTTTTCTAAGTAAGTCCCTGTGATATTAACATTCAGTTTTTTTTTTAAAAGACTCAATCTTCTGTTGTTTTGTTCTTAGAGCATATTTATAAAAATTCAACATGGTAAAATTGTGACAACTCCAAATTATTCAGGCCTAACACTACCTGTGTGTTATCCAGGACTTCATCCTTACTGTTTTGTTTTTTAATTCCAGTATCTCTTCTTGTAACATCTCTGACAACAAATAAAAATAGAGTTAAGAAAGAAAGAATTTTTAGCTAATAATGACAATAGGTTTGGAATATAATCGTGATGTCCTTTATTCACGATATCCTTATTCTCCAGGACAAGATTTCTTAAAATCTTGGCACTATTGACATTTGGGCCAGATAATTTTTTATTTAGGGTGGGGTGGGGGCTTTCTTGTGCATTGTAGGATATCTAGCAGCATGCCTGGCCTCTGCTCACTCAATGCCAGTAGCACAACCCCTACACACTGTACCAAAAAAAAGTCTCCAAACATTGCCAAATGTCCTGGGACTGGGGGAGCGGGGAGGAGGTAAAATCGCTTGGTTGAGCATCACTGTTGTAGAGTGAACAGACAATTTAGAGAATGTTAAAGTTAAAGCCAGAGCCCTGAAAGAAAGACAGATTTGGGAGAGGGAAAAGGAATGGAGGGAGAGAGGGAGAGAGGGAGGGACAAAGGGGAGAGAAAAAAGGCTCAAAATAACTGGAAATTTTTTTCTATGTCCTGGGAAAACTTGTGAACGAGGCAAGCTTTGTCTACAAGGAAGATGCTCTTTCCTCCTAACACTTTCCACCCATGTGGCTATGCCCCAGGTAAATAAGTCCTTCTTACTAAGCCCCATGTACCCAAGGCTCCCACTAGCCCACACCTCTTGCCTGAGACCACTTTGTCCCACTCATCCAAGGCTTTCTCTGTGCAGCTTTCCCCATCATTCATATTTCTTACGTGCCAGGCTGCAGGCCAGAGCCTCCAAGTATCTGGCCACCAGAGCTCAGACTCTAGTAGAAGGAACTGATGCAGATACACCAGCAAATGGTTCACAAATGTATTAAAATAGAGATGGACACAATACAGCAATAGAAAAACAAAAACAAACCCAAAAAGGAGGTGGACACCATGTTCTTTTTCTGATCCAGCTCAAATTTATGGATTATCTGGAAAGTGGTTCCAGATTTGAAAAATAAATTTACAAAGAGAAATTAATAATAACTCATGATTATTTGTCCTTTTCAGAAAACATATGAATGAAATGTGTGCACAGACCTTCTAACAAATGGAAGGTAAATGCTGGTTATAACTTCATGCTTTGTCTAGAGTTGACTATTCTTGTCTTAACACAGATAAGCTTGCAGCCCTGCAGCTCTTCCTTCAAAGTCCAAAGACCCAAGAACACTGAGCATGCAAGAGATGAGTCATTAATCCATCATCTCTCTGCTGAAAGATCCAATTTTTCCTGATCTCCAAAATACAACAGAGGCATATCTCATTGGTTTACCAGATGTTTGCATGCACATTTTAGCCACTCACTAGACTAGATACTCATGAAGGGAAGAGACTTTCTCTGACCAACCTCGGTACCCTCAACAACGCTGAGCCCAAGGCCTCTACACGGTTGTGCCCAATAAATATTTGTTAGACTGAATACTAAACATGAGGAAAAAACACATGGAAACCAGAACCCTGCTTTGTGTGATGGCATCTACTGTGAATCAGTGAAGGAGCAGTTTGTCATAATTTAGTATGAGCTGATAGTCTACATTTTGCTGGGAACTATACATGATGAATTGGAGCATTTCTGAATGCAAGAATCCACAGCCTGCCAGACTGACCATATGGTGGCTGATTATCAGATGTGATAATCCAGGTCAAGCTGAACTGCTGGAAAACGAAGGGCTGTTGTGGGCACAGAGGAAGGGAAGTGGGCCTCTGGGGAAACTCTGCAACCAGGAGGAATTCAGTCTCAAAATGCAGGAAAGATATCAATCAGGCATCTGTGTCCAAGGACTGGGGTGGTATGAAGAGTAAGGCAGGAGAGCAGAGAGATCCAGAGGAGTACGTGTCCTTTTTAGCTTCCAGTTGAGGTAGTGCAGAAGGAAGAGGTATATACACACACACATCCATACACATATACATATACATAATCCATTCTTACAATCTTATAAAATCCATACGCATTAGCCAAAACCACATTAATGCCCTCAATCAACAGAATCACTGACAGCCAGCTACACAGAGGCCTGAGCCAGAGACTGCTGATATCACGGCAACAAGAAAGGCTACTTTCCAGTCCTTGCAGAATTTGTTAAATGACATTTCATTTTTTCAGTAATTGACAATGGGAGAGATCAATGTGGCAGACAACCCAGCACAGGTATACCCTGTTTTATTGCACTTCACTTTATTGTGCTTTGCAGATATTACATTTTTTACAAATTGAAAGTTTGTAGCAACCTTGTGTCAAGCAAGTCTATAGGTGCCATTTTCCAAACAGCATTTGCTCACTTAGTGTCTGTATCATATTTTGGTATTTCTTGCAATATTTCAAAGTTTTTCATTGTTATTATATTTTTTATGATCTGTGATCAGTTATCTTTGATGTTACTAACGTAATTGTTTTAAGGCACCAAGAACCATGCCCATATAAGATGGTGTACTTAAGAAATATTGTGTGTGTTCTGACTGCTCCATCAACCTCTGTTCCCCCATTTCTCTCCCTTTCCTTGGGCTTCCCTATTCCCTGAGATACAGCAGTATTGAAATTAGGCCAGTTAATAACCTCACAATGGCCTCTAAGTATTCAAGTCAAAGGAAGAGTCGCATGTCTCTCACTTTAAATCAAAAGCTAAAAATGATTAAACCTTGTGAGGAAGGAATGTTGAAAGCCAAGATAAGCAGAAAAGCTAGGCCTCTTGCACCAGACAATTAGCCATATTATGAATGCAAAGGAAAAGTTCTTGCAGGAAATTGAAAGTGTTACTCCAGTGAACAAAGAAATCATAAGGAAGCCAAATGATTTTATTGTTGATATGGAGAAAGTTTTAGTGGTCTGGATAGAGGCCACAATGTCTAATCTAGAGCAAGGCCCTAACTCTCTTCAATTCTGTGGAGGCTGAGAGGTGAGGAAGCTGCAGAAGAACAGCTGGAAACTAGCAGAGGTTGGTTCATGAGGTTTAAGGAAAGAAGCCATAATATAACAAAAAAGTGCACGGTGAAGCAGCAAGTGCTGGTGCAGAAGCTGCAGCAAGTTCTCCAGAGGATCTAGCTAAGATATTAATGAAGGTGGCTACACTAAACAACAGACTTTCGATGTAGACAAAACAGCCTTACATTGGAAGAAGATGCCATCTAGGACCTTCATAGCTAGAGAGGAGAAGTCAATGCCTGGCTTCAAAGCTTCAAAGGACAAGCTAACTCTCTTGCTAGGGGCTAATGTAGCTGGTGACTTTAAGTTGAAGCCAATGTGCATTTACTATTCTGAAAATCCTAGGGCCATTAAGAATTTTGCTAAATCTACTCTGCTTGTGCTCTATACATGAAACAACAAAGCCTGGATGACAGCACATCTGTTTACAACATGGTTTGCTGAATATTTTAAGCCCACTGTCAAGACCGACTTTTCAGAAAAAAGATACCTTTCAAAACATTGCTGCTCATTGACAATGCATCTGGTCACCCAAGATCTCTGATAGAGATGTACAAGATTAATGCTGTTTTCACGCCTACTAACACAACATCCTTTCTGCAGTCCACAGATGAAGGGCTAATTTCAACTTTCAAGTCTTACTATTTAAGAAAAACATTTGATAAGACTAGTAACTCTTCTGATAGGTCTGGGCAAAGTAAATTAAAAACCTTCTAGAAAGGATTGGTCATTCTAGATGCCACTAGGGACATTCTTGATTCATGAAAAGGGATAAAAATATCAACATTAATAGGAGTTTGGAAAAAGTTGATTCCAACAATCATGGACGACTTTGAGGGGTTCAAGACTTCAGTGGAGGAAGTAACTGCATTGTGGTGGAAATAGCAAGAGAATTAGAATTAGATGTGGAGCCTAAAGATATAATTGCCTCAATCTCATGATTAAACTTTAATGGATAAAGAGTTACTTCTTATGGATGAGGAAGGAAAGTGGTTTCTTGAGATAAAATCTACTCTTAGTGAAGATGCTGTGAAGATTGTTGAAAGGGCAACAGAGGATTTAGAATATGACATGAACTTAGTTGATAGAGCAGCAGCAGGGTTTGAGAGGATTGGCTCCAATTTTGAAAGAAGTTCTACTGTGAGTAAAATGCTATCAAACACCATTGCATGCTACAGGGAAATTATCTGTGAAAGGAAGAGTCAATTGATGCAGGAAACTTCATTGTTGTCTTATTTTAAGAAATTGCCACAGACACTCCAAAATTCAGCAACCATCACCCTGATCAGTCAGCAGTCATCAACAAGGCAAGACCCTCCACCAACAAAAAGATTACGAATCACCGAAGCCTCAGATGATGCTTAGCATTTTTTAGTAACAAGTTTTTTTGTTTTTTGGGTTTTTTTTTTTTTTGAGGAAGTTTAGCCCTGAGCTAACATCTGCTGCCAATCCTCCTCTTTTGGCTGAGGAAGACTGGCCCTGAGCTAACATCCGTGCCCATCTTCCTTTACTTTATATGTGGGACGCCTGCCACAGCATGGCTTGCTGAGCAGTGCCATGTCCACACCCAGGATCCAAACAGGCAAACCCCAGGCCACCGAAGTGGAACGTGGGAACTTAACCTCTGCGCCACTGGGCCAGCCCATAGAAGTCTTTTTTAATTAAGATGTGTACATTATTTTTTCAAACCTAATGCTATTGTACACTTGACTACAGTATAGTGTAAACATAACTTTCATATGCACTGGGAAACCAAAAAATTTGTGTGACTCATTTTATTGCAAGATTTGTTTTACTGTGACGGTCTGGAACTGAACTCATAGAATCTCCAAGATATGCCTGTACCGTATTGTTCATTTGTAGAGATTCTGCCTCTCAGGGTGGAGAGTATATTAAGGTCATACATAGAGGTCAAAGTTTTCACTCATGGCTGTAATGAACCCTGGTGTGGAAGAAGTTAACTGCACAGCTACTTATGATGTGCTTTGTGTAAAAAGCCAGGCTGTAAAATGATACTTTCAGTATAAACTGTGTGTATGTATGTGTGTGTGTATGTTGTCATAATGTATATATTTGTAAAACTATATACTAAAATGTAAATGGTGATATTTAGGATTTTTTTCTTCTGTATGCTTCTCTATATTTTCAAATTTCAACAGTGAACATCTATTACTTTTGTGTAAAAGAAAAAGTCTTCATGGTACATTTTTTTAAATGACCACTTGTATGTAGAATAAACAACAGGGGATAAAAATGCTCTTAGGCCTTACTGCATCAAGATAAGCAGGCTTCTGACTCGCCTTGCTCACTGCAGAAGTACTACCATCTGCCTATGTGCTCTGGGTCCCTAGAATCTGGGCTTCCTCTTCCCAGGGCCAGAGGCTTTCCCTAGAACCCAGAAAGCGCAATCCTATCTGTATGGTCACAACCCAATCATCTATTTTCCTTGGTTGAGATTGGGAGACACTGCCTTCTGGACTAAGCAAGTTACTAATATGACGGCAGACAACTTTTCAAGAAGGTAGTCCGGTGCTGTGAAAAGTTTTAGACAGTCCTTATTTGGAATCCTATGTCCTCCCACATTTCTTGGGCAATGCTCTCAGAGTCTCTGCGCTCTGGTTTCCAAAGAAATAACAGGGAAATAACAGTAACCCTTGCAGTCTCTGAATACTTGATCACTCAATTGAAACGGGAAGAGTAAGTGCCTGAGTCCTTGGCTCAGAGTCCAGGGTGGGGCACATGGAGGCAGCCAGTTTAATAAAGGTCTCCTGAGTGTATTGAGTAAATGTTTGCAATCACTAATGCTAATTATATATGTTTACTATGTGCCAAGCACTTTGCGCTACATGAATTACATGCATAAAACCAATTCTGTTGTCAGAACACGGTTAGGAGGAATTTATTATTATTATGATCCTCAATTTTTAATGAGGAGGCCTGGTGTTCATGAAGTTATACAGTTGCTCATGATCCCACAGAATCGGCCTTGGAACCAAGTAATCTGACCAAACTTTGAGCCACTATGTTCTGCCGCATCCCTCCATGAAGGAAGACATCATGAACACATTAACACACTGAAGGGAACTCATATTTCAAAGGTGCAATAGTGTTGATACCATCTGGAGCTCCTTCTCTATGGCCCTTTGGGCCATTCTCTGACTTTTTGAGCCTCTGTAATATGGAAAATTTGATTTTATTTTCCATGTCCAAGCATTGTTGTCAAAACTGTGCAGCCTGGTATCTTTCTAAAATTAAAAAAAGATGTTCTAAAGGGCTTTCTTTTCACAAAAACTGGTATCAGCATATGTAATCTTTCTCTGCATCCAATAGAAAAGCCAAGAGTAGAGATGACGAGAAAGCACACAGGACAGGGCCTTGTGTGTAGTGAAATGCAGATTCCCTCTATCCGCCAGGGAACCACGGTGCTCAACACAAGTTTATGAACAGTAATTATGAGGCAATAACAGCTAACACTCAGAAAGTACTTAGTGTACTGTTATAAGCACTTGGTACATTTTTCTTATTAATCCATTCTATTATTATTATGCCCATTGTATGGTTGGGGAAACTGAGATGCAGAGCATGTAAGTGGTCTGCTCAAAGTCACACAGTAATAAGTGGGGAGGCAGGATTTGACCTGAGCCAGCCTGGCTGAGCCCCTCTCACTTTCCCACTGCTCTTCTGGCTCACCTATCTGACCACAATTGCCTTTGGTTTGATCCCCTTTTCACTTGCAAAGTCCTTTCCTTGCCTGCTTCAAGCGCCAGGTGCCAGGGTCTATTCCTCAAGCACTGATGCACTGAACTAACTGAATTAGTCACTCCTTCTGAGAAGACGCCCTCATTCATACCAACCACTACAGGTCTAGAGGAATGAACAGTGGTTGGATTTCAAGGACTAGGGAAAGATGCAAGGAAAACACATTAGGAGAAGAGGCACCTATGCAATTCCTTTTTATTGCACCACACAGGATCTGAAATTCCAGCTACTAGACCAGACTCAATGAAAACCTATGGAGACGGACCATCTAGATGAAGACACCAGCAATTGTGCAGCGCAGCAAGGGGTATGCTCTCCTGGGGTGGAGGGATCTGCTTGCTGATGGACTTTTGTGGATTCCATTCCCTAGTTTGTAAAGTGAAGACACTGAACAGATGATTTCAAAGGTCCCTTTCTCTTTTGAAAAATCTGTAATTCAACCTGCATACAAAGGAAATAAATATTTAATGAATACATCTTCTCTTTTTCAATGGCAGCCTGTCTGTTGTTTTCACCAGCAGTGAATCTTCAGAGATTGAGTACAACAAGCCCACATGGACCAGGAAACACTATGCTGAACCTCCAGAACATCATATGGTTGCTGGTGAAAACAAGAAAAACCATGAAGTGAGAGTGTTATGGATGCTTACACAGCAGCTATAGGCTAGTAACAGCTGTCAAAGGCAGGAGTGGCAAGACAGAATGAAAACTCAGAAAACGGAAGGGGAAAGCAGAGAGATGTACACGTACGTTCCAGGATCTGTAAAAATATGATAACAGAAACCAAATGAGAAAGACATTCCATGTTGCACTTGGACACAGAGAATTTGCATACACAAAAAAATATTCTTTATAAGACTCAAATCTGAGGGACCATGTCCCCTAAAGTAAAGATTCCCAATTTCTGTCAGAAAAGAAATGAAAAGCTAATAAACCAAGTCTCACAAAGATAAAATAGCTGGTTTGTTAGCTGATGTAATGTGACCCAGACACAAAAGCCATGGGTTAATGGATGTAATAGAGTGCTTCCAGCAGAGGGCGTATATAAGATAGCAAAATGATGAGAATGTTGACAATTCCAGATTAGGGGTTGGCCCGATGGCGTAGGGGTTGGGTTCACACTCTCCACTTTGGTGGCATGGGGTTCATGGGTTCAGATCTGGGGTGCAGATCTAGTACTGCTTGTCAAGCCACACTGTGGTGGCATCCCACATAAAATAGAGGAAGATTGGCACAGATGTTAGCTCAGTGACAATATTCCCCAAGCAAAAAGAGGAAGATTGCAGTAGATCTTAGCCCAGGGCCAATCTTCCTCACAAAAGAAAAAAAATTTCCAGATTAAAAAAACTGATGTTTGAGAAAACAGTGACTACATATCAAAAGTTTATTTGATAGTATCAACATCAGCAAAAATGGCAGAGTACAGACCTTTGCAATGTCCATCCCAAAAAACAGAAAAATTTGGCAAAAATTGTCAGAATCAACCTTATCAGAACTCATACAGCTAGTGAAAGGTTTATAGTAACCAAGTAAACTCTGAGCCAGGAGAAAGTCCATTGAAACAGGGTAGGAGAGTACTGTGACATTTTAACTTATCTAGGCTGACCCTCCTACGCAATGCAGCATCTTGAAGATAGTAGCCCACATTCCTCATGTAAGTATCTGGTTCCCGGAGACAGCAGAGCAGACCTTCTTCCCAGGAAACTGTGTTCGTTGATTTTGACCTGACAGAGGCTTCCCTAAAGGACTGATGAAGGGACTGATTCACCAAGAAAATAGAAAATCTGAATAGACCCATAACAAGTAAAGAGGTTGAATAAGCAATCAAAACCTCCCAGCAAAGAAAAGCCCGGGATCAGATGACTTCACTGGTGAATTCTGCTAAATCTTTAGAGAAGAATTAACACTAACTCTTTTTCGAACTTTTCCAAAAATAAAAGAGGAGGGAATACTTCCTAACTCATCCTATAAGGTCATCATTACAAAGCCAGACAAAGACATCATAAAAAACCAAAGAACAATATCCCTTATGAATATAATTCAAAAGTCCTTAACAAAATACTAGCAAACCAAATGCAGCAGCATATTAAAGGGATTATATCTCATGACCAACTTGGATTTATCACAGAAATGCAACAGAGGTCAACATACAAAAATTAATGTAATGCACCACATTAATAGAATGAAGAAGAAACCTACACAATCATCTCAAATGATGTAGCAAAAGCAATTGATAAAACACTCAATAAACTAGAAATAGAAGAGAACTTCCTCAAAGGTATAAAAGGCATATATTAAAAACTCACAGCTAACATCGAACTCAACGACAAAAGACTGAAAGCTTTCTCCTTAAGATCAAGAAGCAACAAGGATCAAGGATGCCCACTTTTGCCACGTCAATCAACACTGTAATGGAAGTTCTAGCTAGAGTAATTAAGCAAGAAAAATACATAAAAAGCCGTCTAAATTGGAAACAAAGAAGTAAAACTATCTCTATTTGCAGGTGATATGACCTTATATGTAGAAAATCCTAAAGAATACACATACACACACACACACATAATGTTAGAGCCAATAAACAATTTCAGCAATGGTGCAGGATGCAAGATCAACTCATCAAAAATTAGTTGTATTTCTGTACAATAGCAGTGAACAATATGAAGAGGAAATTAAGAAAATAATTCTGTTTACAATAGCATCAAAAAGAATAAAATATTTAAGAATAGATTTAACCAAGGAATAAATTTAATCAAGGAGATCCAAGTCTTGTACACTGAAAACTATAAAACATTGCTGAAATAACTTACAGAAGACCCAGAAAAAATGGAAAGGCATCCCATGTTCACTTATTGGAACACTTAATATTGTTAAGATGGCAATACTATGCAAAACAACCTACAGATTCCATGCAATCCTTAACGAAATCCCAAGGGGCCTTTTTTGCAAAAACAGAAAATCTGATCCCCAAATGCATATGGAATTTCAAGGGACTCCAAATAGCCAAAACATTCATGTAAAAGAAGAACAAATTTGGAGTTCTCATGCTTCCTGATTTCAAAACTTACTACAAAGTACAATAATCAAGGGTGTAGTACTGGCTTGCATAAGGACAGATATATAGGTTAACAGAATAGAATCTAGAGTCCAAGAGTAAACCCATATATCTATCATCAATTGACTTTCAATAAGCATACCAAGACCACTCAATGGGGAATGAATAGTCTTCAACAAATGGTCCTGGGACAACTGAATAGACACATGTGCAGGAACAAAGTTGGACCCTTAACTCATATCTTATACAAAAATTAACTTAAAATGGATCAGATACAAAATTTAAGAGCTATAACTATCAAACCTCTAGAAGAAAAGACAGAAGTAAACCTTCATGACCCTGGATTTGGCAATAATTTCTTAAATATAACATCAAAAGCACAAACAACAAAATAAAAAATATGCATATAAATCTAGTTTTATCAAAACAAAAAACTTGTGCAGCAAAGGATGTTATCAAGAGAGTGAAAACACACGACACAGAATGGGAGAAAATATTTTCAAATCATGATTTTGATAAGGGTCTAGTATCCAGAATATATTTTTTAAAAAATTCTTACAACTCAACATTAAAAAGACAACCCAATTTAAAAAATGATTGAAGGATTTGAATAGATATTTCTCCAAAAAAGATATACAGATAGCCAACAAGCACCTGAAAAGATGCTCAATATCATCAGTCATTAAGAAAATACAAGTCGAAAACACAGTAAGAGAGGAGATTCTGGGAAGATGGAATAGTAGGAAGCACCAAGAATCTGTCTCCTCACATAGACAACAATTTCACTGTCAGAATCTGATGTGACTATTTTGGAACTCTAGGATATACTGATGGCTTGCAACTTCTAAGGGAAGAGTTGGATAGCAAATTTGGTTAATTTCAGTCAATTTCAGATGGGTAGCAGCTACCCATCCCTCACCCCAGCCTCACCTGTGCATATGCTTCTGGAGCAGCCTACACATAGCTTATGGGAACCAGGATGGAAAAAAAGGTTCTGTCTTCCAAATATTAGAGATCTGTGCAAACATTAGAGATCACCGATTGCTGTTCCTGATCACAGAAGTTCAAAGAAAGAGGTAGGCAGGCATTGTTGTGTAGAGAGATATCCTCCTCAGACTACTAGTTTGAATGAAAATTGGAACAGGCTGTTAAAATACTGGTTATCTAAAACAGGAGAAGATAAAAGCTTACTCGCCTTCATGAGTATGTGCTCACATGCAACATGGATCTGTTGCAACTCCCTCATTGTTGCAAGCCCTTCCCTCTCTGGCTGAAATGACTTCAAGGGGATTTAAAAGGCCAGCACTCTTTTTTCCCCACCTTCATGTTCTCATTTTCCCTTTTTGGAGAGCCAGATATTAAAGATTAGGACATTCAAAAACAACTGCATATACAAGGAAAATTTGAAAGTGATTGTGTATGTACAGGGAAAGGATCAGAAGAGACCTGAGAAGACCTGAAGTTTACACATTAGGCTGATCTTCACCATAGAGACAACCTAGAACAATAGAAAAAACAAGGACAGTAAACAAAACAATGACAAAAAGCAGCAAACCCTGGGGAAGGGGAAGAATCTGGTTTCCAGAGTAACTACATTATTATATTGAAATATCCAGTTTTCAACCAAGAAGTCACAGGAATACAAAGAAACAGAATAGTATAGTCCATTCAAAGGAAAAAAATAAATCAACAGAGACTGTCCCTGAAAAACCTCTGGCAGATATGCCAGACAAAACCTTTAAAACTATCATAAAGATGCTCAAAGAACTAAAGGAAATTGTGAAGAAAGTCAAGAAAACAATATGTGGGCAAAATGGAAATATAAATAAAGAGATAGAAAGCCCAAAGAGTTACAAAATGTACACTGGAGCCAAAAAGTACATTAATTGAAATAAAACAGTAGTAGAGAAATTCAAAGGCAGATTTGAGCAAGCAGAGAAAGAAATATCAGAGTTGAAGACAGGACAACAGAAACTATTGTCTGAGGAACAGAAAGCTATTGGAGGAAAGGAAACAGAGCCTAAGAGACCTCTGGGACACCATCAAGTGGGGCATTATACACATTTTGGGCGTCCCAGAAGGAAAAGAGAGAGAGATTATATGAGGAAATAATGGCTGAAAACTTTCCAAATTTGGTGAAAGACAGAAATCTAAATATCAAAGAAGCTCAATGAACTCCAAGTAAGATCAACACAAAGAGACCCAAACTGTGACACATTATAATTGAACTTCCAAAATACAAAGACAAAGAAAGAATATTGAAAGCAGCAGGAGAGAAGTGAATCCTCACATATAAGAGACGTTCAATGAGATTAACAGCAGATATCTCATCAGAAACTTTGGAGGCCAGAAGGTTGTGTGCCAAGATATTCAAAGTGCTAAAAGAAAAAAAAATGTCAACCAAGAATTCTATATCTAGCAAAACTGTCCTTCAAAAATGAGGGAGCATACACCTAAAACTAATACAATATTATATGTGAGTTACATCTCAATAAAACTGAGAAAGAAAAGTGAGGGAGAAATTTAAACATTTTCACATAAACCAAATCTGAGGGAGGTCCTTACCACTAGACTTACCTGCAAGAAATACTCAAGACAATCCTGCAAGGTGAAATGAAATGACACTGTACAGCAACTCGAAGCTGTATGGAGAAATAAAGTTCTCAATAAAGGTAAATATACGGGCAATTATAGAAGCTAGTATTATTGTAACAATGGTCTGTAACTGCACTTTTGTTTTCCACATGATTTAAGAGATTAACACATTTAAAGAAAAGAAAAAACAATTATTAATCTAAAGGCTAGTCTCACTGTACCCTTGATTGGTAACTCCAAATCTTGTTTCCTACATAATTTAAGAGACTAATGAATTTAAAAGAATTAATAGTTTATGTTTTGGGACACACAACATATGAAGAGGCAGTTTTGCGACATCAACAACCAAAAGGTGTGGGAACAGAGCTGCAAAGGAGTAGAGTTTTTATGTTATTGACGTCAAGTTAATATAAATTCAAATTAGAGTTTTTATAACTTTAGGATGTTAAATGTAATCACCATGGTAACTACACAGAAAATAGCCTTAGAACATACACAAAAGGAAATGAGAAAGGAATTTAAACATTTTACTACAAAAAAATCAACTAAACACAAAAGAAGACTAATGAAGGAAACGAGGGTGAAAAGAGCTATAAAGCATAAAGAAAGCAAAGAGCAAAATGACAGGAGTCCCTCCTTATCAGCAATGACTTTAAATGCAAATAATTAAATTCTCCAATAAAAAGACAGAGACTGTCAGAATGGATAAAAACACATGATCTAACTCTTGCTGTCTAGATGAGACTCACTTTAGATCCAAAGATATTAATAGATTGAAAATGGAAAGATGGAAAAAGATATTCCAGGCAAATAGTAAACAAAAAAGAGTAGAAGTTGTTATACTATTACCAGACCAAAGAGACTTTATATCAAAATAGGTTACAAAAGACAAAGGACATTATATATTAATAAAAAGTTCAATAGAGCAAGATGATATAAAAATTATAACCATTTATGCAACTGAATAATTATCAAAATATATGAAAAAAACTGACAATTAAAGAGAGAGAGTTCTATAATAGCAATTTGAGACTCAGCCCCACTCACACGAATGAAAAGAACAATTTGACAGAAGATAAGTAATGAAACAGAGGACTTCAATAACACAATAAACCAGCTACATCAAACAGACACATACAGAACACTCTACACGACAGCAGCAGACACATCCTTCTTGAGCACACATAGGACATGTCCCAGGATAAACCTTATGTTAGGCCACAAATTAAGTCTCAATAGATTTTAAAAGTTAGATATCACACAAAGTATCATCTCCAACCACAATGGGATGAAGTTAAAAGTCAAGAACAGAAGGAAAACTGGAAAATTTACAAAATTGTGGAAATTAAACAACATACTTTTAAACAACCAATGGATCAAAGGAAAATCATGAAGGAAATTAGAAAATACTTAGAGACAAATAAAAACAAAAACACAACACACCAAAACTTATGGGACACAGTAAAAGCAGTGCTGAGGGGGAAAGTATAGCTATACACACTTACATTAAAAAATAATAAAGATCTCAAATCAACAACCTAACTTTACAACTTAAAGAGCTAGAAAAAGAAGAACAAATTAAAACCACAGCTAACATAAGGAAGGTAATAAGATTATAGCAGAGATAAATGAAAGAGAGAACAGAAAAACAATGGAGGAAGTCAATGAAGTCAAAATTTGGTCCCTTGAAAAGATTTTAAAAAATATTTAGCTAGATGAACAAAGAAAAAAAAAGACTCAAATTATTAAAATCAGAAATGAAAGTTGGGACCTTGTTACTGATTCTATAGAAATCAAAAAGATTATAAGAGAGTGCTATGAATAATTGTACAGGGACAAACTGGACAACCTAGATAAGATGGACAAATTCCTAGAAACACAAAGCCTATAAAGACTAAACATGAAGAATTAGAAAATCCAAACAACCTACGACTAGCAAGGAGATTTAATCAGTAGTCAAAAAAAATCTGACAAAGAAAAGCTTGGACCTGATGGCTTCACTGGTAAATTCTATAAAACATTTAAAGAAGAATTAACCCCAATCCCGCTCAAATTTTTCCAAAACATGCAAAATGAGTGAACATTTCCTAATTTACTCTATGAGGCCAGCATTATCCTGGTACCAACAAATTACAAACCAATATCCCTTATGAACATTGATGCAAAACTCATCAACAAAGTATTAGCAAACCAAATACAGCAGCATGGCAAAAGGATTACACATTGTGACCAGGGGGAATTCATTCCTGGAAAATAAGGATGATTCAACATGAGAACTTGGTCCATGTAAAACACTGTGTTAAGAGAATAAAGAAAAAAAGACACATGATCATCTCAATTGATGCATAAAAAGCATTTGACAAAATTCAACACCCTTTCATGACAAAAAATACCCAAAAAACTAGGAACAAAAGGAAAGTATCTCAATATAATAAAAGTCATATATAAAAAACCCACAGCAAACATCATACTCTTTGGTGAAAGAGAGAAAGCTTTTCCTCTGTGATCAGGAACAAGGCAAAGATGCCCACTTTCACTCCTTTTAACATCGTACTTGAAGTTCTAGCCAGAGCACTCAGGCAAGAAAAAGAAAGAAAAGGCATCCAAACTGGAAGGGAAGAAGTAAAATTGTTTCTGTTTGCAAATGATACGATCTTACGTGTAGAAAATCAGATTCCACAAAAAAACCTGTTAGAATTATCAAAGTAGCAAGATACTAAATCAACAGACAAAAATCAGTTCCAATTCTACATACTAAAAATGAACCATCTGAAAAGGAAATTTAGCAAACAATTCTATTTGCAGTAGCATCAAAAGGAATAAAATACTTAGTAATCACTTAACCAAGGAGGTGAAAGACTTATACACTGACACTACTACAAAACAGTACTGAAAGAAATTAAAGAACACACAAATAAATGGAAAGACATTGCATGCTTATGGATTGAAAGACTTAATATTGTTAAAATGTCCATGCTACTCAAAGTGGTCTACAGACCCAGTGCTATCCCTGTCAAAATCTCAATTGGCTATTTTTGCAGAAATAAAAAAACCCATCCTAAAATTCATATAGAATCTCAAGGGACCCTGAATAGCCAAAATCTTGAAAAGAAGAACAAAGTTGGAGGTTTCGCACATCCTGATTTCAAAACTTGCTATGAAGCTACAGTAATCAAAAATAGTGTTGTATTGGCAAAGAGATCAGTGGAATAGACATACACACAACAGACACATAGACCAATGAAATAGAGTAGAGACAGTAGAATAGAGTAAACCCACACATATATTGTCAAATGATTTTTGACAAAGGCGCCAAGACCATTAAATGAGGAAAAGGGTAGTGAACCAGCCTGAGACTGGCCCCCCACACAAGCCCTCTAGTCTGCTCATCAGCCTCCACTGCCTCGGACCCCTCCATGGTCTTTCCCTCCCTCCCTAGTGGAGGTCAGGGTCCCTCCCTTCACATCCCCCTTAATCACCTGCCCCTCTCTCTCTTCTTTGTCCTCAGCTACAGAATGCAACACTGCTTAATCGGAAGTTCCCAGCCTTCTCCTGCCTTGCACACTGCACCCGAGCGGTCAGAGGGAAACCCTCAGTCTGCAGAAGCCCTACCCACCTGCCCACAGAGAGTTTTTCCTCATAGATGGTGCACAGCGTCTCTCCTCGCAGGTTTTCACCAGAGCCCTGGAGGCCCCCAAGATGAAGACCGCTCCTCTAACCACAGCCATCCTGCTCCTTTGCCCCTTTCCTCCACTCACACACGTCCCCTTGCTGTTCTGGAACACTCCAGGGTTCCTGCCTCAGAAACTTGTTCTCACCTGGAATGCCATTTCTCCAGAGTCACACAGCTGTCCCTCAGCCACGTCAGGTCTCTCTACACACACACACACACACACAAATACACTTACAAACACACAAACATACACACAAAGATACACACTCACAAACACCCACATACAAACACACACACAGACACATACAAACATATGCTCACATACATACACACACACCCGCCCCAGGCCTTCCTTATTCCCTTTCCCTGCTTTACTTTTCCCCATAGCATTTATCACCACTTGGCATATCATATATTTGCTACTTTTAAACTGCCTCATCACCTACCTTAGAATGTCTCTGTGAGTGCAATGAGCTCTGTGAGTGCAAAGATATTGTCAATTGCTTCATGTCCAGCACCCTGAGAAATGCATGGCACAACTAGGTTCCCAGTAAACATTTACTGAATAAAGCAGCTCAGGAAATAAAAGCATCCTGGACCTGGTCTGGAGTGCGGAGGTTGGGATTTGACTCAGGCATCCCTCTGTAGCCCACCTTGACCTCACCCTACAGAGCCCACCTCTCACTTCAGCAAGGTTTTCCTGCCCGGACTTTACTGAGAAGTGTTTGTTCTACTCTACCACATTGCAACTTCACCTGAGGTCAAATCTAGACGTGATCAGCTCAAACTGCATCACTCAGGTTGGGAGGAACCGCTGAGGTCACCTTAGCCATGTCTGCCTGCAGTCGAAACAATCCGCGAAGGGCAGCAGGGAGCCAGAGCGCAACATGCTACTAGAGGATGCATTGCTCTGTCAAGTCATGCCCACAGCATATTTTAGGCACCAGCTGGTTTTCTATTGCCTGTGGAACCTTTCTGGGAACGGAAGTCCTTGCTTCCTGAAAGGGTGGAATGTTCCCAGGGCCTCCATTTGTCCTGGATACCTGGGTATGGACAGAGGTCTGCAGAGATGGCATGGGGACAAGAATGCCACCTAGCAGGGCTCTGAGAACCCAGCACAGACTTCCCAGACCCAGTCTCAAGAGCTCTAACACTGCAAATGGGAGATCGGCACAAAGATTACATTTTAAATATGTCAAACATAAATCAGCAAATCCAAACCAAACTGAAATATTTTTTTCATGCTTTACTTAGGAAGTAGCAATTTAAATCAATTGTCTATTGAAAAGGTATTTGTCCAACAAATCTGTTTATGTTAAAAAGTTGTCATATAATAGTACAGTTTTCAAGTTACCTTTCAAAGTTAAAACGTATTACAGTTTTAACACCCTTCTGCATGGGATTTTCCAATCTGAAACACGCTTTTACTCATATTATTCCTTGCATTTTCAGTAAATCCCAGTAAGGCAGGCCAGGTAATTATTGCCCTCCTCTTCAGAGGAAGAAGCTGGGACTTAAGCTCAGTAGTTTCCATGAGATATGTCTTCCAGCCCTCAGTCCAGTGCTCCATGCCCACGCCGCCTTCCAACCAGCTCAGTGACAGCTCACCCCAGGCCCCTCCCCAAACTGGAGAGGCAGCTTACAGGAAGGGGTCCTCCTTCCATAGCTGGCTCCCTCTCCTAGGGAACATTTAATAAAGCATTGCTTGGAGTGGTGACAGACATGTAGAGATCCACAAACATTCATTAATCTGATTCCCCACCCCCACGTGCTTTATGGAAGAAAGGGAATTGTCAAAATTCCAAAAAGTTCACTTTTTGAAAATTATATGTAATGTTTAATCTCAGCAATATTGTATTGCACACTTAAAATTCTGTAAGAGGGTAGATCTCATGAAGTGTTCTTACCACCATAAAATAAAAATTTAAAAGGGGAATGAAGGAAGATGAAGAAACTGGGAGAACAGTAAGCTGTTAGTGTGAGTTCTGCCATTTATAATATTGATTTGGAGTCAGTTTTAAGTTCTTTAATAAAATGTTTATTGTTGGTTACTATAAAGTACATGAGTCACTATCCTCCATCTAAAAAGCACCGTATGTTCAAATAGTACAAATTTTTATTTTAGATTTAGGAGAAGAGAGTAAAATCGTAAAGTTTACAACCTCATAGGAAGGTCTTACACTGTTAATATGCCCGGTATAAAAACTAGCTAAAGAACTTTAATATTTTTAAATTACCATTTCAATATTTTAAAGTTAACTGAGGCTTGCTGCCAGCCACCCCTAATGTACACATATATGCTACCTCACTTAATCTCTCCTTGGCAGACATCATTTTAAAAAATCATTACTAATCATTAGATTAGCAATTTTTAAGTTAAAATGGTTAAGACTCAGTGCTTCTGAGAGGGAAAAAAGCAACTTTGTACACTAATGGTGGTAATAATTTGGGACATCTTGAAATTTTTTCTAGTAAAATTTGGCAATAACTATACCAATTTAAGTGCAGAGATCTTGAAAACAGCAAGTGCATTTCTAGGTATGTATCCTACAGAAATACCCGACATGTATGTATGAGTAAATGTATAAACATACTTATTTCCAACTGATTTGTTTAGAGAAAAACTAGGCACACTGTCAATAGCATATTAGTTAACAGACCAGACCATGTATCCATACTATAGGATACTTTGCACCAATGAAACAGAACGTGGACAACCTGTTAAATTTATGTAGTTATGCACCTATGTACATATGTACCATATGTACCTTTATGTAAAAGGTAATCTGTTGTTTTAGAATGAAATGAGCCTTAAACATTATTTGATGAAAACATCTACAGCAAACAAAATTACAGCCTCAAGATGCGGCACCCCAAGGGGTCAGACCACACTCCTCTCCAACTTTCTCTTCAGGGTTCTCAGGATCATGTGATACTGACCACCCAAATCAGCCTCAAAATGCAGTCTCTATTTTCCCTCTTACACGGCACGCCCTGCTCGCGTTCAAAAATGCTCCTGCCAACCACGCAACAACCTTGAAACAGTTCTCGACAGATTCTAACACAAACCACTTACGTCACTTGGCTGTGATTAGAGAACCTCTTTCCTGTGAAAGAGGCTCCAAGTGCTGAACAGTCAAAGAGATGTTTAGAAAACACCAAAGTCAAAATAGGAAGCACATTTTTTGGTAATCCTATATGCTCAGGAAGCAAAGGAAGGAGCTCTTCAGAGAGGGTGACCCTCTCCTTGGAGACGCTCAGCCTTCGAGATTTCACCGGTGATGGACACGGTTGCTTACTGAGTCCAGTTGTAATGAGTTTAGTGTCTGCTTCATAAAACTGAGAATTTTTTGCCCATGTTCTATCCAAATTTGTTAACTAATTCTTTGGTTTCCATGATCTAAAACACACAATTCTTGATGAGCATTTATCAGGTTTACCTTAAATTTTCCAGAGGCTTCCCGGACTGTCACCGCCAGCCTTAGGCTAACCTAAAGAGGACTGCGTTCATCTTCATTGTTACGGGATGGTCCTGCCTTCTAAGTGTCTCCTCATTCTTCTCAATACAAAAGCTCCTTGGGTTAAAGACCAAGCTAAGTTCTATTATATGCGAATGTCCTAGCACACAGCCAGGACAGAACAGACACAGTTTCCGTTCTGAAGGGTCTGTAGAAGGCATCCTGCCAGGTGCGGTGGTGACATGGACATTCAGGATCCTTCCCTGAATTTCGTCCTATCCAGAGAATGAGAAACGTGCATGGGAAACTGAAAAAAAAAAAAAAAGGGGGGTGCAACAAAATATCTAAGGCAGGCACAAAGAACTGCAGGAATTCAGAGACATCTGGGGTAGTTCAGAAAGGCTCAAGGACAAGACAGCATTTGAATTTGAACTGAATGAGCCGTTTCAGGGAGATTGGTTTATTTGGACAGGTTTTCAGTGGGAGGGGGAAGTATCAATACAGCGGCTGAGGTCAGACAGGGGTGAATTACACAGATAAAACATGGTCCTACTGGGATCCAGGGTCCTCAGGGTGGGGGTCGGGGCAGAAAGTGACTTTCTCCACTGCATCCAGAAACCAAATCAGGCTCCCTCCACACCCTCTGCTGTGGACTATGTAATACACAAGTTATTAGTAAATGGATTTGTGATGGTGCAGACAGAAAAGGTTAGCAGTTTACTTTCATACCACGTTGAAAAACATGAGGCTTGTTGCATATATACAATGCAAAGTCTAGAAAACAAACATTTAAAACTCAGAAAGCACCCACACTCCACATACATGGTGAAACGATACTGCAGACAGGGTCTGCGGCCTGGAGCGCCATTTGGGAAAAACCCATATGTGGACTTTGCTGTGTGCTGGGGAGAGACTCCCCCTTACTGAAGCCCTGTTTGTTGGCATTTAACTGTATGCAGCGGAAAGTGATGAAACTTTCTCGAAAAACACTCAATGGTTCTTTTTTTCAGTAATTCAAATTCTGCCATCAGTTCAGATGCCTAAAATTTTCACATAGTTATGTAGCTTTCTTTGTGAATAAAAGTCAGGAAAAATGATATTAGCCTTTGTTAAAGGGGATTAGCTTGCTTGCCTGCAAGTGCTATTTTAGTAATGAAAAGTGTCTTTTATTTTTCCCTGCCTTGTTTATGTAATGCTAACAAGCCCAGATTGTAAGTTACCATTAAAACCATGACAAATATATTTTACATAGGTTAGGCTGGTTTGATCTTTTCCTCA
Source organism: Equus caballus (assembly GCF_041296265.1). NCBI lineage: Eukaryota > Metazoa > Chordata > Mammalia > Perissodactyla > Equidae > Equus > Equus caballus. Next base: position 124,210,490 of record NC_091684.1, on the reverse strand, counting down.
TATTATAAGGTCATGATGATAAAACCTAAATTACACTACACATACACACAAAGGCTTTTTCAAGCATAGAAAATGGTTAATGGAGAAAATGCAGGAGGTGCAGAGATCCGGGGAGCGCAGCAGGACTCTGGTAGATGAGGCGCAAGGAACAGAGTGGGTGGAGCAGGTGCTGCAGGGAGTGGAGCTCCACCAAGCTCACCACCATTCCTAATGCTGTCCTAGCTGGTCTTTATTCACTAAGCCAGGGGTCTCCAGTGGCTTTTATTGCAGAGGACTTTAAAAGGCAAATAAATAAAAAGTTATTTCTCATCCTTCTGTTTGTAAGCTAAATAAGCTCCCTTTCTGTGTCTTTTCCACATAAATCACATTTTCTGCCAACTACTTAATGACACTATGGTTTCCCTTGATCTAAATTCTCTGTGACATCCTTATTCACTTGTGGGGATCAGAGGCAGGCCCAGCCATTGCATTAGTAATTTTGAATCAGGTTCCATTTATGGCAGTGCACCCATTCATCGTGATTCCTCTTAAAACAACATTTCTGATCTGGAAACTTGCCAATAGAAGTTTTTGTTTTGTTTTCGTTAACAGTCCTGATGAATGTCATACAAGCTCATGTATTCCCCCAGATAGATGAAAGGTTATACATTCAAGGCTGGATTCTTTCTTCTCTGGTTATAATTATACCTGCACCTTCACTTCCTTTGACTGAAAGCAGGATAGAGGTATCGACTTCATTTGAGAATTGTGCAGGTTGCTGGATCAGAAGCCAAATGCCCTGTGACTTACTTTCCAGAAGTCTTTTCCTGCCTGATACCATCCGCCATGGTGAGGAAGCAGACAGGATTGCTTTCATCATCCCGGGGGAGAACATTGCAGCAGGTGTAAGTATCCTATCTGGATACACCTCAACCAGAAGTGGACACAGGAAATCCTCATAATCAGAGAGAAAGACTGAGCTTTTCTTGAGGATAGCTAGATATTTTATTTGCAATGTGGTATAACTGTTTGCCTTGCCTCACAACTAAAAATTCCACCATGTATCCCGACATCCATTTGGGGACCAGCCCCCTCTGGTCCACGCATACTCTGAAGGTCCATTTAAAGCACAACTGTGGGGGCAAAGAATGCTAGTGAACGTATTTCTTGATAAATGATTACACTACTATTTTAATTTTAGAATCAACAAATGAGTGAATATTTAATGAATTTAAAATGAATTTTTTATAAAGGTACAGTAGTTAAAGAAACCACCAACTCTACCAGAATGTGTGTTCTAATTCATCAGTTTCCCAACCCAAAGCTGCCTGATGAAGTAAGAGAAGCCCTCAACGAAACATCAGAATAAGTAGGCCCTGGTTCTATCACTGTGCATCTAGCATTCTTCTGGGCCTCCGTTTCCTAATTTGCAAACTGTTTGTCAGGATTAGCATGTATATCTGTTAGTTTTTGCTATAACCAACACTTAATGGCTTAAAACAACAACTATTTATTATTGCCTATTAGTCCACTGGGTGGTCCTGCTGATGTGGGCCAGGCTTAGCTAATTTTGGCTGAGCCTACTCACGTGGGTTCCACTGGTCCCTAGAAGGGGCTGTCTCACCTAAAATGGCCTCAGCTGGGATGGCCCATCTCCACTCCACATCTTCTCTCACCCTCCAGCACGCTAGTATGCCTGGTTTTCATGATGGCTGGGAAGGCTTCCAAGTAAGTAAGTGGAAACCACAAGGCCTCTTGCCTCCCAGGCTTGGAACTGAGGGGTAACTTCTACCACCTTCTATGGCTCAAAGTAAGTCCCAAGACCAGGCCTGATGCAAAGGATGGAGAAAGAGACTCCATCTCTGATTGCAGACTTTGAAAAGTCACACTACAGAGGGAGACGGACGCAGAGTGGGGCATAAATATTCCCAGTGCTTATAAGCAATCATTCAAGGTGTCTATTGAGCTTTAAAATGCTGTCATTTTTCGTGCACTCCCCAGTGGGCTTTCCTATGGCTTTGGGGGTGGGATGACTCTAAAGTGGATGCGTCTTTTCTATAGAGATTACTTTCTTCCAAATAGACTCAATTCCTTTGAAATGCTGATATATCACCTCACTTTTCACCTGATCCTAGAGATTAACCTTAGCTAAAAGGCGGTCTCTCAAAAAATCAACCTCTGCATGCAGAGAGTGTACCAGGAATTATTTTGGGAGGATAACTTTCTGCCAAGAATATGATCAAGAGAAGAATAAACCTTAGAAGATGAGAATTGACTTTTGTTTAATTCTCCAACAACCCATCCTTTGCCATTAAAGTCTTGATGACACTGTGTCTGAGTCTGGCACAAGCCAGTTCTTGGAGCTGTTTTGGGACTGTGTTGGAGGAGGTATGTTCAACTTACCTTGCTCTCCAGCAAGGTGATGGAAGTGTTAGTTATTTTTTAATAACATTTATTAATAGTGAACCCTGGGCCTGGTCCCATTGGCTAAGAAAGCCAAGTTGCTGCCAAACTCCCACAAGGCCTCTTCATGAAACTGCTGAGCTGCCGTCTTGTTTCCTTTTATCCCAGCCACTTGACTGATTGTTGGCCCTTGCCAAGATTTAAATCCAGCTTCCAGTGAAATCTCACACACTCACAATACACCACCCTATGCAGCATCTTCTGAATTTACTCTATTTACAGGTTTCATTCTCATATTCTAATGAGGACTTGTTTTTCCAAACACCTATGCTTCCCTGCTCCCATTTTATTTTAAATTGCATTTCATTTTTAAAAGTATCATTCTAACTCAAAACAGTTCTTCAATTTTGTAGAACAGGTTTTTTGTGCCTTTCTTGGTAATTTCTTATTGCCTCTCTATCCTTTGCCTTGGCATTTTCTTGTAGTAACTACCAGATCTTTGCTTAGGGATATTAATGAACATCTTTACCGTTCACCAGGCCTATCTCCCGAGGCGCCACAGCCATGAGCACACCTGGTCCTGCCTACAGTCTGAAATCAAGGTGTCAGCTGAGCCATGCACTCTTTGAATGCTCTAGAGGAGAATCATTTTTCAGCTTCTGGTGTTGCCAGCAATCCTTGGCATTCCTTGGCTTGTAGACACATCACTCCAATCTCTGCCTCCATCATCACATGGCATTTTCCCTGTGTGTCTCTCCTCTTCTTATATGGACACCAGTCACATTGGATTAAGGGCCCCCTCTACGATTACAGTATGACCTTATCTTAACTAATTACATCTGCAACAACCCTATTTCCAAATAAGGTCATATTCTGAGGTTCCAAGAAAGACATGAATTGGGGGAGGGACACAATCCAACCTATTACAGGCCTCTTTATTTGAACAACTGATGTTTATTGAACCTGTAATAAGGTTGCCATGCAAAAGACATTTCAACATGGTTTCCTTTTATCCTGAAAATAATGGTTTCGGGAAGAGACTATGATAATTCCCACCTTACAGATGAGAAGACCCTGGGCAATGACCCAGTGATGCTGGTGTTACATCCTCCAGAAGCAGTATTTTCCCTTTTGCAACTTCAGTATTCTGTGTATGGATTGTGTTCCAGTTTTTCTACTGTAGTCTCATAAGATTTCTTAATGTGTTATGATTTCTATAATGTGTTATGGTTAAAGTATATTTTTCCTTCCATAAATATGGGTCTTAGTAAAGCACAGAGAATAGCTAAGAACTTGGTTTTCCAAAGTTATAAATATTGTGAGAAGAATGAATAAATGATCAAAGTCCCAAATGATAAGATAAAACAGGTGTATCAGGGTTATCCAGAGAAACAGAACCAATAGGACATATAAATAGTGAGATTTATTATAAGGAACTGACTCATGGGATTATGAAGGGTGGCAAGTCCCAAGATCTGCAGAGTGAGTCAGCAAGATGGAGACCAGGAGAGCCAGTCTTAGTCCAAAAACCTGAGAACCAGTAGAAACAATGAGTAGTTCTCATCTGAAGGCTGGCAGGCTCAAGGCATCACGACTCAATGTTTCAGTTTGAATCCAAAGGCAGGAAAAAAATTGATATTACAGTTTGAGGGCCACCAGGCAGGAAGAATTCTCTCTTACTCAGGGGAGGGTCAGCCTTTGTGTTCTATTCAGGTCTTCAACTGATTGGACGAGGCCCACCCACATTAGGAAGGGCAATCTGTTTTACTCAGTCTACCAATTCAAATGTTAACTTCATCCAAAAATTCCCTCACAGACACACCTAGAATAATGTTTGCCAAATATCTGGGCATCCCATGGCTCACTCAAGTTGACACATAAAATTAATCATCACACAAGGAAAAGCGACATTCTATGTGTTCAGCATCCCTGAGAGCCCCAGGGAAATATGAGCATGACACATGTTTAAAGTGTCTGATGTGACCTGACCTGAAAACTGGGCTGAGGAGGCCTTAGCCAGCTGCAGGGACCAAGGTATAGCCAGTGCTGCTAGGTTTACTGTACGAGTGTTTGCTGGGCTATTGTAATACTCAAAACTGGCCTCCAGAGTGATCCATTCTTAGCCTTCTCTTTCTCTCTGGTCCTCGCAGTCCTCAGCCTTAAACACTGATTAGGACAAAAGAGAAAAGGCCCTTCCTTTGATTTCCAGAGTGATCTGCAGCTGTATAAGAGGAGAGATCAGCTGATCATGACAAAGCCTAGAAAATCACTGGCCATCTCAGGAAATGGTTTCTCTCATCTATACTCAATTTCCTCAAAGTATTTCAGAAATTGACAGGACAACAGGGAAGGAGGCTTGTGGAGGATGTGAGGAGATGTTCATTTTCCTGCTGGCTGCCACTTTCCCACAAAGGTCAGTGCAGGAACAATCAATTAAGCCATAAGGGGCGTTTGCAAATTAGTCCCCATTTGTCCTGGTATTTCTAAAATTAATGCCACCCAGAATAGAACAGAATAGAAAAAAATAATAATGAGAGAATGAGAATCCAGCTGCTCTGGAAAATGCAGCAGGGCTGGAATGAATCTAACAAGCCAGTGTGTGGCTACATGGGCCCACAGGTGCATGTGGGGCTTTCAGTCCTAATCATCATTAGAAGAAAGCCCTTATGGAACAGAGAGATGAGAGCACATTTGAAACTGCACAGCTGATGGAACATACAACACACACAGTGACTGCCCAGCATGGTGGAAATCAGAGTGCTTTCGAGAAACTGTCTCTCTCCGGTGATACTGCTCCACTACCATCCAGTCACAATCCTGCTAACGATGCCCACTGTTCAGCCTCCTGGGATGGTCTGTTCTGGAAAACGGCAGAGGAAGACATACATGACAGGTTAGAAATCATGGCAGAATCACAGAATCCAAACTCAAAGAGCTGTGTATGGATTCACCAAGGGTAGGCCTGGGGTCAGAGCAGATCACCTGAAGTCTCCAAAATCAGTTGTTTCATCTGTCAATAAGGAAGCTTCCTGGGGCTGCCATAACAAAAGATCACACACTTGTTGGCTTAGAGCAACAGAAATTTTTCTCTCACACTCCCGGAGGTCAGAAGTCTGAAATCCAGGTGTTGGCAGGGCCTCACTCTCTCCAGAGGCCCTAGAGGAAAATCCTTCCTTGCCTCTTCCAGCTTCTGGTGGGTGCCACATTCTTTGGCTTGTGGCCACATCACTGCAATCTGCCTCTGCCTTCACACCCCCTTCTCCTCTTTTGTCTGTGTCTTCTTCCTTCTGTCTGTCTCAAATCTCCCTCTGCCTTTCTCTTATAAGGACACTTCTCATTGGATTTAGGACCCTCGCAGATAATGAGATGAACTCATCTCAAGATTGTGATTTAATCTCATCAGCAAAGGCCCTTTTCACAAATAAGACCACATTCACAGGTCTCAGGGATTTGATGTGGATATCTTTTGCAGAGCCATTCTTCAGCCTCTCGGAGAAAGGCTGGGTGAGATAATCTGTAAGACCCATGCAATTTTGACAGTCTGTGAAGCAATGAAAACAAAGTGATATGGTCCCAGCACTCTTGTGAAACCAAGACAGATGAAAAGGCATTCAGAGTCTGCAAGAAGGGTATCCAAGGGTTAAAGTCTAGCAAGCTCAGGAGTGTGAAGAAGCCCTGAAAGTAGAAACAAGTCTTCAACATTCAATGCAGAAACTCTACACGCTAAATAAATAGTAAGAGCACTTACTCTCTCTGAGTCTCATTTCATTCTTGAAGGGATAAGCAGATGGCAGATCAGACATACATAACATCGGGGTGGCAGTTCCCTGCATCAGGACCTTCATGCTGTGGTTCCTCTGGACTAGAATCCCTCATACCTCTCATTGTCTGACAGACAAGAGACTTATCCTTTCAGCACAAATATCATCTCCACTAGGAAGCCAACCTCGCTCTCCCAAGGAACATTAAGCTCTTCCTCAACAAAATGATTTGTAAATTCTTTGAATGGCGACGATCATATTTCCCTATCATGTGACTTAAAAAAATGTTCTAAGTTATATAACTTTGAACATCGTTTCTAGCTTGCCTTCTGTATTTCAAATTGTTTCACTCTTTCAGGTTCAATAAATTACTCAGAGGGCAGAATGGATTTCTTATACAAACACCATCAGAAGAGTTCTTTGCTGGCTGCCCATAGCTGTCAGCTCCTGGGAGCTGCCTTCATTTTTGCACTAGTTTGAGGATGAATTATATACCTCGTTTTTCTACAAACTGGCATTGGGCACCTGCTATGTTGTGGCAACTCTCCTTGGTGCTGGGTTGCCAAAATAAACAAGATTCAGTTTCTTTCCTCAAGAATCCATAGTGTAGTTCAATCAAGATAGAGCCTGCACACTTAACCATTTGCAAGTAAAATGTATGTTTTCAAACTTCTAATATGTCTTAAAGTTAACATAAAACTATCCCACTAACTACTTTGAGATATTTTCTCAATAAAAGAGGGGAGTCTTTCTGTTCAATACTTTTCACATAACCTCAAATACTAGTAATAGTCAGTGATAGTACTCCAAACAAATGAGAAGAAACAGTAACCAAAATAGCCAACCAAACTTTTAAAAAATCGTTTTAAAAATCATGTTTATACTTACCTTGAAGTTGATTATTTAAGATTCACATATGGGTATCAGTAAGAATTATCTTTTTCCACCATCAACTTTGAACATAAGCCTGAATATTGGGTGGCCAGAGGGGCAGGCTGCTGCAGGGAAGGCTGACCACCCACCAGAAGCCCATGTTTTCCACTCTGCAGGGTAAAACTCTTTCTGGGAATCAAGCCTGTCACCTGAGAGATATGACTATTTCTTAAAACTAACTGAATGGTCTACATACTCTCAATCCTTCAAACACAATGGTTCCTCCTAGAACTTCAGGATAAAGCGTCAGTATGACATTCAAGCTCTTTAGAAACAAACCCCAACCTATCTTCTCAGCTTCACTTCCTTCCACTCACTTTCTACCTGTCACTTCCATTTATTCCATACACAAATGTACATGCTGTATGCGTGCACACACACACATTCACACATACACATGCACACACTCCTAAATGTTTTGCACTAAATACTAAAAATTGAACACTTGATACACTACTATCAGGTTACTAATTGATCTGAACTTCAATTGTCTTATATGTGAGATAAGGACAATGATAATTGCCTCAATTTTTGTTGTAAAAAGTAAATGCTATAGTATATACTCACAAATAGATTTTCAGTAAAGATTCTAAGATGGCCTGAAATTATACCCACCTCCTAGTCCTCAAGCCCTTGTGCAATTCCTTGGCCCTGAGTGTGGGCAGAATCTGTGACTTGCTTCTAACCAATCGCATGCAGTGACCAGATGACACTTCTATGATTGTGATTGCAATATCCATGCTTGCTAGGACGATCTCTCTCTGGCTGGCTCTGATGAAGTAAACAGCCATGTTGGGTGGACCCATGTGGCAGAGATTGAGGGTAGCCTCTGGCCACAGTCAGTAACAAACTGGAGCCCTCAGTTCATTCGCCCATGAGAACAATAACCACATGAGCTTGGGGTGAGAACACAGCTCTGGCCGACACCTTGATCTGCAAGCCATGGCTAGACTTTTCTGCCTCAGAACATGTGAAATAACAAGTATATGTTGTTCTAAGTCACTGAATTTGTGGTAATATAATTACACAGCAATAGCTAACTAGTTGACGTGGTATGAGCTCAATCAAATATTGGCTTGTGCAAAACCAGAAATAAATGGTAGAAGAGAAAGAGAATCTAGAAATTTGGGGCCTTTAGGGATGGTGAAATTGCTTCTAGAGTCAATGACATGAAGTAAAATTATACAATATGTTGAGCAGCAAAAGCCCATTAAGAATTCTCAGTCAATCCTGGTGACTGCACACTTCATAACCATCAGGTAATGCTGTCTTTAAACCAAGCTTGTTGCATATGGCGTCAGTGTGGCCACCACAAAGCGGAAGCAAACTGCACATGCTGTGCCGCCTCCAAGGAAGGCACCCTGCTGATGCCCACCTCACTTGAGGCCACAGAGGATTGTGGACAAGAGAGGACGTCCAGAAGGCAGAGCCAGTGCCAGGGTCTTCCTGCTCTGCCAGGGCAGAGATTCTGCTCAACATCTGCCAGGTGAGACTTCATGAGGTTGGATTACTGAAGGTTGCAAGCACCCTTTTCCTCTCTTCCTCAGAAGGAAGTTTTTATGACATAATTCTTTCTGTGCTTCCACACCATGTATTGAATAGGTGTACAGGGAACCAGACATCTTGCAGTTCAAAATCACTGGACAGAGGAATCACACCAGAGTGGACAGACTGACCCACACGTGTTGGTCATTTAACTGGACACAGTCCTGGACAGGAATGCAGCTATCTGCTGAGGACAGTGATGAATGTGATTGTTCTACATTTAAAAAATAGGGTGAGCCTGAATATTGGGTGGCCAGAGGGGCAGGCTGCTGCAGGGAAGGCTGACCACCCACCAGAAGCCCATGTTTTCCACTCTGCAGGGTAAAACTCTTTCTGGGAATCAAGCCTGTCACCTGAGAGATGTGATTTTTGGGCTGTTTTGAGTGCCTTCTAGAACCTTATAATAAGATGAATACCTGGGTGGTTGTGAATGAGTTTCCAAGAATAAGAAGAATGCTTCAAAGGGAAGGTGATAAGACACTAAACACAAACTTTATCCACTTGACAATATTAGAAAACGGACTGGGGCCACAGAGAGGAATTCCATTTATAAATGAAAAATAAATCATATCTTTCCTTGCAGGTAAGAGTCTTCAGATCATGAGAAGGCTTACATGGAGAGTGTCCAGCCTTTCAGGACCCAGAAGGATGGATAGGGAGCTGTTGCCGCAAACAGCACGATAGGAGGTGGGGCGTTGTAACAGGTTCTCATTTCTAAGGATAGGATGAGAAAAGCAGGGCTATATGAACTGAGGTCCAGCTTTGCAGGTGGCTTAAATATCGTCCTTATTTATTAGACTCGACTCAGATATCTTGTCCCTTCCCTGAGGCTGGCCAACTGGCAGAGAAGATTCTGTGAGGTTTCATTTGCATGAATAAGTACAGCCTGAGAGGAGGTGTCAAGACTATTTCTTCTTATTCTCACAACTGTGAAAGAGGAAAGTAATTAGTATTCCCCAGAAAATTTGTCCCAGAACTCCTGAACAAAATGTTCAAGCTCTAAGATACACTCTAAGAAGGTAACATCTTAACAACCAAAATTCAGAGTAAATACCCCTATCTGACTGCAAACATGACAATTTTGGCATCTCTGGAAAATAGGTCCTCAGCATATTTAGAGTGAGTTCTGCATCATCACTGAGAGAGGAAAACCCCACTCTCACCATACTAAACCCAGAGGAGAGAGACGCTAGCAAGGTTTAATGTGTTTGTCCTGGTATTCCCAAGTTTGCAGATTGCCCAATTAATGAACAGCAATCATGTTTTTGGAGATAGTACTGAAAGTCAGAGATTTATCAAGCTACAGCACCAAATCAGGTCTGGTAAATAGGCTTCCCTAATTAAGAATACTCAGGTTTGCAGTATCCTCAGTGTATTCACCAGCAAAGACAAAAAGCAGAGATTGGGCAGTATGTTAGTAACTGTGTAATTAGCACAGCACCTCCTTCTTTCTCCCTTCTTAGCAATTCTGTCCAAGCAGACCAGACTAAGAGAAAAAGAGGGGAGGAGAGGGTGGAGGTGGTAAAAGGATAGAAGTGTTCCTTCCTTGGCCTCTAAGCCCAATCCAGTACCTCCAAATGCTGCTGGCTACTGGCAGCTTTGACCCCAAAGGGTCAAAATGACACTAACAAGATGGTGACTATTAGTTGGGACTAGGGGTTGTGACAGAAACACACAGCAAGCCTCTCACTTTGGATTATCTCTGCTCCAAATGGTTGCCTAGGATACAAGGGAGCCCAGATTTTGAAAAACAACACAGACACTGAATGCAAGATCAGACATCTTTCAAACTAGTCAGATGGAAGAAAAATTAGAACACAGCAGCCAAGCTGATTCTCAATTCTCCCAGTGCCACAGGAGGTCGTTAAGTGGGAGAGGGCCTTGCAGTGCCTTTGCATTTGCAAAGCGGATCTGGTTTTCACCCGCCAGTGGGAGATTCTGAGTGATTATGTTTGAACACCAATAATCTAAATTGCGTAGTTCTCTTTTTCTAAACTCAGAATAAAATGTGGCCATTTATCATTGAGACATGTACTTCAATGCCTTACTTCAAAGATTCCTTTTAATAAATAAACACATCCTACCAGTTCACTCCATTTCTGACTTCCCAGGATGCCTCTACTGTCACAAGCTTGCTCAGGGCCAACCTGAAACAGGTTCCAGGTTCCTCATTTATACCAATTATTATGAGCCTTAGAAATCTCATCAAATTCACTACTTCAATCTCTAAGACAAGGACAAGGATATGAACTGACAAACAACTCTTCAGACTGTTGGTACCAAGCATAATTCCATTCTTAAAGATGCAACAGAACATATTTTGTTAATCTGAAATTTACGTTTACAAGACTTTTCTTTGAAACATGTTTCGCTCATGCTTGCGGATGCAGTCTGATTGTACAGAGGAAGAAAGTAGGACACAGTGACAGGTCATATGTGTCCACAGTCACCCTCAGGATGAAAAACAGATACTCACAATTTGACAGATGGGCATAACTACTTGATGCTGTTCCAGAACAGCCCCTGTGCCACATCAAATGTAGTGATATCTTATCAGTGGGAAGCAATACCCCAAAGCAATTCTCTCTTTTCACACTGGCACTAAAGATGCAAAGCAAGGTTTGAACTGCATTTAGGATGTTGAAATAACATTTTGTTTTACAGAGAAGATGGTATAAGAGGAAACTGGAGACCTCCCCCTTTCCTCAACTGGGAGACGATCTCCCTCCAGGGAGTCTGGACATCCACCCTCTGCCTCCTTGCTTTCTTGTTTCTCCAACACGCTTACAAAACTCTTCCTCTTTTCTAACTCGATTCTCTTTCTGCTTCTTCTGGGAAGTGCAGCTTGGATCATCTTCAAACAATGGAATTACCAGTGTGATCAGAAACAGTTGAGGATGTTCGAAAACGGGCTTCTGTCCAGCAGACAGAAGAGCATTTGGAGAGAGAAGCACAAATGCATAGGCACTGTCACAAGCTCACTGTTCTAACCCTCCAGTGAGTGCGGATTACAGAGGCATTTCATTTTTGCACACGTGTAACACTGGCATATGTCTTCTACAAAACGACGAGGTGAATATCACTTCTAGATAAGAGCTACTTTTCCTGATTACAACTGTGATGCATTGAGATCGTGTAACATTTGGAAGACTTGGTAAAGTAGGAAGAAGGAAATTTAAAGCATCTGTAATCCTACCTCTCGGATTAACAACAGTTACCATTGTAGTCTATACCCTACCAGTCTTTTCTTCATATATTCACATATGAACACACTCAGACACATGTACATACATGGAGAGGAGTGAAAGGGAAGAGACAGTTGGGAGTGCACAGTTTTGATTCCTGCACCAGTCTAAGAGAATATAACTCTTTGATACACAGTAGAACTGTAGAAGCACATGATATGTTAGAGCCTTTAAATGCAACTCACTCATTTTATGGATGCAGCAACTGAGACAGGAGACCCTGAGTGGCTGTGCACAGTGACCCAGCTACGTATGGAGGGAGACAGCCTGCCTCTGAGTGCAGCAATCTCTCCACTATGCCATGAAAATCCAGGACAAGTGTCTCACCCAGTGAAATCACAAGCACAAAAATCCAGAAATATTACACACTGTTAAAAAGCATCGAGCTGCTTAAGGGTTCTTTGAGCAGACCTACGGCTCAGCGGCACACTGCATCCCCTTAGCTGTTTCTGTGACATTCGAGGCACAGACCGCAAGTTTGTGAGCACAGGAACAGAAGCAAAATGATTTGATCCACAGACTGTGCAGGCTTCTTCTCGGTCATCTCTTTACCTTGGGATTTGGAGTCCCATTTGCCAGAGAGGAAAACAACGTCCTATTTAAAGTGAGGAGTTTCTGCAATAATGCCTGAACTATGTGCTTGCCGGAAAACAGTGAAATGTGGCACTCAGACCCCTTGGTATCATCTATCTCAGAAGATTCAGAGAGCCTAGCAGAGTGAGAGATTAGGCAGCTCCAATTAAATAAAATGCTCTTACTATAGTTCGGAGGTAAATGCTTTTCACTTTCCACTTTGAAAGGCTTATAATTCATCCTCTTCAGTGTCTTACCCTTTCACAATTCCACTGCATATTCACCACACACTCCCTAGCCAACCCATGACTAGGAAAAGAGTTCCTGCCAGTCAGTCTGGCATGTGAGGAAATAGGACGCTGTTCCAGTTGTTATCAATTTATTGCCTCTCAGTTTTGAATTTGTCCTTCATCGCCTGATTCATTGAAATGGATATGCACCCTATAAGTATGTTTCCTTGGCCAACTGCCAGAAAGTTTCGTCAGCAGGGCATGCTGAGCAAACAATGCAAAGAGTTTGCTTCTTTGTTCTGGAGTTTTCTGATCAGGCTCCTGCAGTGTGTGCTGCTTCTCCAGCATATAGCTCCTGCAACATGGTGGCATCTCCAGGGCCCAGCTCTCGAAGCATGCATGACTCTTCCAGCTCCAGCCCCATGCAGCAGATACAGTTTCCCCAGTGCCCAGCTCCTGCAGTGTGGGTGGCTTCTCCAGCTCCTGGCTCCTCACTGTCCCCAGTAGAGTCAATGGCACCCAGTGCCAGCAGCCTCCCCAGCACCCACCTGGGGTGGTTTTGTAGTGGAGTGACTGCCTATTTGGCCACCTCTCAGTAAACAGATTTTCCTAGCAACTTGGAGGGTGGATTTCTGGCAAGGTTCACTGGTGCAGGACCACAGTGACTCCTCTGTCATCCAGCAAGTCACAGCCACGCTCCTCCTACAATTCCATATCTCATCCCAGGGGCCTCTTCTTTGCATGTCTGTCTCCTTTTATCTGCTATTGTATTTTTCAGTGTTCTCTTTACTTCTTACTAACCAATCCCTCTTTACTCCAATCCTCTGTTAGGGTTAGTAAGTCTTTATATTAAGCTTTCCTTGTTGAAACCACTATGTAGCTTCTCTTTCCTGACCTGACCCTGACAGATACAGGCATCAAGCTGCTGGAGCTCTGCAGCTGTAAACACTATACAACAACTCTACCCAACTAAGAACAGAAAAGAGATTCGTGGAGGATATTTGGCAGTTTACAGAATGAATGGGACGCCTAGAGGCCAGTCTTGTGAAGGAGGGGATACTCAGGGTATCTAGGGTTCTACGTGCTAACGCTGGTGGGAAGTCCCTGACTTGGGTCAGTCTCCCTAAAAGAAGAGCTGAAATGAGGCTGTTTGGCAGGTGATATACTGAGAAAGTGCCCTCAGGAGCAGGAGAGTAAGGGAAGCAGGGTAAGGCAGGAAGAAAAAGACAAGAAAAGAGGTCTAAGTTGGAAGCAAGTTGGCCCCAAGGGAGTACTCTGGAGCATGGACCTTATTACAGAATTACTCCACCTGTGGCAAAGAAGCCAGCCTCTTGTACCAGTGTCAGTCACTGCCTGTCCTGGGGAGGGTAGTACAAAACCTCCCAGGGAGTGTGGCTCTCCTCAGCCAAGGAATGCTCTCTGGAAAGGGGCAGCTGTGAGCCATCAGTCAGCAACACAACAGCAGCTTCCTCCATGTGACATCATCAGAGAAGTAAGGAAAGAAATAGGAGCCTCAATTGGACAGGGACGGACATGTGAATGGGTACTTGGGCAAACTTTACCTAATTCACAACCCTGCCAACAGCCAGCCCTGAAGGGAAACATGAGATGTCAGGAGAATGCAAAGAGCTGAAACGCTTCCTAGCCTTCTTTCCTGCTTTCATCCAGATGAATCCAGGTCCATCCAACTCCAAAACACATCATATCTTCACTAATCAGATCCCCTTGTTTTGCAGGACCAGAGAATAGCATACTACAACATGCTCCCTTGATTTGGAAAGGGTAGCTGTTGGGAGGATAGTAGTGGGCTTATAATATGTTCTGATCTGTTTTTGGGATTTAGAAACCTAGGAATTTTTCATGTACATATATATCAATGCTTTCATTTTTCATGAGAGAAGATAGTCAAATTAGTCCCCCATTTCCCCTAAAGTCGAGAACTTATTGAAGATGTCTCTGTGTTGGTTCATTGCTTGTTTTTTATTTTGTTTGTTTCACTGACCCTTGATATGCTGTTACCTAACGTTTCAGCACAAAGTAGAAGTTTAGCTACGAAACATTTTAAAGAAACATTATCAATTTCTTCACTCCTAACTTGGAATGTAGAATTAACAGGATAAAATCAGGACAGGGATTATTCTGGAAACATGCACATGAAAATGATGCTATTTTCCCAAATGAAGTGGGGAGGGAATCCAGGAAAAGTGGACCAGGTGCCGTCTCTTGCCTCTCCCAGCTGTCACAGCTGCTCCTCTGTCTGTGACAGCTCTAATACCTACTCTGAGGTTAAGACGTCTTTCCTGTTTTTTTGATAAGGATTTTCTTCATTATGTTTTCCACACAGATAGAAGTTTTTTTTGATGAAAAAATGTCATAACAAAGACAATCTATAATTCAATCAGTAAAAAAATTTAGCTTTAAATGAGTCGAGTATTCTGTATTGAAGTTAAATTTCACAAACATTCAAGATTAGTGAATTTGGTAAGGAAAAAAAGACTAGCAGAAAGGAAAGAGACACCTTTTCAATTGACAGTAAATTATAATTTTTTTTTTAATTGCTTGGGGAAAACACACAGTATAGCCATCCAAGAAAAGGCATTTAAGGAGGACTTAAGTGCTTCAAGTTGAGTGGGTTTCAGACCGAAAACTATGGTAAAATTGCCAAGAAACTGAAGTCTTTCCAGGCAAGCGTGGACAACACTAAACTTTTCTGCAAGTCTTTCAGATGGCCTGGAGTCTACTTCTGAATGCTTCCATTTTGATGGCACCTGTCCTTCTTCTCCCAGGAACACCGCATCACAGAATAAAACATGTATTATCATCTCATCAAAAACATTCTCAGTTGTTCCAGAATGTCAGTGAGGTGCTTTATCTCGTCTAAAGTTTGAGCCCGCTGGTCCAGACAACATGGTGGCAAAGTTTAAGCAACACTATACCTCTAAAAGCCATAAACACAGAAAAAAGGCCACTAGGACGTCAAGAGTATGCAGAAA
Organism: Equus caballus; assembly: GCF_041296265.1. Classification (NCBI taxonomy): domain Eukaryota; kingdom Metazoa; phylum Chordata; class Mammalia; order Perissodactyla; family Equidae; genus Equus; species Equus caballus. The sequence goes on along the minus strand of NC_091684.1, from coordinate 124,194,828 downwards.
ATAATGAAATAAATAAAACTGATGGTAACTTTGGTGATTAAAAGATATATAGTTAGTATTAGGCAAGGTTTGTGTGAACATCTATATATCGCCCCAAGACTTGCTAGCTCTGTCAGGGGTTAGAAAAAAAGGGAAATCTCAGGGAAGTCTGAAATATCATGACTATAAATGACCAAAGGATTTTTCCAGAAACCTAATTTTTAATCTTTGCAAACAGCCAGTGCCACTTTAGTTCATTTATTTCTGCTATCATTGAGCAACATAATAGAAGTACAATCACGCAAACTTCATCATTTTCTCAGAAGGCACACAGGAGGTAAATGCCATCTTCCCGCAGAGAAGGCTTTTCCCTTTAAAAGTATAAATCCAACTTGACATTTCTAAATTGACCAGGATTTTGTCTACATGAGAAAAGAAGTCCACATGATGCTATAGCTGTCTAGTTAAATTCCCCACAGAGGATTCCAGTGGAGATAAAAGCTGAAAGTAAGTTTGGGTTATTTTTCTATTGTTTCTCAAAAAGGAGTATGTGAAGTGCTGTGATCTTTCAGGTTGTATTCTGGCCCCAGCGACTTCCCAGCTCTTACTCAGCAGATAGCTCAGTTCTGTTTTGTCTTCTCTTTTCTCATTACTTCCCCAGAAAAAAAAAATCTCATCCTACATATGGAAACAACAAAAAGCAGGTAAAGATAATTTGAGATGACTCTCAATTTCCATGTAAAACCACTGGTCTAAACCCATGGATGTCACAGATGGGAGGAATAGACACCTCTCTGTTCTACAGAAAAGCTGCCAGGGGATCTACAGAAAAGAGCGAAGTTGGCTGCCTGTGTCCTTACCAGTAAAAAACATCACTGACCAACCAGAGGCAAACTCACACATTCCTGGAATTCCACCTCTAATTTTTCCTATTGTAATGAAACAACTGCATATCAAGTTTTCAGAAAAATAAATATAGGCATGTTTTCAGAAATATAGATCTATGTCTAGGAGCAGGTTTCTGATGAATCTAATCCCCACTCAGTTAACTGAAAGCCCCAGGCCAGGGACAATAGCAAAGACTCACTTAAGAATTCTCTTGTAAAATAAAATAAAGAATCAAATCCATGTATCCATTTATTCATTGAGTCGCACTGATTTGTTCATTTGTTGCTCCATTCAGTGTGCTAAGTGCAAGGTAAACAGCTAAATGAACCTTTCCTCACCGAGTGTTGGCAGGTGGAGTGGTAGGCACTAGGAAACACAGGCACCAATGATTGTAAACGACAGAAGAAACAATAGGAAGCCTCAGAGAAGCCATGCAGGAACCTACCCTAAACAACACGGTACGTAGACCTTCTCAGAAGAGATGACAATGCAAGCTTCTGTTATTGGTGACTCTTTTCAAGGAATCAAGTTTACTGGTTAAACTGATTAAAATTAGTGTCTCAATTTTACATTGATTAAAAATAGAAATATTGTTTGATAAACTTTTATGATCAACATAAAGAGAAGGTGGGAATGAGGACTGATTTGTAATGCGGCAGGCCCAGTGGCATAGTGGTTAAGTTCACATGCTTCACTTTGGCAGCCTGTGGTTCATGGGTTCAGATCCTGGGCACGGACCCACACACTGCTCATCAAGCCATGCTGTGGTGGCTTCCCACATACAAAATGGAGGAAGATTAGCACAGATGTTCACTCAGGGCCAGTCTTCTTCACCAAAAAATAAAAATAATTTCTTATGGTTAGAAAATCATATAATATTGCAACCATACCAAAATGGTGTACAGAGGTGATTATTTCTGGAATTGCCTTTGAACATTATGTTCTGGTGAGAAGGGCCAAAATGAAGGCCCCTGTTAGCCACATCCTCCACTTTCTGTTTTTAAAGAAGTGAGGTGAATGCTTTGAATTTCTAGCTGAAATGAAAAGAGAAGTGAATCGGGGATAATCAAAATAACCAGGAAGCAATGCCCTCCGTTATTTGGCACACTTTCCAAAACACTAGGGTGAAAGGACACTGCTGACCCGAGTCCTAGCTCATCCCAACAGGCCATGTGGCAGCTGGTCACCAAGACAGTCCACCAAGTCAGGCAAAAGCCAAAGACGAGTGCTCCCTTTCTCCCAGAAGCAGTGAGCTGGGGCTCCTGAGAATGGGGGCATTCATGGGTTAAGGAGAAGGATAAGAAAAGCTGTGTCAACCTACCAGTTTTAGACAAAGCCTCCAGAGAATGTGACTTGCATGACTGGACCCCTCAAACTTGATGGTCAAGTCAAAACCTAATTCATCTGTACAAATTTCATTTTTATAAATAGCGAAACTTGATTAATGGCCACCTTCTTTTTGCAAAACTCACCCTAGTCAAAACTGCAAGTGAGGAAATCTTGTTTTCATCACTTTTGCCTTCCATTTTAGAGAACATTTGCCTCCTCTATGCTTCCACCCTCCACTCCCTGACACACACACACTCCATGCATCTGATCCTTTCCATTTTTCTCTCCTGAAACCCAAGGCATCAATTGCCTCTTGAAGTAAACATATTAAACTGGTTTATTGTTTCTCCAAACGATACCTTGGTTGGTCACCTCTCTGACCAGGGACAGACAAGTTCTCTTATCTGTCAAAATGGCTTTTTGTCCCAAGAGAGCAGTCAAAGATAGAATCTGTGGGTTTCACATCAACCTGAAATTATACCCCTTGGTGGGAAAAAGGACGTAAGGAAGAAGGGGTGCAGAGAGGGAGACGAGCGGGCAGGGTGGCCAGTCCACACCCGCACGTCTCCCCACCTTCCAGATCAGCTGAAATTTCATGAGGTCAGATCTGGAGGGCTGTCCATCGGGGTCGCCTCTGTGCTCATTAAAAGGAAAGCAATGACGCTGAGCCGCTCAGCAGCACCACCGAGGCTGTGCTCGCTGATTTCTGAAGCACTGCACAAGGTTTCCCAAAGGCCCCTGAATATTTGGGTTTCCCATCTGAAAAAGTATACTTTAAGACAACAACATGTTGTCTTTGCTGTTGCATAGACATTTGACAACATTTAAATACAAAACTTATTTTTTTAAGTTTCCATTTTGCCATGCTTTGCAACTTTGCCTCTGCCTTGCAACACTTGAGCCAGGCTTAGGGAAGTGACTAATTAAAAGAATATATTTCACCCTTTGAGTTTGCCCCTCATTAGGGGGGACGAAAGAGTAATGTGCCACCTGCTGTTTATATTTTGCAGTGCAAAATATGACTTCTCATGAAACTGAACTATAATATATGAATTCCTTTTAAATGTAAGTCATCAGCGAATATTAGAGCCGAAAGGGATCTCAGATACATTTCAGCTGAATCTACTTTAAAAATAAAATAATCTCAAAGAGTTTAATTTAAGTTTCTCTTTTAGGGTTTACTTTTTCTTTAAAAAAACCCTCCTCAGTTCAATAAATATTAATCAGCATTAACTAGTAAATAGTAACTGAACATAACTGGTCCTCATGGGGCCTACAAATGAGTATAAAATATCTGACTAAACCATTTATACAAGTCTAGTCAAAAATATCTATTCTTACTCTCAAGCCAAAGACTGAAATATTCCTAGGTTTTTAAAAGTGGCCAAGTTCAATCACAGGCACCCACACAATCACACACGAACATTTACACAGGCATTTTTCTTCCCCAGTGACTCCATGCTACTTGACTGGATCCGTGCGAAGAGACAAACTCATGCCTGTCCGGAGAAGACAGCAGGGTGGGAAACTCCCTCAGCTGACAGGGGGGAAGGAAGCTGAGGACGTGCAGGTGGGGCAGGGAGACTCAGGGAACAGGACTACTGCCTTCAAGGGTTTGAGATGCAGCCTATGGGTGATGGGTTAGATTTATTCTGTGACCCCAGAAGGCAAAATGAAGGGACAGTGGACAGAAGTAAAAAGGAAGCACATTTTAGCTTCATGAGAGGAATTTTTTAGGAATTAGAATTGTTCAAAAATGGAAGCGCCTCCTTCTCAACATGTTAGAGCAGAGGGTAGGTGATCCCTCTCAGGAAGACTTTCCTCCCAGGGAGGAGCATTGATTCTGAGGCTCCACCAGGTCCCAGCTACCCTATAAAAACAGGCTTGCTGCCGACAAGCAATTTACTCGAGGTTATGGACTAAGCTGTGGTCAGCGCTGGAGTTTCAGTCAGAAGGAGAAACCTTTTTTCTTTTAGGTGGGAGGGGGAGGCAGCAAGATAGAAGATAGGGAGACTGCTTCCATTAATCAATCTGAGCGTTTCCTCTGACACCAGTGCTGACCATAAATCTTTAGCTGCACCTGACTGGCCTGTAGGAATAGACTCATAAGCACCTGGATTAAATTTGGGAGAGCTATGGTCATAAGAGGTTTTATGCAGCTGAAAGTTTTTATGCAGCCTAACAGTTTATTTTCTATCTAAATGGTAAAATCTGATGTTTAACAACAACAACAAGAGAGTAGTTACCTCAATGCAACATTGTTTTGATATCATAGTCTTATTAGATGGCCAGAGTTCAGAATCCCTCAGCCCAGTATGAGGTCAAATGATGTGGCATTTTGCTGCAATTAACCATTCCAGGCTTCCTTGAGGGACCCAGGAAACCAAAGAGTTCATTGCACCAGCAATAGAAGATCATACGATGGGGCTGGCCCGGAGGCCGAGTGAGTAAAGCTCCATGTGCTCTGCTTCAGTGGCCCAGGATTCACAGGTTCGGATCCTGGAGCAGACCTACTCCACTCACCAGCCATGCTGTGGAGGCATCCCACATACAAAGTAGAGGAAGACTAGCACAGATGTTAGCTCAGGGGTAATCTTCCTCAAGCAAAAAAAAAGAGGAAGATCCACAAGAGTTGTTAGCTCAGGGAGAATCTTCCTCACAAAAAAATAAAATAAGAACATATGTTTGGTGAAAGCTCCCATTATCATTCTCCACAAAGTGGCCTTTCATTTCTTGCCAACAGACAAATTTGTCCATATATTATTGACCTTTATCGGGAGAATAACATATTCAACACAGGAGAGCAATACCAAGTTGCAATACCAACACTCATTCCTAATATATTCCTACTTGTATCATGACTTTCTCATCTATTAAACTTGAAATGTCTTATTTACAGCTTCACTTTCTTGAATTGCGTTGAGGCATTATCCATTGCCTTATTAAGTAAATTACAGAGTATTTAACAGCATTAAGTGGCTTCCCCAGAAACTCAAAGTCCTATTAGGACCACATAGGAGAAATAATGGAACTCTAGTCAGAACTGATAGAAGACAGAAGAGCTGAGGAGAGAAATACGAAAACAAGGCCCTCTACAGAGGGAGGAAGTTTTGGGGCTTTCAGGTCAGTCTATTTTCAAGTGCTGAGTAATCCATGAGATTGGCAGAGTGGAGCCCACAAAGGAAGAAACTTTCTCCTTTCTCACAACCTCACAGCCCAGTACACACAATTCTCATTAGCAAGAGCTGCTGCTGCCTCATCGCTCCGTGCTCCTTTTGGGCAGGCACTCACCAGGAATGGTCTTGGCATCATCCTCACCCTGCTTAACGCTGAACACAGACTAATTCCACAGAGCTCAATAAATTGCATTGCTTGTTAATGCACGGATCTGTTGGCATTCCAGAAATCTCAGGGATCTTCCGAAGATGAGTTGAACCTTTGTGGGCAGGGACTGTTTTGCAACATGTGGCAAGGACTCACTCAGCTCTAAGGCCTGCGGGGCTGCCAGCTGTTTGCCGAAGAGCAGTTTTCCAAAGCAGCATGCCATGACTTTGAAGAACCAGCAAAGTGGAGCTGCAGCCCTGCCCAGGGTCCCATCAGCCAATGAGCAAGCGCACCGAAAGGCCATGGGTGCCTTCAGATAGGTAACACCCCACCCCTCCTGGAGGGTTTATGTTTGAAGAAGGTTCAGATGGTCAGGTTCTCCTCTCAGGAAAGTTCATGGCCACACTGGAAATTAGAAAAACCGCCTGGATTTTAAATTCTTCTTAATGCCAGGTAAATTGAAGTACACACTTAAAAAACATGTACTTTCTACTATTCTTCATCTCTTGGTTTATAACCACAATGCATTGTCAATATTCTAGCATTTAACTTTATATTATAATATTGACCAATTTTAATTAATATTACAATATTTGTTCACATATATTTTAGGGAAAAAACTAGAAGGAGGAACATTGTTCTTTCTCCAATAAGCTTTGACTGCGCAGAAGTACTAGGAATGACCAAATTTTGCTGCTGTGAAACACAGAGACTTAAGCAAAGAGCGAACCCTCGCCCTGATGATTGGTGTAGATATTTACGCTCTCTGTGGCGCCACCTGGTGGTTCAATAATCTAACTGCATCTTAGTACACAAACTGAGGGAATCATCCACAGGGGAGCTGAATGCTATGCATATGGTTGTAAATTCATAACATAGCTCACTTCCTGTTCAATAGTTTCTTAGAACTTAGTCAAATTGAGATATTAGATGACTCAGAGCTCTGCTAAATTTCTGACCCTAAGGAGTGCATCTAAAACTTAAAATGAAAAGCATACCCAAAAGTCTTTACCCTCATCCATAGTCAGTAAGATTCTGCCATCTGTAACTCCACGGAGCTGAGGACAGCTCTGCCGAGAGAGCTGGCTGTGCACTCTTGTCTGCTTCATTCTCAGAGGCGGGGTAACCCTGAATACGTGAAATTCCTGGGAGAAATTAGTATTTCTCTCCTTTTATTCTGGCATATTGAAGATCTGCGTGGTTTGATGTCTTATCATTGTGAGTCGTGGGAATTAAATAAGATAGAACTTGAAATGCAAAGGCTGTCTTTGCAGATAGAGGAGATTAGCACACTCTTCAACACAAGTCCACAGACTCACCATCCAATTGTTTGCAAAAATCTGCAAACCTCTTCAGCTTGGGAAATATCCCTGAGATACTTTGTCCCCAGGATTTCTTTTAGGGAAGTAAATCTGGCTTTTCCATGTTTAGATTAAATGGCAAATGTCCTGAACTACATTGTCTTACACCTACCAGCACTGTAAGTTTCCAAAGAACAAGTACATGATTGAGAATCCTCTAAAACAACACCACATTCTACATATGAAATTCATGAAGGGCATGCACAAAGGGAGCTCTGAGGATTAACCCGGTGACCAAGACTCACTTTCTCCATCACCAGTGCCTTCCACCTTCCCCAGTCTTTCTAGGCAGCACAGATGCATCTTGCAGAACTGTGCAGCCTGTAGATGTGCAAGGCACAGACAATTGAGCAAGCCTCAAATGACTCCATGACACAGCCTCTGGAATTCTTTTGTTTTAATAAATCTCAGACATTCTATTTATTTGTCATTTGCCATTTTCTCCTAAAAACCAAAGCATAAATAACCATAGTCATTGAAGCCTTCTAGTTAATTGGATTCAAAAAACATTCTCTACTGGAACTGCAAGAGCAGAAATGGTTTAACCCCATGAAAACCGTGTGCCTGAAGACTTGTTCTGATCCAGCTTGTGAAAAAGACCCAATTAGAAAACGTCTTTATTGAAGTTCTCAGTGGCTGGGGGGATCAGAAAGCTGCAGGGTTTCTCCTGGTTCAGCTGGGATCCGTGTGCTCCCAAGTAGGAAGGAAGAACTGCCCTTGGAAAGAATACCAGCTGAAAACCTCATGATCAAAAAAATGGAATCAACAACTGAATGCTTCAAGACAGGAGGGTTCCGGGCTTCTGGCCCCTTGCTGGAGGGTTTTATTTTTCCATCTGGACAATGGATAGAGAACAGTACTGTCTACTCTAAACTCTATTTAACCCTTTGAAATGCACAGGGAAGAGTACAGAGTATGGAAGAAGGGAGAAAATGGACATTTTATGACGTGTTTCTTTGAAGAAGTTTCGAGCATTTGTTGTATACATAGGAACTGGGTGACCTGCTGTTGCTTTTTCTTGATCAAAGTCTTGGGTCTTAGGAGGAATCAGTGAAGGAATCCAGAAAAAATGTGCTAGACTCATCCTTAAAAATCCACTGTAGAAATGAATTTCATTTATTGCAGAATAAATATGACAGATATAACAAAAAGAAACCTCATTGGCCCACCTCTGCCATGTTGCCTATCTATTGGTTTTCTGTTCACAGTGGGTGTTGCTGTGGTGGGGCTCAGGGCTTCCCACTTAGCCTGAGAGACATGCTAGCGGACATGACATGACATATGATGAGGATTATTTTGGGCTGGTTACTTTTAAAAACTGCAGACAGCAAGGAGGCTCTGAGGAGTGGAATTTGCTTGCCCTTTGTTGGGAGACATTTACATTTGTAAGGGAGATCTCCATCTGTCAGGGTGTCTCCCTCTCTGCACCAGGAGGAAGGGGGATGACCTTATCTCTAGAAACTCTTAATGGGGACGGCAAGAACCTAAGTCTGCATAGTGATCTCGCTCTTGTTTATTGTGCTTGTCTGGTAACCTCAGGTAGCTTACTCCGCCCCACCCCCACCAACATCCTCCAGGAAGCATAGGACATCCTGACTTAATCCGATCTGATTCTTATCTAAATTTATAGGACCACCCAGTAACCAGAACTCACCTGCATTGATACCATCTTAATGACTTTTTTTTTAACATATTCTTTCCTTTGTCTTGTAAAGAGATAACTCACATACCTATGCCTTAAATTTAGTCCTACCCTCAACCCATGTTTGCAACTCTTTACTGCCCATGGGTCCTGTCCCCATGCTATTCCATACCATTATCTGAATAAAAGAGCACTACTGCCAGACCTTGATAGTCCACGAAATCTTTCTTTCAACTCCTCGACTCACCGAGCCCACATCAACATACTTCCAGGCAGAGCTTCTTAAAACCGTGCTCCACAAGTCCCAGAAGTATTCTCCCATCAACACTAGGTGACACATCTCACCTCTCCCCAGAACCCATTCCAGGACTGCATTACCACCTTTGAGAATATCTTTGCCAATTCCCTCGGTGAATTTTTGGTGTTAATTTTTATTTCAGCAGCTAACACAATGCCTGACCCAGAGAAGGCACTCAAAATGTACTTGTTAAAACATCTGTTGCCAATCTTTTTTTCTCTCTCTTTCTTCTTCTTCTCCCCAAAGCCCCCCAGTACATAGTTGTACATTCTGGTTGTGCTATGTTGGACGCCCCTCAGCATGGCCTAATGAGAGCTGCCATGTCCATACCCAGGATCTGAACTGACGAAACCCTGGGCTGCTGAAGTGGAGCGCGTGCACTTAACCACTTGGCCATGGGGCTGGCCCCTTATTGACTTTTGAGAACTCATTTATCTTTGTTCTCAAACTTTTAATAATCTCTATCATTATCCAATGTTTTCAATGTCTTTTTTCAGTTTCCTAAATATATAATCATATCTTTAGCAAATAATTTTAGAAAAAATTTCCCCAAGTTATGTCTCCTCTAGTTCATGTTACTCTTTGTACTGATTGATCTTAACATCCAAAAAAGTGTTATATTATAAAGATAGAGAGGTAGGGATGCCCCTAGAGCAGGCGTCAGCAAACTTTTTCTATAAAGGCCCAGAGAACAAAAATTTCAGGCTTTGTGGGACATGTTTTTCAGAAAAACCTGAATGTCAATCTGACATTGACATCAGACAATGTCAGAGCCATCTGACTTTGTTTGAAGGAAATTCTTTGACAACCTTCTATGTCACATATTTTTCTTTTTGGTGTGTGTGGGGGGTTGTTGTTTCTGCTGTTTTACAATCTTTTAAAAATGTAAAGATTTTTCTTAGCTGACGGGCCATTTAAAAAAGGCAACAGGGGCCGGCCCTGTGGCGCAGTGGTTAAGCGCACACATTCTGCTTCTTGGAGGCCCAGGGTTCGCCGGTTCGGATCCCGGGTGCAGACGTGGCACGGCTTGGCACACCATGCTGTGGTAGGCGTCCCACATATAAAGTAGAGGATTATGGGCACGGATGTTAGCTCAGGGCCAGGCTTCTTCAGCAAAAAGAGGAGGACTGGCAGTAGTTAGCTCAGGGCTAATCTTCCTCCAAAAAAAAAAGGCAACAAAAACAAGCCTTGGCCCCCACGTGGCCCAGGGGCTGTAATTTCCCGAACCTTGACCAGTTTTGTGCCTAGGTTTGATGCTCTTGCTTTAAGGCCAACACTCATCCCACCAGGGGTTCATCTCAGGGTCCACATGGAAAGGGGACAGTGTTTATCACTTGAGTTTTTGTAATTAGGCTGAATGATGACAAGTGTTTCCTTCTTGGTCTCACAGCTGCGATGTCTGCACAGCTGCTGCTCCTCCTCCTTCAATGCAGAACCACCTTACAACCTATCCCCGGGATCCTCAGAAGGTTCTTTCAATGTAATATGGAGTTTTCTTTGCAAGCATTGCTATTTGCATTGAGATTCATCTATATTCATTATATTTAACTGATCTGCAATACCCTATTGTTCTTGGAGCTTTCTGAATTAAGATCACAGTAGCACCACAAATAAACAGTGCACTACAAGGACATTTCCCCCCTCTTTGTAATGCCCAGTCCTGTTTTATAGTTTTGGGAGTACTGATTCTGAGAAAAATCTGAAAAACATGAATTTGGCGCTGACATTGTTTAGAGGAAATTCTTTAACAACTTTCACAATTTTTCCCAATGTTATTTCTTTCCATCTTGGGTCCAGGTTTTACTGGACAAATTATCTGCTTCATCTAGATTTTAAAAACTATTAGCAAAGCTGCACAGCAAGTACTATTTTCTTATCGGCTAATCTGTTTGCTAAATATTTTTTGCACACTTATTTTTGTTGTTGATATTAGATTTCCTGTCTTCTGAAAGCAGTGAAAAGGAAGCAGTCTACTATCATGGAGACTTCGGGGCATTAAGGAGTTACTGGAAGAATAATGTGATCCACCAGGCTTTATACTCCACAATTGGACCACAGAACTCAGAGTTTTTCCCCCCTCCCTTGGCACCACTCCCCGAGGTCCCAGGGCCTGTCTGAGTCCTTCCTCATGGCCTGGTCTCCACATGAGGCAAGGAAGTGAGAAACCTCCCTTCAAGACAGCCAGAGGTGTCACGATCAAGGTAACTCCTGCCCCCAGAGACAAAGAGCAAGGCTGGTCCAAGTCAGGAGTTTCATGAGAGTGGGACAAGGGAAAAATTGGGAGATCTCATTCCTACCAGACATGACATTTTCATGCCCTTCGCTCCTATCAGCAAAGGAAATAAGGCAATGTGACAGATATTATTCAAGAAAACAGCATTAATTCATTATAAACAAATAATGGCCAATTCACTGTGGTTTGCATTTTGGACAGATATATGTACTTTTGGATGACACTGCCTCAATAAAAAATAAAATCAATAAAACACTGTGTTGGGTAATTTATGGGTCAATTTGACTGGGCTCACAGATGCCCAGGCATCTAGTAAAACATTATTTCTGGGTAGGACTGTGAGAGTGTTTCTAGAAGAAAGTAGCACTGGAGTCAGTATACTGACTAAAGAAGATCACCCTCCTCAAGGTGGGCGACACCCTCCAACTCACTGAGGACCTGAACAGAACAAACAGGTGGAGGGAGGCAAATGTGTTCCCCGCTTGAGCTGGGACATCCACCTCCTGCCCTCAGACGTATGCACTCCTGGTTCTCGGGTTTGGACTGGAACCACACCATCAGCTCTCCTGGGCCTCCAGCTCGCAGACAGCAGATCGCGGGACTTCTCAGCCTCCATAATCGTGTGAGCCAATCCCTCACAGTAAATCTCTTCCTATATGGCTATGTATATCCTATTGGCTTTGTTTTTCTGGAGAACCCTGACTAATATAAACAGATTTCCTCTGAAGTTCTAAAATGACAAGTAAATTTAGGAACGGAGGCCACAGGTCTAATCACTACCTAAAATGATGAAAGTCGAGAGGATCAACAATTGTAGCTTGTTTCTAGATTTCTTGGCTTTGGAATGCAAGCCCATAGAACTAAGGGGACAGGTAGTAAAAAAAAAGTGCACTATAGACCTATAATAAGGATACAAAATGTGTAGATTTCATCCTCCTGCCTAAACGCCTCTGGATACACCTAGACTTTGTGCAGCACTTCCATGCTAGGGCTGATCAAAGGCTGAACACAGAAATTTAAAAATATTTGAGTCATTTTTATTTTACCCTACAAAGTAAACAAATCTCCTTGTTTCTCATATGAATTAAGAAACTACCAAATTTAGAAGAGTGGGATCACTATATTAAACATTATATTGTAAGGAAACTACTTATGTACAGCCATTAGTAATATTAAATACATAATTCATTAACAGTAATATTTTAGTGCCATAGTAGATTACAATTTCATTATAATTATAAATAACTAGTTTATAATTTGTTAAAGTGAATAGTTAATAAAATATTATGATTAAATAGAAAAATCTTATAAAATGATATATTGTCATCAATTTGGAAAAAAAAAACACACAAGTACGAAAATAACCAACTCCAGGAAGTGTGAATCTTAGAGTTTTAACTCAGCAGAATCTAAATTACTTTGTTTACTGATCTGAGGAAATCTTGCTCTCCTTGGCTAGCAACGGTTTTGCTGTTAGTAAAATCCATACATCCTCCTAAGATCCACCTGAGGATGGTGCTTTATTCCAAGAACAGCAGGAGGACAGAAGGATGTGTCCCCTCTAAGCAGCCAGGCAGAGGCAGCAGTGCGCTTTCAGAGCCCAGGGGGAGGCAGCCTGCCAGCCCTGGCTGGAGCCCTGGGGGCTTACGTTGTAGCCCAGCCTGCCCCCGCCCTAGAGGACAGGAGTGAAGCGCCATGTGAAGCCAACACCGCTGATCCAAGGGGCTGAGAGACGGACTTTCAGATGCAAGAGCACAAGGAGAAGAAAACAGTCCAATGCAAATGCATTCTTTCACGCAGGAAATAAAATCGTGTGTTTTTTTTCCTAAAGTTAATCTCCTTGTATGTCATCCAAACACAAGTGGATGCCATTTGAGTCCACGTCCATTATAGAGACTAAATCTCACTTAAGAATCTGCATATATTCATATGCACAGGTATTGAAATGAGCGAATGTACTAAAAATTACCTTTAAACCTTCTTCTGCAGAAAGACTCTTGCTTTGTCTCTGCTTTTGGAAAGGCCCATCTCAGAACAGGCGAAAGGAACTCACTTGTAATAGGTCTTATTCAACATTTGTCAGACAGCATCACAAGCTCTTGGTGTAATTATCACATTAACCCACGATCCACCCTTCTATAATAGGGTTTAACAAATATAAAATGGAGGCTCAAGGAGGGCACACAGTGTCCTGGTGTGTCACAGGACTAGACATGGTCACTCCTGGACTCCTCGCCTTTCATCTCCTCCCAATGCTCCCCCATCCTCCCAACTAAAACTCTCATGTACCCCACTCTTGTTTGTTCTAGCAAATAGCAAATTTCACTCATCCTTTTTATTTAATCTTCTTTGAGGGAGTAACTATACATATTTATGTACATATTACATATATCTGATGTAATTCTAAGTTTATTTGATAGATGTTTTATTGTACCCACTTTTCAAATATGGGAAATGAGAAGTGTGATATTCCACAATTCGGAGTTAGAATTTGAGCCCAGATTCGTCTCATCCCATGACCAATGCTTGCTCTCATCTCAGTGTCTCTGCAGCACACTGTGCAGGTATCCTGACTGACCACTTGTGTGCCTCTAAATTATTAGTTGGTCCCCAATTTGGGTGAGTGATTAGGAAGGCTCCTGGGAAGGAAACGAGCTGCTAGGTTAGTAGCTGTAATATTACAAATTGGAGGACACTGATACAAATGGTGTGAATAGCAGAAACGAGTGGGTCCTCCTAGAAGTCTTTGAAATTGTATGACTGCATAAGAGTTTGCCTAAATGATGCTCCAATTTGTGTGATTACAGGCTGAGTAACCAAGTCAAGTGAAACAAAGCACTACTTGAATGTACAGATCCATTAGAAACTGGACTGCCTACATAGTTTGTGGGGCCCAATGCAAAATAAAAATGTGGGGTTCCTTGGTCAAAAATTATTAAGAACCAGAAGAGAGAGACACCAGAGCATTGAACCCATGGGGGCCCCGTGTGCCTGCACAGGACACTCACCCATGCAGCTGCCCTGCTGACGGTAGCTGGGCATTTCTCATCAGTCTGACCTCTCAAAGCTGCATCCTTTCTCTAGTGTCTAGAGCAGACTTCCTCCAAGAGGTTGTGCAACCCAGGGAGGCAACCCAGGGAGGCAAACAGACTCTGGGCTGTGGTGAACAGTGCAAGGTGCAAGGGGCCCCAAGGCTCATGGAGGAAAGTCAGGGACTGGCTCTACCAGAAGAATCCCAAGTGTCATGAAGTAAAACAGAGGAGGAGGGAGATGGGGGTTCAGGGAAGACATCCCATAAAGGGGCCATTTCAGAAAGGATTTTCAGGAGGTGACAATACAAACTGTGTACATATATGGGAGGCTAATTCAGGCAGAGGGTCAGAAGGACCAAGTCCTGAGGGGGGTGTGCCTGGGCATGGCAGAGCAGAGGGGCAGGGGGGTAAAATTAGAGTAGGTAGGTGTTGAGGGGACAGAACCGGGTGCCCTGGGCCATTCTCAGACCTTGAGCTTGGCATGGCTGGAGGATTCTGAGCCCAGGAGTGCCATGACCTGGCTGAGAACACAAGTCACATCATGGTGACAATATATAACCCCCCACATCTCTGGGGGGAGATTTAAATTCAAGGTAACTTCTAGAATGTCATTTAAGAGGAACACATCTTTCTTTTTAAAGTTGAATCACAATGATGGCTCTTAGGGAGCTGACTGAAGTTATGTTTTTATGCTATAAATGGCATAAACAGCAGTCTCAGAACACTGAAACCTGAACATTTTTCTCAGTCAGCTAAAATCTTCATGTTTACTACCACAGGAAATTGTGTGGAGGAGCAGACAAAAGCAGGACCCTGGCTGCCCCGCTGGCAGCCTCCACGGAGGGGCCATGCTCGCTCAGGCCCCAGGGTCTGTGGGCTCCTGTGTTCTCCAGGGCACAGTCCCAGAGGGCTCCAGGGCTCCAGGGCGGGGGGCCACATTAACTCCCTGCGGCCTTTCTAAACATATCTCTGTCTAGGCATCTGCTCATGAGGTCCACTGTGGGCCTGGCACCTGGAGTTTATAAGTGTTTCCCTGGAGATTCTGAAGTCTACCCGGTCCAATTCCAAAGGCTCTGGATCCGAGGGTGGCCTAGCCCAGAAGCTGTGTCAATGGCCCTTCTCAGCAAGAGAGAGAGAGACTGGGCCTCCAGACCCTCAGAAGAGTAATGAGCACATGGGAGGCATAAAGCCATGCTGGAAAGCCTACTTCCAGGGGCAGTGGGGACGCAGCTGTTGGATGGGACACTGGGACCCTCTGCCCCATCCCTGCAGGGCTCCTTGCCAGAGCCTCCCCCCAGGCTGGAACAGGACCCCTATTCCTTCAGATGGAGCCTCCTCTGTCCATACCCTCCCTGAGTCACAGGAGTCCTCCCAGGGAGTCCTCTCACCCCTCTCTCACCAACTGTGTTATCACTTTACTAAATATAGCTATTCCCAATTCATTTCCTTGGTCCCCTATCCATCTGATCCTCTCATTTTCTGTACTTCAGTTGTTTCACAAATTAAATTCTTATCCAGATTCAAAACATTTAGCCAAAAGACCTCTGATTAAAACCTAATAGATCCAAATAAAGATAAAGTATACGATTAAAAGTTGTCTCCTCAACTGACATAATCCATCTTGACTTCATTTTTAGTGCGGAAACAGATTCACAATGCTTCTCCCAGATAAGCGATGTCAGTAGCAGCACAATAGAGCCTGACAGAGCCTGACCATGATTCTCAGTACCTAAAAACTGTTTTTTAAGGATGCTTGCAAAGTTTACATTTGAAAAACTTAAAACTGTGCATTGGCAAATATGTCTCAAGTATTGAAAATTCTCTTTTCCTTATTCAATAAATGGAACATTGATACAAACAGAACTGCCCTTGTCTTTTAGCTGAACTTTTTCACATGCAACAGACATATCAGAATATAGGAGAATCATGAACACATATCTGACTTGTATAATTATGATATGACCTTGGGGTGTCCTCTAAGCCAGTCCATGGGCACATCTTTGTTCATCAAAATGCGAGTCAGTGCATCAGCATTACAGCGCTGGAGGACCTGGGCCTGCTTCTTCAGTGAGTCTACAGATGATGACGACCAGTGAGAGTGATCTGTATCCTTTGCATCACACGCACCCCTGGACTAACCACAAGACTGAAAAGTCTGAGTGAGGATAAGAAGACTTGACCAGAATGTTCCTTCAGAGCAGAGCTGTCTAATGACAGCCAGCATGTTGGATTTTAAATGGATGTGTGATGGATTATCTCTGGAAAGGAAGTGAGCATGAAAAATTATGCAACAACAAGCTAAGTAAGCAACTGATGCCATATGGTTCCACTACAGACATTATCTATGTTGTCTTTCGCCGTCTCAGAGTGTCAAAGAGAAGACTCACTAAGAAAAGATTTTAAATAAATAATAAAACGTGTAAAACAAGAAAGACACATAGGTATAACCATGATAATAGCTGCATTTGGATACAATTTTTCCTGACGACATCAAATCATTCTAAGCATCTGTGACTATAGATGTGCCTGGTCATATTCTACCTCCACCAGGAGAAGGCTAGAAGACAAAAGTGTAATGAAGATTCTTTTCCACTCTCAGACTGGAATAATATTTTTAAAACACGAGCCTATTTTCAGACCTCTAAAAAACATTCCTCCTATATCCAAGAGCAACGAAACACCAAGATGCAGTGACTTTGAAATTGGAGTTCAAAGAATTTCCTATCAATATATTAAAAGCAAAAGAAGGCTGAAGGATAAGCTTTCTCCTGTAACACAGAGCTGCCAACCAAAGACTGAAAAGGAAATATGGCATGGATAAAGATGCAAGAGACGGACAACACAGAGTGCACAGTGCAAAGGATGTTCCATGGCTGTTTTCACATTGCTAGAGAATACAGCAATGAGCTAGGGAGACACTGAGGAAGAAGAGTAATCCTAAGAGGTGTATAAGATCTCAGGCATGCTTGCCTGCTCCCCGTCACCACTCCAAACTCTGAAGTCTCTACACTTCTCAAGTCAAGCTAACATCCACCACCAACTTTGACACAACAAACAAAATTAACACCATCATTTACAGATGAAGAGATGGAAACTCTGAATGGAAGTTAGCCAGGGTTTCTCTGTGCCTTTAGAATTAATTGGTCCGTCTGGTGGGAATTTGGTGTGTCTGTAAGGTGAAGACAAGCCTCGCTGCAGAGCGCACACTGCTCTACAGCGGACAGACCTGGGCATGGGCCTTGGGCCAGTGTCAACCTGCACTTAGTTCTCTGTCCTTGAAAAGATGCTGGAAATACCGACTTCGTGGGATTCTGTGAGGACTAACAGAGATAACATGGGTAAATTCTTTGGCGTGTGTTGGGAACTCAGCAGATGCTAGTTCCTTTCTCTTTCTCCTTCACTGAATAGACATTTGCTTTTGATAAAGCCAAGTAGTGTGACTGCTCACGTCCCTTGACACCCAGCAATTTCAGCAGATTTATGGTTTCATGATCTAGCCAAAAGCTGCTTAAATTGATTGTTGCGAAAATGTATACCATTTCATTCATTCTGGATAGTTTATCTTGCAGTAGATGTTAGGTGTTTTCCTGAAAGAGGACATGGATGAAGAGACACTGTGTGCAAATCAATAAGGATGGAACATAAGGGACTGACTTTCTAAAGTTTGTTCCCCTGGTCAGAGCTGGTGGGATACACTGCCCTTCTCTTAGTGTCTGGGATGTGCTGTGCAGCACTCAGCACGAGGTCTTTGCATCTGCTGTTCCCTCCTGTCCAGGATGCCCCGATGCCACTGGCAAGCCTCCCACCACCCCTCTGCCTGGTTAACTTCAATTCATCCCTTCAGCTCTCACAAGTTCCTAAAGGAATCCTCCATGATCTCCGATCTAGGTCAAGCTCTGTCATCCTCGCTTCAAAGCTGCTCACTCCATTTCTTCAAACAACTCATCTAAACTTGTATAATTATCTACTTCAGTGGTTATGTGAATTAATGACTACCGTGTCTTCTAAGCTTTATCACTTGGGTTTCAGAGACTGTGTCTAAATTTGCTCCTAGCATAGTGACTGCACACAACACGTGTGGTCATCAGCTTCTAAACGACTCCCAAATATCTCTTCCTCCTGACATTTCAGCCCTTGAGAATATCCTCCCCTTTCCTGTGGGGGTTGGACCTAGTGACATGCTCCTGACAAGGAGAATATGGCAGAAGTGATGAGGGTATCATTCCCAGAGTAGATGATAAAAACTTGGCTCTTCCTCCTCCTCTCCTCTCCTCCTTCTTCCTGTCAGTCTGTCTGTCTATCTGTCTCTCTCTCCTTCTCTCTCAGGCCTCTGATAAAACCAGCTGCCCTGTGGAGAGGCCCACATGGCAGGAACTGAGGGAGGCTCCAGGCAAAGGCCAGGAAGGAACTGAGACTATCAGTCCAACAGCTGATGAAGAACTGATTCCTGGCAACAGCTGCCTGAGTGGTCTTAGAAGCAGCAGATTCACCTCTAGTCAAGCCATGAGATGCCCACAGCCCCATCCTCATTTGCAGCCTGTGAGAGACCTCGGAGTAGAGATGTCAGCGAACCCTTGCTCAGATTTCTGACCACACAGACCAGGAAATAAGAAATGCGTCATTTTAAGCCACTGAGTGTTGGGATAATACATTACGCAGCATCAGATAACTAATTCATACTTAATTGTACACTCCTAACCTGATGGAGAAATATGTTCTGGGGGAGAAATGCATACTGATGGAGAAATACATATTTACATCTAAGCAACAGGGAAAAAAAGTGGTACTTTTCTGAGTTGTAGAGAAATGAAGTGTCCCACAAAATTCAATTTCATCAACAATTTTGCCTGGGCTTTGCTAAAGAAAGCTTTTACTAAAGAGGTGGTAGATAGTAGAGTTGGGCTAGAAAGATGGAAATAATTACCCTAGGCGGGGAAGAGCCTGAAGGCAGCAGAAGGAGCACACACAAGTTGGTCAGATTCAGCTGGAACAAAAGACAGTTACTGGGCATCTGCTAAGGGCCAGTCACTGAGTGGGTGGCTGGTGACACAAATGCCAGACCCCAACCCTAGACGACTTGTGACTGAGTGTAATACACAAATCTACAGAGAGAAAGGCGGCAACAACATCTGATATGTGTCTAACATATGTGAGGACAGGGCTCTGTGCTCACACAGGGAAGAGGCCCTGCTCAGCCTGGAATGATGGCTGAAGACTCGTGAGTGGAAGGACAGTAAGAGTTATATCGCCGGCGAAGGCAATGGCACCAGCTAAGGGGCAAAGTCTCAAGGACCTTAGAGGAAGCCTGACATCCATGGCAAGGAGTTTGGAGTTCAGCCCGGAAGTAGTGGACACTATTCGGAGGATGTGAACAGGCGGCCATGAGGATTGGCGGGGAGCTCCCAGGTCAGGGAGCTCCTACAGTACCATGCCAGCAAGACTTGGTGATGAGTTGGGCAGGTGGACGAGAAGGGGAGGAGCGGGGATGTTGCCCAGTGAAGGTGAGCCAGCTGCAATCACACAACCACATGAAAGGAGCAATGGGGCTTCCTTAAAAGTTTTTTAGCAGAGGGCTGCCAGGCTCACTTTGCCCATTCTGGAAGGTGACATGGCAGCCATGTCAAGGAGGGAGGGAAGAGGAAGTGGCTGAAGTCAGGAGCAGCAGGAGGGGCCTTCAGCGTTCAAAGTCGGGAGTTTTCAGACTAGGTTCCATGGGCCCCTGGAGGGGGCTCCCTGAGGTGGAGGGAGGCGAGAGGTGGCACAGCTTCAGCTCCCTCCTCCTACTTGCATCAGAGAAGCTCCAACTTTCATCAGTTTCATATACCTGGGTTCAGTGTAAGAATTTATGAAAAAGCTGGCAGGGTGGTAGAACTACTCTACTGAAATTCTCTGGTCTAGGTAAAAATCAATGGGGAATGAGGTCTTCCATCAGCAGGTGAGAGTGGGGATGTAGAGGGAACCCACAAGGGTAGTCCTTTGAATTAAGCTAGGCCACCAAGGTACCGTGTCTTCACACACAGACCTGGTGTTTGAGAACCTGGTTCACTGAGGTCAGCTTTGGCTCTCTGCCTTAGTTTCCTCTAAAGAAATAAAACATCACAAAAGAAGACTCAAAACAGGAGACCTGCCTTGCATGTAGAACAGGGATATTTTGAAGGAGGCCATCCTTCCTTCATCCATATGAGGACCTGTCAGAAAAGTTCTTGCACCACTCAAGTACAGGATGGCTTTACCAGAGAGGGACTACAGTGACCTAAGTCTTGGAACTGATGGCAACTCTCCTTGTGCTATGTCTTCCTGTAGGTGCAAAGACAAGTTTGGAGCTCGAACTTCATGCTGGTAGCATCACCTGGCCAGCACACTTGGTGACAAGACATATGCAGACAGTAAAAGACAGAAGATCAAAGATAATTCTGACTTTGCCAGTTTGTTTTGATTGGCCAATTTTGTAAATGAATGTGTTTCTAATAATATTGAAACCAAGAAGGGGAAGTTTGGATGGACAAGGTGGGATGTTCAGTTTAGAGCTTGTTGAGTGAGGAGTAGTTACTGGATAGCCACATGAAATCTAGGAAGAAGTCAGAAATCATGTCTGCAGCTCAAGTTAAAAAAACTCAAAAGATGCTCAAATTATAGAATTTTTTAAATAAGAAGCATTGTGTATGGTGCATTTAGCATCTAAAGTTCTCTATCCTCAGTGGCTTTTAGTCCATCCAACACTGTTAGATAGAGAGAGAGATTTTCAGTAAATATAGTTTACAAATGCCTCTTGAAAATTGGATACTGGATGCATTTTCACCCACCAGGGCACCTCATAGAAAGGCCAGCTCCTCACAGAGGCAGGGTCTTGCTGGTTAATTTCATCAGGACAGATTTTGCCAGAGAAAGCTGAACAACGTCAGACGGAGAAAAAAAAGGGGACTGAATTCAGAGGGTCACTTTTTATATCATGTAAATTCCTTCCAAATGCTTAAACCTTAATTGCTTTCCTCATTCAAATGTCTTTCTCAACATCTCTTTTAACTTTGAAGCCAAAAAAAAAGGAAAACAGTATTTTACTGCTTTCTTTGATAACTCCAATTCATTTTCATTTCCTTGCATAGCTCCAAGGACAAGCCTATCTTTAGACTTCACTATTATGACAGAGAAGGATGGGGAAGATTATGGAGTCTAAAAACAAAAGGTAAGTGATTGCAAATCACTAGCAAAATTAATTGTTGGTAGGAAATTTTTAAAAGTTTCTTCAGCACCACGGTTTCCACCAGGCACCCCCTGTTACCTGGGAGCAGTTGGCTCTGCCCTATGGGAGCAAAGGTGCAACCTGCCTCCTCCAAGGCCCAGCCATTAGTTTTGTTCCAGTTCTGTCATCTCACAGAATTTCAAGTGCTCTTGGATGGACAAAGAAATAGAGGGAAGTGTGGTTTATGAGACTGGAATGTATCTCAGGATCCTTGCAGCCCCTGGTTCCTGGTAGCCTGAGAGCAGTGAGCTCAGCAAATGGCAGTGGATCAGCAAGACTCCCATCTGCCCAGGACGCACGCCTCATCCTGACAGGTCCAGCCCTGCTATGCTGTCAAGAGCTGCAGGGCAACACCAAGCACAGAGACATGGGCAGTGGGGTAGCTGCACCAACCAGAGCAAAGCCTTGGCAGAGGCAAAGAAAAGATAATCAGGCCAAACAAAGTGAGGACGGCAGGAGCAGAAAAGGGAAGGAAAGTGTCTAAACAAGGATGAACTTCTGGGAAGATAAAACAAGAAGCAGATGCTCTCAGGTGAGAAGCTCAGTAAGTCTAAGGGAACTCCATAGTGGGATTTTAGGGGTGGGTTTAAGCCTCAGCAGCAGCAGCATTGAACCATTGAACCATCAATGCATCAATGGCAGCCCCCTAGGAGATGTGTGTGAAAGTCAGCACTCCTTCATGCCTATGACATCTGATATATATTTTTAAAAAGGCCTCAGGAATATGGGTCTGCCTCCTAAAAGACTATAAATAGCTGACAAAAGAAAAATCTATACTTTTCCTGAGAGATGCAATGCATTATTATTAAACAGTGGGCCTTGCTTAGAATTGAGTTAGAAAATTGATTTGGAGGTTGAAGAGTCAAAGCTAATGCGGTGAAGGGCTCCTTTTGACATCTTCATAACATCTTCATGTTCATGGAGCTGGAGGTTGCTGGATTAGGCCCCCTGTCTGGTGCAGTAGTTCCTTATATACAACTACTGAGCAGCAAGAGGACCTGGGGCCCTTTCATGGTGCTGGCCAGCAAGGAAGTAGCTGGGCTGTCAGGTACATCTCTACATGAGGGTCACCTCCCCTCCTGTACCTTCCTGTCTCATTCAAGACAAGAATTCCAATTTCTGTAACAGGTATGCCCTGTGGTCCAGCTCCTGTCCTTAGTGTTGTCTCTCCAAAAAGAAGAGGGTTACAGACACCAGACTGGCTTCAGGAAACCACCACTTTCCAATCATAAAAAAGCTACTGAATTATATAAGAAGCATCATCAAGAATCACTAAACTTTGGAGGAGAATGACATCAGCATCACGGTGGAGTGAGCTTTCCCAATAATCTCTCCACTCCATGATACAATGAAAAAGAACATTCATACTCCAACAGAGGACATCCAAACACAACACACAAAAACATTGGAGAGACCCGTGCAGCCATAGGATGGAGGGTGGAGAGGCTGGAGTCCCCCTCAGAGGAAGGGGCACTGGGTAAGAGAAAATTTTGCTCCCTCCCCTAAAGACTGATCCAGGACCATGGGCAGCCTCTGAGAGGGAAGGAAGGGGAGAGGGGACGTTTGTTCGCAGGAACATCAAGGATCCCCGAGGGCCCTTGCAGCCTAGAGGGAAGGCCTCTACCTAGGCAAAAGCTTACGCAGGGGCTGACCTGATCAAGCCAACACTCGAGAAGAGCAGATAGTGAGAGCAAAGAGGTTAATCGCCATAATATATAAGGAACTCATATAACTGAACAACAAGAAAACAAACAGCCCGATCAAAAATTGGGCAGAGGATATGAACAAGCATTTTTCCAAAGAAGATATACAGATGGCCAGTAAACACATGAAAAGATGTGCAACATCATTAATCATCAGGGAAATGCAAATCAAAACTACACTAAGATACCACCTTATACTTGTTAAAATGGCTATAATCACTAAGACTAAAAATGAAAAATGTTGGAGAGGGTGTGGAGAAAAGGGAAGCCTCATACACTGCTGGTGGGAATGCAAACTGGTGCAGCCACTGTGGAAAACAGTATGCAGATTCATCAAAAAACTAAAAATAGAAATACCATATGACCCAGCTATCCCACTACTGGGTATCTACCCAAACAACTTGAAATCAACAATCCAAAGTAACATATGTGCCTCTATGTTCATTACAGCACTATTCACAACAGCAAAGACATGGAAGCAACCCAAGTGCCCAATGACTGATAATTGGATAAAGAAGATGTGCTATATATATACAATGGAATACTACTCAGCCATAAAAATGTCAAAATCATCCCATTTGCAACAACACGGAAGGACCTGGAGGGAATTATGCTAAGCAAAATAAGCCAGACTGAGAAAGACAAACACCGGATGATTTCACTCATATGTGGAATATAAACAAACACATGGACAAAGAAAACAGCTCAGTGGTTAGCAAGGGAAGGGGGCTTGGGGGTGGGCACAGGGAGTGAAGGGGAGCACTTATGTGGTGACAGACAAGAAATAATGTACAACTGAAATTTCACAATGATGTAAACTATTATGAGTTCAAATAAAAAACACTATAAAAAATATTAGCAACCAAATACAGCAATATATAAAAAGGATTATACACCATGACCTAGTGGGATTTATCCCAGAAATGCAACAGCTGAAGCATTGCATTGGTTTAACATCTGAAAATCAATTAATGTAACATGATACTAAAAGAATAAATTTTAAAATCACACAATCATCTCAACGGATGTAGAAGAAGCATTTGACAAAACTCAACACTCATTCATGATAAGAACAAACAAGGAATAGGAGGGAACTTCCTCAACCTGTTAAAGAGCCTGCACAAAAAACTGCATGTCTAACATCATACTTAATGGTGAAAGACAGAATGCTTTGGACCAAGACAGGGAACAAGACAAGAATGTCCACTCTCACCACCTCTATTCAACATTGTACTAGAGGTCCTAGCTAGTGCAATTAGTCAATAAAAAGAACTAAAACACATCCAGATGGGAAAAGAAGAGGGAAAAACTGTCTTAAGTCACATTTGACTTAAATTTGTATGTAGAAAATTTTAAGTCTCTCTGTGGGGAAAAAAGAATAGGAGGACCCCAGCAACCATCATTGCTGAGGACTCCAACAGCCCTTAAGCTGCTGCAGATACACACATTGGCTACCAAGGACCCCACCGTCTTCACCAACGGTGACCTCAACTGATGGAGCTGCACAGAGACTAGGCCACTGTGCCTCCCCAGAGCCAGAACCGACTGCTGCACCCGACCCAGTCGATGCCCCAGCATCCACCCATAGGTCAAAGTCTTTCCCTACTGAAGCTAGCTTATAAAGTCTGGAAGAAATGACTGCTCTCTCAAATGTGCAGATATCAATGCAAGGTTACAAGAAACACAAAAATGAAGGACACGTAACACCACCAAAAGAATACAATAATTTTCTAGCAATCGACCTCAAAGAAAATTCTAAGGAATCCACAAATAACTACTAGGATTAATGAGTCCAGCAATACTGCAGAATGCAAGATCAGTATACAAAACTCAATTTGTATTTCTATACACTAGCAATGAACAATCCAAAAATGAAATTAAGAAAATTATTCAATTCACAATAGGATTAAAAAGAATAAAGTAAACAAAATAAGTAATAAATTACAAGACTGTACAATGAAAACTATGAATCACTCCTGAAAGAATTTAAAGATCTAAACAAATGGAGTGATATCCCATGTTCATAGATTGGAAAACTCAGTGTTATTAAGATGACGATACTCTCCAAATTGATCTAAAGATTTGATTCAATCTCTATAAAAACCCCAGCTGGCTTAATTTTTGCATAAATTGGCAAGCTGGTTCTAAAATTCACGTGGAAATGCAAAGGATTTAGAATAGCCAAACAGTCTTGCAAAAGTAGAACAAAATTGGAGGACTTACAATTCACAATTTCCAACCTTGCTCCTGATTATAAAGCTGCAGAAATCAAGACAGTGTGGTACTGACGTAAGGATAGACATATCAATGGAAGAGAACTGACAGTCCAGAAATAAACTCTTATATTTATGGTTAATTGATTTTTGACAAAGGTGGCAAGAAAATTCAAAAGGGGAAGAAGATTCTTCTCAACAGATGGTGGTGGGACAATTGGATATCTACATGCAAAAGGATGAATTTGGACCCTTACCTTAAGAATTAACCTACACAAAAATTAACTCAAAATGATCACAGACATGATAGGTAAAACTATAAGGCTCTTAGAAGAAAATAAAGGAGGAAATCTTCATGACCTTGGGTTAGGTAATGATTTCTTAGCTATAACATCACAAGCATAAGCAATAAAATTTTTTAAATGATAAAAAAAAGAATCACCAAACTTTGATTTTTCTTACTGATCTTTCTCTCCTTTTTGAAACTCAAGGCAATATTTACCCATACTCATCCAGAATCTGTCTTATTTTCTATAATTTATCAAATATCATGGATACTGGCTTTGTGCTCACATTGATAAACCTTTTCAGGCTCCTAGAGTCAGGATTGGTCTGAAGTAGGACACCTGTACTTAAAAATTAAAAAAAACTTCTCAATTTCAGAGTTGAATTAATTCTTAATACTTATTACATATTTTCCAGTTTGAAGATTATTTTCTTACAACTGAACTTCACAAACCTGTATGCATTTATTAATCTGTGTGCAGAAACCCCAGGAAATCACAAGAAGAGACAAAAAAGGACAGTTCCTGAGCACTGGCCTCCAGGAGCAGTTTAAAATATTAGGGATCAGACACACATTCAGCTAATAAGGACATGGGGAAGTGTGACATGACTGCCACTATCGAGGGGTTTTGTTTTTTATTACAACAGGAGCTGAGAAAAGGAGTCGTTTGAAGGGAAGGAGTGGGTGTCTTCTGGAGTGAGGGAAGACATCAATGTGAGCCTTAAAGAGTGAACATAATCTTTATAGAAAGTAAAACTGCACAGTCATTCCAGGAGAGGAACAGGATGAGCAGAGGCATGGAAGAGGAAAGGGAATTGGGGCAATGCTGTCAGCTCATCACACCCACAGCATCACGTTTCTGAGGGCGTGGTAGGCGGTGAGGCTGAAAGACAGGCTGGAGGCAAACCCAGACCGACAGTGCTGGCCAAGGAGCCTTTATGCTACAGGCACCCAGGACCCACACAGGTTTTCAAGCAGAGGAGCAATGAACTCAGACCACCTCCAGAAAGACACTGCGGCACCTGTGTGAAGGCACTATGGGAGGGAAAGAATAATTCACACAGGAAAGCCAATTAGGAAACTGAAGTAGCCCAGGCTAAACATGATGCAAGCCTAAAGAGGCAGCAGAAAAAATTAAAGATAGAAACAAAGAAAACAGCTCCTGAAGCAAAGTTCCAAGGGAGCAGAAGGCAGAGCCACCAGTGTTGGAGAGAGGACAGGAGGTGGTTGAGGTAGCCCATGAGGACCCTCCGCAGGGCAAGGCTAGGGGGAAGGTGATGGACCAGGGCAAGAGAGGCCTGACAAAGGCTGCCGGAGCCGGATGGTCAGGGAGTGTGAATCGCTGACAGCCCCCAGCAGCCCCCAAGAGAACAAAGCCTTCTCCCTTACCACCCACAGTCCCTACAGCACAGAGGGAAAGCTTGGCATCTTCCCCAAAGGCCGGCCTCCCTTGCTCATTCCTCATATCAAAAGAAGAGAAAATATCTTTCACTCTTCCTCTTGAACGGTCATGGTCATTGTTTTCCTTACTTGTTCTTTGCCTACGTTCCCATCTCAGCCTTGAGCCTTCCTGATGTTGCTCTGAAACTTCCTTCTCCTTCTGCATCTGTGCTCTGTCCTCTCAAGGGTGAGGCTCTGCACCCTGTCGTATACCTCACACCCCCCGATACTGGGGGAAGCACAGTAGTCGTTCTGATAGTGGGAGAGTTATTGACAGGTTTCACACAGCTGCTGCTGTCCAGGCCATTCTGTCAACCCTACCACAGGGACTAGGTGAAGCCAGCAGTGTCCAGAGTGGTCAGTTCAATGAAAGTGGGAAGGCAGTGATGTAGCACCATAGCACCCTGGCAGAGGCACATCTGTAGTGAGAACAGGACCACCTAGGAGGAGGACCCCGTAATAGTGGCCATGCCATTATTCATCGTACTCCTTCACCACCAAGGGACATCTAGGGTTGGAGAGCAAAAAGACCTGATTACAGAGCACCCTGGTTGATCACAGCGCTGAGAAGCTGATATCACCCCAGGCGGTTTCTGTACATGTCAGGACAGTCAACGCAGGTATTTGGTGTTCTGGGCCCGGCACTGTGCAGACAACTAGGATGTATTAGTGAACAAGATGCTAAAGGTTCTGCTCTCCAGAACTCACATCCTTAAATATTACCCGCCCCCAATTCTGTTAAATTGCTTCATCCCTTCCTTGCTTCCCCATTCATTGACTGGAAGTCTGCTGAGTCACATATCTGTGCTGGATTGAAGGATGGAAGAGAAGCACAAATCTGTGCCCTGAGGGACTTCAGAGTCTCATGGGAGACACAGATTTGAAAACAAGTGGTTATTACTCATGTGGAGATGTATACAGAGGTTATAGAGGAGGGGCCATAATTCATGGGGCCCATCTTGACATGGGACTCAGAGCCCCTGCAGACCTCACTTAGGTATGAAATGGACTGCAGTGGCCAGGAGAGGCTGACACCAGTGGGTGTCTTCCTGGGAGGTACTGCTATTCTCTCTTCTCCAGAAGCCCTTCACAGCCTGGAGTCATGTCCAGTGTCCAACCCCAGCACTTCCTTACCTTCCTAGGGAGCCTCACTGCTTGTGAGCTGAGAATGGCTGCCTGCCTGGTCACAGGCTCCAGCTATGGTTCCTTCAGTGAACAGGTTGGCTTCTCAGGATGGGGTATTCAGGAAGGATGACTCACACCCCTAGGACCAGCCTGGGATTCAAGTCCTGCTTCTGTTTACTCTCTGTGGGAGAGTCTCATGTTCTTGATTTTTAAGTGGAATGGTGATCCCTCACCCAGAGGGCCGTAGAGAGATTAGTGATACAATATGAATCAGAATCTAACTACGTGAGCAGCTGTACAAAAAGGGAGTTGATCCCATCGACCTGTCAATCAGAACCTGCTGTGATGCTGAGAGAGGGGTAAGGGTTGCTGGGTGAACTGCAGCCTCTTTGGCCAGTAGGAAGACAGTGTCATAGGGAAAGTGACAATCTCTTATAAATGAACAGAACCTGAAAAATAGGGGATGGGCCCTGTATTAGTTTGTTAGGGCTGCCATAATGAAGTACCACAAACTGGGTGGCTCAAATAACAGAAACGTATTGTCTCACAGTTCTGGAGGCTAGAAGTCTGAGATCAAGGTGTCAGCAGGGTTGTTTTTATCTAGGGGCTGTGAGGGAGAATCTGTTCCCGGACTCTCTCTTAGCTGCTGGCCATCTTTGACATCCCTTGGCTTGTAGATCTCCACCTTCATCTTTGCATGGTGTTCTCCTTGTATGCATGTCTGTCTTCAAACTTCCCCTTTTTATAAGGACACCAGTCTTATGGATTAGGGCCCACCCCACTCCAGTAGGACCTCATCTTAACTAATTACACCTGCAATGACTCTGTTTCCAAATAGGGTTTCATTCTAATGTACTAGGGAAAGGATTTCAACATGTGATTTGGAGGGAATGGGTGGGACACAATTCAACCCATGACAGGCCACACAACAGGACTTGTAGATGCTGTCTGCTGCCTCCAGGGAGCTGGGTGGGATAAGGCTGGCCGTTCAATCCTTTGCATAATCAAGATAGAGAATTATTTTTGAAAGATAAATGACATTACATAATTTACCTGTTTAGTACCTTTTGTAGGTTTCCTCTCGAACCTAGAATAAAATCCAAACACCTCGCCTTGGTCTATAAGGCCCTGTTATGATCTGATATCTATGAGCTCTCGTATCTAAGCTCCTTTCACTCTCGCGCAGGGAAACCTTGACTATGCGGTCTCATCTATGCATTTAATTTCTTCATGGATCTGTCCACAAATTGAAACAATGGTGTTTGTGTTTGTTCAATCTTTTATGCCACAAGAAGTGAAGCCACATACACACTGTGGGCTTATCCATTTTATTCACCACTATGTTCCCATTACCTGCCTCAGCATCTAGCACACAGCAGGTGCTCAGTCGTATTTATTGGATTAACAAACTCTGTGGGTCACCCTTGACTTCTCCCATTCCTTAAGGCCTACATGCAGTCAATCATCATGTCTTGGAAGTTACATTTCTCAAATCCACACCCTCTTCTACAGTCCACTGCCACTACTCAGGTTCATGATTCACCATTTCTCACACTAAATTTCCACGACAATCCTAATGCACCTCCCTAACTCAGTCTTGCCAGCCCCTACCGTCTTCCCACACAATGCTACAAGAGGGATTTCTCTGAAAGATGTGTGTGACCAACCACCTTAGGATCCTATAATGGTACCCCACCACCTGTGGCAACACCTCAGCATGGCATACCTGTCCTTCCATGCTCCAATCCAGAGATGCACACCCCAGCTGTAGGAAACTACATGTGGTTTCCTGTCTCTACGCAAGCTGGACCTGTGTGAAGCCTTGTGAGAACCTCATCAAGGTGAAATGGGAGAGCTTCTTCGACCCTCTAATAGGAAATCCCAATCCAATGGCCCTCCAGTTCAGAAAAAGCTTTTTACATACAATATAAAGAAGGTGCTCTTTTCAGAGGTACATAATGTAGCCCATATTGTGAAGAATAAGGGATATCAAATGGAAAAGTTCAAGATAAAAAGAAAACCAAGGAGCTATGCATACATTTGAAGGAGTTAGTGTTCAAGAAAAGACCACTGCTCACAAAGGACAGATGTTTTATTATTATTTCAGATATCTCAGTGTTCTTAAACAGCTGAAAAGTTCATATCCATTCCCACAATGGGCATTAATGCCCCAGCCTAGCAGGCAGCATCTCTAATGACATTTTATGTAAAAGGCAAAAAGTTCCAAGACACGAGGCGAAAAGAAAAGATGACATCCAGTGTAAGTTTAAAATGTATTGTTTTTACATTTAAGACGTGTCTGTTAGCACAGCTCCCACTGATTTCCTTTCACTTTAGAGCGTGAATGGTGTTCTGCCACCTTCCAGACAATATGAGGGCCTAAAGCCTTGGCTCCATTAGCCATAAGCTTGGGTGGTGATATCAACAACCTCATAAGTTTATTGTCAGAATTAAATTTTTGAAAGAGTGGAAGCACTGAGTGAGTGAGTGTTAATATTATTAGAGCAAGAGAAGTGAATCTACTAACTAATGAAATTGGGTCCTGAAGACATAGCAAAGTGTAGGGTATGCAGGAACTGTGTGTGTTCATACACAAAGATACACTAATGGATATGAATGCGGAGAGGCAGAGGGTGAAGATGGTTTTTATTCATTCACTCAACAAACATTTATCAGGGCCTCTGGACTGAATCCTAGGGGTATCAGTAAGAGATGTGGCTGTTGGCCTCAAGGACTCCTAGTCAAATGGGCATCTGCTACAGACTGACATCCTCTGGATCTCAGGTTTAAAGACATTAAAAGCCTTTAAATGTCTTCTTTCTCATCCTTGGAGATTTTTTTTTTTAAGTTCCAGAAAGCATTCCCATTTACACTGGGTGGCTCTTCCAGTGTGTATTCTATTGATTTCTTTAATATGCATATTTTAGATATTATTATTATTTCTACTGCTGTTATCTTGGAGCAGGTTTTCTGTCTAGTGGTGAATTAAATCTCGAACACAAAAGCTTTATGTGCAAAAGTATTATTTTCCATTTCTTAAAGGAATATTAAAACTACATACAAGATCATCCTTTTAAACAACTGATAACGGACAAGTGCTCTGTTCCTCCAAAGCTAATATTGCTGGAAGAAATACATAATTACTTCCTTTAGGTTGCCTCAAAGAACTATTATTTATAGGGAAAAACTGGACACACTGGACTCTAGAAAATTCTCTCCTCTTTGCTACTCCAAGGCATTTGGGAAGGTTACTGAAGCAAGAAAGAAATTCAGTAAAGTTTCATAGGGCTTTAC
Organism: Equus caballus; assembly: GCF_041296265.1. Taxonomy (NCBI): domain Eukaryota; kingdom Metazoa; phylum Chordata; class Mammalia; order Perissodactyla; family Equidae; genus Equus; species Equus caballus. Next base: position 124,163,441 of record NC_091684.1, on the reverse strand, counting down.
TCTTGGCCCCAAATAACTCCTTGCTGACTATTGGTAATCAAACCTTATTCCATCTAAACGTAACATTTCAAACCAAAGGTACATGGCTATGATGAGATAGCTTATCGTAGACCAACACTCCCACTAAGAACAAATAGAAAAGCTAGATAAAATATACATTTAAAATATCTATTTGAAGAGTCTGAATACCGACAAGGCAGGGTCCCCATGGTAGACCACATTTCCCACATATGGCTTTCTTCCCAGAACTTATCTGCTAGTGGGGTAGGTACAGGATATGGAGAAGCTGGGGGGAGGGCATCTTGAGGCTAAAACTGGAGTTTGGGGCAGCCAAGGAGTTCTACTAAATAGGAGAGGCCAAGGCTTCAGAGAATACAAATGATGGGGAAGTGAGCCAAACAACAGTGGTTTTCCCTCAATGCCTTTACTGACTAAACTGCATAGAGAAGAGGTTAAAAGCAGTTAAAGAAACAGTTTAAAAAGAGCAGAATTTTCAGCCATTTCATGGTGCCAGAAATACAAAAATTAGAGTTCAGGACTCTTTTGGAGTGGAAGCATTCCAGGCCCTCCATTGAGATTCCTGGGGAGCCGTCCCCAAGAAGAGGGGGGCACAGAGCCCAAGTGAGCCTCAGCAAAACTGGAGACCAGCCCCACCCCTGCTCTGACCTCCAGACACAAGAGGGAACATCCACTGAAGCTTCTATCAGTTTTTATAGACAATCAAAATTACCAGGCATATCCAAAAATGGGGCCAAGCAATAAAGCAGACAATAGAAATGGTACCACAGATGGCCCAGATACTGCAGCTATCAGCCGTGAATTTAATGATTGATGTGTTCAAGAAAAATAGATTGCAAGATGGAGAATTCACCAGAGAACTGACAGCTATTAGAAACAATCAAACTAAAATTTTAGAAATGAAAAATACAGTAATTGAAATTAAGAACTCAACAGATGGCTCTAACGTGTAACTGGACACAGACGAGGAGTGACTTAGTTTGCTCAATGGTAAGCTGGAAGGTTTTGCACTGAGTGAAGCACGGACAGCAAAGGGATGGAAAGAAGACCCCAAGCAGTAGAGACAAATGGGACATGGGAGAAATGCTTAACATTCATGTGATTGGAGTCCTAGAAAGTAAAAAGAGAGAGAATAGTACAAAAGCAATACTTTAAGAAATAATGGCCAACATTTTTCAAAAGCTGATGAATGGTATCGAACTACAGATGTGAAAGCTGCTATGACCCTTTAGCAGGACAAATGTAAAGAAAACCAAAACAAGCTAGCACCATGGCGTGCAGCCTTCTCTTCTTTCTGACTTGCCTGAGCTTAGATGCCTTCAGAAAAGTTTTACAAAGCAATGGACATCTTCTAGTAATAATAGACCTTTTTGGAATGGAATTTACTTTCCTTCCCCTGGCCTTCTGTGATTTGACAGGGTTGCCTGACTTTACCTCTTAAAACTGCAGCCAAAAGTGAGAGGAGCAGGGATGAGGTTCACAGGTGTCACAAAAAGCTTCCCCAATGCCACTTCTAGCTGCAGGTCATCCCACAAGCTTTATATTCTTAGGTTAGGTATCATTCAATGGACCATTCTGATAATGTTTAACCTGTCCCCATGACCTACACAGCTGCCCCTTAATTTCTGGGTAACACAGAGTAACAGCCAGCTATTGCAGTAACATCATGTTGCCTCAATCACTACATGTTTTGGATTTCCTCAGATGACGTAGTACCACTTCTCGTAAAATCAAAGGAAAAGAAAGAAGCCAGTCTGAGAAGCCTACATAATATAGAGTTCCAAATGTATGACTTTCTGGAAAAGGCAAAACTCTGGAGATAGTAAAAAGATCAGTGGTAGCAAGGGCTTAGAGAGGAGGGATGAATGGGTGGAACACAGAGGATTTTCAGGGCAGTGAAAACATTCAGTATGATACCAAAATGACGGATACATATCATTATACATTTGTCAAAACCCACAAAATGTACAGCACCAAAAATTAACCCTAATGTAAATTATGGTCTTCAGTTAATAATAATGTATCAATACTCATTCATCAAATGTAACAGACGTACCACAACACAAGATGTTAATAATAGGAGAAATGGGGTGGGTGGGTGGGTGTGTGTGTGTGTGTGTGTGTGTAGAGGTATATGGGAACCATCTGTTATTTCTCCCCAATTTTTCTATAACTTAAAATTATGCTACTTGAAATAAGTCAGAGAGAGAAAGACAAATAATACTGTATGATTTCATTTATAAGTGGAATCTAAAAGAACCGAAATCATAGAAACAGAGTGGATTGGTAGTTGCCAGGGGTGGGGTGGGAAGGGGATGGGTGAAGGTGGTCAAAAGGTACAAATTTCCAGTTATGAGATGAATGAGTTTTGAGGGTGTAACATACAGCATGAAGACTATGGTTAACAATCCTGTAAAGTTGCTAAGAGAGTAAACTTTAAAAGTTTTCACCACACACACAAAAAGGTAACTATGTGAGGTGATGGACATGTTAACTAACGTTATTGTGGTAATCATTTCACAATATACATGTATATCTAATCATCACACTGTACACCTTAAACCTACAGGTTGTATGTCAATTATATCTTAATAAAACTGGAAAAACATTTTAATTGCTCTAAAAAATAAAGTCTACTAATTTATTTTTTTAAAAGGAAAGCAACCCTAACACTAGACTCCCCCTGAGCTCTTCTCTTCTCAAGTTCCATGTTAAAGCTGTCACTCTCTAGGTGCTGCTACTGCCTTTCCTTACTCATTGCAGAAACACAGGGAGTCATAGCAAGAATCATTGCTCTGGGGTCTCCATCTTCATGAGCTTCAGCTTACTCATCAGAAATAAGTGGAAAGGGGCAATATCTTCTCCACTGGGATCTTGTGAAGATCAAATGAGATGAGATCAGTAGCACAGAATAGGTATAAAAGCACTAGTTCTCTTTGTTCATTTCCTAAATGGTTGTTTAAAGCAAATAGTCTCAGAAGTAAACTTACAAGCTCCCCTGTACGGAGCTTCCATGGTCCTGGAACAAACCATGAACAATTTCTGTGAAGAACCTGTTCATGTTTAGATATGCTGTAATGACAAAGACAGAGAAGGTGGTAAAATCTTCATAGAAGAACGTTCTCTTAGACCCAGCTAAACCAATTCTAATCTCCTCAATAACTAGAAAAAGCATAAACAACCCCAGTATAAACAAGACAAAGAAAATCAATCTATGAAACAATAGATTGAAATGCAACTTCATTTTTATTTAAGAGGGAAAATGTCTGAAACTGAATCTTCAATATTAATAATATCAATAAAAGAAGCAGAGAAATGGAGAGGAGGAGAGGAGGATAAAGAAGAAATTGTTGTTTTCTCTCTTTCAGTGATCCTTAAATTAATATTTGGGAAAAAGCGATAATTTGATCAGGCTTTAGCTTTATAATTAAAATCTCAATAACAATTTATAACCTTAAATCCTGTACATCTCTCTAAATTGTGCCTTTTCCCCATAATAGATTCTTTAATTTGATTATTTTAGTCTGTTTCATATTCATCTCTTTTTATTATTGTTGCCAACTCAACTCCCAATATCCGCTCACATAGTCTTTTCTCTACTTTGAAATTGCTTTTATTTCTCATGAGGTTCACTCTGAAGCACGTTAAATTCTTTTGAAACTGTGTAGTTTGGTTTCATAGATATAGTGGGTATGTGTGATGGATTCAGCAATGGCAGAATAAATCCTTTATCATTTTGACTTCCAAGAAAAGTGTTCAGAGCACAAAGGTTAGAAATACTCATCCCTCAAGAAGCAGCTCTGCACAGAAAACTTTTAGGGCAATGAAACTGCTTTGTATGATACTATGATGGTGTACATATGTCATTACATATTTGTTCAAACCCATACATGTACAATACCAGCGTGAACCCTACTGTAAACCATGGATTTGAGGTGACAATGTGTCAATGTAGCTTCATCAGTTGTAACAAACCTACCACTCAGGTGGGAGAAGTTCATCATGGGGGGATTATACATGCATGGGAACAGAGGGTATATGGGAAATCTCTCTACCTTCCTCTCAGCTTTGCCGTGAGTCTAAAACCGCTCTGAAAAAATAGTCTTTAAAAAATAAAAATTTAAATTAAAAAAAAAAAAGCAACAGCTTGGAAGTGTCTGCCTCGTGATGCCTTCAAAACCTCCCTCAGGGCTGTTGGCTATTCCCTCCTCTGGGTTCCCTGGCAAGGGATCCATCTCTGCTCTGCCTCCTGTGTACCATAATGATTTGTTTATGAGTTTGGAGTTGCTCTCCTAGAACAAGAAGTGAGACTTGATTCATCTTTGTCTTACCCACATCCAGCACAGGGCATGACATACAATGGTCATATGACAAATGTTTACTGAACGAACAGAGACAGAAATAGAGAAATCCACCCCCCATAGAACATACACAGCAGCTAAACATTTAGATATGTGTGTGTGTGCATCTAGATCTAGACGCATTTTTTTTTTTAAGATTGGCACATGAGCTAACAACTGTTGCCAATCTTTTTTTTTTCTGCTTTATCTCCCCAAACCCCCCAGTACATAGTTGTATATCTTAATTGCAGGTCCTTCTAGTTGTGGGATGTGGGACGCCACCTCAGCGTGGCCTGACGAGCAGTGCCATGTCCGTGCCCAGGATCCGAACCCTGGGCCGCCGCAGTGGAGCACGTGAACTTAACCACTCGGCCACGGAGCCGGCCCCTAGACAAATTTTTTTAAACAAACCCTTGCCTGCCCCTATGCTTCGCTTAGCTCAGGTAAGTTAGCAGCACATTTTCTCTTCCTCATGGAATTAGACACGGGAACAGCCTAGACAACTGAAGCTCTGCTGAGACCTGACTATCAATATGTCACTATTTCCAGAGTAAAGCATCTCCTCTCATTCAGCTTGCCCACTGTTGCCTGCATACTGGCTTCAGTTTCACAAAATAAAAGGCAACCAACATTTATTGGTCCACCCTCTCACTACAACAGAGATATCTCTTAAGAAGAAAAAAATTTGAATCAAATGAATTTTCAAGATATTCAAGGCAATTATTCTCCTCAGTCCCAGTTACTAAAAATCTAACACTTGATAACTTGTTGAAACTTCCTCAGGACATATACAACACTGATGCTCACGCATGTTTCTCAGGTGATGGAGGTCTTACAATGCCTCGGACCATTTTGATTACAATCATTCCTTACCTGTTACTGGAGGGGTCAGAACTAACGATTTTAAATCACAACATCAGCTCTGTGTCATAAGGGAAAAAGGGGATCTGACTGGAGATCTTGCTGAACTTGAACTAGTCTCAAGAAATTCGACCTGCACATACCTCAGATGGAGATGGGTCTGCACACTTCCCAAGTGCTGGGATCAGCTAAATCTAAGGATGACGTCTGACTATTCAGCGAGGCTTCAAGTTCTCAGTCCCTGGCAGGTCCAGGGTGCTGCCCAGCTGCACTCAGCCCCTTGGCATTTGAACATCACCTCAGTCCTCACCCCCTAGTAAGCCACATACCCTGTCATCCTGCCTTTTATAGAGGATCCTCATACATTGTTCCACCTGGCAAACTCCTGCCTACAAGTCAAGTTTCAGATTGAGATGACCTCATCAGAGAAGTCTACTCCAATGGCTGCCAACTTGCCTGTGGAGAGTGCCTGCCATCAGCAGTACCTATCACCTGTGGATGACTACTCCAATGGCTGCCAACTTGCCTGTGGAGAGTGCCTGCCATCAGCAGTACCTATCACCTGTGGATGACTACTCCAATGGCTGCCAACTTGCCTGTGGAGAATGCCTGCCATCAGCAGTACCTATCACCTGTGGATGACTGTCACTTACTTAGTCTCCTTCTCTGCAGCCTATGATTTCCACCAGAAATTTCCATTAGTTCCAATAGCAAAGCTTAGTACTGGGCACAAAGTAGATCTCAAAGTTATAGGAATTCATGAAAATCCCCAGATACACGAATGTAAGCATCTGCTCCTAAAATAATTTTGTAACTATATATCTATGCAGGCAGTTCTTTTTTTAGTGTTAGACTTAAATTAGCGTTAGACATAAAGGTGCTGAATAAAGTGTCGTGGAACAAATGTAAGAAAATAAAACTCCAGAATAAGAAACAAATAAATTAAGAAGTGATGACTGTCTCTATGTGGTCAGCTGAATCACTATTTATCAGGGAAAGGGAACACTGTATTTACAATTTACATTTTACTACCTGCAGCCCATAGGTCATATGAAGGGAATTCTCTTTGATCCATTTCACCTCTTTGTTAGTGCCCCATCTTCATTCAGTTCATGGAGGACCTGAGCGATTTTTTTGAGTCACCCATAAATATAATTTTACCCCTCATGGAAACTTTATATCATCAGAGAAAAGACGAACACTTTATATCATCAAAGAAAAGATGAACAATTTTAAAATCTGGCAATGAAAAGAAATGATTTTGCTACTAATTTTGGAGGGATTATTTCCATCCACAGAACACTGCAATGAAAGAAAGGCATCTAAGTCAGCATTTTGGCAATTCCCCACCCTCAGCATCACATGTCCCCCAAATCCAGGAGCAAACATGCAGCCATGAGCACAGAGAAGGCCCCAGCCACAGGACTTCCTGATACCACTGGGTCTGCAAAGGCACGTGCTGCTCCTGGAACCCTGTACACTGCCCTCTTGGAGGCCCACCATGGCCCATGGACACATCTACACTAATGTCCTCCAACACTCCAGCACTTTCCTAATGCCTCAAACTAAAAACCAGCAAAGGCCTCCTTCTACATGGAAACAGTTACTTTAGGAGCTCATTTTGCTTATAAGCCTGTGGAAATACCCTACTGGGGAAATCACATATTTGGCCCCATACTTTCTCCTGTGGACAACAAAAAAGGCAGTTTATTTATCCTCAGAGTTCAAATTGAAGACCAAAGTATAAACTAGGTAATCTCAGATCCTTTCCTGAGAAACACTAAAAGTCAGGTCCCTTGGATCTTGAAAAAATGAACTAAAAGTCAAAAAGCTGTCATTTACATTCTTCCCAAGGATTAATGAGGTCAGATGTAACCAATAATGCATAATTACAAATAATACCATCTGAAAATCTACACGTGTGTGGCGATGGGTGGTGAGATGATTCTTAATCATGAGAGCAATGCCTCAATGCTAGCGTCACAGGTTCACCCTCTTGACTTTTACCGTTTTCAATATTTAAACTACCAATAAACACCACAGATTTAAGAAGTCAATTGTGAGTTTTAAATCTGTATGATAAATCTCAAACAGAAATCTACAATGAGAATGTAAGAAAGAACTGATACAAAGTCCATCGGATCAGAAAAGAAAATAGCTTCTTACCATGTTTATTGAGGACACAGGACCAATGCTGTTAACATAGATGTCAACATCAATTACGGTTGGTTTTACTGTGGAGAAAAACACATGTGTGTCAATACTTTGTGCCAGAGACACCAAGGAGAGCACTATTCAACTGCCTTTGACTCAGGCACTAACACCTCAAGAGTATGTTGGAAAGGGGTGGATTTTTCTTTGGGACTTGCCTTGTAGTTACAATTCAGACCCTGACTGTCTCTCTCTTCTTAAAATTGTCAAGGGATGAGAGATTTCTATTTGTATTTAATAAGTTCTAGGAAAACAAGATATTTCTATGCTGCAAGTTGCCAGTGATAGACGACTATAACGATATTCTGTAATATGAATTATGCTGATTACACGGCAAAAAAAAATACAAAAAGATAAAATATAAGACACTGCATAAGTAATTTAATGTTACAGTTTTGCTGTGAAGCCAAACCCAAGTTATCGGCAATATCAGGGATGCCCTCAGATTATCTATCCATCACATGGCTGCCTAGCTACCATCCCAAAGCAGAGCAACTCAAAGTAAAGATCTAGAGAGTAGTACAAACACCAAAGGGGAATGAAAAACATTGTATATTGTTATTATTAAGATTTAAAGACACATAACACACATTTATCACAGACTTAAAATCAAGTAATCCAAAAAAGAGTAACACTTTAGTATGTCAAGGAATTACAGTTTCAACTATTATGGCATAAAATTTATATAATTAGAAATTGAAATATCTAACATTGTGCATCAGAGGTAAAACTGGCTCATTTCACCTTAAAGAAAACTAATTTCTCTTTCCTCGGCAGCAATAGAATTTGAGAGACCAGTAACGAGGATGTTGAAATGACCAACCTCTGGGTCAGGGGCCCATGTCCTATGAGCAGAAAAGGTTTCCTTTCCTCAGCACTCAACAACTGATGAAAGGGAGGACAGCACCAATTTCATAATATTTCTGCCCGGGAGGAACATGAACAACACTCCTGAACCTTTGCACATGAAATGGATTGTTTCCATGGAAACAAGAGTGTTTGTATCTGCAATTATTTCAATAAGCTTCCTTCAATTTCACTAAATAACTAATCATTCACAGATGGACTTCTGCATTCTACTTTTGGAACTACAAGTGGCACTTCTGAGCTCACAGTCCCTTGTTAGACTGTACATCCAGCAGTCTTTAGCCTGAGCCATGATTTCCAGACCTCCATAAAATAAAAACAATGATTATGAATTTGAACCAACAACTGTAACATCTGTCAGTACAACCAAGTCATGTTAGCTTCAAAGAGCTGTGGGCATTTTGGAAAACACGCCAACCGAATTTTGTATACTATGTATATAGTGCTAAAATTTCATAAATGGACTGTTCTTCATTTTAGACTGAGATTTGCTAACTATTATGAATAGTAAGTAGCATCTTTCTTCAACCTAACTGAATTCAGCAGGTCTTCTGTCTCCAAACACTGCATAACCTGTCTTAAGTCAGTCAATTGAGGACCTACTTTTTGCAAGAGACTTTTCTGGTTGTTTTATGGTATTTATTAAGTTTCCAGAGCTTTTAATCTCATTAAATATAAGGACATACAGACATAAAGGCTTAACAACTTCAAGTGGGAAGTGCAAATGAGTATTAAGTGCAACAGTGCAATAAAGGTTTTAGGAGAAAAGAGTTTGGAATAAACATGCACATACATATGCACACACACGTGCACAAAACCTGGGGGAAATCAACCGTTTTAAGCAAACCCTCTTTTCAGCAGCCTCATGCTAAAGTAAAGGCGTATTTAGGAAAGTGCCTCTAAGAGTGGCACAAGTGGCTCAAGTTTTATAACTCAAAGACTCGAGATTAAGCCCTGACAAATAATCTTTGACAAGGGTGCCAAGACCACTCGATGGGGAAAAGGATGGTCTTTTCAACAAATGGTGCTGGGAAAACTGGATATTCACATGCAAGAGAATGAAGTTGGACCATTACCTTATATCATATATAAAATTCACTCAAAATGGATCAAATCTAAACATAAAAACTAAAAATATAAAACTCTGAGAAAAACACGTAGGGGGAAAGCTTCATGACATTGGATTTGGCAATAATTTCTTGGATATGGCATCAAAAGTACAAGGGACAAAAGAAAAAATTAAATAAATTGGACTACATCAAAATTATAACTTCTGTGCATCAAAGTCGAAAGGCAATCCACAGAACGAGAGAAAACATTTGCAAATCATATATCTGATAAGTGGTTAGCATCCAGAATATAAAAAAAAAACTCCTACAACTCAACAACAAATAAGAAAACAAAGGGCCAGCCCAGTGGAGTAGTGGTTAAGTTCATGCACTCCACTTTGGTGGCCCAGGGTTCACTGGTTCTGATCCTCGGCGCTGACCTACACACTGCTTATTAAGCCATGCTGTGGCAAGCGTCCCACATATAAAGTAGAGGAAGATGGGCACAGATGTTAGCTCAGGGCCAAGCTTCCTCAGCAAAAAGAGGAGGATTGGCGGCAGATGTTAGCTCAAGGTTAATTTCCCTCAAAAAACAAAACAAATAAGCAAACAACCTGATTTAAAAATGGGCAAAGGACTGAGACATTTCTCCCAAGAAGATATACATATGACCAATAAGCACATGAAAAGATGCTCAACATCATTAGCCTTTAGGGAAACGCAAATCAAAAGCACAATGAAATACCACTTCACACGCATTATGATGGCTACTATTTAAAAAATAACACGTGTTGGTCAAGATGTGAAGAAACTGGAACATTTGGGCATTGTTGGTGGGAACATAAAATGAGGCAGCCACTATGGAAAACAGTACGGCGATTCCTCCAAAAATTAAACATAGAATTACCATATGATCCAGCAATTCTACTTATGGGGATATACCCAAAAGAATTAAAAGCAGGGATCCAAACATATACTTGCACACCCATATTCATAGCAGCATTTTTCATAACAGCTGAAAGGTGGAAGAAACCCAAGTGCTCACGGAAAAATAAGTGGATAAACTAATGTAGTATTACACATGGTATATTATTCAGACCTACAAAGGAAGTAAATTCTGAGTGATTCATATTCTTTTACATGATGGTCAGTCAGGTACAGCCACAAGACGAGAGGCTCAGGAAAACAAAGTTTATTATACTCACAGGTCCCAGAGGCAAGAGGTTTGGCTGCCTTGAAGGGCCACATAGGCAAGACACCAGGGTGGTCAGGAGTCAGAAGACAGGGCAAGGGGGGTGGGCAGTGCTTAGGCCATGATCTTAATTGGGGTTTCCGAGGGAAAGGCACAGCAGGGCAGGGTAAACAGCTAGGACTGGCTAGTTTGAATAGTTCCATGGGCTTTGGGCTATTGGGTTGGTCTCTAGTGGCCTGGTACCTGGCCCTGGGATGATTAAGGCATAAGAATACTGCCTTCTGGGGTGCATGGGGCAGATAGAGGAGGTATGGTTTTGGATTGGTTGGTTTGCATGTCAAAGGCATTCTCCTGGATGGACCCTTTGCTATCTCTAAGAATTGGCTAGCTCTGGGAAGGGCAGTCTCTCTCCAGCCAGAAAGAATTTTTAAAATATAAAAACATCATAATATATAAAAAATTTAAAAGATACATATATGTATGTATTTGTATATACGATAACTGACTCATATTACAACATGGATGAACCTTGAGGACATCAGGCTAAGTGAAATAAGCCAGTCACAAAAAGACAGATACTGTATGATCCCATTTCTATGAGGTACCTAGAGTTGTCAAATTCATAGGGACAGAAAGAATGGCGGGTGCCAGGGGCTGGGAAGAGGGGAGAAAGGGAAGTTGTTTAATGGGTACAGAGTTGCAACTCTGCAAGATGAAAAGAGTTCTAGAGATGGATGTGGTCATAGTTGCACAAGAACGTGAATGTACCACTGAACTGTACACTTAAAAATGGCTAAAATAGGGGTTGGCCCTGTGGACACATGGGTAAGTTCGCGTGCTCTGCTGCAGGCGGCCGAGTGTTTCGTTGGTTTGAGTCCTGGGAGCAGACGCGGCACTGCTCATCAAGCCACGCTGGGGCAGCGTCCCACATGCCACAACTAGAACGATCCACAACGAAGAATATACAACTATGTACCCGGGGAAAAAAATTTTTTTAAATCTTAAAAAAAAAATGGCTAAAATAGTGAATTTTATGTCATGCATATTCACCACAATAAAAAAAAGAAACCATTAAGCTTTGGGTAGTTGGGAGAAGGACGAGGAGTTACACAGAGATGGAAAAGCCAGGAATAGGGAGAGAGGGGATGGTAATTTACTGAGTGAAAGGGGGCAGATTCTATTGAAAAAGAATGTAAAATAGAGCTGATGGAATTGACTCCCATATGTTTAGTTCAAAAATGGATTCACATTTCAATTTTCATTTGAATTCTACCTTATCTGTTTGGATCTCATTATTTCCTAAAAATTCAGAATCAGTATATTTGAGAAGAGTCATAAACTCATAAATTGTGCAGCATAAATGAACACTGCAAAGACGCACTAGGTAAGTCTTGATAAGCATCAACCACAATTGTTCCCTTGAAAGACTGAGGTGGTTCTAAGGGGAGTTATATAAACAGCACTTTCTACTTGCCTCTGTCACAAAACCAATGCAAATACCTGTTTGGTTATTTTTCTCCAGCCTGCCATGGGCTTCCTCATCCTAGAACAAGATCCGAGGACTATTTGAACTACGAGTCATAAGCTGGGGAATTGACCCAGACATACAGACAAGTGATGGCACCCTTCAGAGTGGCCTTGTTGGGGTAAGGATGTAGGGCCAGGGTGGGTCTGTTCACTGATGGATCTAGAGGCACATGGCTGAACTTTGAACTCCAAAATGCTATTTAAAGCCTGGAGGTGAACAGATTCTTTGTCTGGTTTATTCTAGACACAAAAAGAATACTGTCATGAGAAAAAGTAAATAAATTACATTTTGATGAAAGAAAGTTCCTGATGTCAATCTCTTTGGACCTTGACATCCAAAACCACATTTAATATATAGTTCAAGGTTCCTGTTAAACAAACTTCAGCCTCTCTTGTGAAAATAAAATAAATCAATTTTTATCTCTAAAATGCCCAAGAAGTTATCTGTTAAGGGGCCCCACTTAAGTGTCATAAATGTTTACTTCCTGCCACATGCCTAAAATGCGAACCCTGAATAAAACAGGCAATAAAAACATTTCTGTGTTACCTGCCACCAGTTTACTGTTTCCCAATTTGGTGGTATTTAAACCTCCACAAGTATTTTTCATTTTCTTGCCTGACCAAGTTTGGTGGTTACTTTTTGTCCCTGGCCCCCAGAGGTGGGCACCAACGTCGCTCAGTGAATCGACTAAGGCATGCCCCCCAAAACAAAGTTGACTCTGAGCTTCTCTCCTAACAATCAGCCTAGCTGACCCGACTCCAGATCTTCTCCTAACTTTCCCAAGGTGGAATGGAAAGTTGTACCCAGCTGGCTTCTCAAAACTCCCAAAAGTTTCTCTCTAAAATCACAGAATTATGATGGCATATTTTACTTTACAAAAATTAGGGAAGATAAGTAAAAAGACAGTAGAAAACAGAAGAGTTATGCTTGGTGCACTGTGGATTCATGGGGCCCTAGGGCTGCATTAATCCTCTAGGGAAGGCAGAGGGCAGGAGTCCACCCGTGAAAGAATGAGGCTACAGATTAACAAAAACACCCAGGCCTCAAAGGCCACAGGACTAGTACTAATAGTCTTTTGGTTGTTCTTGAGTCATTTGATTAATATCTCTTACAAAAGATAGTCTCACAAATTTCAGATAAGTGTCTGGAGTCTTTTAGGAAAATGTATTTTACCTGTAGCAACTGAGAAGAAAAGATGTACAGCCTTTCTCTGAAGCTCCATATTATTAGATCACTTTCCATTGTTAGGTCATGAGCACCCCTTAACATCCCCGATGATAAGGATTGGCCCTTGGAAAGGAGGGTCTACATGAGGTCTACGTCCCTCCCCACAGCATCTGCCACAGTTCCTGCCACACAGAAGGCACTCACAGAATGTTCCACAACTATGGTTCCTGAAAATGGTGGTTTTAAGTTATTATATTTACTTGGATTTTACATGTTAACTGTTCACATGAGATAACAAACTGAAACATGAAGAAGAAGAATTTTTAAATGTTCCCCAGAAGCTGATGATGACTATGAGCTGACCCAAGTAGTCAAGTGGGCAAAGAGCTGATAAAAGATCATCCAAGACAAGACTACTCCCGAAAATAGGCATCTGTTACAACAGAAATCATATTAAATCCCTGGGAGAGCAAAAAGCTGAGACTGGCACTGGGAGAGCAAATGAAACCATTTATAGTCATTCACAAGCCAGAGAGAAACAGACAATGACAGAAATGCAGGTTAGAATAGATGGGATATGGGACTGGTGAGTGTTGACAGGGACAGAAACTGTGGAGTGGGAGAAAGGTCCAGGTGTTTATAGCTATCCACAGAAGGCAATCCTTAATGAGCTTCCCCCAGACTGGTAGCAATAGCGATGAGGAATGGAGACCCCAAAGAACATTGAGCAGATGTGCCAAGTGAGGTGACATAAGGTGGAGCATGCTGTCTGGCTGCAGAGTGACTCCGCCGCTCACCAGTTCTGTAATCTGTTTAAAATCTCTGTGCCTCAGTCGCCTGAGCATAAGATGAGCTGATAAATGAAACTAATTCACGATGGGAGCTGGGAAGGAGGTGGTGACACTGCTGTGAAGTAAGTAGCAGGTGCTCAGTACATTTTTTGCTATAGCTGCTGGGGTCTCTGGAGTTAAGACACAGAAAAGAATGCCAAAATCGTGCATTTGCTGCCTTTTTAAACAATATTTAGATCCAAAAGTCACCCTGGTCACTTGAATTTCTGCTTTTTCACGAAAAGTTTAATTATATTGATAGAAACATTAAATATCAGCAAATGAATAGAAAAAAGAGGAACAAATAATACCAACTCTCATGCTCTTGAGGGTTAAACAGAAGGGCTCTTTCAATAGCTGGGCACCTCCCTTCCAATCTTCCCTGCCTTCGGGGAAAGGGAGTGGGGGCTCGTCTGCTATTAGCCCCTCCGGCTCACTGCCCCTTCCTTTACCTGAACTAAGAGTCCCGCTGGGCAAGATGATACACTAGGTAGACTGCTCCCCACTTCATTGCCAACTGCCCTTTAAGTACTGCCCACAAACAAAAGTATTGCTGACATTTATTAAATAGCACTGTAATAAGAATTTAATCAGTATGTAATACCATTTCCATTCCCATTTTACAGACAGGAAGTCAAAACATGATTGAGGAGGTGACTTATCCAGGATTCTGCAGCCTCACCAGAGCCAAATCCCAGGGTTCTGCCTTCAATCTCCCAGAGATTTAACTTTGGTAATGAGGCTTAAGACAATTCTGGGGAACAATGAGTTTAGTGGAAGTTTATCATCATCATCATCATCACTGCAAAAAAAAAAATCTTTCCAGGGGCCAGCCCCAGTGGCCTAGTGGTTAAGTTCAGTGCACTCCACTTCAGTGGCCCAGGTTCAGTTCCCAGGTGCAGACCTACACAAATCGTTTGTCAGTGGCCATGCTGTGGCAGAGGCTCACATACAAAAAAAGGAAGATTGTCAACAGATGTTAGTTCAGGTGAATCTTCCAGAAAGAAAATCTAGGGGCCAGCCTGGTGGCACAGAAGTTAAGTTTGCACATTCCGCTTTGGTGGCCTGGGGTTCACCAGTTCTGATCCTGGGTGCACCGCTATCAAGCCATGCTGTGGCAGGTGCCCCACATGTAAAGTAGAAGGAGATGGGCATGGATGTTAGCTCAGGGCCAGTCTTCCTCAGCAAAAAGAGGAGGATTGGCATCACATTTTAGCTCAGGGCTAATCTTCCTCAAAATAAAATCTTTCCAGGATCTTCTTAAAATGTAAATACTTTGTCTTTGAGGCTTATCAACAGAGATTTGTTTTAAAATGCTTTTCTCTAGCTTGGAGAATACTAAGTTTTGGGGGATAAACGAAGGGATTTGGGTTAGAGGTACATGGAATCAGCAAATTTAGTTAATATAGTTGTGCCAAGAACCTAAGTCCATGCAAAAATGTTTGACATAACTTAGTACTGCAGCATTGAGATGATGAAGCCACTATTATGGGTCCCCTTTCAGCTCCGTTAGGGTTCTATTTGGCCAGTTAACTTGGTTCTCACATTTGATTATAGGGTTTACAGCTAACCCCATCTCCATTAATCCTAGAACTATGGATGTAAACTCTAAAGTCCTCACTTCTTTCCCAATCATCCTTTCAGTATGTGATCTCAAGTGAGCCAACAAGAGTTTAAAAAGATCAAGATAAAGTTGTCATCACTTCAAACCTGGCTAAGACTTAACACGTAATATGGAAGAAGGGAAAGAGTGAGATTCTGCATTTGTATACACTCATATAAAAGTTCATTACTAAAGCAGACAGCTTAAGAATGCATATTCTCCAAAGAATGAAAAGAGCAACGGTGTTAAAGTTCAGAACCACAAATCCTTCAGAGGTCCAATGGGTAGGTGCTTAAAAGCTCATACTTAAATTTCTACCTCTTGAAAGAGTTTGGTGGTAAGAATATAAAACAACTGAGAAAACCATCTGTGGGTATGAAGTCCTATAATCTTACGAATTTGACTCTGACATATGACATGAAACTAACTTAAATTTCCTGGGACTCATTTTCTCCACCTGTAAACTGAATGTTTGAAGTACGTTTTCCTTCCAACCATGAACTCTATTAGTTATCACAGGAAAGATAACTTTTAACAACTGCCTTCTCCTTTCTACTACCTGACAGGGAATATCCAACTGCATTCACCAACAGAATTTTCAGTAACTGCATTTCTTTTTCCTGAGGAGGATTCACCCCAAGCTAACATCTGTTGCCAGTCTTCCTTTATTTTGTATGTGGGTTGCCATCAAAGTTTGGCCAGTGACACACGAGTGGTGTAGGTCTACACCCAGGAACCAAACCTGGACCACCAAAGCAGGGCACGCCAAACTTAACCACCAGGCCACCAGGGCTGGCCCCTTACATTATATCATTAAACAATGAAAAGATTGCAAATGGTATGAGAGGGCTTGTATTTGACAGATCTTATTGTACTTTACAATGCGATAACAGAGTGACATCAGCAAGATGGTAGAATAGGAAGCCCCAGATCCTTCTTCCCCACAGAGACACCAACTTAACAACAATACATGGACCAAGTGCCTTTGTGAGAAATCCAGAAGCCAGTTAAGAGGTTCGTGCACTCCAGTTTGTGCAGCAGTTAAGAGGTTGGCTAGCTTCGGGGCTGGCCCCGTGGCCGAGTGGTTAAGTTCACACGCTCCGCTGCAGGCGGCCCAGTGTTTCGTTCGTTCGAATCCTGGGCGCGGACATGGCACTGCTCATCAAACCATGCTGGGGCAGCATCCCACATGCCACAACTGGAAGGACCCACAACGAAGAATATACAACTATGTACCAGGGAGCTTTGGGGAGAAAAAGGAAAAAAATAAAAATCTTTAAAAAAAAAAAAAAGAGGTTGGCTAGCTTGAAACCAACCATGTGAAAACCCAGTAGGCAAATTCATAGCACACACTTGCCAGGGCCCCTCCCAGCATAGCATGGGCTATCATAGGCAGAAAACTCCCAGCTCCTGATTTCCTCCTGAAAAAGGAAAGAGAAGACTGGAACATACACCAGACATTCTGACTTTTGGGGAGACTGCCCAAGAAACTAATTTCTGTGTCACCTGAATTTAACTACTGACAGGAAGAGGGCACCAGGTTGGGGATTACTAAGAATAAAAGCCATCAATATGTTTTGGTCTATCAGCAGAGTCTGCAGTACCACAAAGAGACATTAGGGAGAGCTCCAGTACCATGACTTGCTACAGGCACTGAGAGAGTCCTCAGCACCATAGACACCAGAGGGAGCTGCTGGGTAGAAACCAGCAAACCTCTTCAATAAAATTTACACATAGGAGTCAAGAGAGGATGCATCCCCCCTAGAAAAGGTTTGAAGTCTCCAGAACCTCTAGCCAGGAAGATTGGTGAAAGTCCTCCATGTACAAAACCAGATCATAAAGAGCGAGAGAAGTGGCTAATTTTTCAAATGCCAAAGTCCCACAGAAGATAGCAAGGCATACAAGCCAGAGAAACATGGTCCAATCAAAGAACAAATTAAATCTCCAGAAACTGACCCTAAAGAAACAGAAATATAAGAATCATCAAACAAAGAATTCAAAATAATCATCACAAGGATGCTCAATGAATTAAGAGAGAGCACAGATAAACAACTAAATGAAATCAGGAAAACAATACATGAACAAACTGAGAATATTAAAAAAGAGAGAAATTATGAAGAGAATCCAAATGGAAATTCTGGAGCTGAAGAATACAATAACTGAATTGAAAAAGTCACTAGAGAGGCTTAACCAAGTGGAAGAAAGAATTAGTGAACTCAAACACAGAACATTCGAAATTACCAAGATAGAGGACCAAAAAGAAAAAAAAAAAATGAAGAAAAGTGAAGAAAGGCTAAGGGACTTGTAGGATACCATTAAGCAGAATAACATATGGACATGGGAGTTCCAGAAGGAGAAGAAAGAGAGAAAGGGCAGACAGCCTATTTGAAATAATGGCCAAAATTTTCCCAATTTGGAGGAGAGAAATGGACATAGAAATTCAAGAAGCCTAAAAACCTCCAAGTAGAATAAATTTAAAGTGATCTACACAGACACACATCATAATCAAACTGTCAAAAATCATCAAGAGAGAATCTTGAAAACAGAATTAGTAGAGTGACTCATCACGTAAAAGGGAGCTCCTATTAGGCAATCACTGCATTTCTCAGCAGAAACCTCGAAGGCTGAATAATAAAAAAGTAAAAAATCTGAACAGACTAGTAACTAGTAAGGAGATTGAATCAGTAATAAAAACCTTCTAACACAAAAGAGCCCAGGACCAGATGGCTTCACTGGCAATTTCCACCAAATTTTTAAAGAATAAGTAAACACAATCCTCCTCAAATTTTCCCAAAAAATTGTAGAGGAAACACTTCCAAATTGATTCTATGATGCCAGCACTATCACTCTGATACTAAAGCTAGAAAAGGCATTACAAGAAAAGAAAAGTAAAGACCACATCTTTGATGAATTCTATGAAAAATCCTCAACAGAATACTAGCAAACAGAATTCAGCAGCAAATTAAAAGTATCATATACCACGACCTAGTGAAATTTACTTCTGGAATGCAGGGTGGTTCAACATATGAAAAGCAGTTAATATAATACATAATGTTAACAGAATGAAGGAAAAAAACACATGATAATCTCGATTGATAGAAAGCATTTGACAAAATTTAACCTCCTTTCATGATAAAAAAAAAATCCAATGAACTAGCAACAGAGGGAAAGTACTTCAACATAATAAAGGCCATACTTGAAAAGCCCACAGCTTACAAGAAAAAGAATTAAAAGGAATCCAAATTGTAAAAAAAAGAAAAATATTATCTCCGTTTACATAAACGTTAGTTTATAAGTAGAAAATTATAGAGATTATACACACACACATTGTTATCACTAATAAACAGACTCATCAAAGCTGCAGGATATAAAACAAACAAAAATCAGTTACGCTTCCATACCAACAATGAAAAATTTGAAAAAGATATTAAGAAAATAGTTCAACTTACAATAGCATCAAAAAGAATAAAATACTTAGGAATAAATTCAAACAAGGCAGCAAAGAACTGGTACACTGAAAACTACAAAACATGGCTGATAGAAATTAAGGAAGACACCGATAAATGGAAAGACATGCTACGTTCATGGACTGGAAGTCAATATTTTTAAGATGCTCATACTACCCAAAGTGATCTGCAGATTCAATGCGATCCCTATCAAAATACCAATGGCATTTTTGGCAGAAATAGAAAAACCTATCCTAAAGTTCACATGCAGAATCTCAAAGGACGTTGAAGATCAAATTAATCTTAAAATAAAAAAGAGTGAAGTTAGCAGTCTTACACTTCCTGATTTCAAAACACACCACAAAGCAACAGTAACCAAGACAGTGTGGTAGCAGCATAAAGACAGATATACAAACCAATGGAGCAAAACAGAGAACCTAGAAATACACCTTTGTGTACAAGGCCAAATGCTGTTTGACAAGAGTGACAGGACTACATAATGGGGAAAGGACAGTCTCTTCAACAAACAATGTTAGAAAAACTGGATATCTATATGCAAAAGGATGAAGCTAGATCCTTACCTTACCATATATACAGAAATTAATTCAAAATGTATCAACGATTGTAATGTAAGACCTAAAACTTTAAGAATCCTAGAAAACCCCTAAAACTGTTGGGAAAAGCTTCATGACACTGGATTTGGCAATGATTTTTTGGATACAATATCAAAAGCCCAGGTAACAAAGGCAAAGATAGATAAATGGGACTACATCAAACTTAAAAACCTCTGCACATCACAATAGCCAAGAGGTGGAAGGAACCTAAATGTCCAGCAACGTATGAGTGAATAAACAAAGTGTGGTATATACACACAGTGGAATACTACTCAGCCTTAGAAATGAAGGAAATTCTTCATATGCTACAAAGAATGAACCTTCATGACATTATGTTAAGTGAAATAAGCCAGTCACAACAGGACAAATCCTGTATTATTTCACTTATATGAAGTATCTTTTTATGAAGTATCTAAAGTAGTCAAAAAGCCAGCTGAGAAATCTTATGATTCTATTATGGCTGGTTAGGCCTAAATAGTACAAAATACTTTTCACTGAATTAATTCAAATTTATTTCACTTTTCAATCTACTTTTACAATTCAATTTTCCAGTATTACAAATTAATGGTTTTATTAATACTGTTAGTAGCCTCCTTTCTAGGAATACAGGGTTAAACCTTATCCTTGCCTTCCTACTCATCATTCTTCACTCATTCAACAAATAATCAGTGGGTGATTACAGAGCTAGACAGAGTTCTAGAAGCTGAGGATAGACCATAATCAAAACATAAAGCTCCTACTTTCATAGAGTTAAATCATAGTGGGTTAAATAGATATGAAACAAGTAAACTAATCAATGCACCAGATGTTTTGATAGTGATGAATACTAATGAGGGAATAAACCTAAGTACTGAGATAAAGAGGGACTATGGTGGGGGGATGAGAGCCTAATTTGAACACAGTAGCTTACCGCCCTACAGCCATTATACTCTATACAGTTGATATAGGCTTGAGTGCAATTGATTTTGAGTAAACATATAGTCCGATTACATCTAATGAGCTTTGAAGAGAATATATATTATATATATATAATTGGTGTCCCAGAAAAAAAGACAGTAGGATAAAAAACATTTTTTGAAGAGATTAAGAGACTATAGTCAAGAATCTCCCAAAACTGATAGAAGGCATCAAATCACAGATCTAAGCAATTCATCAAACTCCAAGAATGATCAATATAAAGAAAACTATACTTAGATGCATCATTATTAAGCTGCTAAAAATCAGTAAAGAAAAAAATCTTAAAAGTAGCCAAATAAAGGTACAATATATAAATAAGGAAAATGATGGCTGATATAGAACAAGAAATAATACAGGCCAGAAAATAATGATGCAAGATTTTTTAAGTAATGAAAGAAAAAATAAAATAATAACCTATATAATTCTACACCCAGAAACATATCCTTTGAAAATCAAAGGGAAATAAACAGAGCTTCAGCCAAAGTTTGAGAGAATTCATCTGCAGCAGATCAACACTATAAGAATAATTAAAAGAAATTCCTCACACAATTAATAAATTACAACATATAGAAAACTAAATCTGCAAGAAGGAATGAAGAGCACCAGAAAAGGATGGCTACACAGTTATAGACAATATTTGATTTAATTCAATCAAAATTTGTTATGGCCCTACCATGAAAAACCTTTAGACCAAGGGGAAAATAAGGACAAATTAGACTGCATTGGAGTTTCCCAGAGTGAAGTAAAGAAAATAAGATGTACATGACTGAGTAGAAAACAAAGTTGAAAGTAATATTACGCATGTACTATAGAGTTTACTGTGCATTGCAGAGAAAACTCAGTGGAGAAAGAGACCTTTTGGAGTGAGGCTACACTGATAGAAACAGGTAAGCCAGCGGGTCAGAACAGTAGGAGCAGCTGTGTAGAATGTGGAAATCACTAAACACATACAAGATCTTTAGGTAGCTCCTTTATCTTTAACTGGTTTTGAGCATGCATGAAGGAAGGGAAAATATGTCTGGAAGAAAGATTGGTTATTGTAAAAATTATTATAAAAGTTTATTGACAGAATAAGAAGTTTGACTTTAATGTTAAAGAATTTTAACAAGGAAAGGCTTTGCGTCACAACTGACTTTACCCAAATGGTTCTGCCAACAGTGGAAAGCTCTAAGGATGATACGGATAAGTGCCAGTCCAGTTGGGACCTATTTTAAAATGTTTCAGGGGCTGGCCCGGTGGCCCAGTTAAGTTTGCATGTCCCACTTTGGCAGCCTGGGGTTCACCAGTTTGGATTCCAGGTGCGGACCTATGCACCGCTTGTCAAGCCATGCTGTGGCAGGCGTCCCTGCCACATGTATATAAAGTAGAGGAAGACGGGCACGGATGTTAGTTCAGGGCCAGTCTTCCTCAGCAAAAAGAGGAAGATTGGCAGCAGATGTTAGCTCAGGGCTAATCTTCCTCAAAAAAAAAGAAAGTTTCACATATGTGAAGTTAAAGAGTCTGACATAACAGCCATGCATCGCAAGTATCCAGAAGTAAATTACAAATGTAGATCTAAGTAGTAAAGTGTTCTAAGCCAAAGTAATAGATTTTGGAAAATACATATTAATACATGGGGATGGCAGTTGAAGCCACAAATGTCGATATTACTATCAAATTAAAGATGACTGTGTACAAAGAAGAGAGTAAAAGATAACATACTGAAGGGCCAGGAATCTAGGGGTGGGAGGAGGAAGAGATGCCAGACAGGGGACATCAAGAGAGGGGAAGGTATTTCACTGAAGCAAACAAAGAGACATGTTGCTATGAAGCACATGTAAAGGTTCTACAGAAAGCCAGTGAAGAGAAAGAATATTTTTGAAAGGGCTAAGAGAGTCAGAGAATTGAAAAGAGTAGATGCTGCAGTCAGAATTTAAAATAAGAGTAAGAATTTCAGTGTTTAAGCAGTTTTGAGTTATGTCAAGAACCAAATCTTGGGATAGTGGAATGGGAAACAGAATGGAGATTAAGATCTTTAAAAGTGAATAGGTCCTGGATCTACCACAACAAGGCATTTGGGACATTGGTGTATTGTTAAAAAGAGGGCAACAGAGATGAGAAAAAAGAAGAGGATAAAATGGATCAGAGTGAATATGAAGGGAGGGAAGTCAGTGAGAGAGAGAAGGTAGAACATGGTGTGGAAATGATTCAAGAGCATGGAGCTTGCCAAACCTAATTTAATCTAACTACGTTATTTCCCAAAATCTAAACTGATGTTACCATAGAGCTCCTTTTAATTTCAGAATGTCTGGGGATATTATTTTGACCACAGTGAAACTGCCTCAGTTTTTGTAGGTAAAAGGACCTAGAAAGGTAACATATTTCTAGAATATTTAATCAGCTGCTTACTCTCGGTGCTGAAGGTAGGACCCTCTCTATCCTTGTAGCCTGGGCATTCCATGATGAAGAATCTTCCAGGGCAATGAATTAACAGAGGGAGGACAAGGTTCCTGGTTAGATCTTTGTATGTGTATAAGCATAGGTAGTGATGGTCCTAGCTATCCAACACTAGGTATGGAACATATCAGCCTTGGTTTCCAACATTTCAGCCTAGATATCCAATGTTTCACCCTAAATTTCCAACATCCTAGTCTAGGTATCCAGTATTTATCCAGTATTTGATACAACATATCAGCCTAGGTATGCAACATATCAGGCACTGTTAGCCTTTCAAGGTTAAGAGATGCTGGCTGGAGAATACAGGACTCCCACTCTCGGA